>NW_027328740.1:56077919-56735935 GCF_048564905.1 Vicugna pacos | reverse complement strand
TGAGCTGGGAATTAGACATATATTTTTAAAGGAGGAAGGGATATTGATTTGGAATTGGATCAAACATCTACCTTCTTTATGTGATTTAAAGGACTTTTCAAACATTTCTTCTTCAATGATTTGATGAACTTAACAACCACAAAACTAATTTTCACTAATTCCTTTTAATCCACTGAAGAACTTCATTCTAACTCAACTATCCACATATATATGAGTTTTAAGTTGTTATTAGCTTGTACTAGCAACCATCACCCATTGCTAAATAAATAATTGTACAACTATTTAGATGTCACAATTTACAATATTTTCACTCTTACATTTGAACCTCAATATAATGTGAGTTAAGGAGGACATGGTATATATTTTTTCAATTTTGCAGATGAGAAAAATGAACATGGCATCTTGAATCAGATATACTCGATTTCAAATTCTGGCTTTATAACTTACCATCAATTTGCATTTCCATGCATTCTTCAGTATTTTTTTAAATAAAATGTTTTGAACAGTTAAATTAAATAGGGGCAGTAAAGCTGTTAGTACAGTCTAACAGATTAAGAAATGGTAGTTATTTTGTTTTAAATTTAAAGCTAACATTTTCTCACTCTGTCAAGATGAATTCTAAATCTCAATCATTCAGGTATTTTAGAATTTTTGTATACTAGACAGTGTATTCATAAATATTCATGCAATTTAACTTTTAAACCCTGAGCTGTATGTTTTGGCACATATTCTATTCCATATGTAATGACAAAGATATGCGAGTCCCTGTCATTAAGTGGAGTTAGGTGAGGCAGAAAGGAGAAATGACACTGATAAATAATTTCAGGCCATTTCTGTGAACCACAGATGTTTACATAAAGCTGATTAATATTTTCATAGTTCACAATAGATTAATTTATTGTGGGTTGCCACCTCCAGCTCTTTTATAAATCAAATTTTTAAAATTGTATTTAATAAATCACTTTCATTTTCTAAAAATATGTAAAAAATTTAGCTGTCATATTAACATATATTGTGAGTCCACAAAGGAAGATTTTTTGAACTCTAACTCCCATAATACAGAAAGAGATTTCATATATTGAAATACAGACAGCCTTTGAAAACATTTGTACATCATTATTAGATAATAAGTTTAAGGCAGATGTCATCTTTCCATCTTTATCAATCTGATCAAGTTTGTCCAAATATTGGTCAAAAGAGGAATCTGAGTCTATAATCTTATTCCAGTCTCCTGCCCCGACAAAGGTTTAGTTAATTTCTTTAGAGACTTCTGTTGGAGGTACATATTTCTTGTTAAAAATCTTCTTTTGTCTCTCTATATATTCTCTTCTCTCACATTTTAAGATTATAGTTTTCATATTATCTTTAAAAATATGAGCAGATTATTCAGAATGATTTTGTAATCAACTAAGTTAATTATTCATACTTCACCCTAACTAGAAGCAAATCTATAAACTAAAAATGCTGTTAAATAATTGATTTCCTTTCTTGTTTTAAGCGACTTGTTCAAATTGTGATTGTTAATTTTGCTGGAAATTTCAATTTAATCTCCTCTAAGATAGTATGCAGTTATTTTACTGGTTTCTTCTCTTCCCACCATAAATTTTGAAAACAATTTTCTAAATGTATTATTGATGAACTTTACCTACCTATCTATCCCTTCCCTTCCTCAGGATTTAACTCATTTCTCATCTCCACACTTCTGCTAATTTGTTGTGGACTGAATTGTATCTCTCTAAAATTCATATGATGTCATATGATGTCCTAACCCCCAATGTAATTGTGGCCATACATAGGACATTTATGAGGTAATTAGTTAAATTAAGTCATTAGGGTAGGACCCTAATCCCACAGGACTTCTGTCTTTATCAAAAGAGAAAAAGATACCGGGTCTCTCTCCATGTACATACAAAAAGGGGACATATGAAGACACAGAGAGCAGATCATCATCTACAAGGCAGAAAGAGAAGTCTCCCAGAGACCAACCTGTTGGCAACTAGATATCAGACTGCCAACCTCCAGAATGGTATGGAAATAAGTGTGCCTGTTGTTTAAGCCACCCAACATGTGGTATCTTGTTATAGCAGCCTAAGCAGGCTCATCCTAAGCCACTAATTTCTACCGCCCTTTCAGATTTCTGTGTAAATATCACCTTTTCCAAAGCCCTTTCTATCACATCCATTTTCATGACACCACATTCTTAGACTTGCTGCATTTTGATATGTTCTTGCTCATACTGTTTTGGATTTCTGTCACCTGTGACTGATTTAGAAGCTTCTTAAGTTTAGAGACTGTTTCCCACCAATTAGACATCTTTAAGACCTATCACAGGGAGTGGTGAATGTTAGGCTGCAAGAAATGTTTGTTGAAGTGCATTTTTGGAGACATATCAGTACCTGGAAGGCTAGCTACCATAAAGATGCCAAACAATTGTACATGTTCAATTTAACTTGAATTGAAATTCTAAAGACCTTTTTTATGTGGTTCTTCCCTGCAGTGAAGTAAAATATCTACCAATGAGAGTATTAATTATATTATGCTATATCAACTCAATAGACATTTAAGTGGCCTCTAAAAATAATGATTATGAACTCTGTGTATCATTGTGGAAACATTATAATAAAATGTATGTGAATTGCATGTAACATAATAGAAACATTATAATAAAAAGGAAAAGACAGGAGGTGAAATTGCTCATGAACTATGATTCCAAGTGTTAACAGATTGAAACATGAGAATATTTAGAGAATAATAGTTATAACATGGTGTCAATATGAATATTTTCTCCATTTTCCAAATTTCTGTGTTGTTTTCTATTTTCACCATTAAAATGTTAAGTTTACTTAAAAAAGCAAGGAAACATGTGAGTAGCATAGATAATATGTATTAGAAGAATATGTGTTAAAAAGGTGAGTCTGTTAGCATGGCAGCTGGATTCGTGGGCATGGGCAACCTGGATGGGGTTAAATCTCATATTTAATGCTTACTAGCTTGATGATCTTGAAGAAGTGATTTGCATGGTATGAGACTTCATCTCCTTATCCTTTGAATGAGAAATGATATTAACATAATGCCCACCAAAGAACTAAGACTGCTGGAGTATCAGGAGTGCTCTTAAATGCCAGCTAATAATTTCCAATTCAGTGTAAACTCTGTGAGGCTAAGGACCTGTGAATTCACTACTATAGATTAGTGCCTGGCATTTGGTAATTTTATAATACAACTTTATTTATAGATAAATGAATAAAAGGGTGAATATAATGAAGCTAATAGAAAAGACTTCATAGAAAGTCTAGGAATTTTGAAGAAAAGAAGAGCAGGACTTTATATACATATACGTGCATATCTATCTATAATTTCATTATATGCCTGATGTCTAAGCAGATAACTAAATAAACAATTTCTGCTTCCTGAAAAGAATTAATCCAATTTCCCTTTAAGTTCTTTCCTGAGTAAAATAGATACTTTTTTCAGAAACTGCTTTTACCCATAACTTGTGGTAATTTACTGTGTCTCTGTTCAGAATGATTTCCTTGTGGTAGGTTAGCTCAGGTTCTAGTAGAATCAGCCATGGTAAATATGTAAAATATAATTACTGTAAGAAAGATGAATAACATTGGTAAGATCATTTAATATTTTTGGAAGAGAAAAAAAGCAGAAACTGCCCAAAGCTTAGAATGCCCCTAGGAAAAAGCTGCATTCCCAGCTTTCAAAATCCTTCTTGCTACTTCTGCTCAGTGATGGCACTGAAATTCACTGATCCCTCTGCACACAGTTTTCTTTTTTCAATCTCAGGTCATATCACATTTAAAGTTTACTGTCTTAAAAACATCTGGAATGCACCCAGTGTATTGATTATCTCTCATATTTAAATTGAAAAATATAATGGACTTGGAAGGGAGTAAACCAAGTGGTGGGCAGTTTTCTCTATCACTTTTTCTGTGTGTAGCACAGCAGATATATCTAAACATTTTCAGGATAAAAGGAGATTCGAGTGAGCCACTCAGTGATGTCATAATAAACTTCCTTCCCACACACATATAGGAGTGTAACGCTGACTTAGACATGTTCCAGGAGATAAACCACTCACCCATTCTTTAGGAAATAATTATGAATGGAGTAAGTCAGAGTGTGCCTCCCTGTCCCCTCTCCAGCCCTTATTTATATATTCATACATCTATTGATTCAAAAGTTTAGTCATTCAAATATATATACTATGTATTCATCACACATTTTCTCTATACTAAAGGGTTGTGGAATTTTTGCATTCCAAGAACTTACATTCTAACTGGGAGAGAGACACTCTAAATGAAAGAAAATAAGTAAAGTAATTTCAGAATGCAAAAAATAAAAAAAAGTAAAGGAGAAATAAGGGGGAGAGGTATAGAGTGAGGAAGTTTTCATGGCTACTTTAGAGCTAGCATTCTGAATGGCTTCTCTTAGGGAGTTACAGTTCAAGCTGGGGTGTGACAAATGGACACTCAGCCACAACAGGATATTGGGAGAAGAGAGTGTCAGGCTTAATTTCCAAAGAGAAGAGTGGCTTGAGGTTTCTAAAGAATTGAAGAAGAAAAGGAAGGAAGGAAGAGGGAGAGAGAGAGAGAAAGAGGGAAAAAGAGGAGAAAATGTTAGTGGGATTGAAGAAAACAATGACAAGTTTTATGGGGTGGATGTGAAGGAATAATATGGGCTCAATTTGGCCATGAAAAAGTCTTAGGTTTTCTGCTAATTGCAATTGATCTTCAGTGGAGCATTTTCTCTAAGGCAGTGATATTATCTATTAGATAATTTCTAAAAGGTTTTACACACACATACATACACACACACACACACACACACACACTACTCCAACATCTTGTGTCTTATGAAAAAGTTGTCTAGACACAGAGATAGGACACCAGGTACTTAAAGAAGTCAGAGAAAGGTGTCCAAAGGAATCAATGTGAGAGCTGAATTGTGAAAGCTTTGAGTTCCAGTCCAGATGAACAAGAGGAAAAAAGCACTTTTTAAGTATTTAAGTATTGGTGAATCAACTGTACACTAACATTTTTTAAACTCTTAATTTTGTCAAAAAACAAATATCAGCAAGATGCAACCGAAATTTTTTGACATCCCTGAAGTTTTAAACAATCTAGACGTATTTGCATAGTTTGAGTAAAGGTTGGGAGGTTGACTTCTCAATTATCTGCATATATTTTATTTACTTCAAATATAAAACTTTCTTGTATACCAGAAACAGAATAAAAAGTGGTTCCTCAAAAATATGTTGGTGTATATTTGTAAAATATCTACCCTTTATTGGACTATTACACTGTTCTGTACATATTTTAATTTTTCAAGAATTCAGATTTGAGGGGTAGGTTAGAGTTCAGTGGTAGAGTGCATGCCTAGCATGCACGAGGTCCTATGTTCAATCCCGGACCTCCATTAAACAAACAAACAAAAAAAACAGACCAAATTACCTTGGCCCCTACTCACCTCAAGAAAAGATTCATTTAAAAAAAGAAATTCAAAATTTACATTGACACTAACAGGGAACTATTATCATGTTCAATTTCCTGTTGAAGAAAATGAGTTTCAGGGAGGCTTCCCCAGCTCATTTCAGATGGCAAATGTCGGGGTAGGACTAGAACTGAGCTCAAGTCCACTGAATTATTCTGCTATCCCACACAGTTTAAACCATGGCTAATTTCAAAGCATGATTGAGTATTCAGCAATAGAATGTGGGTTTTCCTTTACTGTGTGGCTTACTCTGAAAACAATAAAAGCACATAAAATTATGAAAAAGAGGAAAGAAAACATACACATTGTTTTTTTGTTATTTTTTTAAATTACTCTATATCATTCTCCTCCTCATCCTCTTTTCTACTGTCCTTTCTTACTTAATGGCTTCAATCTTTCTTATATCCCTTCTTCATGTCCTTTTTCCTACTGTGTTTTATTTCTTTGTGGCATAAGCCTTTATTCTTAGATCTATAGTCTTAGAGTACATTTGTAATATATCTTATCTTTTTAAGAGAAAAATATGTAATATATATATGATCATAGAATAGCAAACTTTATAGGGCTCCTAAATCTATAATTTTATATGAATATTTTGGTCATTTTTAAGCTTATAAGCAAAATCTCCATGTGAAGATTATGTGTGCAAATACACAGACACCAAATATAAAATCATATAATTTAGAATTTTTACATATTAAAAGCTACAGAAATAAGCCATAAGCAGAGTGCTTATAATTGTTGGCATGGCAGAGAGAAAGTTATGTAGTTTACATAGCCTCAGAGCATCTGTTATCTGAATAAGAACCGAAAACACTCTTTAAAAGATCCTGGGCACATTAATGGAATCATGATTTCCCCTAAAAGTGAATAAACCTATAGATTAATATTACAGGAAACTGTGTAAGAGGATATAGTAAAATATTTATTCAATGTTATTTTAAAAAATTACTTCTGTTCTACCACCTGAAGACATTCATGTATCAAGAATTTGACTGGAAAGAACAAAGGAAGAAAAAGAAATAAGTAGGAAAAAGGCTTGCAGTCAATTTTCCTAGAAGCAGTACCTTATTCCTGGGCTTGGTGCTTTATAAAATACAATTGTCTATGCCTGCTCTTCAAATAGAATCATTTATAAACGTTGTGTAAATCCATATTATAAATTTCATAGCTCCTGCCAAAATTAAGGATATTTTCTTACTTTGAAAAACACCTCATTTAATTGTTTTAACTGCAAAATTAATGAAATTCAGAACATCTAAGAAAAATTACAAAACAAATGACTAACATATTTTACAGCACCTCCTATTCGAGAGATGGAGTCTGCATCTCAGTTCTGTGAATCTGGGCTTGTCTATGACTTGCTTTGACCTAGAGAACCTGACAGAAGTAGTGGTTATCTTTTTAAGTTGTTAAGTTTCCTGGTGTTTCTTTTATTCAACACAAAATAACTGATACAACACTGATCAACAGGAACTGGACAAAATTATTTCGATAAGTTTTCCTTGACAAATTAAATATCAAGTGATATATAGATATTAAGTTCATTATTCATGCCTTCTGCCAGAATGTGGCTTTCTTCACCTGTTAGAAATTCTAGAGACCCTGAGCTGAGGTTGCTTCTTTCTTAGAGATGATGGATGAGAGTGGACTAGCCTGCTTATTGACCTTGTCCTCTGTCAGCCACCTCTGAAGTTAGCTGCTCATCTAAAGGTGGGATTCTGCACTGTTCCTATTTATTATTTTCTCCAGAGCAGAAACTGTGGACCTATGGTTACATGTGATCACAATCCATGGAAGGACACATCACCATGGTCTTTTAAATAGATATAAAATGTCAACAGGCCTGGCTTATTAACACACACAGGTCCTTAATAAAAGCTTAGGTAAAGATTGATCTTTGAGCTTCAAAAAAGAAACAAAGAGCTATTGGAGGTCATCAATGAGAGGATGTGACTTCAGCTGACTCATGAACTGGACCCACCAATCAGAGGCTCCTCACCCTCTCCTCTGCCCTTGCCATGTACCTTCTGACCACCTCTCCCACAGCTGGAGCTGTTTTCAAGGACACAGCCTTGAGAAAGCAATGTAAGATGGAGACCATCTGGAAAGTACATGTGACTGAATCCAGTAAAGGCCTCCAAATAAACTTTTAAGATTCTGGTGGGCAGGTTCAGAAGTCTATTTGTCCCATAGCCACCCAAGACAAACCTCATATGTAACTTCCCATGCTTATTAAACCTGCCACATACCAGTCTGGAGTGGTTTGCCTCTTTCTTCAGTCTCTCTTTGCACTCTATGTATGGGGATCAGTTTTTAAACCAACAAGAGCAGCTTCATTTCTCTAATGTGGCTATTAGCAGAAACCATAGATTGAATAAAGCACATCTGGTTATTACCTCCATCTACCTTAGAGGGTGGAGGAAGAGGGCAAGGGATAAAGGGCTCCTGACTTGAGTCCATGATGTTTGTAGAGAGGAGATTGCTCACTGCTTGGTAGTGAGCTCTTGAGTGCAGTATCTCAGCTTTACTACTTCAGACAAAGGCAGTGATTTTCGTAGGGAATGGGTGACAGCTGCAGCACTGATTCCACCAGGTTTCCAAGGAAGAGAGCCTGAAGGATTATGCTTTTAAGTGGCTAGGTGTGTTGCTCAGAGTTTTTTTTTTTTTTTTTAAGCAGTAGGTCTCCACCTGGAGTAATTCTCCCCTGGGACATTTGGTAAGATCTGGAAAGATTTTTGATTGTCATACTAGGAGTGCAATGCTATTGCGATCTCATATAAGATGCTGCTAAATGTCATAAAATGTACAAGTAAGCATCCCTCCTCACTCCCCCCCACCACAGACACACACACAAGCACAATCCCATCCAAAATGGCAATAATGCCAAAGTCCAGAAACCCTGGTCTAGAGGAGCCAGGCCTTCCTTACCAGATCAGGAACATGCAGGTGGTTTTTGCTGTCAGTCTTTCAAATTGTGTAATGAAATCCCAATGACACTTCTATAATTGAAACAGAATGGTTGTGCTTAAATTTACACTACTCTATTATAACAAAATAATGTTATCCTATTTAAAATTTACAGGGAACAGATTTCAAATGATTTAGGGAAGAATCTGTTATTCAAAGGGAAAAAATAGGCCCAGGTCCCAAGTGTGGGATTCCATGAAAAAACTTACATTATACATTTACCATTTACTATAATAAACTCTCCCTTATTATACAATTTTAGTTTTATAAAGAAGCTTTCATGTACTTTGTTATTAACAATAGCCCCAAATCACTGCTTAAAAAACTCGTTACCCAAGTTGTAAATGAATCATTTCCTTGTGATGTCAGGAATCTTGGGGCCCATAAAAGGATTTTTTTAGTGTCTATCAGAGTACACTACAAAACAAATATCATTAAGCATATGGAAAGAAATATAATGTTCTTGCTTTTTGAGAAGACTTAGAAAAAACACTTATTTAATAAGATCCTCACACTGAACTTTATGCTAAGTTATGTGTAGCTTAATTGGACTAAATTTAAGCCTTTTTTAAGTTGTAATTTAAATTATGCTTTTATGATAACTTTTTTAAAAATCTATTTATGTGTATTTCTGAAATTTATTTGGATGGGCATTTAATTATATCATATTTACTCCTCTCGTTCTTTCTAAAATAGAATCTAGAATAGATTGAGTGTTGTTTATCATCTGAAAGTTAAAACTCAAACTATAGATGATTTTTAGCTCCTTACGCTGTTCATTTTTTCCTCCATTGTGAACTGGGCAAATGCTGTAGTTATTTAGAAATCTTTTCCATTGTCTTCTGGAAAGAGTGAAAAGAAACAGAAATGGGATAGGAGAAATTAGCCTAAAGCATAAACTTTAAGAAGAAATAAATGTGAAAGCTGTTATTGCAGTTTTGCAGTTGGATAACTACTGTATGAAGTGACAGAAAACCAATATTAATAGAAGTTTTATACCATTAAAATGCATACTTAATTTTTTTCTTTAAATTCTTGTTTTTGCTTTTGTTACTTACAGATCAAAATTTAAATGAGTGCTTTTTGTTATTTTTCCTTCTCCATGAAAGTCATTTTGATAATTAGTCCATTTATTCCTGTGTTCCTTGATTTTAAGTTGTTTCTGCTTCTTCATTATCTTGATTACATTATCTTATACAGTGACACAAAAAACTGCTGTTACCCCTTTTATTCACTGATTGATAAGGCAGTGAATATATTTAGCAGAAATTTTGTAAAAACTGAAGTGTCTCATGTATGTGGAAGAATTTAATTTTATTTTTCTTGAATCTATATCCTGACATTGATGCTGTCATTCAAAACTGCTTTAAGCATTGCTTTCTAAATTCTTACATTTATTCAACAAATATTGAATACATATAACACATCAGAATGTCCTTAGACAAAGTGTTATAATGTTTAAAACAAAATATGCTTCCCTCCATGAAGCCTGTATTATAGCATCCTCTATCCTTCTGATTATGGTGTTTCTCTTGATTCTTTCTCAATCTATGCATTCATCTTTTTAACAAATATTTATGGTGTTCTTATGTGCTTGGCTTTGTTCTACATGTTTGGTACATAATGGTGAGATGATTACTATCTTCGTGTTTTTTAAATTAGAATGGGGAAATGAATATTATATAATAAAGGCAGACCTGAATACAAAATAATGAGATTTTAAGCACTAAGAAAGAGACAAATTCTCTGTAAGAAAACAATCAGGGTAGCAGATTCTTGTATAGAATATGTAGCCCAGTATTGTCCTTAAAAGAAGTAAATCAACCTGAGAGCTGAGTGAAGAGAAGGATATAGCCATGCCCAAGAATTCAAATTCATGTTTTTCTGATAGAATATCATCACATTTAAGTACTGAGATGGGTAAAAGTCACAGTCTTCAGTACACCAGAGTCCAGTGCAACTGAAATTCAGTGAATAAAAGGAGAGAAAGATATTAGAAGATGCTGGGTGGTAGCCATGATGTTGAAGATCAAGAAGTTGTTTTTTGGAAATATAATTATCAGGAATTGGTGATATTTTTTATGTGAGGACTAAGGAATACAGAAGTATCAAGGATGATCCCTAAACCTGAGCTTAAGCAGCAAAACAGGGGACATAGTTTATGGAAGGAATGAGATGAGTTTGCAAAATGTGTTAGAGCCACCTTTTCTGGCACTAAAGCAGAGATGTCAGGTGGAAAGCTGAGTATAGGTCAAACTTCAGAGGAGGTGATCAGATTGAAGTTAGAGGTATAATGAGAGATGTCTTGGGCTGATAGTATAAGTCATAAAAACAGGTTCCCCCAAAGAGTGTCTAGAGAAGATACTTTCAGTATAGATTCAATAGTAAGGTTTGAGTAGAGGAATAAAATCTGGGAGCATGCACTAGGAAATGGAGATATGGAAAAAATAGAACAAAGCTTTGACTTCTAAGGGATTAAGGTCAAGCTGAAGAGATAAACAAGTATCTGAATAGTTATATGATAAAGGTATGTACTAGCTAGTAAGGGAACACAATGGAAGAAACATTTAACTCTACTGAGGGTAGTTCAGAGGAGAGTTACAGTAGGATAATATGGAGCAATTCTGAAAAATCTTCAAAATAAATAACAAGCTAATAGGAAACAGGCAAGAACATTCTGAGCAAAGATTTGAGATTAAAAAAATTTAAAGCATTTGAACAATTGTAAATAGTTCAGCTTAATTACATGGTTATAGCTTGTTTCACAATTCAAGATTTAGGTTAACCTTCACTGATGTACCTTTTCACCTTTATTTTATATTCCTGTAGTAATTAACAAATCATATAGCTTTTGCCCTCTCATTGTCTGTATTAATATTTTCTCTCCTGACTTGTCTTTAATCTGCACAGTAAAAAGAGGAGCATAATTCTTTCTTATAAGCAAATGCTCATGCAGTTCTATGGAAACATCAGATGGTCTACAAATGTATCATTTTCTAAACAACTGTATTCTTGTCCCTTTGTCCTTGGCAGAGATGGAGGTAAAACTTTTAATTAGTGTGAAAACCAAAATAACTGTATCCAAAATATTACAACATATCATTCTAGCCTATCTGTGATGCCCTGATGTAAGTAAAACAATTCAGTGATCTGAAATTAACCTGTAATTATAGTGTTGAGAATTAATCACTACAATTTAGGTTTCATTAAATTCAAACACACTCAAAATTGAATCAATTTATTAAGCTTATTTATTTCCCAGTCCCCAACAGACACAATGATACCAACATATAACAAGTTCAGATATATAAACAGCTTCACTATTCCACTTACAGAAGTGAGACTACAACTTCCCAACTAGAATAAGGCACACTCTAAATGCAAATTAAAAGCAAGACAAGACACTCTAAATTGGAGATCTGCTTGCTGTTGGTGAGAATGCCTTGAAATATTGTTCTTGATCTATATGCAAAAGTATAGGGACACACACTTGTCAAAAGAGAATACAAAGTTCAATCTAACCAATCCATCTTGTGCAGATTTTCCCTTCATTCAGTGCAAGTTTAAAATGTATAAATTATTTTGATCAGAATTCATCAATAAAATCTTAACTCAAAAACAAATACAACAGAAGTGTCTTGTTCACACAATGCCTGTGTGTCTTTGAAAAAAGAAAACTACCTGGAAGCAATCCTCTCTGTACCTCTCTGCCAATTTTGATTAACAGATTCCCTCATCTTGACTTGGAGCAACTCTATTAGAATCATAAATTGTGAAAATGAATTGCACATTAAAGGTTCTGGCTCCCGACGACCTTGAGTTTTCCAAATAATGTTTTTCAAGACATTTAACTAAATGCAACTATTGTGTAAGGAGATGGTAGTTGTCAATATGAACACTTCAATAGAGTAGAAGTAGTCATGTTGAATTTTTTGTATTCAATTATTCATTCTATGTTATTTGATAACACATAATCAATCAATTATTTGTTAACTATCACAATTAAATTTGCCAGAATTTTTGGTAAAGCCACTACCAAAAACAGCAATGACTAAACATGCTTTTATAAGGATCAAGCAACCAATGCAGTTTAACACATGATCCATTAGAACCTCTCTTATCAAATCCTGGAGTTCTTTGACAGGTGGAAAAATGTAAATACTGTATACATTACAGAAGAGATCTTACAAAATTCTATCAATAAACATCCACAAAACTATTGCATGTCACTGTTAAAATTCAATTTCACTATTCTGTTGAAAAAATTCCATTGGTTACATATCTCATTTAAGTGTTGGAAAGAATACTCAGTGACTTCTAAGAAATGATGGACAATCTGAATTAAATAGCTAATTAACTTAAAATCAAAACTATAAGTTGCATATTTGATAAAAGTAATCTATATGTGTGCTTATCACACTAATATAATGTGGAATAAGATGGCTATAATTGTGGATGACTGGATCTACAGAGGTAGTAAAATGGTCCTGCTAGCTAGTAAATCTGATTATTAAATTCAGGAAGGAATAAGAAGAAAGTAGGGAAGAGAGGGAGAGAGGAAGATGAGAGGGAGTTAAAGAGAAAAAGAAGGGAAGGAAGGAACGATTTGTAGTAAAACTGTTACATGTCAGGTCCTAAAATAAATTCTTTCCTTAATTCTCCAACACTGGTTCTATTGTACGCAGAATTTATTTTAGCTTTTTTTTTTCCCAAGGTGAAAACATCAAGGTTTAAGAATATTAAATAAACTTTCTGTGAACACATAAATACTGAAGGAAGAAACAGACTTTTTATTATATCTGGACAACAAAAGTTACTTAAACATAGACTGATTAAACAAATATTTACTACTATTTATTTTTATCATTTACCCACTTTCCTGTAACTATGATAATCACCAGCAAAAACTCAGGATGTAATGTCTCTTTATTTCACCATTGTAACAGTAGAAATAGAAAAAAATATTTCCTATACAAAACATTTGATTTTAAGATATTTTTTACTCAGCATGCTGAAGATAAATTCAATTAATGGTAGTTAAAATTAATCAGCAAGAAATTGAATGGGACAAAGGGCCTAATTGTTCCTTAAAATATTTATTTCACAGTCTGTTCTAGATGTCATTTTTATGACGTCTTGTTGGGATATCTCTTAATAATAAAAATAGTTACTTTTTTGAGATACACTTTTGAAAGGTTGTGATAATATAATACAAATAGAATTATTCCTGTTTTACTAAACTTGCATAAATTCAAATTCTGAAACACAAGCATAAGGTCAGCTGTTTCTCAGTACAAAATTAAACTATGCTAAATTAAATACGCTAAAGGGAAGTGCTTGGCTAAGGGAGTTTGGCCATCTAAATAAATGACCATCATTTATGCAGTTTGCTCATTCCCCTGCAATGATTTTGCATGTTAAATAAAAATTGATATGAGTGAAAGGATATGAAATCTCTACCAACAAATTAGAAAGAAAAAATAACACACTAACTTAAAATATACTTCAGCTACCTGTCATGAGCAAATTTTAAAAAGCCTTAATGGAAAGAAGTGCAGTACTTGGCAATATCAGTACTTGCTTCTATAGATGATTCAGCTTATTTGAGTCTTAAAAAGGACTTAGACACATTTGTATCTTCATATCTGAATGTTATGTGGTTTTCCTGTGGGATAAGGTGAATTATTTCCATTTAATAACTTTAGAAACAAAAGATAGGATATTTCCATATTAAATTTTAGATGTTGGTATTTAAAATATCACCTTTGGCCATAGCTTGACCTCATATTTTGTTTCTCCTTATTTTATGTTAATCTTAAATCATCATTTGCAAAATTTTGTGCATGGTATTTCTTGTGAATAATTAAAATGGGTCAAACCAAGGAATTGTATTTGACTTCTTTAGGGCAGAAAACGGGGAGAAAAAGTTAAGAAATTCTACCATTTTACTAGAGATTGCTCTGCAAAGCTGACTGCAGGGGACTTTCAACTGCTTACCCATGCAAGGGTTTATCAGTAAACTGACAATTTCAACTGTCTGTATTTACAAGTTCCTGCTGTTCAACGTCAATAAACTCACCGACTGAATTCATGCATTTCAGCCACACAGCCAAGCACTGACTGCAACTGCAAGGAATGCCTTTGAAAAATTGAGATCAAAGATTGAAAACTTGCACTTTTAAGTGTAGATCCATTCACATTCTTTAAGACTCTTTAGGGAAGCTCAGCAGTGGACAGTCATATAACTGCTATGCACTTACACTTGGTGTTATTTGTTAAGAAAATGTATGGCATTTAGAAACCAGAAAAGGGATTGACAAGATGATGGAGTAGAAGGACACATGGCCCACCCTGTCTCATGAACACACCAAAAATTATATACAAATACAGAACAATTCACACAGAATAACTCCTGAAATTTGACATAATTTCTTTTACTTTGGAAATACAAGGAAAGCCCCACAAAACCAGGTAGAGGAAAAAAGAAGAAAGAAAAAGGAAATTGGTGCATGATATTCTTCACAGAAAGAGAGCAGCATAGAAAGAAAAGTGCCCTCACCCTGGGAAGCTCCCTCTCCAGCAAGGAGATCCACAGGGACAGAACAGGAGCTTCAGAGGTTCAGAGGAGGCAGCAACAGCTGCTTAGCAGAAAGAACTAAGAGAAACCAGCAGTGAGAGTCACTTTGAATCCTAGCCTAAGATGCATGCCAGGGGGGACAGGCTGGGCTGGGCTGCTGGAACTCAGGCTTCCACGGATGAGCCTGGGGAGAAGACTGGGGTTGACTGCACACAGGCAGCCTCAGGAGCCTGGAGTGTGGTGCGGGCTGTGGCTAGAAGAGAGTGCAAATCAATCTGGATCCCTCCATAGAAAGCACCATTGCATGTGGAATGAGGGGTGCATTACAACCTTCATAGATGCCATCTCTACTAGTGCACAGGGTGTTGCTGTGCACCAATGTTGATGAGCATTCTTGTGAGAAGAGAGGCGGGGTTCAGTCACAGCCATCTTCTCAGCTTGCTCTGGAGTGGTACAACTGCTGGTGCTCGTCTTCTGGGCAGAGAAGGGGCTGAAACATGAACTGTTACTCAGGGGCCATCCAACATCACAGGCAAGACTGTCATTCTAGTCCCAGGAAGAGGTGGTGGATTTGCTCTCCTGGTGCCTTTGTGGACCTGTGCTTCTAAGACAAATGAGTGGAGATTTGGTGCACATTTGGGATGGGTTTGGCATCAACCGTAGGTCTGTGTACCCTGTTTTTGATTTGTGGTTACCCTGTTTTTAATTATGTTAGCCCATTAGTATATCTATTTGCTTTAGAGTGGTAGTCATAAAGGCTCTAACACATCCTATGTAGAATGCAAAGAAAATTTACATTTGGTTTCACTGGGGAATTCTACCAAACATACAAAGAAGAACTTATATTGATCCTTCTCAAACTCTTCCAAAAGATTGAAGAGGAGGGAATACTACCAAACTCATTCTACAAAGACACCATCACCCCAATATCAAAACCACGTAAATAAACTACCAAAAACAGAAAATTAAAGGCCAATATCATTGATGAACATAGATGCAAAAATCCCTCACAAAATATTAGCAGACTCCAATGACACATAAAAAGATCATACACAATGATCAAGTTGGATTCATCACAGGGATGGTTCAATATACACAAATTAAACAATGTGATACACCACATCAACAAAAGAAAGGACAAAAATCACATGATCATCTCAATAGATGCAGAAAAAGCATTTGATAAAATTCAAAAATCATTTAAGATAAAAATTCTTACCTAAGTGGGCATAGAAGGAACATATCTCAACATAATGAAAGCTATTTATAACAAACCCACAGCCAGCATAATACTCAACAGTGAAAAGGTGAAAACCTTCCCTCTAAAATCTGGAACAAGACAAAGATGCCCATTCTCATCACTTCTATTCAACAGAGTAGTGGAAGTACTGGCCACAGCAATTAGACAAGAAAAAGAAATAAAAGGAATCTAAATTCAAAGAGAAGAATTAAAATTGTCACTAAATGTGGATTACATGATACAATATATAGAAAACCTTAAAGGCTCTACACTAAAACTAATAAAGCTGATAAAAAATTTGGCAAGGTAGCAGGATACAAGATTAACATAGACAAGTCAGTTGCATTTCTTCACACTAACAATGAAATATCAGAAAAGGAAAATAAAGAAACAATCTCTTTTAAAATCTCATCCAATTAAAAAAAAAATTCTTAGGAATAAATCTGACCAAGGAGGGGAAAGATTTGTATCAGGAGAACTACAAAACATTAATTAAGGGAATTAAAGGTAACTCAAAGAAATAGAAAGATATCCCATGGTCTTGGATTGGAGAAATTAATATTGTTAAAATGGTCACACTACCAAAAGCAATCATTAAAATGTCCATGAATGATAAACGCAAGAGAGAGTGTGGAGAAAAGGGAGCCCTCACACACTGCTGGTGAGAATGTAGTTTGGTACAGCTATTATGGAAAACAGTATGGAGATTCCTTAACAAAAACTAAAAATAAAATTACAATATGATCCAGCAATCCCACTCCTGGGCATATACCTGGAGATAACTCTAATTCAAAAAGATACATGCACCCCAGTGTTCATAGCAGCACTATATACAGGTAGCCAAGACATGGAAGAAGCCTAAGTGTCCATTGACAGATGGCTGGATAAACTGTGGAATATTTATACAATGGAAAACTACTCAGCCATAAAAAGAATAAAAGAATGCCATTTGCAGCAATATGGATGGACCTGGAGGTTATCATTCTAAGTGAAGTAAGCCAGAAAGAAAAAAAAAATTATATGTGATATCACTCATATGTGGAATCTAAAACAAATTAAAAATAAAGACACAAATGAACTTCTTTACAAAGCAGAAAAAGACTCACAGACATAGAAAGTAAACTTATGGATACTAGGGTGAAAGGAGGTGGGAATGAATAAATTAGGAGTTTGTAGATATATGTACTATTATATATATAATAGATAAGCAGCAAGCTTCTTCTCTATAGCACAGGGAAGTATATTCAGTATTTTGTAGCAACCTAAAATGAAAAATAATATGAAAACAAATATATGTATGAATACATATATGACAGAAACATTATGCTGTGCACCAGAAATTGACACAACTTTGTAAACTGACTTTACTTCAGTTGAAAGAAAGAAAGAAAGAAAGAAAGAAAGAAAGAAAGAAAGAAAGAAAGAAAGATAGAAAGAAAGAAAGAAACTAAAAAATTTAAAAGGGAAAAAGAAGGCCAACAAAAATAATAAACAAAAAGAGGAAAATTGGATTGGATTTTTTCAAAGTACCCCTTTATCTTATTATTTATAATTTAGTCAGTCCTCTATTTAACCATATATCAGTTGGTTATTGCCCCTGACCGTCACTGACCTACTTTCTCTCTCTATCGTCCTACTTATTCCAAACATTTCATATAAATGGAATCCAATATATGGCTTTTTGTGTATGACTCCTTTCACTTATCATAATCAGAACTTCATTCTTTTTATGGCCAAATAATGTTGTATTGTATGGATATACCACATTTTATTTACCCAATTTCTTATTGATAGACTTTGGTTTGTTTTAATTTTGGGGCTATCATGCATATTGATGCTGTGAATATTTGTGTACAAATTTTTGAACTTATTTTTAAAATTTCCTTGGGCATAACAGTGGAGTTGCTGGATCATATGATAATTCTTTCTTCAACTTTTTGAAGAACCAGCTGCCTTACAAATTGGCTTCACTATTTTACATCCCCCCGACTCAAAGCAATGTATGATGTTTCCAATTTCTTCACATTCTTTCCTGTTATTGCTTGTCTTTTTTTTTTTTAATGATAGCCATCCTGGTAGGTGTGAAGTGGTACCTAAAATTGTATTAAATTTCTTAGCATTTACAAACTAAGTGATATATGTGTAGAAATGAAACTAGATTCATAGGGACATAATTAGATACATGATAGAAGAAGGTATACAGGAATATCACAAAGATATTGCATGTTCAATTCCAGACAACTACAATAAAGCACATATCACAGTAAAATGAGCCACATAATTTTTTTGGTTTCCAAGTGCATATAAAATTTATGTTATACTACACTGTAGTCTATTTAGCTTGCAATAGTATTATATCTAAAAGCAATACACATATCTTAATTAAAAATACTTTAAAATCTGTTAGCCATAATCTGAGACTTCAGTGAGTCATAATGTTTTTACTGGTAGAGTGTCTTGCCTCGCTGCTGGCAGATCAGGCTAGCAGTTGCTGAAAGTTGAGATGTCTGGCAATTTCTTAAAATAACAAAAAATAATAATTGATAGTGAAATATTGATTGATTCCTCTTTCACTTGAACACTTAGAGGCCACTGTAGGTTTATCAACTCATCTAATTTAAATATTATTGTGTCCCAGGGAATAGTGAGGCCCAAGAAAAGAAAGAGAGTGGGGGTAACAGTCAAGTCAATGGAGCAGTCAGAACACACACATCATCTGTGAATCTGGTTTTCATCTCATGTGGGTGGGGTTCATGGCACCCTGAAACAATTACAATAGTAACATCAAAGACCACGGGTCACCATAACAAATATAATAACAATGAAATAGTTTGAAATACTGGTAAAATTACCAAAGTGTGACAGAGAGATACAATGTGGAAAAATGGCAGTGATAGACTTCCAGAGACCAGGTTGCCACAAACTTTCAACTTGTAAGGAAAAAACTCAATATCTGCAAAGTACCGTTAAGCGAAGCACAATAAAATAAGATATACCTGTATATAGAAACTTCCAAACAAATTATGCAAATTCATGTTTTTTTTCTGAGAAAAAGCATAGTCACAAGGTCAGATACTCTTTTGTGAGAGGAATGACACTTTTGGAGTCACCGGCATTGACTGCTTTTTGAAGGATGAACACTATTCACACAGAGTGAGAAGAGAGAGAAAACTCTTCAAATAGAATATTTAAAGTAACATTTTGGGAAGGCAATGTGTACAGGGTATCATTGTGAAACACAGGGTAGATCTACTTTGCTTGAGCAGACAGTTTAACAATTGAAGAAAATAAACCTGGAAAAACATATAGCCATTACAACTAAAATAAGGCAACATAAATAATTAGAGTAGTTACATACTTTCAATATTTTGAAACAATGCAAGATGATGATATGTTTAAGTGGCATCATGAGTGAAACATCATAATTAACATGACTGTGCACTGAAATTTTCATAAGAGTTTCAGAAAGGGATAGTATTTGGATGGACATAGACACATCCCAGGTTGGTCCAATAACGGAAGGAACTATTGAGAATTAGATAAGAGATGGACAAAGCTGTGCCTGCTATTCATTTCTCCCCACAAGCCTTGTGCTGTAACATGATATCCCACTGAGGGACCCTAGAGCTAAGGTTGCTTCTGATCTCCATGTATTTCTATTCTTTTGAACCCAATTTGGCTACTAGTTACATTATGTTTATAAAAACAAAGTGTTTTATGTGAGGATATTAATTAGCTATGTCAGCACTGGACTGCACCCTGCAGGTCTACAAGCCCTGTACTTGCCCAGCTTCAAGACCTGAGAAAAAGCCCAGAGTCAGCAACAGAGATAATCAATAGTTTAATGATTAGGGTGATCTTGCACATCTGAAGCAAAGTGCTGGAGCAAAATCCTGCCATGTGTGGGAGCTGGAGGGCAGGACATGATGGCAGTCTTTGCTTCTGGTGGGGAAGGGAAGGTTACCAGTTATAGGGGAGTTGATGTCAGGTTGGCTCATTGGTTACCAGGGTAATCAGCAGAGGGTCATGGCTCTTACCACCCCTATGATAAGCATAGTGGTGAGTTCTGCTCTAAATCTAGAACAGTCATTAGCTGGGGCCTGGGGCAAATATGAAGGAAGATCAGTCATGTGAGTTGTGTGTAGGTGAAGCAGGCACCAGTCAAGCAGGAGATGTATAGAGAGCAGCCATCTTGAGTTGCCTGACCATACAGCCATCATTAGAGGTACATGTTATTTATTGACTGAAAATAAAGAATCATGGAGTAGTGACATCAGAATTCCCATGCTCTCTTAAGGTTATAATTGCTTGTTCTCACTGTATGGGCAGAACCCTTGCCCCCAAGTTTCTGTTGAAACTCATGTTTCAGGGAAGTGTCTTCCAGAATAATGTTCCTTGTATACAGGAGATGGAACTGCAAATTAAGAGAATGGTTAGGATATTAAAAAACTAGACAAAATGATGACAAAGGGATGGCTATCCATTCAGAGGAGAACATGAGAAAAGAGAGGGGAGAATGGCAATCTGATAGTGGGCACTTAACCAACGTCAGAAAACAAACTTTGGGAGGACATTTTACTTTTCAATAGTAGGAGATCACCAATAAGGAAATCATAAAGTTGGCTTGGAATGTGTGCCATCATCCTAAATAGTCTTAAGACATGTGATGTGATATGTCGAGTTCTCTGGTGAGTGGAATGGTTAAGCTGTAATGACAGCTCCACAGGGCACAATGTCAGGAACCAGTCCTGTTGCTTTTCTGTTAAGGAGGGCAGTAGGGTGGAGGTGGGATTCCATTTTCAAGTTCTTTCAATATGCTGGTCCTCAAGCCAGTGCATATGTATCCGGGGCAGCTGAAAAGAAGAAGGATGAAGAAGGGCATTGAAACCCTTTAAAATTATACTCAAAGAACAAGTAACACTTACTTTTATATGTGGCTGACTACAATTTAGTCACTAAATCTAGCTACAAGTCATGCTGGGAAATGTTCCCAGATAAGAACAACTATCATTTCTACCCAGGAAAGGGGCAGCAGACTTTGAATGATAGAAAACTGGCAGTCTAGCCCACAATTCCTTTAACAAAGAATCAGTGTAAATCCTCTTATAAGCCTGTAGTTTTATGACTCTCAACCCTTGTCTCACAGAAAAGAAAAGTGAGTTTCAGAATCAAGAGTAAGCATTTGTGCCCTGCCTTCCTCTGCTCTAACGTCACTTGCTCTCAGTAAGTCAGCTGCTCATTCAGAGGAGAAACTATCAGATGCCAAAAGCAAAATTGATCTATTGTGAAAGAGATGAACTGTGTTCTAAAGAAACTTTAGACACTTCTCAGTCCTCGACACTGAAGGCCTTCAGGATGTTATGAGATTGTTATAATTATTTTTGGTTCCTTTAAGTCTGTGCTTAGAGCATGGGACAGGTAGTTGTATTTTATTTTAAATATATTTGGATGATAATATTCATTGAGTAAATTTTGATCGTACTTAATGCATATGAAGATCTGTGTTAGTCCTGATAATTACTTTAGGAGAGAACAAAATATACATAAAATTGTGATGTGTTACAGACCCCCAGGCACCCATAGTACAATGAGAAGATGACAAGTATTTCAACAACCAGCATGAACAGCTTTACCACACATACACATGCCACGTATAGAATATGTTATGTTATACATGCTATAACATATATGCTACATATTATATTATACTATAATGTATTATACTATACACTTTACTGTAGAGGTGAGTAATACATTCTTCCCATTTTCCAGGAGATAAATCCTTAGTAATTTGCATTCAAAGGGAAAGTAGAAGAAGAAATGTTTCCACTTGTTTCGGGAAAGAGACAACATGTAAATATACTCAATCAATAAGGCAAATGAGTTTAGGGTACTTCTTTTTTTGTGTGTTCCTCAATACATGCACTTTCTTGTAGAAGTGTACTTGAGCATTTTGATCACTAACATGTACACATCATGAAGATGCTGGGTGAAGATAAGTGTTTCAATAGGAAACTCCATAGCATACTCAACTGGAGAATTCTGCCACTGGCTAGAATGACAGATTCAGTGTAAATGTCTAAGTACAGCACTAAGAAGATTTAAGTTTCCCTTTTGTATGTGAAACACTAAGGTCATGCTCCTTACATGCAGCTTGCTTGCGGGGTAATTGGAGTAGGTGATCAGGGCAATCACACTACCTGTGGGTGGCTGGAGGGGATGGTGGGCACAGAATGCTCTGGAATATGACACGATAGATTTCTACTCCTCTTACAATGTGCACCCCCCCAAAAATAAGCTACTTTTTAGTATTTTTATATACATATACATATATATAATATTATAATATATATAGATATATATATAATATATCTCCTTAGATATTTAGTTTAATTCAATTAAACTTTTGGATAAATTATGCAGTCTTATAGTCTGTCAGACAACCTGATGTTACAGGTAAATAGAATATAAATTTAACACATTTTAATTCACTGTATAGAAAAGAGCACTTTAAGATGAGAAATTTCACAATTTCAAAATTTTCATATCAATCTTTAAAGGGCACTATCTGCTTTATTTTGGGGAAGCAAACACCGAGGGCTTTTGTGATTGAAACAACATTGTGGTTTACCATTTTCTCAATGGCATCATAGTCATTACTCACATCTAATTTAATCAATCCATCTTATTAGTGTTTTCTGATTTTAAAAAGGATATAAAATTACATTTTATTAAATTATAAATGTGAGTATAATAGCTATTAATATTTCCTGTGGGTTGATGTCCATGCACCACAATGCAATTGTACTATTTTATTAAATTCAAAAATATTTCTGTTTTGCTGCCCATTTGGTTTGCACATTCTGTGTCTTGAGTGATGTTCACAAAGTTTTCTTAAGATTTGTTTCTGCCATTGCCACAATACAACACATTTTTATAGTAATACATTCCTTTAGTATTTTAAGACAAAAAGTTGTACTATTTTGGAAACATGGTTATGTTTCTAACAATCCTTCTTATGCTCTGGTAATCATAGGAAGTCAAATTCTGCATTTTCTAAATGTTTATAAAAGCTTTATAGCTAGACAGTATAAAATGATGCTGACAATATAAAAAATATTATACACATATAATATTTTGATAAAAGTGCATTTAGACAACATTATAATATTTAATTTTCATAACATTCTGGTACAGGAATGCTATTATCTACAATTGAAGAGAAGTGAGTCTGAGAGAGGTCAGTAAACATGTTCAAAGTTGCACAGTTTAGATTTCAGATCCAGAACCACACAGTGAATCTTGTGACTCAAAATCTCTTACTCATTCTGCTAGACCATGCTACTTCCAGAAATAGATCCAGGCAGCCCAGGTCTATCTCCACAGAATACTTTCTCAAAAGAAATTTCAAGGTAGGCCAAATTAAATAAAAAAATGAACATCTATCTTTTTCTCATATTTAATTCAAGATCAATCTCCCTCTTCTAACCGTGTCTTTATATTTGGCCTTCACTTCAAATCCAAGTGCCTTTTTAAATGAGTTTAAATTTATTGTCTCTAGTTTATGTTTTAAACTAAGTAAATGATTTTCAACATCAGCCTATACCACCAATTGAAATTGGTTAGAAAAAATGACTTTCCTTGTGATCATATTTTTTAAATTTTGTTTTGAGGGGGGAGGTATTTATTTATTTGTTTATCTATCTATCTATTTATCATTTGTTTGTTTGTTTGTGTCTTTAAATGAAGATACTGGGAATTGAACCCAGGATCCTGTGTATACTGAGCATGCACTCTACCACTGAGCAAGAATTTTGTTATAGAATGAACTGTGTCCCTGTATAATTTGTATCTGAAGTCTAAAATTTGGCTGCCTCAGAATGTGACCTTATATGGAATAGAGCTGTTGAAGGTGTGATTAGTGAAGATGAAATCATGCTGGACTAGTGTGGGCCTCTAACCTAATATGACCGGAGTCCCTGTGATAAGGGAATATTAGAGCATGGATACACATGGACACAGGGACAATGCCACGTGAAAATGAAGGTAGAGATTGGGGCAATGCTTCTTCACACCAAGGAATTCTCAGGACTGCCAGAAAACCACCAGAAACTAGGGGAGAAACCCTAGAAGGAATCAGCCCCACTAAAACCTAGATCTCAGACTTTTAGTATCCTAATCAATAAATTGCTGCTTAAGCCACTTAGTTTGTGGTATTTTGCAGGCCTCATCGGTTAATATATAGCCTTTTCTTTTCTTTATCAAATCCACTATTCTTTCCAGGCTTTTTCATCTTTATTATGATTCTTTAAGAGTCTCTAAAAAATTTGAATTTACCATCCCCTATAATGCCTAAAATGCTGGTCTTCTTGAGGATCGTCCTTTATATACAGTTTTAGAATAATATCAAAATCTGTGATATAAACTAGTACTCATTTATATACCGAAATTGCATATGCCTTCTAAAATCAGGCACAGATTACCCAACATATCTTAAACTGAATTCACTACACTTGGTGCATTTCCCTATCTTCTTGTCTCTTCCCCACTCTCTCTATTGTTGTAAGTCACTCCTTTGACTCAGTTACTCCAGCAAGAATCTTGAATGAAGGTCAATCTATATTTGTCAACTTCATGTCCTAATTTTAAATAGTACATAAGCCCATCAATTCTATCTCCTTAAAAATTCTTCAATAAATCCAGCTTTTTATAACACTTTACATTCTCTCCTGGTCAACTACAGTACTTTCCTACCTAGCATTTCTGACTTCTGCCTTATGTACTTCCCCCAATTCATTGCTTGAAAGTTGTTCTGTTTAAAGACCCATTCTGTTCTGAAAGATATAACAGAGTGTATTGTGACTTTTTAATTTTATTTTTCATTTAACTCAGGAATAATTGACAAATAAATTGAAATTGTGATTCTTAATACACATTAATGAGAATAACAGTTTTTAGATGCAGTTCATTTATGCAAAACATCTATCTATTTTTAGCATCTAGGTTTCTTTAATCTTAATGCATTTTGATTTCCATTCTTTGTAATGATGAAACATTGCAGATTTAAATAAATTTACATCAGAGTTTTTATTATCTCTTAAGTTTAAAACACCATAATCAAAGCCTCTTTTTCCCTGTCTACTTCACCTTCAAACCTCCTTCCCCTCCCCAAACACATGCATACACACACACACACACACACACACACACACACACAAAGTCATCACTCTCTCTTTTTTTCTCTTTTGTGTCAGCAACATGCCATGGATATAGCAAACATATTTCTTGGTTGGTCTTTTTGTGAGTCTAAATGAGGTTCTTGTGCATCTGTAGGTGATTAAAAGGGAATTTTTGATTTCATAGAAAAGTGGTAAAATGCTTTGGAAAGTCTTTTAAAATAGCATTTCTAAACTTGAAGTGGAATTTTGACATTTTGGCATTTAGCATTTTAAGTTTTATCCATTTATTAATCAATTTTATGTGTTTTTGTCACCTGGCCTTTTCTGTCTTATTCATATATTTCCAGATGGTACAAATTTCTTCCCCAAAGAAAGTTCATAATGGCAAGAATGCTAGTTATATTCTTTATTTTGTGTTCTGTAAGGTTTTATTGATCCATACAATTCTAATAGCATCTTTTTTTCTGTTTTGGTGGAAATGGGAGAATAAAAAATCATTTGTATCATTATAAGTCAAATACTACTTTCTTTCAATAATGAAATATTTTAAGTAAACTTATCTATTAACAGTTTCTCTTTTTAATTTTTTCTTGTTCATTTCCCCCCATGAATATCCCTAATTTTTAGCACAGTAAGCAAAATTTCCTTGGGTGACTAGTTCTTAGAAATTGTAAAATGCATTTGCTCAGGCAATAAGCACTTTACTATATCAACATATTTCTGCCATGCTTATAAAGTCATTAAGCTTGCACCTTTGGGAAGATTTTAATTAATTACAAAATGTCAAATAATCGATGGAGTAAAATGGGCAAAGGTAACATGGAACAGATTTAGCAATATACAAAAGAGTTGGATATCTTCAGTCTATGCTTGATAGAAAGTTCTAATTTCCCTATCTTGAGAACAAAGGACACTGGACTTAGACATCTTTTTTCAATTTTGCTGTTAAGGAGATTTGGGCCCAGGAAGGTCACTTAACTGATGGACATCTCTTTTCTCATAAATGAAAGGACAGGACCAGAGTACGTAATTTCTAAAATTCTTTTCAACTCTAATATTTTATTTTTTTGTCAAAATCTATCAGCCTCAGTGATACATGTTGTCAAAGACTAGAGATATAGAGAATGATGATGATGATAATGATGATTTTGATAATGTTTAATATTATTGAGTGCTATATGCCTGCAATTGATTCCCTAATTGTTCTAATAGTGGAATATTACTGCCTTCCATTTTATTAGTGAGAAAATTGAGGAACAGATAATTTAACAGATAAATACCCAATACCATAAAGCCCTATGCCAAAGTCAAATATTTCAAATATTAAGCTTTATGGAAAAATTATTATCAGTGTTCATTAGTATCCTTTCTGTGCACAAGCAAGACTATATTATTTATCCACTTGAAGATAATTGAGGTCATGTAATTAGCTTTGTCCAATGGCCAAGAGTCAAATTTACATGTATAAGTTTTGGCACAAAGCATGGAAAACCCAGCAATGGCTCTGCAGGTGCCTCTTTTTCTGAGATGCCCATGAGGAGGCAGTAAGCTCCATATGGTGTTGCTTGAAGATGGTGGTACTTTCCTTGTTCTGAATCACTGAGTTTCTGGTTTTGGAACAGTTCATCTCGCTTCTTATCTGGATACAGACTTTGCTTGAGTAAATTCTAAATCTTTGTTGTTTAATCCACTGAAATTTGGAGATATATATATATATGTGTGTGTGTGTGTGTGTGTGTATACACACACACACACATACATATACACACACACACACACACACACACACACACATGAGTATATCTAGCCTATATACAAAATCAGGACATTTTTATCCTCAATGAAATTTAAGAGCATGAAACTTTGAAAGTTTTCCATGTTATCAATTATACCAGTATTTTCTGATATAACCAGCCACCTGGCAGTTAGCATTGGGTACCATGAAAACATTCTTAAGCATGAATTATTCTCTCCTGCTAGATTATCTCCTTTTTTCTCACTTCTTTCTCTCTTGAAACCTCTTATTCTTGCTCCCAAATTCTTTTTGAGTAAATACATACCCTAACAAATCCTCTTTTTTTTTTTTGGAAATATTTTTTCTTTCAAGATTGAGATATAGTAAGAAATATTTGATTTTCAATACTGACATTTAATAACAGTGTGATCTCATCAAAGTTATGTCTCAGTCATATTCAATCTGAAAATGAAAACAAATATGAGTATTATGTAAAAAAGGGTTAGATATGTGATAGCACTTCCCCAAATTGTGTGTATTGCTGGGGTCATAAATTTCTAAAAGGGAGAATTGGAGGATCAGAGAAAAGACAATATCCAACCCTTTGAAATAAAGCAGTTTGGGCTGCCCAAGTGGGTCTGCAAAGGTGGAAAAGATTATGGAAAGCTGCTGTCTCCAATGATCTGTTGGGTCTCAGAGGCTCTTGGTCAGCAAGATTTTCATTTGGGAAGATGATGTGGGTGTGGAGCGAAAGACAGCAAGAACTAGCTAGAATCCACATGTATCTGTTTGTTTGTTACTCGTTCCTCTAAAATAACAGATTTCAGATGAGCTGCTTTATTTTCCCCTTCCAAAATTTGTAAAAAGAATTTCTTATTTGGGCCAGTTAACAAAGTATCATACAGGATAGGGGATTCTTGTAAACTATTCTAGCTTAGCCAAGATGACAGTGCAAAAAATTGCTGCAAGTCAATTAATTTTCCTATACTTTAATTTCTTTATTTCTAAAATGTTTGATTTTGCTTCAGCAACTCAGTGTCATAGTTGTTGGAATCACATGTGAATATACACTGAAAATTAGGATAGTGATAAAAATTATTGTTGTTTCCAAAGTAATTGTGACAACATATTTTAAAACGATTTGCCTAAACACATCAATCTGTGAAAATAAATATTTAATACATTTTAAAAGTAGAAGCCTCTTGAAACAGTGTGGGCTTAACTTGTCGTGTATATCTGCTTGTTCTATAGTCTATGATTGTAGATTTCAAATTTTTACAGTGCAGGACACAAAATTTACATAAAAAATTCAATAATCATTTGTTAACTAAATCCTTACTTTTAACTTCTAAGATAATATATTAATAATTTAATATTCATGACACATACAAAGAGGTGGATAGCTTACATATTCTATTACATGGAATTCTGAAGTTCATGTACTACCAAGAAAAATATAAATATAGATTTGAATCTTATGTAACTGCTGCTCTGATAAAATTAGTTGGAAGAAAATTCAGTACTTTGAATTTTAAATAGTTATTATTTTTAATAGTTATTTACTTCAATTTTAGCTAGTGAACAGTGGAAACCAGCACACATTTAAGCCAGTAACTTCTACTTCTAGCCAGAAACACATAGGAACTGTGTATAAATAAATGCAAATGCCATTAATATATAGATTTCTACAGTTCTACTATATTTTTCTTGGAAATGAAGAGAAATTTCAAAATTATCTTTCTTAATCCTATCATTTGATAGATAAAATAGAAAATTACCCAGATAAAGTAAGAAAAATTATATAGATCATAAATAAACTTTTTGTATAATTTACTGAACTATTCATGTGCCTGTTTTATTTTATTATTGTTTTTTGTAATACAACTGACTACTTACACCAACCACTGTGGTATATATTTTACCAATTGTGCACATATTTCTATGATTCATTCATACAAATGTTGATTATGGTGTGTTCCAAATTCATTTGGGTTTGCAAACCTTATCATAACTAAGACAACTGAGGAATTAGAAATTCATTTTAAACAAAAATCAAAGGAGAATTTGCAAGAGACTATCCCAATCAAACCTATGGCCCTATTGCAGAAAATAGATTTTAAACAAATCTGGGCTAGGCCTTGTTATGTACACGGTATATAGACTGAGATTCAAACCACAGTGCCTGATGTTGGGAGTATGTGGTCTTATTAAGATAGTGAAAGACATGTAGTCAGTAGTTACAGAGCAGTGCAAGTGTTTGACAATGACTGTTTCATAGGAGAGGCAGTGAAGAATTCATTTCTGTGTTTTCATCAGAGGCATAGAGTTCAAAACAATGACTTTGGTCCTAAACTTAGGAGATTTTATACTACAATAAATAGTAGTAAGGAGGGCGTGTGGATATATTGTGTTCTGTATGTGGGGGCACGCACACACATGCCTGTTGTGGGCAAAGATAATGTGTATTTTGCAGGGTTAGCTCATTTAGCCAATACTAAAAAAAAAAGGGGTGGACAATAGATCCCAAGTGACTTTGTGATTTTTTACTACTAATAATTATAAAGAAAAACACTGGCAAAATAAGTAAAAAGTACAGAATTTTTCTAGTTTTTTATTATTTTTTATTTTTTTATTTTCTTTTTTTAACATTTTTATTGATTTATAATCATTTTACAATGTTGTGTCAAATTCCAGTGTTCAGCACAATTTTTCATTCAAAAATGGACATATACACACTCATTGTCACATTTTTTTCTCTGTGAGTTATCATAACATTTTGTGTATATTTCCATGTGCTATAGAGTGTAATCTTGTTTATCTATTCTACAATTTTAAAATCCCAGTCTACCCTTCCCACCCTCCACCCCCCTGGTAACCACAAGTCTGTATTCTCTGTCTGTGAGTCTACTTCTGTCCTGTTTGGTGCAGCCACTATGGAAAACAGTGTGGACATTCCTCAAAAGACTAGGAATAGACTTACCATATGACCCAGGAATCCCACTTCTGGGCTTGTATCCAGAAGGAAATCTACTTCAGGATGACATCTGCCCCCCAATGTTCATAGCAGCACTATTTACAAAAGCCAAAACATGGAAACAGCCTAAATGTCCATCAACAGGTGACTGGATAAAGAAGATGTGGTATATTTATACAATGGAATTCTATTCAGCCATAAAAACTGACAACATAATGCCATTTGCAGCAACATGGATGCTCCTGGAGAATGTCATTCTTAGTGAAGTATGCCAGAAAGAGAAAGAAAAATACCATATGAGATCGCTCATACGTGGAATCTAAATCACAAAAACAAAAACAAAGAATTTTTCTAGTTTTTAAATTCAAAGTCTGTTTATTCTTTCAAGCAACTGTTATACTTACTGAAGGGGAATAACAGTTCCTGCCTTTTACAGTGAAGGAATAAAGAGTATTCATGATGTTACTTTTCATTAAAATATAAAATTTTCCATCCTAAGGTCCTAGAGAATGAGTTATTCTACCCTGATCAAAAATGGTCCTCTGGGCATTGACTCATATGGGGTAATTTAATGGAATTTCACATTCTGTAATCGAGACTATATGTTCATCTAATGATGCCAAGCATATTTTAAAAACCCCTCAATGCTGAAGTTTCAGTCTCCTGCCATGATTGTTCATATCTCTCAGTTGATTAGTGAATCTAAATGACAATGCAAATCAAAGTCAATTTTCATATTGTGTTTACACCATTAGTGAAAATCTAATTAAATATCTAATAATTAATGCAACTCCTTCCAGGACAGTTAATACATCAGAGAATGTCAATGGGGAATATCCAGTGGGAATATTACCTTCATTATTGTGTTTCATATTGTGAATTGAGTGAATTATACTGTATATTATATTTTATATGCATATTTTTTAAAAACTGCGTGGGCAAGACAATCCAGTTCTTGGTACAATAATGTAACTTTCTTTTAGTTGGACATTATTATATTGATAACATGTCTATGTGTCTGACACCAGGTCACTCAGCCAGCTAGCCAGTAAACATTTAGAGAGTGCCTAATACGTGACCAGCACTGTCTTAAATGTCAGTGATATAGAAAGCGTTAATATAGAGTCCTTTTTCTAAAAAAGATCTTTTTTAAAATTACTAACCATTACAATTAAGCTTCTAATTTTCAGTGGGGAACTTTTGAGTGGAGGTCAGGGAAGGTTATGGTGCATATTAGAATATCCTTTGCCATTATATTTCCACATGAGGAGTATTTATCTTCTCCTACTTTTGGGCTTGAACTTGTAACCTGCTTTGGCCCTTAGGCTATCAGCAGATATGATGTGATGCAAGCCAAGGCTTGAAATGTGCCTATGCACTGGGCTTTCTCTCTTGTACTCTACCTCTACCATGAAGACATGCTGAGTAGGCTGATTGGTTTCAAACAAATCAAAGGCACTTAAGATTAGACCTGAACTGAACCCATGTCCTAGAACTAAACAAAAGTGAGGGCATCAGAGGTCTCAGCAGAGCTGGCCTAGTGGGTCAGCATTTTGAGTTAGAACCCCAGCTGTACAATTAGTCAGTGCATAAGAATATTTATCTTTATCAGCCTCTAAGTTATGGGATGTTTTGTTGCAGACCCATAGCTGACAGACACAAATGAATCTGTTTTACAGTGATTGCAATATCAGATATGTTTTTCTTTTTAGATCTTGTATTTAAAAATATTTACAGGAGTATAAATATGTGTTCCCTGTTTTAAGGAAACAGAGGCTTCATCATTATTTAACTATAATTTAAGAACCAAGCAACAAAGGCAGAAACAGTGAAAACATCAATGGTATAAATGTAATAATATGAATGATTATATTCTACCAAATGTATCCATGACAATTTCTTAAGTGATCATCAAAGTATAGGCAAATTATTCTCCTCAGAAGGCCCTGTAAGCTCCCTGTGTAGTTAACCAGTTTACATAAACATGGAAGACAGTGATGGAGTTGCTTCTTGATTTAAAAAAAAAGTTGTGTCAGTGTGTTTAGGTAATTTTTTAGAGTTGTGTTTGTGTTTCATCTGAGTTGGCTCAAAAAATGACAAATAGGCAATGTAAATATAAAAATTCAAGGCCACTAAGAGAAAGAAATATATGCTAGACTTAAAGCCATTAATATGTAACTGTTAACTCCTTAAAATAAAGCACACTCTTATTTTATATTATACACCTCTAGTCCTTAGAGCTATGTTTTTCATGATTTTGGTATATCATGTATGAGCAATAAATAGTATTATGTGATCAAAACAATGATCACACATAAATATATTACTAATGAAAATTTAAATGTTTAGGGACCTTTGTATTGTTAGTCCTTGTATAATGTACTAAATTTACTAAAACAACCTTTTCATGTACATATGTACATTAATAATAGAAAGTCATTTGGCATAAATTAACTGTGTATTTTCAGTGATTATGGTCACACCTCAAATCTCTGGAAGTAGTTATTTGGTACACTTTGACATCGACCCCCTTAAAATTAGATTAAATTTTTAGTAACTATAAAATCTCTGACAAGAATATGCTCCTTCCAGCACATTATATATAAATATAAAATTAAAAGAAGGATGTACCCTCCTGTGAGAAAAGCAAATGTAAATATCCAGTTATGTGGATTAGGTGAAGCAAGGACCTAGCGTTCACTTTACATAGTTTTATAGTGGGCGTTTTTTCACCATGACTCTTTCATCACAGGGTGACTAAATGTGACTTGTTCATAACTCACAATTTAAATAGTTTGACCTCAGGTACCCCTTATGAAAAAAGTGAGATTCAGCATTGCATATTTAATTCTTAAAGCGTAAACTGTCTCATATTTACTATCACACAAAATAACAGAACAAAAATAAGTAAATACAGTAGAAAAATATGAATCTGTAGGCAAAATTGACCTGTAAAAATAAATGGGATTATTCCAACAATGCAAATTAGTTTGCCTGTATACAATAAATTAATGTATTATGGCACATTAATAGATTACAAAACTACAAGGGGAAAAGCAATTGATCATTTCAGAAGATGCAGAGAAAGTACATGATTAAAGTCCAATACTATTCCTGATAAAAAGCTCTTAGAAAACAAGAAATGAAAGAACTTCTTTATTCTGACAAAGAATATCTGGAAAAAAAATAACACCCAAAGTAAACTATTGTGATTAATACAAAAAAGGTAAAAACATTAAATTCAAAATTAGAAACAAGATAACAATATCCTCTATGACCTCTTCCATTCATCATTGTAAGCGAGGTACATAAGAACTTAGTAAGAAACAGAATCAAATGTATTATTTACTAGAATCTGAAAGAAATAATCTAAACTGTTTATGTTTAAAAAAATAGATATAAAAGAGTAGTTTTCAGGGACTAAATATCAGGTGTATTTCTATGCCTAGAAACAAAATGTTAGAAATACAATAAACAGATACAATTTTAACCACAGAAAATATGAAGAAAAGAAATTCACCAAATAAATGTCTTGTGAGCCATCAGAAAAAAAAATATGACTGTGTGGAAATGCATTAAAGATACAAAAGTAAATGGAGAAATATAGCTTCTTCATGAATACGGAAAGCCTATATTTTAACCATATAAAATCTTACCAAAGTGATTCACAGGTTTAATCTCTATGATTAAATGCTGGCAGAGGTTTGAATGGTACTCAACAAACTTACTCTAAAATTTATATGGAAAAAGACACAGCCAATGATAGTCAAGTTATTCTTGAAGAAATTTAGGTGAGTGTAAATTCCAGCCATAAATATTAGACAGTAACACTTAGCAGAAAAGTTAGAAAAACACTTACCCAAACGTGAAACTTTAAGTTTAAACTTTAAACTTTAAGTACAAGAGATGTGGTGTTGGGGCAAGGAATAGCGACTTTATTTGGAAAGCTGGCAGACCGAGAGGATGGCTGAATAATGTCTTGGAGAACCATCCAGGTCCAGTCACAATACAGGCTTCTTTTATACAAAACAAAAACAAAAACAAACAACAACAACAAACAAACAAAAAACAAGGGAAGGTGTATGGTAGGTTGTTGCAAACATCTTGCTGTAGAAATTCTTTGTTCTTGCAGCTGTCCATGAGGGGCAGTTCATGGTGTCCCTGTAAACCTCCAACAAACAAATGTTATTCTCTATTCTACAGCTTGTTATCTTTATGTGAGTGCAAAGCTAGCAAGACCAAGCCTAGGAAACAGGGCACAGTGGTCAAAGCTAAAGGAACAGATCTAATATAGAGTCAGATTTGTTCTCCTCTATTACATTAACTTCAGAAAATTATAATATCCTTATAAATTAAAGGTTTCAACACACAAACTCTAGCAATTTCTTTCCTAAGTTACCTTCAACCTTCTGCCTGTGTTCAGTGTGCACCAAGATAAATATACAAGTATGTTTATAACATCATTGCTTATAGTAATCAAACATTGTAAATAACTCAAACATCCACTTTTTGGAAAATGGATTAATGGAGTAATTTTTAAGTTGCATTCTAAAAATTTCAGTTTTATAAAAATTAATAATTCTAAATATAAAAATTGCAGTAAAGAGAATGTTTCAGGGGAAATTGAACAACAATATAACATTTAATAAATATAAATGGCAACTTAAACTAAATGATATCATTTTATTGATATATAAGTGTGTTCAAGAAATTATAAAGAAAAGCAGGAGAATGCATTTTAAAATCTCAGGATACTCCGTAGTGAAGAAAGAGAGGTAAATAGGATAAAATAAAAGCACATTAAGGGCTTTAATAATAAAGTACATGTTTTAGTTAATTTCAAAAAGAAGGTTGATAAATTTCAGTTAGCCAGACAATTAGCCATTTTTGTTGTTTAAATTTTATCTTACTTATTTTTATGAAAATAGTACAACTTTAGCATCATGAAATTTGTGGACACTTCCTTTCTGACTTAATATATAGTTATTTTTTGTCATTTTTATATGTACATTTAAAAATATATATTCTGTGAGGTGTACAAATTGTTAGACAAAGGTTGGAAACTCTGTAAGAAAATCCTCCCTGTTCTTTTTTGTCTAATTAATCTAGAAATCTTCAAGGGATTAGTTGGTTTTTATTATTGTAAATCTTCTCACTTTAATTTTGAGTTTCTCAATATCCAGACATTCTTTTTTGTCAGTCTACCCTATATCTACATATGTGAGAGGACCAAGACCCTGATGCAACAATCATTCTTCCCAGAGAAAGCCCATGTCCTGGGATCTATAGGACCCAGCAGCATATATAAATATATACTTATCTACACTGGCACATTATAATCACTCATAATTACCTTTGGACTCACTCTTGGTGTTGAATACTCTATGTGTCTGGACAAGTGTACAATGGTATTTATCCACTGTTACAGTACCACACACAATTGTTTCACTGCCCTAAAAATCCTCTATGCTTTACCTAATCAATCTTCCCTTTCTCATAACACTTAGCAACTTTCCATCTTTTTATTATCTCCATAGTATTGTTTTTTCCAGAATATCATGAGGTTGGAATCATATAATACATAGCCTTTGTAGATTGGCTTCTTTCACTTATCATTATACATTTAAGGATCTATATTATCTTTTTATGGCTTAATAGCTCATTTATTTTCAGCACTGAATAATAATCCTTTGTCTGATTGTTCTATGGTTTATCCATTCTCCTACTGAAGGATATTTTTGTTGCTTCCATGTTTTGATAATTACAAACAAATCTGATGTAAATATCCTTGTGTAGGTTCTCATGTGGACATAGTTTTCAGCTCCTTTAGGTAAACTGTAAAGAGTAGACTTGAAGGATTTTATGGTAAGAGCACATTTAGTTTTGTAAGAAACTGCCAAACTACCTTCCAAACTGTTTTAATCATTTTGTATTTCCATCAGCAATAAGTAAGAGTTCCTGTTGCTCTACATCTTGGCAGGATGTTTGGTGTTGTCAGTGTTCTACATTTGGTTAGTCTAATAGGTATGTAGTAGTATCTTCTTGTTTTAATTTGTAGTTTCCTAATGGCATACAATGCTGAACATATTTTCGTATGTTTGCTATCTGTCATCATCCTTGGTGAGGTATCTGCTCAGGTAATTTGCTCATTTTTTAAATCAGGTTGTTTAATGTTCTATTGTTGAGCTTTTTAGAATTCTTTGTATATTTTGGCTAATAGCCTTTTATCAGATATATCTTTTGAATATGCATCCTCCCAATCTGTGGCGTTTTATCATTCTTTTGACAATGTCTTTGCAAAGAAAACAAATTGTAATTTTTTTTAAAGTTCAGCTTAGAAATTATTCCTTTCATTGATCATGCCTTTGGTGCTATATCAAAAAGTAAAGTGAACAAAGTCAAAATATGGACTAGATAATCCTTTAAATAGCAGAAACTAATTTCCAAAGATGGAGCAAAATACCATAATGAACTTATAATATAAAAAACAGTTAACATGACTATTTTCTTGATATAAAGTAGAAAATATATATAAAATATATAATTAGAAAAAATTTAACTATCCTTGTGTAGGATAGAATAATAACTATCAGAAAATAACAATAAACAGGTTGTTTTTTATATAATATTGGCAAAACTGGATTAGAAGACAGCTTCTTGAAATGTATGTTTTGTAGAAAAGTCATCCTGAATTTTAAAATCTAGAAAAGGCCAAAATATTATACAAGTATGAAATAAATGAAATTATCTTCAGTGGTATAATGAATGAGGTGTTTAATGCCTGAAAAACACATCTGAAGGAAAAACAAAAGAAAGTCACTCAAAAAAAAAAGAAAATTAATGAACAAAGTTATATGTGGAAAACAAAATAAAGTCATAAATAAATTAGTCAATAATACATATGGATAAGCCTAAATTAAGTCAATTTCCCTATTAAAAGACATTAAAATGCATAAATTCTCAGATATTTGGGGGAAACCTCTAGGATATTTGCAAGAGGAACACTTAAACATGCTGCAAAAATTATTGAAAATAAAAATATAGAAAAAGAAACACCAGAAAGAAATACCTATTATTATAAAATGTAGTTATATCAGTTTTAGTTTTAAGCAACATAAATGAGCAAGGGTAAATATATTGGAAATGTCATGTTTTATTTCTCAGTTTCGGTGGTAGAGTAATGGATAAATATTTTATAATCATAACCTGTATGTATCAAATGTTTCATAATTTAGAAATGCAAATAAAAAATGTAATCAAATCTTACTGTAATGTAACAAATAAAGAATTAAACATTCTTTTTTGTATGTAATTCCTGAGTATTATGTGTGTGTATATTATATATATGTATATTTTTGTCCTAGAATCAAATTATGCACACAATTTTGCTTTATGAACATTAGACATTCTATATTGAGAATCCCTGATTGTTTTCAAAGACTGTAAATATAATTATTAATAACAAAGTAACATTTTATTTGTGAAAACCATAAGAAATATAATTACTCAGCTTTACTGATGTTGTTACATTGTTTTTAATGCTTCACACTGTAATTTTTCTATTAAAATAACCATTCTAATATCTCTTTATTTATACATTTGAAATGATTTTAACTTTGTAATTAAATTCTTAAAAATCTTTAGTGAATAATATAGATTATGAAATATAGAAACAGAAAAAATATTACTCACAAGCCCATAATTAACTAAATTTAATCTTTGATATAGAGACTTCCAGAATGCTATCATTAAAAATATACTCATTATTTTAATTATAAATTTTGCACAGAAATTTTAAAATGTTTTACATATCCAAGAAGTCATTAACTCTGTTTTCCTTTTCTTCTTTTTCCACTACTTATACCTGATAGGGATCAGTCTTGAAGGGATCATCAAGAGGACATGACTACTGGAATGTGTTTCGCTTGCCTTCCCTGCAGAAGTCCCACCAAGTACTCAGCCTTGCGACAGTAATGTGCTTGTTGCCGAGACCATCGGACAGTATTTTAAGGCTTCTATATAAACTTTTAAGATTCTGGTGGGGTTGCAGGGAGACTCTTGTGGCTGCTCAAGACAAGTCTCATAATTAAGTTATCTTGCTGATAAAACCTGCTGCCCACTAAGCTGCAGGGCTCTGCTTCTTTCTATGGTCTCCTTCCCGTCTGTGTTGGACCAGTTCATGGATCATCAAGCAGACTGGGCTGAAGTACATCCTCCAGAAATTCTCTCTGTGAAGATGTCTGGGTGTAAATTTTTTTTCATCCTTTTTATTTCTAGAAGTATATTTGGTTATTACTCTCACAACTGCTAATTTGTCCAGATGCATAGTTTTAAGCTTAGAGTGATTTATCTTCTTTTCATCATGCTGAAAATGTCTCTCCTTACACAGATTCATTATCATGGTGGCCCAGTTTTTTTTTTATTTCAATTTGAAATTATATAGGCAGAGGTATCTTTTCACCAATTGTTACATCAATGTTTTGAACTATTTTAATATACATGCTGTTTACTAAAATAAAATTGTATAACATGAGAGTTGTGGATTAAGTTTTATTTGGGGCAAAATGAGGACTATAATCTAGGAGACAGCACCTCAGATGGCTCTGAGGACCTTTTCTGAAGAGGCAGGGGGAAATTCAATATTATATATGTAATTTTAGTGAAGGGGATTACGTGCAATCAAACACACATTGAGTTCTTTTGCCAGTTATGAGGAGCAGACGTCACCATTAATGAATTTTGTGCTCTTCTAGATATAAGGAGATGCAAGAATTGGGGCTTATAAAATCTTCTCCTGAAAACATCTATCTGAAGCTCTATTTTGTCAGTTTTCCCACAGCACAAAGTGCTCCATTCCTGATCTCCACTGTGAACTTTTAGGGAGTGTTGGAGGTCAGCGGCTACAGTGGCTTGTGATTGGTTATAGTACCAAGCAGAGGTAGATGGCAAATGTTATAAACGATTATTCCCCTTAACATTTTTATTTGAATCATTTTTTGCTTACTTTTTTCTCCATTATAATTTTATATTATACTTAAAATATAAAGACTTATGATTGATAAAAATTCACTGTTAAATCTTTTATTTGTAAATATTAGAAAAGAAAGTTACTTTTGCTATCTCAACTTTTTTATAATTTTCTTTTAATTGTATCTGTGTTATTAACCATATAATAATCAATAATGCAAATTGATATAAAGTAACATGCATTTACAAAATCAAACAAGTTAGACGGAAGTATCATTTTAAGAATTACTTTTATTTATTGGCATTTATTTTGAAATATTTTCAAAATAGACGTGATCCTTATTTTGTCTACCTGTAGATTCAAAACCCTTTAACATAGCATTTATATAATCATATCGTACTTCTTAAATTTTAAAAAATGTATCCTTTTCTTAGTATTTATATTTATTTTTTAGGATAAATATATAGTTACCATTCCTTCTGATTCTTTGAATGTCTTGGTATTACTTTGGCTTAACTACGAACATAACAACATTAGTGGTAACACAATTATAGAATTATAATATTTTTTCTTAAAGCTTTATAGCTATTTCCATAATATTTGGTGGCTAGTCAGTCTTTAATAGAAAAAGACAAGGCTATTCTTTGTTTTCTCTATAGAAGTAATTTTTTTTTTTGGTCCACTTTTAAATTTAACATTTTGAAATAGATATAGATATATATCTATTTTGCATTATAATTAAGCTTTAAACATGGTATATTCTTTTACTTATCTTGATAGGCCTATTTCCCTGCCCTGGGAACAAGTCTGGATATCCAACAGTTTGGCACATTTTCTTGGTTGTTCTCTGATTGCTTAGAGTCAGGTCATACCCATGCTTTAGCTACTGCACTGGATGACTGAATTTCTAATGCTATTTCCGTCTTTTGAGCTGCAGTTTCATTAAATTTATGTATTATTTATTGTAGAAGCAAATAAAAGCTTATATTTGTAGGTAAATGGCATAAGTTTAAGTGGAATGTGGAGGTCACAATACAAATGTTTAGTTGATATAGATCTTTACTCTAAATAATGATGAAATTTTTTGATGTTAAGTTGCCTTCCTGCTTTCCTTCCCTCTTCTTTTCTTTCTTTTTGATTGGGTTTTTTGGCTCTAAAATTTATTTTTTTGGCAAAATCTTATTTGAATTGATACAGAGATGAAGGATACACACACACACATAAATGTCTATATAAGCTTTGCTAAATAATCATAAAATCTGTTTCTCGAATCAATTCAAAATATTTTAAGAATGCTGCTTTCCTTGAATTAAACTTAATTCTTCTCACTTATTTATTAAGCAGCATTCCTTTGTCATGCACTGACTACAGCCTTGTTCTTCCACTAAGTAATTGTGTTTTATAAATTTGCAAGCAACCAGAGTGATTTCAGAATTTGTTAAAGATTTACAAAAAATTGACATGATCTTAACCGCATGCTGCTATTGCCAATATGCCCGTTAGAGTGATGATTTTACTAAAAGCAATGTCTAACTTCTTCACATTCCTACAATAATGGCCTTATTATTATACTACAAAAGATGACATCTTCAAATAAAAATGTCTAACTCTATAACAATATTCCATGAATTCACTTATTACACAATGTTAACAAACTACTTAAAGAATGAATCAAAACCATATAAGATATTATTTCACATGTATTGGAAAAAATAATACGATGAAGTAAATTAAATCTAATAGTGTTAAAATATTCAAAGCCTTTCTAATGATAAAAACTTTAAATATAGAATATTCTACTTCAAAAATGCTTTCAGAGATGTTATAAATGGTGAGAGGATTATATATCATATATAGTTTTCTGTTTATGAATTTGATTATAGCAATGGAACAGTGTAGTATTAAATTTAAAAAAATGCATATCAATTGAAGATATAAATTAACCTCAAATTTGGGTAGTAAATAATTTTATATTTAGCTTTCAGTTTTCTTTATGCGTTTTTATATAATTTCAGGAAAATAATTATCATATACAAATGTACAGATCTGAGTTTTTATCTAATATGTCTCAATCTCAAGAGTTCTAAAACCCCTCCATTTCATTCTTTCCTTCCTTGGTATAAAAGTTAATTTGTGGCAATATTTTATCAGAACTTATAATGTGAATGAAGGATGAAAGATATATACATATTTACACACACACATATAGTGATGATCCAACTTGGAATAAATATTTCCATATTTCTATGAAAAAATATGAATGAATTTAACTATAGTATGTAATTCCTTAACATTTTTCATAATATACAGTATATGTACTTACAACTTCATACAGTGAACTTAATTGTTGAATATCAACCTTCATGCATGGAAGAGTTTTTATGTTATTATAAAGTATACTTTAATAATTGTGATAAAGGAGAATTACATGGTGTTAAGGAATTATGTTAATGTAATGGGCTTTATGAATTCACAAATTAGCTGAGCAATGAGAGTGATTGGAATTAGATAGGCAAATCCCTTGAGGGGAGTAGGGGATTGATCTGTAAAAGATTATTTCTAAGAGTGAGAATAGCATGTGCATGCCCCTGTAGCATGAGGGAACATAGTTAAGTACGAGGGTTGTAAGAAGTATATCTATGGTAATGATCCTGAAGGTGAACAAGGAGTGATTTCAGGCTACTAACAAGGGTAAGGCCAAATATGTAACAGTCAACATATTATAGCAGGCTGTCCGGCGAGCCGGCCCTCCGCCCGCGCCGCGGGGTGGGCAAGCGCCCTGCAGGGGTCTTGGACTCCCAGCCCACTGCCCGGCCTCCCTGCCACATGCTATGCGTCATCCGGGGACGCCCCTCGCCGAGAGAGACCCTCAATCACAAGTCACCCGCCCTCCCCACCCTCCTCGCCGTGCCTTGCAAACCCGCCCCCGAACCGCCCTCCCGATCCCCGTGCAGTACCCCCCGTCCCTCGCCGGGAAGAACGGCAGTAACTCCAGCAGCTGTGGCGGCTCTTTGAGCCCAAGGGGCGAGCGAGGCAGCCATTGGCGGAAGCCGCTGCCTCCGGCTGTGAATCCCGCGGCCCGGCCTCGCCCCACCGGCCGAGTGTGGCAGGACGCAGGGACGCGGGGACTGTCTGAACGGCTCCAAGATGGCCGCGCGCTTGGGGTCCGCACCTGCTGGCGGCCCCGAGCCCCGTTCACTGCCACCGCTGCTGACCGGAGCCGCCGGTCGGATCGGCGACTCCGGGGGCTGTCCCCGCGTGGCGGGAGGCCGCCATGGCGACCCTGGAAAAGATGGTGAAGGCCTTCGAGTCCCTCAAGTCCTTCCAGCAGCCGCCGCCAACGCCTCAGCCCCCTCAGCCGGCACCGCAGCCTCCGCCGCCTCGGACCCCTCAGCCAGCACCGCCGGCGCCTCAGCCCCTTCAGCCGGCACCGCAGCCTCTACCGCCACCGCCGACCGCCCAGCCCCCTCAACCGCCACCGCCGCCCGCACAGCCCCCTCAGCCGGCACCGCAGCCGCCGAACCCCCAGCCCCCTCACCCGGCACCGCAGCCGCCACCGCTTCAGCCGGTACCGGCGCCGATGACGCCTCAGCAGGCACGGCCGCCGCCGCCGTCTCAGCCCCCTCAGCCGGCACCGCAGCCGCTGAACCCCCAGCCCCCTTGTCGGAGCCAGCCGACAATCGATCAGGTCCAGAAATCTGTGCTGCAGGACTGAGAAAAGGAAAGACGTAACAAAGAGACAGCAAGACAAGACAAGTTGGGGTTGAGAGGGTCTCACTCTAGCCCGCAAGACGCTAGGTCAAGAGTGGACGACGAGTTTATTTCTTGCAGTCAATTTATATGATTTTAACCCATTAGCTCATACATTCCTGCCTGTAGGCAAAGGTATTGTTTTAAGGCGTGTACTAAAACCATTAACTTGTATATTGTTACAGACATCATTATTGTTTACAGTTCTTGTAAAACTAAGATTAAGAGTTCCTGGAACCAAGATGATAAGCTAAGACATTGTTCCTCTAGGCTAACATCGTGACTCGTGTATATTTAGCTCAGGTGATTGTTCTCTAAAAAGATTACTGATTTGTGTGCCGATTGTATCTCTCCCTCTGAAGGTCCTTTGTGACTTAGTAGCTCAAGGATATTTCCTCAGGCATAGGCGCACCTGGTGCATTCTTTAGCAAAAGGGGTGGCAGGACAGAGATTGTTCTGACTCAATTGACCTTTGAGCCGGGCGCCCCGCACTGTGGGAGTTTAGGCCCAACCTTTGTGCTCGGCAGCCTCAATCTCAGAGCCTGGCGCCCTGCACTTTGGGGTTTTACGCCCAAGTTTTGTGCTCGGCAGCCCTCCGTCACGAGCGGCTCCCTGCAGTGCTCTCCTGAGGATTTTATGTGATGCCATGTGTTTTGGGAATTATTTCCACTCTTGCTGGTGGAGCCATTAACGACTCCTAGTTCTGTATGAGCTCTGGGCTTCTTTGTCCAACTGTTTTCTGTTTGATTTTCTTAAACTTATTTTTACTGAATTATAGTCAGTGTAGAGAGTTGTGTCAATTTCTGGTGTACAGCACAGTGCTTCAGTCATATAGGAACATGCATACATTCATTTCCATATTCTTTTTCAACATAAGTTACTACAAGGAAGTGAATATAGCTCACTGTGCTCTACAATATAAACTTGTTTCCCCTGAATTTAGATGGTGTCCTCTTACACAGATCAGAAATCAACCTGACTCTAGGGACCCTCTGTGCTGCCCGCTCCTCCAAGAGAGGCTGTCCTGCCAAATCCAGCCATTTTGGCCTCCCTGAGTATTGATCTCTACCCCTCAACTCAGTGTGACTGTCATCCTCTTGAGTTTCCTGTTCTCTGTGCTGCGGCTTGGAACCTGCCTTCTGGCACTAAGCTCAGGCAGTCATCAGGCGTGCCTCCCTGCTTTCCCTCTTCTCAGGAATAAAGTTCTATGCTCAGTGGTAGAGCGTGTGCTTATCAGCATGCATGTTGTGCTGGGTTCAATCCCCAGTACCGCCATTAACGTAAATAAATTGACAAACCTAATTACTTCCGCCCAAAGTTACAAACATAAAACCAAATAAAAAGATCATTATTCAGTTTTATTAGGTAGAATTATGACAATTTGCACATATGGAATATATTTCATGTATGTACATATATGCAGTATTCTGCACATATTTATAGTTTACATATATGCACTGAACATTGTTTTTAACTACAGATTAGAGCTTTAGCTTTTTAACTCTACATAGTTAAGAAGTGAATAAAGCCAACCACTAAATAAGAATCAAAAAAATGCAGTAACTTGATCATAAAGGACAGTGAAATATCCTTACACATATTCAAGTGATCAATCATCAAGTTATAAATAATAAGTAGTTCATTTTTATCCTGTTTGTTATTTAAGATTTCACATTTAAATGATATCATAGTGTATGTTTCTTTCTTTTTCATGCCTACTTTACTTAGAATAATGATCTCCAGGTCCACCCATGTTCTTGCAAATGACATTATTTTATTCTTTTTTTTAGCTGAGTAGTATTCCATTGTATGTATATATGAAAGTATAAGTATATGCCATATCTTCTTTAACCAGTCTTCTGTTGATGGACATTTAGGCTGTTTCCATGTTTTGGCTATTGTAAATAGTGCTGCTATGAACATTGGGGTACAGGTGTCTTTCTGAATTTTATTTTACTCCAGGTTTATGCCCAGGAGTGGGATTGCTGGATCACATGGTAAGTCTATTTTTAGCTTTTTAAGGAACTTCCATACTGTCCTCCATAGTGACTGCACAATCCACACTCCCATGAACAGCATAGGATTGTTCCCTTATCTCCACACCCTCTCCAGCATCTATTGTTTGCAGACATTTTAATGATAGTCATTCTAGCTGATGTGAAGTAACATCTCATTGTAGTTTTGTTCTGCATTTATGTGCCAATTAACAATGTTGAGCAATTTCTCGTGTGTCTATTGGCCATTTGTATGTCTTCATTGGTGAATTGCTTGTTTTGCTCTTGTGCCCATTTTTAGATTAAGATACTTGCTTTTTTGATATTAAGTTGTATGTGCTGTTTGTGTATTTTTTAAATTAGTCCCCTGTCGGTCTCAGCATTTGCAAACATTTTCTCCCGTTCTGTATGTTAACTTTTTGTTTTTTTTGATGGTATCCTTAGATGTGCAAAAGCATTTAAGTTTACTTAGATCTAATTTGCTCATTTTTGCTTTTATTTCCATTACCACAGGAGCTGGTTCAAAAAATATATTGCTGTGATTTATGTGTGAGAGTGTTCTGCCTGTGTTTTACTCTTGGACTTTTATAGTATCAGGTCTTATGTTAAGTCTTGAAACCATTTTGAGTTTATTTTTGTATATATGATGTTAGAGAATGTTCTAACCTCTGTCTTTTACAGGTAGCTGTCCAGTTTCCCCATCACCACTTATTGAAGAGACTGTCTTTTCTCCCTTGTGTATCCTTGCCTCCTTTGTCATAGATGAATTGACCATAATCGTATGGGTTTACTTGTGGATTTTCAATCCTGTTCCATTGATCTATGTGTCTGTTTTTGTGTAAGGACCATAATGTTCTGATTACTGTAACTTTGTAGTATAGTCTGAAGTCAGGGAGCATGGTTCCCCCATCTCCATTCTTCTTCAAGTTTGTTTTGGCTCTTTGGGTTTTTTTTTGTGTGTGTGTTTCCATACATATTTTAACATTTTTCTTTTTGTTTGCAGCTCTTGTGAATAATGTCATTGGTAATTTGATAGGAAGTGTATTGAGTCTGTATGTTGCCTTGGGCATTATGGTGTTCAGGTCATTATTCTTCAAATATTTTATTTATTGCCTGCTACTTTGCCCAGGCACCCCAATTTTCCATGTATTAGTCTGCTAGAAGTTCTCACACAGCTCACTGTTATGCTGTTCAGTTATTTAGCCTACTTTTCTTGTGTTTCCTTTTGCCTATCTTTTGTTATCATATTAACAAGTTGATCAATATTTTTTCTGTAATGTCTAATTTGCTATTAATACATTCCTGTGCATTTTTCTTCTTCGAAATTGTATTTTTTACCACTAGAGGTTTGGCCTGAACCTTTCTTATGTGTTCTGTCTGTTTACTTAGCATGCTTAATATTTTTTCTACCATCTTTAAGTATGGTTATATTAGCCGTCTAGGATCCTTTTTAAAATAATTCTGCCATAAATATATTTCTAGTTCTGTTTCTTATTTTAAATGTAAAATGTTTTTCTTTTATATTGTGTAATAGGCAAAATTATGTAATTCAGTAAACTTTTTAAGAAATTCACATGTTCTAATTCCTTCCACTGCCCATCCCCTTACTTCCTCTTATGTTTCTGTCATAACCTTCTGGATAGCCCTTTCAAAAAGAATTTTTGCTCAAGTTTGAAATTTATATGCTGACAGGCATATGTAGAATAGATAAACAAGTTTACACTGTACAGCACAGAGAAATAGGTACAAGATCTTGTGTTAGCTCACGATGAAAAATAATGTGACAATGAATATATGCATGTTCATGTATAACTGAAAAATTGTTCTCTACACTGGAAATTGACACAACATTGTAAACTGGCTATAACTCAATAACAAAAAGGCAAAGCAGAAATAAACATAAATATATAATTAAAAAAAGAATATTTGCTCAATCAACTGTTTTCCTGTCATTCAGTCCATAATTCTTTTAGTTGAGCTTCTCTGATCCCTAGTAGAACACGGACACACTTCAAATTTTCCTCACTTGTAACCTTTGGGATCCAGTATCCTCATGCAGGTTACTTTAGGACTGTTACATATTTGGGGTCAGGGAAGATGGATCTGCCTGGTTCTGAGATTTCAAGACTTTGTAAACATGAATTAAGTTCAAATCACACACATCACACTCTGGAACAGTGCTGATTGTTGAGATATGATAATACAGAAGATACAAAAGTTTTTCTGTATTTTCATAGTTTATTTAGCAGCTCTGTCTTGTAGCTCTTTCCCACAGATCTAACATGCAGTTCTCTGAGGAAAGGAAACCACAAAGTTACTCTGTGAAACACTTCCAATGATGTAGGTCTACAGAAAAAACCCCATCAGGTGATTGTCTTTTTTTAATTGAAATATATTCATTTCACAATGTTACATTAATGTCTGGTGTACAGCATAATATGCCAGCCATCCATATACACACGTATATTCATTTTCATATTCTCTATCATCTTAGGCCCTTGCAAGACATTGAATACAGTTCCCTTTGCTATACAGAAAACACTTGTTGTTTTTTTTATATAGAGTAGTTAGTATCTGCAAGTCTTGAACTCCCAATTTATCCCTACCCACCCCCTTCCTCCAAAACAACCATAAGATTGTTTTTCATTCTGTTTCTAATGATTGATCTTTCTTCTTCTTATGGGTATCTTAGTCAGACATAGCAACCCTGATAAAATAACGCTGACTGAGTTGCTTAAACAAAATAATTTTATTTTTTCAGAGTTTTGGATGCTAGAAGTCCAGGTTAAAGCTCTGGTAGCATTTTGTTTCACATATCCTTTCCATAGTCTGTGCATCTGGGGCAAGACCGAGAGGGGAGATGGGGAGAGAGAGGAGGCAGAGAGAGATTGAGCAAGCACAATTTCTTTAATGTGTCCTAGTCCTTTGACAAGGATTCCAGGTGCATCAGATTGGGGTCTTACCTTTGGACCTCTTTTAATACTAATTACCTCCCCAAAGGATCAAATACTATCACAGTGGAAATTAAGACATTAACATATGAATTTTGTGGAGGCATGATCTTTCAGTCCACATTATGCATGCTTTTTTTTTCTTTCTTTGCATTCTTGGTAATTTTTGTTAGAAGTCAAACAATATGAATTTTACTTTATTGGGTCCCAGATATTTTTATGTTCTCAATATCCCTAAGCTTTGTTCTGGGATGCAGTTAACTCGTTTGGAGGCCTTTTGATATTTTTGAAGCTTTCTTTTAAGCTCTGTTAGTGCTAGACCAGAGAGACATTCAGTTTAGGGCTCATTTTGCTCCCCTCCTGGGGCAGTAACCTCCTTAATGCTCTATATACTGTTCTGGGGATTCAGGTTTTGCACTCTGGTGGGTGTGGGGGTGAGCATTTCTGACCCTGCATGAACTCCTGAAATTGTTCCTTTTGCTCACTTTGGGTTGTTCTTTGTTTATTTTTCAGTAATTTCTTCATTCATACGCACTGATTAGTACTGTGTTGAAGACTCCAGGAGGACCTTTTGCAGAGTTTTGGACCTTTTTCTCTGTAACACCATCTTCTCTGCAGGACTTTGCTTTGTGAGTTCTAGGTGCCTTGGACTCCACGGACTCACAAAGCCCACTCCTCAATGAAGGGAGACCACGAGGCTCCCTGTGGGTTCCCCCTTCCTGTGCAGGGGCTGGGAATGCCCTCCAAGCAGTGAGTCAGGGCAGTGGTCAAGCTCATTCTCATTTGCTTCTCATCACTCAAGGGTCACATTCCAGTGCTTCTTCATGTCCACTGTCTGAAAACTTTTCATATGTAAGTATGTTTATATGTGTATGCGTGTGTGTGTGTGTGTGTATAAATTTTTTCAGGATTATTTTAGTTGTTCCATGTGGTCCTTGCTTGTTTGAGCATGAAATTTTCTTTTAAAATTAAGACAAGTACTTCCCAGTGTTTCCTTCAGCTACGTCTCTCAATATAGAAGATATTTATGACCTTAGAATGATGAGATGACTGACCTGAATGAAATGATCCCACTTATAAGCTCTAAATATTTATGAATACGGTATGTATTGGCTCTTTGTGGATTTGGTGCTCACAGACATAGAATGCAAATATGTGGTTGCCAGGGGCAGTGGGGGATGGAAAGGGACAGACGGGGAATTTGAGATTTGTAGATACTCACAGGTGTATATAGAAGAGATAACAAGCTTATACTGTAGAGCACAGGGAAATATATTCAAGATCTTGTAGTAACTCAGAGAGAAATTGAATATGAAAATAAATGAATATATGTATATATATATACTCATATAGGACTGAAAAATTGAGCTGTATGCCAGAAATTGGCACACCATTGTAAACTGACTATAAAAAAAAGATAATTTAATAAATAGTATGTTTGTATATTAATCAAACATGTTTTACATATAGTGCTTCCTAAAGCCACCTGGTATATTGCAGTATATCTCCAGAGAACCTTGAGATAATTTTCTGTGTCACAGTTTCCTTTTCCTCTGTGTTGATAGCCTTGCATTTTCATGGTAGTCACAAAGCACAGTGTTACTTTAGACACTCTGACTAGTCATTCATGCATAGTATCTTTTTCTGAAAAGACTCAAGTAGTATTTCTGTCCCTGTATTTGTAACTTTTGGTATTCCCCACAGCCTGATTGCTATGGGAATTCTTTACAGATGGAAATATTATAAAAGTTCTATATGCCAATCTCCAGAAATGGAGCTTTTCTTTACTAAAACCTATGGAATACAAAAAGGAATTCCTTGCAATGTGAACTTCCATTTTTTAGCTATTTGCCAGATACAAAGAAAACATCTTACTATGATCTCATTGAGATTAGGTTTTTATTTTTTAAATCAGAAAGGATAGATTTTGCCTTTGCTCTGTGATTTTGGGGCTTGATGTGTTGAAATGTGCTCGAAGTGCAAGCAGTGGGATGCTGTCACTGTCCTCCCTCAGCTCAGTGCTCACTAATGGTCACCAAGATGATTGCTGAGGAGTTCAGTTCATTCAGTTCATTAAGGGATTTGTATTTTCATAAGGAACCTGAAATTTTAAGCCACTTAAAATCTAGGGGAATGAGTGCTCACTGATTCATTCCACATTTACAAAGTATCTCTTAGGCCCGGGGTCAGTTCCAGTGCTCAGGAGGCGAAGGAAGTCAAACCTTTCCTCATAAGGAAGCCTCTGTACAGTGGAGAAAGTCTTCAAATTAACACACATGGTGTCACGTGGTGGGGACCTTCTCAGTGCATTTCTCACTTCAAGAAGTTGGGGCTTAGGAGAAGCATGTTTATGGGGAAGACCTGCTGACCTCTTACAAACGCCACACTGGTGAACCCTCTGCCATGCCTTCTGAAGAGACTGGTGCTGTTTGCAGATGCCACATGCTCTGTGTCTACAACGTACTAATAAGAACATTTAACATCACTTGAGTGCTTACTATGTGGCAGGTTGTATCCTAAGCACCTTACATCGAATATCTCATTTCCCTGTCACAGTCAGAGTTACTGTCCTCCTGTTGTTTCAGATGAGGCAACTGAGACACAGAGAAGTTAACTAACTTGCTAGGGTCACACAGCCAGTGGTGACGGGGCTGGGATTTGAACTCACTCTCTGGCCCCAGTGTCCATGTTCTAGGTTTGAGGCTAATAAAAATAATAAAAATGAAAATATTATTATTATTAACTTGATTTCCTCAAATATCCCCAAATCCAGCCACATAAATGCCCATCTCAGTTTTGCACTGCCATTAGGTGATCTCCAGCGAGATCTCTGTGTGACTGAAATGATCAGTTTGCAAAGTCTGGGATACTTGCTGTCTGTCAAACTCATGAGGCTCAGAATTGTTCATGCAAATGATAGGATTATGCTTGTTCAGTAAAATCTATAAATCGAAACAACACTTTCCAAACATCTAAGCTTTCTGACTTTTCTTTTTTAAGTGAATGAGTTTAATGTCGCTAGAGGCAAGCTGTTAGTGGTATTGCTAACTTTTCCATAGTTAAGAAGTAGAAAACTTACCAAAGACAGTATTTTAATGTGAGCTTTTCTCCCAGTTCCCCTCATTATGTAGAGACTTATTTATTCTCAATTAAATTCTATGTAATAATGATAATAACTAACACCACTTAAATGTTTTACAAATTTTGCATTTGATTCTCACAAAACACTTGGAGGTAGGTGTACCATTACTATTTCCATTTTATGGATGAGTGAACTGAGGCATCAGAAGATTAAATAACTTCCCGTAGGTCCCCCACAGGTGGTGTGGCCCTGGGGTCCATGCTCAGAGCATGATGGGTTAGCATTTCTTAGAAAAACTCTTAGGTTTTTGGAAGCAGTAGGATACAATGGAGGAGGACCAGGAATTGGGCCATGATGCTTCAGTAGACCAGCCTGCAAGAGGTCTCATTGTTGTTCTGAGAAAATAGGGAGGATCATGTGGTCTTTTATGTAAGGAGACACCAGAGGTTGGAACCTGGGGAGTCAGGCGGGACCAGAGACAGCTGTAAGATTTTGGAGCCGAGGAGATGCACAGCAGTCAGCTCTCCCTTGGAGGCTGGCAGAGACAATGGCTCAATGTGACTAAGGGGGCTGCAAATGTGGAACCACCAGCTACCTGGGAGGACATACTCAGGGAAGCCAGAAACTGGAATCAGAGCTGAGAGTGACCTGAGTTCTGCTGTGGAGGAGATTATGGTATAGTCTCCCTAAGATCAGAGCCAGGCTGTGCAGACATTTATGGCACCTCAGGCAAGATCATTGCTTTATCAAGGGTCCCTTCCATAGGCCTACCCAACTGACAGGGATCTAGACACTTCTGAGTAACCCTCCATGTTTTGCCAGATTCTTCTGAGCACTTCTCCTATATTTTGCTCCCAACATGGTTCAAATCACCAGATTTTTTCCCACCCTTTTAGTCTGTACCAGCCCCCACCCCACGTTGAACAGGACCGATCAGATGTGAACATTAGTATCCCCAGCCTGAGGCAGACATGAGCATATTCCATATAAAAGCTTTTTCATCTTGGTCCTTTGATTCTCCAGTTGGTGAGAGTTTTGCTTACACTTGGTTGCAATAGATTTATATCAAGGGATCAGTTGTTGTGTCAAAAATAGTTTATACCTCAGTCTCCAAACTCCTTAACTACGTAACTGAGTAGCTCTGTGGTCACATAATGAAGCTGTTAGTATTTCCTGGGAATTAGATTTTCCATCACTAGAAGAAAACAGAATAGGGCCATGGATAATTATTTCAGTGCAAATTCTGTCATATTTCTGGTAGTCAGATATTGATCTTGGTGAGAATTCCTTTTCCCTTGCATCACCCAGGTCTCTTTGGTGACAGAGGGTGGGTGTGCTGCGTTGCTGAAAGTGCTTTGCAGGAAGAAAAGGAAATTTTTCAGATGTTTGAGTGGCTGTGGAGCCAAATATGGGTGTTGGAACTGATGGACTTTGTACATTTCAACCCCTTTGCTCCTTCCATCTTTATCTCCTGCCCACTTTGGCAGGCACCACATCAGAGCCAAGTGAAATTCCCTATGTTGAGAATTTAGGGTGAGACTAAAACTAAGTTGTCTTTCTGGTAAATTTTAGCTTTTTCATTTTGTGATACTTTTGGAGATCTTGTTACAACCTCTGGAGTAGTGAAAGTAATTGTGATTTTAAACTTTCAGTGTTGGATGAAAGGTTATGGACAATTACTTATTCATGTCTTCAAGAAAAAAAGAGCTAACAATTCTTAGCCTTTCCTGTGTCAAGTTTGAGCTTCCAATTTCCTCTCCTGCCTGGGATAAATATGTCATGTTGCATCAGAAACAGTCATGCTCTTCCTGCGGTGGTGTGTCTTCAGACAGGAGGGACCAGAGGAGTTTTCCAAGTCCCCCTCTTGCTTGGCCAAGGGTAGAGGTAGATTTCTGCTAATCAGAACACATGTTAGAGACAATTATGAATAGACATGGATGTTGCAAGCTACACGGCTTTCTTGTATTACATACCACATTGAGATGATGAGAAATCCTGAAAGATCATTTACAAGATGCCCTTTCCACTGTTTCTGCTTCTTTACTAAGCCCCCAGTCAGCTTCCACTGAGGCTCCAGACAGTAGTTTTGAAGGGTGCATTTCATTCTTTTTATTGGTAGCATCACATGAATCTGGGACAGTGGAGTCGATCCAGAGGGTAAGATATGGAATCAGAGAAAAATCTTATATATGGAAAAATTTTGAGATGCACACTCAGGGTGATTGGCAACTCTGCCTTCAACAGACAAACCCTTCCATTCTCCAGTTTCATCCTCAAATATCCCAGCCACACCTCAGGCGGTAGAAACAATTTTGGTTTCAAAAGTTGACAAAAAGTCAGCAGAATCCTAGTGTTCTGCAGCTCTCTGGTTCAGCATCCTGGTATTAGTGGGACCTCAGGGATGTCTTTGGCATGTTGGAGAATCCATTCCATTCCTGGCAAGATCTTTTCACACCAGCCAGGGACAATTTCCTTTCTCTTTCCTTCCATGCTGAGTGAGTGCAACAGTCAAAATAGAAGTTGGTTCTTTCCCTACCTCTACCAACGTTTACCCCTGCGACCAAAACCCAGACTGACCCACACTTACATCAATCTGTCAGGAATGTCAGAGGATGGGAATAAAATCTGTGAAAGTTCTGTTGCCATCTTTTTTTTCTCTTTAGATTGGCCCTGTCATTTCCAGAGGAGTGACAGTGGGCAAGGCTTTTAACTGCTTACAACTTTAGTTTTCTCTAAACTAGGGCTAAAAACATAAACTGTCACAGGTTCTTGTAAGGATCTAATTAGATCTGATGTTTGAAATCACTTCTCATTTATAAACGTTTATGATTGTATATTGATAATCATAAATTTTTCTTTGAAACATAAAACATACGTCACTTTTAAAAAGCACCCTACCTCTTCCCAGAGTAATGGCAGATTTGGGGCATCAGTTGTGAAACAATATGTGTTGGAGGTGGGAAAAGATGATGGAGAATCTATCATGTTGTTGTAATTCATTCAACAGAATTGATTGGGATCTTCAAAGGAGCATTTCTTTAAATATTCATTTACCTAATTATAAGCAGATAACACATCCACATGGGCTCCCAAATCTACTAGTATAAAATGATAGCAGAGTTTTCTCTTCAACCACTAACACCCATCCTCCCAACTACTCTGCAACCAAACAAATAACCATCGTTAAGTCTCTTGTAAACATGCAATAAGTATTTTCATTCAACTTGTAATTAAAACATGATTCCTGTCAATTACTGTCATTTTTGAAAAGAGTGGCAGTTCACAACGCACACTTTACTCTGCCCAGCCTGCCTTATTCCCAAGTGAATCTGGAAATTCTTTCCATATCAATGTATACAAGTTGCTTTAAATGATTGCATAGTATTCTATTGGAAGGATATCTCATAATATATTTAATCAAGTCTTCAGCTGATAGGCTGTTAGGTTGTGTCCAATCCATTGCTGTTACAAAGTGTACAGACATGCATATCATTATACTACTTCATTCTGTGGGATTGTTGAGTCCAATCATTAGCAGATATTTATTGAGTGCCTACTGGGAGTTAGCTTATGTGTTAGATACTAGAGTTTGACTATTGAGCAAAATATAGAGTCCCAGATTTCAAAAATTTTACAGACCTCATGTTGGTGGTTGACATAATCCAAAGTCTACATGAATGACTTTATAATTTTTAATAGGAGTAAATTCTCTGAGAAAAATAAAGGAAATTATCAGGCAGTCTGTCCCAGACTTAGGGGTCAAGAAATCCTTTTCTCTTGAATTGATACTGGAACTGAAATCTGATGGATGTGGAGGTACCCTAGTTAGTGTTGGGGGTAACAGGGAAATGGGAGCAATCCATAGAAGAAGAATCCATGCAAAGGCCCTGTGGTAGCAGGGTACATGATTCCTTTGAGCAAATTTTAAAAAATCCCTGTGGCTGGAGGAAAGGGATTAAGTGAGGGGAATGAGTCAAGAACACCAGAATGAGTCAACAGCCAGAACATGCAGAGATGGATAGATCTCAATGAGCAGAGGACTTTGTTCTAGCAGTAATGGGAAACCTCTGATATTTTGAAAGTAAAAGTGATGGGCTCAGATTCACATTTTGAAAAAAAATAACCTGATGAGTAGGAAATTATATTGGAGGAGACCTAGGTGATATGGTGGGAACAGGTATAGTCTTTAGAAAGCCCCAGATAGATGTTCCTCAGGTTAGGTTGTAGGCTGTGGGGATCGAGTGATATAGGCAAACTTGAAAGATAGTTTGGAAAAACATCAGTAGACATTAATGATTTGGATTTGGGTGGCAAAGGAGATAAGAGGATCAAAGATAATGCCTGTGTTCCTGGCTGCCTATGTGCCAGGACCAAAACTGATAAATGTGAATAGGACAAGTTTGGTAGGGAAATTCATGGGTCTAGTGGTGGATATACTGAACTGAGGTGTCTTTGAGCCATCCATGTGAGATCTGGAGTAGGTGTTTAGAAATTATAACTGTGGAGCTTTGAGAAGAACTCTGAGCAGAAGATACATCTTGGGAACTGACCGATAACTAGTTGTCAGTTGAAACTGGATATGGGGAGCTTTCTGAGGGAGGTGGATTAGAGTAAGAGCAGAAGCACTAGGGTAGGACAAAGTCTTCTAGAGTGCTAACACTGGTGGAGAAGGAGCATTCAGAGAGAGAGACAAGGAAACCTGGAGTGTCATGGGCACAGAATGTCTCCAGAAGAATGAGTCATCTACAGAATCAAAAGCTGCTGGACGTCAAGTAAGATGGGGTCTAACAAGTAAGCAGTCAACTTTGTGGAACAGATGAGGACCATCCCATCAAGCGAGGGAGTAGCATCTAGGTTGTGGCATTGTGAGGAGAGACTGGAACATGAGGGCCTGGAGATAGCGGGGGTGGGCCACAATATTATGACATTTGGTTGTGGAGGGTTGAATACAGAATGCAAGTCAAGGGGGCAGAATGGTTGACAGAGTTTCTCATTTTATTTGAAGATGGCAGTCACCCTGTTCAAACCATCTTGGTCTCTGTCTTCCCAAGTGGACTAAACTGCTCGAAGGCAGGACTATGCATTTTATTCACTGTTGTGCACTAGGTGTGTATTTATGGTGTCTTACACTTTTGTTAAATGAATTCTCTGTCATCCAGAGAGCTCTGAGGTCTTGCTAAGCAAAGGCCTCCTCTCTCTCTCTCTCTATTTCTATATTCTAAGTTAGTATTTAAAATGCCCACACTGTAAGCCTCATTCTTTTTCATGTACGGTTATGTTTTGACAAATGTACATGGTTGTGTAACCACAGCTACATCCACAACATAGAAAATTTCCATAATTTCCTGAACCTTCGCTACTGCTGCCCTTTTATATTCAGACTTTTCCCCAGTGTCAACTCCTGGGAACCACAGATTTGTTCTCCAGCTACTTATATGTTTTTCAGAATGTCCTAAGTATAGAATCACACACTGTGCAGCATTTTTTTAAATTTTCACTTCCTTTACATAGCAGTATGCACTGGAGGTTTGTCTGTGTTGTGTGTATCAATGGCTCACTAATTTTTTTGAATTGCTTAGAAGTATTCCACTAGGGGTAGACACCACAGTTTTATTTATCCACTTAGCAGTTAGAGATATTTAGTTTGTTCCTAGTTTGTTTCCAGTCTACTGGAGCTGCCCTAAATAGAGATACACAAGTTTTTGTGTGGACATAAAATTTTATTTCTCTTTGGTAACTACCTCAAATGGTTTGCCAGATCATAAGTTAAGTGCAAGATTTTACTTTATAAGAGAATGCAAAACTGTTTCCAGGGTAGCTGTACCACTTTGCATTCGCATTAGCACTGATGAGATTTCCAGTTGTTTGCACTCTCATCAGTGCTTGAAATTGTCAGCTGAATAGTGGACATTCTAATAGATGTGTGGTGCTATCTCATTGTGTGTTTTTCTTAATTGTACATATAAGTGAGACTATATGATATTTGTCTTTCTCTGACTTATCTCACTAAGCAGGATGCTCTCAAGGTCCATCCACATTGTCACAATGGCAGGATTACCTTCATTCTCATGGCTGAATAATAGTCTATTGTGTGTGTGAGTTAATTTTTGTATATGGTGTGAGATAAGCAACCGATTTCATTTGTTTGCATGTGAATCCAGTTTTCCCAAAACAGTTTATTAAAGGAAATGTTATTGAGTGTTCTCAGCATTTTTACTGAAGGTCAGTTGACTATAAATGTGTAGTTTATTTCTCGACTTTTTAAAAAACACTTTTATTATGGTATGATTCCTATACAGTAACGTACACATCTTTCATATATACAGTTTGATGAATTTTGATAGATGAAACCACCACCACACAGCAGCTAACATTTCCGTCACCCCCCAAGAGGTGCAAAGTTGAATTTCCAATTGATCCCTACCTGCCCTCTTTACCCTTGGTAGCCATGATTGTTCTCTGTATCTGTGAGTCTCTGTTTTGTAGGTAAGTGCACTTGTGTCCTTTTTTAAGATTCCACATATAGGTGATATTATATGGCATTTTTATTTCTGTTTTTGACTTCCATCACTTAGAACAAAAATCACCTGGTCCATCCATGTTGCCACAAATGGTATTATTATAGTCTTTTTTATGGATGTGTAGTATTTAATTGTGTGTGTGTGTGTGTGTGTGTGTGTTTATAATTATATATCACATTTTCTTTATCCAGTCATTAGTTGATGGTTACTTGGGGATTTATTTTCCCATTTCTTGGCTATTATTAATAGTGCTGCTCTGATCACTGGTGTACATGTGTCTTTTCAAATTATATTTCCCTCCAGATATATGCTGGACTCTCAGTTCTATTCCATTGTTCTATTTTTTCCTGTCTGTACCATACTGTTTTAATTAATATAGCTTTGTAACATAAATAGAAATCAGGATGTATGATGCCACAGCTATGTTCTTTTTTCAAGATTGCTTTGACTATTCTGGAATTTTTGTACTTCCACACACATTTTAGAAATGGTTTTCCACTTCTGTGCAAAATGCTATTGAAAGTTTGATAGTGGAAAATGCTATTGAAAGTTTGATAGTGATTGCTTTAAATCTTCAGATGGTTTTGGGAGTATGGAAATTTTAACAATATTAATTCTTCCAATCCATGAACATTGGATATATCTCTGCTTATTTTTGTCTTTCTCTCATTGATATCTTAAAGTATTCCATGCATAAATCTCTCACCTCCGTGGTTTAATTTATTCCTGGGTATTTTGTTCCTTTTGGTGTCATTATAGTTGGTAATGTTTCCTTTAAATTTTTTTCAGAGAGTTTGTTATTTGTGTTTAAAAAATATAATTGATTATCTTTGTTATGCTGATTTTTTTCCATCCTATAACATTATTGTGTTTATGTATTCTACATTTTTGGTGTGGAGTCTTTAGGGCTTTCTATATACAGAATCATGACGTCTGCAAATAGATAATTTTGCTTCCTTTGTTTCAGTTTAAATGCCTTTTATATATTTTTCTTGCTGGTACTTTCATGTGTTATATTTACTAGAATTGGCAAGAGTGGAAAAATCTTTCATTTTCTCCCATTGATTATGATTATAGATATGAGCTATACATAAATGGAATTTATTGTGTTGAGGAAACTTCTTTAGTATCTATTTTGTTCAGTTCTCATTATTAATGAATATTAAACTTTGTCAAGTGATTTTTCTGCAAATGGAGAGGATTATGTGGTTAAAATCTTTCATTTTGTTAATGTCCTGTGTCACATTGATTTGTGTATGTTAAACTAATCTTCCCCTAGGGATAAACACCATTGAGTCATGTTATATAATCTTTTAAATATGTTGTTGAGTTCAGTGTGCTAGTATTTTTTTGAGTACTTTTGCATCTGTGTTCACTAGAGATACTGGCCTATAGTTTTATAGACTTGCAGTTTCTTTGTCTAATTTTGATATCAGAGAGACTATTGTCATAAGATGATTGTAAAAGTATTACCCCTACTTCTATATTTTGATTAAGAGCAAAAGAAAAATTGGTATTCTTTTTTCAAATTTTTAAAATTTTTTATATATATACATATACAAATATATATATATTTCTTGAAGTATAGTCAGTTTACACTGTTTTGTCAGTTTCTGGTTACAGCACAGTGCTTCGGTCATACATGAACATGCATATATTGGTTCTCATATAATATTTTACCATAAATTACTACTAGATATTTAATATAGTTCCCTGTGCTATGCAGTATGAACTTGTTTATCAATATTGTATATATAAATATCTGTAAATCTCAGACTCCCAGTTTATCCATTCCCACTCTCTCAACCCTCTGGTAACCTTAAGTTTGTTTTTCATATCTATGAGTCTGTTTCTGCTTTGCAAATAAGTTCATTTGTTTTTTTTTTTTAGATTACATATATAAATGATGTTATTGATAGTCTTCTTTGAATGTTGGTTGAATTCAGCTTCGAGTGCATTTAGTCCTAGACTTTTTGCCTTTGGAAGTTTTTTGATTACTATTTGAATCTACTTATTGTTATCGATGTGTTGACTTTTTTCTGTTTCTTCTTTACTCAATCTTGACAGTTTGTATGTTCCTCAGAATTTCTCTATTTCTTCTAGGTGATCCAATTTGTTCACACAATTGTTTACAACTATTTTCTTATGATCCTTTTTACTTCTGAGGTGTCTATTATAATGTACCTTGTATATCTGTATTTATTTCAGCCTTCTCTCTTTTCTTCTTCATGTAAGTACTAAGTTTGATTGTTCCCCATAGATTTCTTAAGGTATCTTCACTTTTATTCACATTTTTTTTTCTTTTATCCCTTCTGATTAGGAGATTTTCACTGATCTGTCTTCAAGTTTGTTGATACCGGTTTTTTTTAGGTGACTATTTTTGTTGTTGTTGACAATCCCTTCTTCCACTTGATCTGGGAAGCTGTTGAACTGTTCTATTGAATGTTTCAGTTCAGTTACTGTATTTTTCATCTGTATGACCCCTGTTTGGTACTGTTTTTATATTTACATGTTCAGCTTACAGACACTGCAAACACTTTGTTAGATTTATTCTTCATTATTTCATTTTTGATTTGCAAAAATCAGTGGTAATATTTTTTAATGCTTTTATCCTATTTATTGATTGCTTGGCTATGGAAATACAATTGGATTATTTTTTTCATGTTCACCTTGTAACCCACAATCTTGCCAAACTCATGGCATTTTTTTAATATAAAATGTTATGTTCTTAATGAAGAAAGAGAGTTTTATTTCTCCCTTTCATATCTATATGTCTTTTGTCTTATTGCATTGGCCAGGACTTCCTGTCTGCGTTCTCATGGAGGGGTGATGAGAATGGACAGCTCATTTTAAGAATGTTATTTTTGGTTTTTGTGTTCATGCCTTTTATCAGGTTAAGGAATCTATTCTTAGTTTGATAAGAAATTTAACTGAATTGAAATTGAATTTCATCAGATGCTCTTGACACTTTTCATCAATTTGTAATAAAGCAAATTATATAAATGCTGTGTCCCAAATATTTTCTTAATAAATCATAATTTTTAATGCATTGATGAACTTAAATTGCTAGTACTTACTTGAGGAATTTTTTACACTCCTTCTCATGAGGAATGATGATTCATAGCTTTCTTGTGAGGGATAACAAGGCATCATGGTAACATTGGTCTCACAAAATGAGTTGGAAAGTGTTATTTCTTCCTCTAATGAGATATTGTAGAATTGGTATTTATTTTTCCCATTAAATGGTTGTGTATTAGTCTTCTATGGATAGAAAACTATCACCTAATAGGTAGCTTGACCAACTGAAATTTATCCATTCACAGTTCTGGAGGCCAGCAATTCAAGACAATTCAAGATCAAGGTGCCAGCAGGGTTGGGTTCCTCTTAGGGGTCTCTGCTTGGCTTGCTAAAGGCCACCCTGTTGCTGCCTATTCACATGGTCATTCCTCGGTGCTTGACATCCTTACCATCTCTCCGTTTGTCCTACAAGTTCTCCTTATAAGGACTCCGATCAGGTTGGATTATGACCCAATCGTACAGCGTCTTTTTATCATGATTTCTTAAAGCCCTATCTCCAATCACAGTCACATTCTGAGGTCTGGGTGTCCAGGCTTTACCATTGGAATCTGCAGGGTAGTGATGGGAGACAAAATGGAGTCCATAACAGTTTGGTAAAATTTGTCAATGAATCATCTGGGCCTGGAGTTGTCTTTTTGGGGAAGATTTTAAACTACTCATACAATTTCTTCTATTGCTAGAACTATTTAGTGTAACTGTTTTTCTTATGTCACTGTGGCAGTGCAGACTTGAGACTGAGTTTGGCTCTAGAACAAGGCTGAGTGAGGAAAAAGAGAAGAAAATTAGGGACTTGTTTGTGCTCTCTAGTACACTGGGGCTCCTTTTCTTTGTCTTCTGAATGGAAATAGGAGATTTCTCCTAGAATTTTTTCTGCATAGTACAGTGATTATATTCTCATTTCTACTAGCTGTTTAGCTTTTAGAGTCTTTAAGGAGGTACTTTAGTATGTGCAGACATTTTAAACATAATCAGTAGGAGTCAGAGGCTATGTCTATGTCAATTCATCTTCACTGGTGCTGGAAGTTGAGATTTCCATTTGACTATGCCCGTTTAGTACATCTGGTCAACCTTGTATAGGACATGCTGCAGGGAGGGAAAGATCAACATTTATTTTCTAATGGTCAAAAGTAAATTGGAATGGGAAGAGTATTTGTTTTTCAAAAGTGAATTTTGGGCCCCCAAAGGGTCATGAAAATCATAATTCATTTCATTCCTATCTTCCCTAAAGCCCGAGAAGTATTTGATGTAAAATATCCCTGAAATTTTGCCTGTACCATCTAGTTTACAAGATTATTTGTTCAAGAACAGAGATATCCCTTAGGGATGGTGGAATATAACTTCAACTGAACAAGAATTTATGTACTTAGTTCTTTCTCCTTTATACTTTTTGATACCACATTAAATTAAAATAGTCAGTTTCTTACAAGTTAGTTGCAGTGCAGAATCTGAAAACCTGAAACTGACAGCCTATCAATGAACTTTCTCTGTTCCTACATGAAAATCCATTTGTCTGTCTTGCACTTTGAATTTATTGTTTTTAAACCTAAGCGTGATTTTATAACTTGATGAACTGACCATTTGTAAAATACTAGTTTAGTGTTGTACAAATCTTGAAAATATTTACTTTTAATTATGCAATATTAAAAATCCTTTTCATCAACATTCATCTCATGAAGAAACTCTCAAAAAATTGAAAAAATGCCAAGCACACAGCAGCAAGATTTCTGTAATTCTGATTTTCGCTTGAGAGCTCAAATTGTATCTGTGGCAGCAAATACCTCTAGTTGTTTGTTGTTCCTTGAGGTGAGAGGCTGATTTCATTCATTTTCAAGAAAATGTCTATGAAATGCTCCAATCCAGAGTTGATGTGTCATTCATTCTTTCAATTAGAACTGGCCTCTCAGGGATACATCCACTAGTTCAGCTCAGAACTCAATCACCTACGTGCTTTCTCTTGAGATGAACATTGTACTTTATAAGCAGCAGAAGAGCTTTCTGTGTGGCTTCTGATTTCTTCCCCCAGAGTATTAAAATATGTGTCTTTCAGGTTAGGATTTCATAGTGAATTTTCACTGCTTTATCAAAGACAATTATTGAACTACATTCTTCTTCTCTGCCTACAGTAGGTGTTGAAAAATGTAATGGCTACTAATATCATTTGGTACTGCTGCCTTGATTTGCACCACATGCCATCTGTTTTGTTCACCTTTGCTTTTTTACCAGCAGTGCGAATATCAGCACCATGAAGAGGACATTTTAGTAGTATTCTGAAAAAATCTTTGATCTCATGGACCGCTCTGAAGGAACCTTCGGTTCTGCCAAGAATCTGCAGGATTTAAGAATTGCTGCTGTATATCAGCTCAGTAATGTGAGGATGGTAGACAAAGAAGTGTTGCTTGAGCTGAGCATGGTAGATGGCATTTCATTCTGAGCTGTGAAAGGGGGATGTGTGACCTCACATAGGGGCTGAGAATTTGAGAAGGCCTGGCATCAAATGGGGCATGGGGTGATCTCAGCAGTGCTGGGCCTCTAGCCTTTGCAGTGGTGTGAAGTTGCATAGGTAGGGCTGGATCAGATTGCGGAGGGCAGTTGATTCCATTGGGAATCTTCCAGGGCCTGGAATTCAGCAGATGTGAATGTAATTTGACAGTGCCCACTAATTAGTTAATCTTGAGATCAACTCAACTTTGTGAATCTTTATGTTCAGCACATAATATATGCTCAATTAATGTCTTGTTCATTGAAATTAAATAATTTTGTTTCTGGAAAATGAAAGTGTTATGTATTATTTCTCTGAGAGTTCTATAAACACTGAACTTGACTCTGTTCTTATACTAACAGTGGAGTCAGCTGAAACCCAGACAAGTCAAGAGGAGTGTGGGTGGACAGTAAGGGGGCTGGAAGTGAGACAACAGTCTGCCAGTTTCAAGTTAATGCTACTTATGTTCCCCATCCTGCCTGTCTCCGGGGAGGGCTCCTGCCTCCCCGAGTTGATAGATTTTGTGCTTACAGATCGCTACTTTTCTCACCCGCTTTGTACCACCTGTCTTAGTTTTGTGTAGCTGGCCTGGTTTTGTCCTTTGTTTATGCTGTTAGTGCATACTTGTTTTTTGTCGCACAGATCAAACTTTCTGAGCCTCACCTGATTTATCTGTAAAACTGAGATTCTGTCCCTTTTCACAGGGCTGTTTTAAGTTTCAAATGATCTGTTTACAGAAAGAGGTGGGCTCAGATTAAGAAGTGGATAGTCGGTCAATGAGAACTCTATAATTTGGCAAGTCCCCAAATGGTTTGCTTTTTGGCCCTTTGAGCTGTTATGTCAGAATTTTGTGTGGAGGTAAAGCATGCAGATCCTGAAATCTGAGCTTCTGAGCAGACACTGCTTTAAATCTTGGATCCCAGAAAATGAGCATGGAGGCCCAAATGTCTGGCAAGCTGTTTAGAGTCTCATTTTGGCACATAGAAGGCGAGCAGGGGTTCTGCCATGGAGAGGGCCCTGAGCAGAGAGAGTATTCATGGTGGGGAGGCTTGTTGGATGCCCAGTATTCCTGTGGCCACAGAGTGAATGTTCATGTCCCTCCTCCCCCATTTCATATATTGACATGCTAAACTCTACGGAGTGGGATACAGCTCAGTGGTAAATGCTTGCTTAGCTTGCACAAAGTCCTGTGTTCAATCCCCAGGACCTCCATTTTAAAAAATAAACAGAAAGAAAAAGAAATGCTAAACCCCAACATGATGGTTGAGAGGTGATTAGGTCATGAGGATGGAGTCTTTTAAATGGGATTATTGCCTTTCTAGAAGAGTCCTCAGTGAGCTCCCTTGTTCCCTCCTCTGCATGAGTACTTGGTGAGAAGACGGCCATCTAAGAACCAGGAAGCTGCACTCACCAGACACCGAAACTTGACCTTGGACTTCATAGCTTCTAGAGCTGTGAGATGTGAAAGCTGTTCTTCAGAGCCACCCTGTCTATCATACTTTGCTTAAGCCGCTGGACTGGACTAAGACACCTGTCACTATTGTGATCTAGTGATCTTTTTGTTTTGGGTCTGTTTCTTTTTTGAACAGGTTTTTTTTTTCCTTTTAAAGAGAAGTCTCAGATTTACAGTAAAATTGAGTGGAAATCAGATTTTCCACATACACTCTTGCCCCAACACACATATGACTTCTCCCACTATCAACATTCCTCTCCAAAGTGGTAAGTCTGTGGCAATGGCTGAGCCTACACTGACCCATCATCATCATCCAAGGCCCACAGGTGGTCTTGGGAAGCCCCTCTTTGTTGTATATTGTACGGTGTTGGACAGATTTTCAGTGACATAGATCCACCATCAGAGCTCCACACGTGTTGGTTCACTGACCTTGATTCTCCTACATGCTGCTGGTTCATCCTTCTTCACCAAGAGCCTTCATGGACTTCCCACAGGCATTAAGTTATTTTGTAAATGGGATGGGGCATGTTTAGATGCCCACGAATCTATTTTCATCTGCTTGCATTGTTAGACTATGAGCTGAAAGTAGCTGCAGATCAGATGAGCTGAAGAAAAGGAAACTCTATAACATAAATTCCTTTGTGGCTGTGATTCCTTGTGTAGACAGTTCAACTTCATAAGGTGGTATTTCCTCAGAGTTCTTGGCTTCTCCTCCCAAGAGGATACGGACTGTCTTCTTCATTCTTGCTGCTTACCACACAGAGAATGCTCAGTGGAGGCCCAGTGAGTGAGTGCACAAGTACGGAAGTACAAGATCCAAAAAGCACCCTCCCTTATATTCATGCTGTTCCGTGATCTCCTGCTGACCACGGACCACACTTCCTTCACTTACGCTGCTGCTCCTACTCATCTTTCTCCCCATCTATCTGAGCGAAACTGGGCAGAGGCTGGCTCTACATAGACACACAGAATTTGCTACTACCTGCACCTGCACTTGTGGCCAGTTGAAATGGACTTTCTCCAGTGTCAAGTCTCCATCTGGGGAGACATGGGGGCTTGGATGCAAGTGGAAGCTGCCTTATGCCTGCAAGGATTCTTGTCTGCTGACTTCAAGTCAGTAGGAGGCAGTGTGGAAGAGTGTGTCTTGGGCCTCAGAGGCACATGACTGTCCTGTGTCCTGGATTACTAGCCTGGCTAATTTCAACTCAATGAAACCTGGGGAAGTAAAGTTTAGCACCTGCAAATTGGGATTCAGTTAACTGCCATTTTTAGTAACATGGTTAGGGGATGATAAATGTGAAATTATTTGATGTGCTGTAAGAGTTACTGCTTAAATGCACAATGCATCCATTTTTTGTCACCTGTCAAGGGCATGTCTTTGTGTGACTGAGGTTGGCTGGGAACAGAAGGCCTGTTAGCAGGACTCTAACCCCCTGTTCCTCAGTGGGTGGGCACTGCTTGTTGAAAGCGCTCTGCTGAAGGCCTGGCCACGTGCACAAAGGGAGACTCAAGACCAACAGATCCGGGGAGGGGTTGTTTAGTAATGAGCTCCCCATCATTTTTCTAGTTGGAAGATCAACCAGTGATGAGTTGATTTGTTGGATTTTTTTTTCTTTTAGACTTTGTCTTCAAAGGCTGCTCAAACTCAAGGTCTTCTTATTCTCTTACAAGATGGACAGGTGTCCAGCAGGTGAGTATGGAACTGGGCAGAGCTTGATATGATCCCTGTCTGTTAAGAACTTGGGCTTATGGCCTGGCCTAAATAGAACCTTGGTTTATTTCCATTGGAGGGTGTGTTGAGGCATGGGGTATGTGTGTGTGTGTGTGTGTGTGTGTGTGTGTGTGTGTGTGTGTGTGTATAGATGGGTGGGTTTGGCAGCCAGCCTCCTCCTCACCAAGCCATATGACTTCAAGGGGCAGAGGATGCAAGTCATTGGATGAAGGAAGATTATGAGAGAGAAATGGCTCTGCTCTCTGCTGCATGGTGGCTCAGGAACAGGCTGTGAATGGCAGAGTTGAAGTCCACAGCATTAAACCAATTTAAACCTAAATGTGGTGATCAAAGAAGCCCAACCAGTGACTTGGATGCAATCAGCAATGGATTGACTTTTGGTCTTGCCAGCCTTTTGACCTTTGGGAAATTCTCTCACAATGAGGGACATCAGACACTTAATTTGTCATAGGACATCCAGCATATGCATTCACAATACTTACCTTGATGCAGTGAGGGTTTCAGTAGATAATAGGTATAAGGCAGCAGCTGCTCCAAGACACTAAGTCACAGCAGGTGTACAAAAATTGGTAACTGTCAGCTGTTAAATTTAGGGAACACATTATTGGGAGATTATAGAGGAGATCCTGATCTGGTCATCATGTCGATCCCTGGGCGAGATACTAGAATCTGGTTGTGCCATATGCTAAATAAGGCCCATGGCAGAGTCCAAGCTGCTGACAGAGCAAAGCCTTTCAGAAACCCCATCCACCCACAAACACATAGGCAGTGATGCAGGAAGAAGAAAATCACTGTGGAGTGTGCAGCAAGGAGTGGGGGGGAGCCTCTGCTATTGGATCAGTGCCAAGGGCACCCCAGGGCCCTTGAAAGCTGCATCTGTTAATCTTCCCTGTGCTCTCAGTCACTCTGGAAGACAGGACACCACTCTCCTGTTGTGTTGTTTGGAATGGCATTTCCCAGACATGCTGCACTTTTCTCTTTGGCTTTTTAACACTTGGAGGCATTTCTCAAACACCTGGTATAAAGGTGACCTGCAGCTGCGGAATCAGTTTTCTCATCTAACAAAATAGGATCATAATTGAGCTCACTTCTCAGGGCTTTTAGGAGTTAATTTGTCAACACACTAAAGACACTTACAGTAAAAGTCCAGTAAATATCTTTTCTATCCTTAATGTGAATATTCTTCTATCTTTTCCTCCTATGCATCCACGCTCTCCCTTTATCTCCTGTCTTTGATTTGAGTTCCAAGAAGTGTCCAGGAAGGGCAGGGGATGGTTGGGACTGACTCTCTAAGAAGCTGTGTTCCTCAGCCCCTCCTCCCACCCACTTCCATTCTGATGCACTGAGCCCAGCTTTCTTCCCGTGTCCCTGAGACAAGTGAGGTCTTGCTCTGCATAAAGGTGGTTCCTACCACTGCATAAGCTGGTGAGAGTGCATTTTCACCCAAACTTGAATGATTGGCCTCCACATGGAGAGGAAGTGAGCAGGATGTGAGTCTTCTCCGGGCTGTGGGGAAATGCTCATTAAACACTCTCATGACTCCTGTTTTGGGGTTCAGTATGAAGATCCTATCACTGGGGAAAAAACAGACCTCTTCTTCAGACTTTCACCCACTCCTTCCATCCTCCTAGAAAGATGAGTGTGCCCTGCTGGCCTGGGGTTAGAGTTCAGCTGGAGCCATCCTGACAGTGAGCTAAGCTCTTGGCTCCAGTGTCACTCATAATCAGAGGTCCCTCAGTCTTCAGCCAGGTGCCATCCTCCTCCCAGTAAACTCTGTTCCCGTTGGGCCATGAAGTCCTTTCTGCCCCATTCCTCCCTTCCCTTCTGTCTCCTGCAGTACATTCTGAGGTGGATAAAATGAGCACATGCATGATTTCTAAAAAGTTTGCACAATGGCTGTAACTTACATATATCTACCTAACATCTGGCAGCTCCGTCCCCTCTGCCGATAAAAGAGGAAACAGGGAGGAGAGGCCTGTGGCCAATCCCTGCCAGTGTGATCATCACTTTGGGGACAGTGGAGACCCCTTACCTGCATGGAACCATCCTCTTCCTGTGCTCCATTGGCAATACCTCATTTGGAACTTACAGGCCGGATTAGGCAGGTGCCAACATCAACCTGCCTCATAAATGGAAACTCCAGACAGGAAGTTTGAAAAGCTAGCCATGATTTCTGCCCAGGATGAGGTTTTTGTCAGTTTCCCCAGTAAGTCTTTCCTGTGGAACCTATTTCACTGTGATGGCTTAAATTTTCTCAGGTTTTGGGGTTTGCTCTGTCCATTGCCCCTTATCTCCTGTGGCTTAAGAAATCTATGATGGTATCCTTGAACATCTTAGAACTTTCTGGAATGCTGCCTAGTTTGGGGGCTGCTTTCCTTTCTTGTATGATATTCACAACCTAAGAGGTCATGGTCAGAAGGAACATGGAGGTACATGACACACTCAAAATCACAGAGGTTTTTATTGCTTAGAAAAATAATTCAGGTCCCCATATTTCTGGTTGAGTGCTTTTAAAAACTACATCATGTTCCTGGGGAAAAGCTAGGGTGATATACAGGAGGCCTTGGGGGTATGGAACAAGGGCCAGGTTTACCTGAAAGTGCTAAGTGCAGTGCGAATTTGGCTTCATGTGCAGTGGGGGGTTTCTGCCTGTCACTGAGTCAGAGGCAGTGACAGCCTCCTGGAGGTGCTGGGAACTGCCAAATAATCACCACCTCTGACCCCCTGGAGGAGACTTCATATTGAAAATTCACGGCTGCCTCCCTCTAACTTTTCCAGAGAAGACCGTGGTGGTCCAGGTGGGCAGGGCCCAGCAGCATCTCCAAAGGATGCTCCTTCAGGACTCAGAGTTAAGGCCAGGTTGTGTGTGGCTTGCTTCCCTGCCTTCATCCATTGCTCAGGCCTCCCTCCTTGGGTGAGACTATGTGGAGACTCCTGTCTCTCCCCCTCAGCCTGGCAGTGTTCCCCAGGGCACAGGCTGCTGTAGTGGGCCCAGTACCAGTGCCCCTGGCTGGCAGTAGGGCTTGCCCTGGGCTAGATGGCCCTCTGTCTTGCATCCTTTAAGTCAGGTCTCACCTGGTCTCCTTCCCTGACTGTTTATTAGCAAAAGGGACCTCAGGTCTTGAGGAAATGGAATGTGGCCTGGGCTGTGCCTTCTGTCTTCTCTGGTCCATTATAGAAGCCTGGAACTCAGTGATGGCTCAGGAAGTGGTAGCCCCTGTCATTGCGGTCATTATCAGCTTTATTCCTCCCAACTCCCTCCAAAGCCACGAGGGGATGCCCCATCTCACAATGAGTGAAGCAGGCAAGGAGGAGAAGGCTGCCTAGACACACAGTCAAAGGTTTGCACTGGTGGGATTTGAACCTAGGCCCATTAACCTCCAAAGCTGGGCTTCCTTCTGCTACACTGTTCTAATTCCCTTGGCTGTGCTGTTCTGAATCCATACTAATATCTGAATATGTTCATTTTTCAAGGCATGTATAATGGATCTCCAGGTGGCTAAGGAACAGGCTCTTCCCCCAACCCTGGTACAGAGGGTCTTGTCAAGAATGAGCGATGTATCAAAATTCTTGCTTACAATGAGTCATGGAGTAGGGTAGGTCGGCCCGTCCAAGAGGAAACCAAGGATGCCAGGCTGGAATCAAGGCAGAATCCTGCTGAACACATGGCCAAGACATTGAATGCCAAGGAGATTCAAATTGTTCTTGAGCAGAAAAAATTGGAAGTGAGGTGATAGCTCTTGAATTGGACACATTGCTCATTTTATTGCAAGACTGTAAGTAGCACTGCACCAGTCTCATTTTGCAATGCTTTCCTCCCATTCTTGACTTGGTATCAGTCAACAGTGTGAGACACTTTGTCAATTTTTGTCACATTTAATTAATATTGATTACTCTCATGATGGACACATACTGCAAGTAGCAAATTTTTTAAAGAAAATAAAGAACTATCAGGATTGAATGCAGATTTTTTTTGAGAATTGTTGGAGAAATGTCAAGTCAGTTATTAAGTTGAAAATAAGTAATGATTTTTTGGTTACAATGCTGGATGTGAAAAGAAATTGTGCCTTTAGCTTTTGGGAAGTACTTTTACCTAGCAAAGTAAAATTCTTGAAGGATTGTCTTTGTTTCTTGATAGTACCATTTATCTTTTATAAAGAAATGATGCTTTTTGGCTGTTTGGTAAATCATATTTCTACATACATCAGTGGACACATCCTTAATATGCACTGAATTATACTCCAGATTGAGCATATATTAAGGGTTTTTAAATTGTACAAGCAGAGAATTATGAACCAAGAGATGCAATCAGAGTTTAAATGATTATAACCTTTTGAAAATGCAGCTTGCATTTTCATGTTATATTTTAATTACTATCACACTGAAAATAAAGTTAATTTCAGAGCAGCAGTATTTTGTTATATAAACAAATGACACAACTCAAATTCTGGATAAGTATGAAATGATGCTTGGTATTGAAACTAAAATAAATCCAACATCTTAGCCCCCTTCAGAGTGAACTTCTGTGTTAAAAATGGAAAGTTCTGTTAATTGTTCATTAGATTTTCTGAATATTAATATGTTCTTAAGGGATTTATGGATGACCTTTTTTAAACCAGAATAATTATTTTAGAGGACACTGTATTGATTGAATAACAAAATGATATTCTTGAAATTGTTTTATTAAAATTATTACAGTTTTCTTGTAAAATGAAGCAGCAAATGGTCTTCACTGAGGTTGACAGACACAGCTTCTACATGATATTCTTGCCCTTTTGGGGGGCATGTAATTAAAATTTTTGATGTATTTTCAAACTTAGAGAAACATTGCAAGCATAATAGAAGGCACTCCAATATTCATTGAGTCAAATTTACCAATTGTTATAATTTGTTCCAGATTTTTATTGCCTACCATCCCTCACTCCCCACTCTTTGTGTACATAAATGTATGTGTGCATACATGTCTCTGCATGGAATTTGTTTTCATTTCTCTTGTGCAGACTTCTAGAAATTGCCGCATGATTTGGTAAGTTTGTTTGACCTTTTAAGAACCTGATGAACTTTTGAAAAAACTATATAATTTTATCTTCCAACTACCAACGTATGGAGAGTCCCAGTTTCTCCATATCTTGCACAGTGTTGCTTACAGTCTTGTCTTTTTGACACATTTATTCTACTACAGAATATGATGTAGGATCTCATCGTGGATTTAATTTATATTTCCCTAGGCTAGTGATTTTGACCATATCCTCTGCGAGGCTGTTGGCCATTAGTTTACTTTCCTTGGAGGAATGTCCATTCAAGTTCCCCTTTGTGTTGCTGTCTTATGTGTGATAAGAGATCATATATTCAGAAGAAAAAACAAGTCCTTTATCACATGGATCTTGGTTTTTATGTCTGTTATTTTTTCTTTTTTAAACTTCTCTGACAATCTCTTTTATTTCATTTTTCTTTTCTTTATTTCTTTGTTTTTTTTTTTTTTTTTTTTTTTTTTTTAGCCAGAGAAGGAATTTTTTTTTTTGCAGCAAGTACGGAAAACACGGTACCTTTCCCAAAGCAGTGTTTCCCTGAAGACCAAAATCAGGGAAGCCTTAAGCTAAGGGAACATGCATATCCATGAAGGATTTGAGTAAAGGCAAATTCAGCAAAGAATTGGGGCAGAGGTGGACAGAATCAAAGCTTTAGTTGATTGAAGTCATGAGGTCAGAAAAGGTGTGTATCATCATTCCTTAGGTTCCAGCCAGCCTGGTGTTGTGGCAAAATGTGTTACAGCTCAGTTGTGACAGCAACCTGGATCCAGGCAAGAGACCAAGCAGCACTGGGAGAGCTGGAGAACTCTGGTTAATTAGACCAGCAGGCCCAGACGAGTTAACACTTCATGCTCTGGACCCCGTCTGTAGGTTTACACAAGCCTTTCCTAGGCTGCCAGTTTTAAACTTTGCAACATCATATGCAAATAAAGTACAAGAGAAGTTGACCAACCAGGAACAAGCTTTGTATAAGTAGACCAATCAGGAGTGAGCTCCATGCAAATGAAGTACTACAAGTGGACCAATCAGAAGTGAGAGTAATAACCAGTCAGAAGTGAAGGAAAGTGAGCTCAGGGAACCAATAGAATTCTAGGTGTAAGTTAGCCACTTCAGAGGCAAAAAGTGAGATAAAGCCTCTGGGCCAGGGAACCGGACGCTAGTGGGACGAGAGCAGCAGCCCTGCCTAGGGGTCCTGCCGGGCTTTTTATGGGGCTTCCTGCCTCACTTGGACCTTAGCGAGTAGTTCCCATCCTCCACATTTTTAAAGGAATATTTCACTGCCCAAAGAATATATGGTTTATATTTTATTCTTAGTTCTTGCAGAACTCAACACAGTCTCTCTTCTTTGAATATGGTATTTAGTTCATGCATATGTGAAGCTGATATCATTGCTTTTGTATCTGCCATTTTGCTCTTTACTTTCTATTATTCTCATCTGTAAAAAGATCCCAGTGTCTCTCCTTCTGTGTTACATTAGCAGTTGCTCTAGGGATGACATTATTTGTCTCACTATTCCTCATCACGGTCTATGTCTACATAATACACATTTATTTCTAAAAAAAGTCCCTTTGTTCCAGTATATCTCCTTTTCTTCTCTTTTTGAAGTTGTTGTCATGTTACATCTGTACATGTTAGAACAACATACGAAACAGTAAAATAACTACTACTCTATAGCCAAGACATGGAAACAGCCTAAATGTCCATCAATGGATGACTGGATAAAGAAGATGTATATTTATACAATGGAATACTACTCAGGCATGAAAACTGACAACATAACACCATTTGGAGCAACACGGATGCTCCTGGAGAATGTCATTCTAAGTGAAGTAAGCCAGAAAGAGAAAGAAAAATACAATATGAGATCACTCATACGTGGAATCTAAAAACAAAAACCAAAACAAAAAACAAAGCATAAATACAAAACAAAAGCAGACTCATAGACATAGAATACAAACTTGTGGTTGCCAAGGGGGCGGAGGGTGGGGAGGTATAGGAGGGACTTCAAAATTGTTGAATAGATAAACAAGATTGTGCTGTGTAGCACAGGGAAATATGCAGGAGTTCTTACGGTAGCTCACAGAGAAAAAAATGTGACAATGAATACATGTATGTTCATGTATAACTGAAAAATTGTGCTGAACACTGGAATTTGACACAACATTGTAAAATGTTTAAAAATCAATAAAAAATGTTAAAAAATACTAACTACTACTCTATGTAATCTTAAAGCCCTCAGTTTTTATATGCAAATTGCCTTCTTTACCTCTTTTATTAAGGAATGTTTTCACTAGATATTGATTATATGTTTAACATTTTACTTTTTATTCACTGTGACTTTGTCATCTAACAGACCAGTGACTGCTTTTATATTTGGTGAGAAGTCTGTTGTTAATAATTATTTTGATCTCCTTTCTGATACGTTCCTTTTCACTTGCAGCTTTCAAGACTTTTTTCTTAGCCTTGTCTTTAATAGTTTGGCTAAGATGTGTATAAGTGTGGGTCTCCTTGAATTTTTCCTATGTGGGAATATTTTAGATCCTTGGGTCTGTAGATTAATGTTTCAAAATCAGATTTGAGAACATTTTTTGCAATTATTCTTTAGAATATATATTTTTTGCCCTTTCTCATCTCCTTCTGGGGTTCTCTTTTTACATGTGTTGATATAATTGAAATTGATCTGGTCTCTGAGTCTTTGTTGGTTTCCTCCCTCTTCAGATTTGTTACAATTCTGTTGATTTTTCTTCAAGTTCACTGATTGTTTCTTCTTCTTTCAACGGACGTTTTCATTTCCGATACTGCATTCTTCAGCTCCAGTTCCCATTTGGTTCTTTCATATACTTTGTTTTTCTCTGTTGAGATTCTTTGTGGTTTGTATTATTTTCATCACAGCCGTCAATAATTATTTAAATATGGTTTCCATTACTTCTTTCAGTGTGTTCATAGGAGATGATTTTACGTCGTGGCTAACTCCAGCATCTGGAGATAACTCAGTTTTTATTGAGTCCTTTTCTTTCTCAGTCACAGTGCAATTTCTTCATTCTTAGTTTGTAGTCTTGTTGAATTTCAGGAAATGTAGTAATTTTAATTTTGAATTTTAATCCAGAGATATGTCCTTGTGTTTTTAAGTAACTTGCCACCAGTAAATCTGTGAAGTGTGTCTCTACTACAGCATGCAACCACTGATGTCACTGATCATTTTTTGAATGTTAAAACTTGCTTCCTAACAGTTGCTGCTGCAACTGTGTAGCTGAGCATTTAGCCAAAAATTGGGCAGAGGTTGGGCTCAAACCATATCAGTCAGGCCGTCTCTGTGTCAATGCATCTCTGTGGTCCATCAAATACATCCACAGTTCTGATTGTTTCCAAATGTGCAGTGTTGTTTGCTTTCTAGTGTGCTTCTGTCCATCTCCATGTGTATACATGCTGGCTTTGGCAGCCATGGAGATGTGGATGGCTTGAACCCGTTTCAGTTTCTTCTCTGCATGCCTGTAAATCTGGAGAATATAGAGTGCTTAGCAAGCCCAGATATTGTCTTAACACCCAGAACTTCCAGGGAAATGCTTAGCTGCCCTTTTGCCTGCCCTAAACATGAGTGCAACCTCAGTGAACCCTGTGTGCCGACCACTGCGTTCACCAGTTTACCTTACCATGCATCAAGTCAGATGAGCCCCTCCTGGTGGTGGCACCAAGCCTTGTTCCCAAGGTCGGCTGTCACCCTGGTTGAGCTGCTGTCCCCTCAGCCCTGGCAAGGGATAGACCCAAAGTCTCACACTTCTATTGCCTGAACATCAGGGGTTTTCATGAATAAGCACTTTAGTTTGTTGCAGATCTTCAGTTACAGAGTGCTGGAATGATTTTTTTTTTTTGTTAAAAGTTTATCCAAATTTATAGCCATTGTTTTAAAAGTGGAGATGATTTCTCAACCTCCTCACCTCATCATGAAGAAAGTGAATTTATCCAACTTCCTTGGAATTACATTCCAACCAATTCAGTTTAATAAGAATGGACGTGGAGAGGATTTGTAAACATTCCAAGCTATGCATTGAAAGCTACATGAATGCCAGAGTTTTACAAGGAGCTTCTATTAATTGGATGACTTTTGGTGTTTGATACATGTTTTATTTTAGTAATATTTTGTTATTTGTACATATTAGTTTGAAAGTAAATACTGAGTTATTACAATCTGGCTGTTTATAAGCATATTTCTTAATGTAAATATGTAATATTTTAATAAAATGTGGTGGAATTTAGACTTGATCTATGGATTAAAAAAGTAATAGCTAGTCATGGACATAAATTTAGAGTTGATAGATTGAACTTAGGATGTTGTTTCTATGCAAATTCTCCTCAACGCACGTTTGTTCATATAAATCCCTATTCTTTTAGGTGAGAATGTGATCCCACTTGCTCATCTCACCTCCCACTTTTAAAACAGAAATTTAACAATTCTATACCAGTGCTTCTATATGGGAATATAACGAGTGGCTAATAGGTTGTGAATTTAAGAATGCATTTCATTAAAAAGAAAAAAAATGAAACTACAGAGCTGGCTGCCAAAAAGGGTTGGTGAGAGGGAGAGGACATAGAACCCACTTCGGTCAGCTTATATGAATCCCCTGTATTTCTGAGTGCACATGTGTCATGCACAGCCAGAGAACCCGGAATCTGAGAGAGTTGGTAAGTTACTTTATCTCAGGAAGGGAGACCTGCTGGTGTGTTGAGACTGTTTTGCACAACGAACATCTTTGTCAAAGACTGAGTGCTTCTGCAGGGCCAGAAGTAGCGCAAACATTGAAGAGAGAAAGTGAGCCTCTCTGAGGGATGTATCATAGGCACCATCCAAAGGGGCCACTTAGAAGTGTGAACAGACTTCAGAAGAGGCTAATCTGAAGTAGATTTCTGGATTCCTTAAGAGCCAAGGAAAAAGAAAGGCCAACAGAATGGACTGTATTCACTTAGGTCAGGGGAGTTGCAGTTGAAAACAGCTGTGAGACCAAAAATGCCCCTGAGAGATAGAGTCTGCTTTCCAATTATTGCCAGAAGCTGGCTGCTCAAGACCATCCCCCAGAAGCATCAGTCACTTAGAACCTCTCCCGGACCCTGCAGCTTTGATCCTGGCAGCCATCTGAGGGAGGACGGATGGGTTTAGGCAAGAAGGAGGAAAAGGGCCATTCTGCCTTCCACCCCTCCTGCAAGTGGCCAGCCAGCAGCATGGCCTCACTGAGAATCTCTAACTTGGTCTATTCATATTTCCATGGGCTGGATGTTCTGTTTCAGTTCTTTGCCTGTTAAAGCAACCCTGCACTTTTTTTTTTCCTTCAGAGGAACATTTTTCAACCTAGATTTGGAGAAGAACCACTGTAAATTTAAAAGGGTACTGGGAGATGCTTTTGCCTTCTAATCATATCTCATGGGTCAAAAACAGTACTTGCATATATGAACAGATTTTTGTTTGAACACATTTTTGAGTGATACAATTGTATTTAGAAAACTATTTCAAAATCTGAAGTATTTGTGTAAATTCCACCATAATCATGTATCAGATATGTGTGTGAATAACTTTATTTTAACAAATCTCCTCTTGTCTTGGTATATTTATATGATTCTTGATTGTACTCTATTATGGCCTAGTATCCTTTCCCCTTAAAATTCTTATGCAATTTAGTCCTGTTATAGTTCCATACTTGTTATCAATTTAATACTGTTAATAGCAACATTACTAATCCAGGGATTTAGTAGAATAATCTATGTATATTATTGTTAAAAGTGGGACAAGACAAAATTTTTCTGATGACTGCTTTTAGTTGAGTACAGCCCTTTATTCCCCTTTTATTCTGTTGATGACATTTCTATGATTATATTAAAATTCAGGAATTACCTTCTGGGATTCTCAATCTTTTCTCTCCCTTTTATATTGGCCAACTCTAAGATTACATGTCCTTTTTCCTTTTAGCTTCTCTCCATATTTTCCCTTTATATATACTGATGAATACTTAGTCTTTCCCTACCTCTCTTTGATATGTCCAATGGATTTCTCTTTCTCCAGAACATTGAATTTGGATGTTTGTAAGAAATTTCTCTCTAATTTATTGTTTCTGTGGCAGCCTTCTCCCACCAGATGTTGAGCTTGAGGAAGAAATCTTGAATACTTGTATCTCTAAGGCTAAATGGAGAGCTTTATAGGAAGTCAGATAATAAATTCAGTGACTGAAAGAATCATAGGTATTCAGTCAATTTATCCTAATTCCCCCACCAGGCAGAGCATTAGAGTAGATAGACCTGATTCTATTGAAAAGGTTAAATGATGCCATAGAGAGTAAGATTATTGTGTGACTTTCTCATGTTTCAATACATCCCATTGACTATAACAATAAAGAAGATTAAATGTATTGTTTTAAGAAAAATCTGGCTTCTTTCTTAGAAGATAATATGAAATGTAGGCTTGTGTACCAGGCTAACAGTATCTTTCACAAAAAAAGATCAATTAAGTGGATAACATGATAAATTTAAGACCTGCATCCTGGGAAATTCTTTCACTTATTCTAGATTGATTCCACACAAGATGTATTTTATATTTGATCAACACATCGCCTCCATTCTCAGTCTTGATGCATGTTAAAAACCAGGTATTTCTAAACTTGAGATGTCAGTAATGTCTGAATAATTCACCTAGAAATTCTAATCTAGTTGACAAAAGAGGCAGAGATGTTAGAAAATGGAGGAAGATGTGCCAAAATGTAGAGGATTGGAGAAGATGTTTGCTAAAGGATTTCCAGGAAGAAGAAAGGAGTGTTTCTCTTTTTATATTATTTGAAAATAATCATTATCAAAAAAGAAACCAAAATCAACCATAAACAGGAATGTGAAATGACTGGATGATGGTAACGAATTAGTGAATAAAGCAAGCAAGTCCTGGTGCTGAACGTTCCTCTATAGACAGAGCACAGTACCCTCCAGGCAGAGTCTCATGTTTGCAGTTTTAAATCAATCATAAAGTCCATCATTTTTTATATTTTTAAATTGGGTGAAAGATAATATTTTGTACTGTTACAGCACAAAGAAAGCTGATTTAAAAATTATCAAAACTTAATGTGAGCTTTTTTTCTGGTTTGCGGAGTTGACAGCTGGGCAAGTGTTTACCTGCACCCACAGATCCTGTGTGATTATTTTTTTTTTGTCTTTGTTAGGTTTTAAGATTTTTAAGTCCATGATGTTTCTTAGTGTCATACAATCTCCTCAAATCTTCTCATATAATATTAGAAGTAAATTGTTAGAGCAATTTAAGGAATATAAAAATAATGTCTCTGTTAGTTAGGTTTTGTAAAAAATACACCTTTTTGAAAATTGAACTTTTACCATGTATCTCACTAACCTGAATCGCATATTTCATTTAATGACCAAAGCTGTTGGTAAGTGTTAGAACTGATTTTATTGGTAACATTTTCTTTTGTAAATTGTATATAATGCCATGGTGATATTTTGAATTTTTGTTTACCTTTGGGGAAAATGTATCTTTCAGTGTATAATGCTGCTCTGTTTTTAAGAGGGTTGACATAAATTATAACTGGGAAAATAATTATTGGCCAGGATTTTCTAACTATCTCCTATTTTCTATGCACCTAGTACCACCAACATAAACTCTCCCACAGAATGGGTCAGTTTGATGTCCTGTAATGTAGTGAGAATATCAAGATCCCAGCGGATTAAATTATCACAGAATCAAAGAGCAAATGTCTTGAACACGATGATGAAGTTGAACCACTCTTCCTCTCAGGTAAGAATGCAAAGCGTCTGGTACCCATGGTTAATTTGTGAACTGATTTTATCCTTTGATAGTAAGGGTAGAGCAGATTCTCTTTCAAAGAAAAAAAATGGCCTGGGTGAAAGAGATAAATTGAACAGAATACAGGGGTGGCAGCCTGGTGTGGGGTGGATACAGGAGGAGCCAGGTCTACCTGTCAGTTCTCCCTCTGAGGCTTGTGGAAAATAACTTGTGTTCTGGCACCCAGCAGACTTTATAGGCAGGTGAAGTTTTAAACTGTTTTGGACCCACTCATAATTCCCCTTAGAGAACACTGTACTGACAGTTTCTAAGTGATTTAACTGCATATCAGTAATCATAGAATCCAAATTAAACATAAATAAAAAAACAGCATCTTATTTTTAATGTACACTTTTATACATAGGAAAGCGTGTAATGAGAAAAATAATTCCCATGACAGATCAGCCTCTGGGATAAAAATTATTTGGATAAAATTTAATCTCCATTTTATATCAGTGTACACATCTGTACATAATTTTTTACTGAAGGACCTTAGAGGGCAACTTTGAAGTTGGGAGATGGCTGTGTTGTTGAATAGTGGACTCATTTTCTTAAAATGTGTGGTCTTCCCATATTTATTCAATTTTCCATAAACCAAGGAAGCATCATTTTAAAAATTTTGAGTTACATGTGATATTTTTAATTATTCTGATGAAATTCAATTTTTTGTGTAGTAGACAAAGCTTTGCCCTTCTAAACATCAAAATGTACTGTAAATTTCCACAAATTATTCATTGACTAACAACTGAAAAGTACAGATAAATAAGTGGAACAGAAAATACACAGACACCCAAGTATATATAAGATTTTAGAACTTGTTAGTGATGAAATTTCATACAAGGAAAAATAAGTTATTCATAAATGGTGTAGAAATAATCTATTTACAGAAATGTCGCTGGATTTTTATCTCACTGGAATAAGTTTCAGTTGTATAGAATGAATTTGTAAACCTACAAAGCGAGAAAAATTTACAGAAGAAAACATTAATTTCTATTCATACATTTTTATGCTGGCAAAGACATCCCTAAGAAGGATTTCAGAAGCAAGAATTCTGGAATTTGATTTAACAACATTAAGAAATTTAAAACTTTAGATGAGAAAATAAGATGAACAAAATAAAAGAAAATGTAATTTTAAAATATTTACAATGCATTTGTAACAGATAAGAAGTTTTCATTTTTACTGAGAAGTTTTTAAATCAGTAAAAAAAAAAAACCTCTACTTTGAAATTGGGCAAAGTAATTTTTTTTCATACCTATAAGTGCCCAATGGACATAGGGAGAAATATTTAGTATCTCTGGACAGGAAAAGAATTTAAAGGAGAAATGAAATACCATTTTCCCTTCACAAAATTTGGGGAGGTGCAGAACAGTGGTACTTACTCAGGTGTGTGTGAAGATGAAAAGCAGTGGTGTTTATACTGCTGATTCAAGTTTAAGTTGCTTTTGAGTTTTCAAACAGGCAATTTATTGATTAGTACCACATTAGAAATGTACATTTCCTTCACACATGAATATTCTTTATACTGATAGGAGACAAATAATTAAACCATTATTAAAGGTATAGCATACAATTTGTTTTTCTCACGACTACTTAAAATAGCAATGTATATAAAAACAAACTCACATAAAGGATTTCATAAATCAATTGCTGTGCATTCAGTATGGAGGAATATTTTACCATTGAAGTTGGCATAGATAATAGATGCATGTTGACCTGCAAAGATGTCCTTTTGAAGATCATTGAAACAAACAAAAGATCAATTTTATTATATACAAAAATAAGAAGACTATGGTCTCATCCTTAATTAAATACACAAATGTGATAAAAATTTATTTCTGGGTATTTACATTATTTGTGAAGCTTTTCCTTTTAAAAAATGTGTGATTTCTTCAATGAACATGTACAAAAAGTCTAGAACATATTTACTTTTAATGAAATACTGGGAAAGGTCAAGGATAGGAATTTTGCACAGTGATAGAAATAACTTGTCACTTTGTCATTTTCTTTAATTTGTTTGATGATTGGTAAGTTAGGAAAATTTTTAGCCTCTTCAGAAGTAAAAAGGAGAAAAAAGGAAAAAATAGAAAAAGAAAAAAAGAAGGGAATCTTTTTATTTCTGCTTATAGATTTTACCAGGTATATATTTAATTATATCCTCATGTTTTGGATTACATGTAGCTTTATTATGTATCAAATGTAAATGAGTATAGATTAATCATTTTACTTTACATTCTTATGGAAAGAAAATTATAGTAAATGTAAATGATTATTACTATTGCAAAAGTTTATAAATTTTAGGTGTATCCTTATGAAAATAAAATAAAAAATAGGAAATGTAAATTGTTTAATACTATTACAAAAGTATAAATCTTCTTGGTAAAAGATTTCTGTAAAATGATTTAACCCTGCAATATATTTATTCATTCTTTCAATCCATTTATTCATCTTCTGTTACCTGAATACCTTGTGGTAGATCTATTCTTCACAGGACCCATCATCTCTCAGAACATCTTGAACTTTAAAAACTCCATATTGACCACTCTGAGCAAGAAGAGAATTTTAAAACTGAAGTCTTAAGACTTAATTTCAGTTTAAGCTTTTCCTCCCTTCTTCCAAACATAAATATGTCTGAAAGTTGGAAATTGTAAAAGATAACTTTGCCTACCCTTTTGAACATTTAAAATAGAATTAAATATTAATAGTCATCATTGGACATTCTGCTTTCATACAATGTATAAATCTAAATATTGAATAAAAGGAGCAGCCTGATTCCATTGAACCCTGAATTTTCTTGATTCAAGTCTCTTTAGAAATAGAGTAAGAATTACATTTTCAAAAATTCTTATTTTGTTATTTTAGTTCTCCTTCCCTGTTAAGCTTTTTATGATTTTTCAAACTGAAGTCTAGTTGATTTACAATATTACCTATAAAGTTTTTAAGAATTAAAAGTTATTTAAATGCCACCCATGTGACAATAACTGACTATGATATAGGTCACTATTGCACATACTGTAAGGAACCGTGGATTGTATGATAGCCCATTATTTTACACCCCAATAAGAAATTCCTTAAAAAATGCTGCCAACTCACACATACTGAGAACCAACTAGTGGTTAACAGTGGCAAGATGGAAAGCGGAGGGGAGTAAGAGGTATAAAATTTTAAAATTTAAATAAGGTACCTGGATATATGGTACAACATGAGTAATATAGCTCATATTTTATAATAACTATAAATGGACTGTAATTTTCAAAAATTGTGAATCACTGTATTGCACACCTGTAATCTGTCTAATAATTTATTTCATCAAGTATATTCGACAGCAATAAAAATGCAACTGGAGACAAAAAGATATTACAATAATTTGATCAAAAGGAAAAATGAGAAACAAACAAACAAACAAATCCTACCAATCTTGATTGTAACATGTTATGAATTTTAAATTGCCTTCCCATGTCAGAGATGTCAAAATGTGAGAAAATGAATATATTAGAATGATTGAAGTGCGGTGTTCTCTCCAATCCTTCAATCGGCAAAATAGGTATTCTATCATTTTACTTAATTGAAATATTATACTTGTTAATTTGTAGTAAGGGCCGTAATTGTATTATCTAACAATAATTGGGCTGTTATTTTGCAGGAAACTGTTGTAAACAATTTGCATATATTTTCATTGAAGCATTGCAGTGTTCTCCTGTGAGATAACTTTGACTTCAGCCCTGTTTTGTTTATAAGGAAAGTGAGGCACTGAAATGATAAATGACAGCTAAGAAGTGACAGTTAAAGTAAAAGTCAGAATCAAGATGAGCTGAATGTCAAGGTCACGCTATTTATATTCAAACAGGTTTTTCTTCCGTTAATGTGAGCAATAAAAGCTCATAAATATTGAACTTTCTCCATAAGAAAACTAAGTATTTATTTGAAAGGTCTATGAATAGCATGCTATGGAGTGTTTCCAATTACACGAGTAATGGTATGTTTGAAACAGTACACTCTAATTTCCTAGAAAGTACTTTCACATTTGTAGGGCTGCCCTTTATCTGGCCATTCATGAGTGGTGATTCTCCTGAAAGAGAAGATATGCCAGCTGAGCCTCCGTGATGGTGAGAACAGGGCAGCGCTGGTGGTGTGTGGCAGCCAGCCATCCATGCAAGATGGATTCAATGTAATGACTTAGAATAGAAATGATTTGATCTGTTTTAAGTATAATAAACTGATGGGACTTGTGGAATGTTGATGTGGAATTCCTAGTACTTACAGTCTGTTTCTTGACATGATACTGACAGGCCATGCAGAGCAAAGAAGTTGAGTGTGCGATGATTCTGCTAAAATGTGGTGCCGACCCAAACCTCGTGGACGTCCATGGCAATGCCACTCTCCACTACGCTGCCTTATCTGAAAATATTACATTTGCAGCAAAGCTGCTTTCCTACAATGCCAATAATGAAGCGAGAAACAGGGTATAGCTCCACTAGATTTATTTACAAAATATTTGAAATAAAGGTTCTTGTTTTAGCTACGGGTGCTTTATATCTAAAATTACTTATAGTGAAAAATAACATATCAGATCCTGTTACCATGGATACAACTCCAAAGCCAAGGCCAGGGGCTACAGAGTGGTGGTACCCACAGAAAGCACAGAGCTCTGTCTCCCAGCAGCTCTTCTACCCTGGAAGGAATGCTTCCCCACTGGGAAGTGCCTGGGTGTGGGTTGTAGTTTCAGAGCCCACAGAAGATGAAGGCCTGAGGTTAGTGCCCTCATGCTGATGGCCACCTGGCCACCACGTACGCCTTGGGGGCATCCAGGCTCAGCCAGCTGTAGTTCCTTAGTGGGGCAGTGGCTATATATGGGAAGCAGATGATGGTAAGAGGAATCCTCCTACTTTAGCTCTGGAACATCCATCACCTCCTGCTGCCGCAGCCCCACCAGGAACTCCTTCCACTGGCACAGTAGGTGCAATTTTATGTATTGGATGCTTGGCCATTCCCTGAGTGAAAATACTAGAAAAGAACTTATTTGTCTAAGATTTTACTTTAAATAATGATATTGCTAAAAGCAGCATCAGAAGGTACAGCTTTCTTTTATAAATTTATGGTAGATAATTGTGAAAAACATCGCATTTGATGCAGGCAACCTTTTTTTCCAAATATTTTTCCCCAATCAAGTTTTTCTGATTGGTGTAAAAACAGAAGAAAACAAAACTTGTGTTGGAAATAAGTTTTGTCTTAACACTCAAAGGAACCAAAAACACATGACAATATAATCAAAATCTTGCTGATGTGGATAAGTATCTGCTTTATAAAAAAAATTATGAATTCTATAAAAATGATTTCTCTCTCATTGCCCAATTCTTAAGAGGGAAAAGGGAAACAGACTATGGATAGTTCACTTGAAATACACAGGCCAGTTTGGAAACTGGGCGTTTGGGAATTAACAAGAAGCTTCTTTTGGGTTTGATTTTGTTTTCTTTTTGTTTCTGTTTTTAGGTAAGCTGCTCTTCAGTTGTCGGGGGTAATCATTCTCACTTTGGGAAAGAGAGTGAACTGTAAACTTTCTGAGAGATCAGTTTTATGAGGACTCTGAGGGAATCACACTGAGCATGAACAGGTGGTGGTTAAGTGGGAAATAAGAGAGCAGAAGCAATAATTAACTGACATACTGTCTTATTGCAGCAGAAGTAGACACTTAGATAAATATCTACACTTGGCTCTCAAATCTAGGATGTCTTGATGGGAAGTGAGGAATGCACACATAATGAAATCAAGTTGCATTGTGAATTTACAAGTCCCTGTTCTATCGCCATTTACCCAGGACAAGGAAATGTAGTTTTGTTAAGTGACTTTTAATTATTACACTTTTCTTTGTGCAAATCCTCCAATGAGAGGAGAAACCAGCTACGTTGCTTAGAGACGAAACTTAAGTGGTTTATTATGTCCTTCACTAGTTCTCAGCTGAAATTGTGCTGGTGAACCACAATCATCTGGGAGAATTTAGAACAAATTTACAAGCCTGGTCCCTCCCTTGAAGATTTTGATTGAATAAACCTAGTAAGGCATGGATATGTATAGTTAGAAAGATTTCCTTGAGATTTTGATACAACCCTTGATTGAGAACTATTGAATAGGTACATGTAATGAGTGTAAATCCACAGGTCTCAAAATTATGGCATCTTTAGAAAGTGGGAGTCTAATACATGCTACTTACTTCCAGGCTCTCCTTTCCAACCATATAAACCTGATTTTATCCAGGCCTTCTTCTGTGATTGACAAGTTAAAAGGAGTATTATTGGCAATACCTGTTATCTTGAAGAATAACTCTATTTTCTTTCCAACCACTGATCACTGATTGGCACTCAGTCTTAGAGATGTGCTTACGGTGAGTGATTTAACATGCAGAGCCCTTTAAGTATTTTGCAAATTTTGCTACCATCCACGTCATTACATCAACATGTTTTCCCAGATTCCAGTAATAGTAATTCATTAGCTTTCTTTTTGTTAAAGATGTGTGATGGAATCTTGCAATATATCTGTTAGAGTCACTGAGCACTGGTGCAATCAAAATGGCAGTATTTTTATTGCAATATAGTTGATTTACAGTGTTGTGTTAGTTTCTGGTTTACAGCAAAGTGATTCAGATATATATATATTAAAATATATATATTTAATTTTTCACTCTGTTTTCCACTTTGTTTATTACAGGATATTGAACACTGATCTGTACCCTATTCAGTAGGACCTTGTTGTTTATTTATTATATGTATGGTAGTTTGTATTTTCTAACACCAAACTTCTAATTTACCCCTCATCCAACCCCTTTCCCCTTGGTAACCTTCAGTTTGTTTTCTGTATCTGTTAGCAGGTTTCTCTGTTGTGAATAAGTTTGTTGATAACATACTTTCGATTCCACACTTTAAGTGATATCCCATGGGATCTGTCTTTCTCTTTTGAACTTACCTCACTCAGTATAATAATCTCTAGGTCCATCCGTGTTGCTGCAAAAGGCATTAATTCACTCATCTTATGGCTGAGTAGTATTTCAATGTATATGAAGATACCATGGAAGATGGCAATTATAAACATCAAAACCCACGAAGTTACTAACAGATTGGAATTGTTTTAATAATTTACTTTCAGCTGTCTTATTAACTAATTATCCATTTGACTAACAATAAGGGAGATTGAGATACAGGTTGTAGTTTAAGTAGGCAATGGAAAGATTCTCAAAGTGGGTATTTTTGAGTCTTAGTAGCAATTTTTATGACATGTTCGAGCCCAGTTTTTTTCTTTAGATATATGATACTAAAGAAAAGAAAGGTTTTACATCCAAATATTTGCTATATACCCAACCTTGGAAGCACAAAAAATATAAAAACACAATTGGGCTGCAGGCTAAGCTCGGCTCCTGGATATGTTCAGGTTGCTTCCACAGATTGAGTCAACATTTAAAATTTAGGAGACTCATGCAAAATTCTGCATTTTGAACTTCTTCAAATAATCAAATTTCATCCCCCTGGAGCACAGGCTACTGTGTGGTCTTCCCTTCAGAAGTTACCCCTTTTCAGTGGGGCTAGTGTTCTCCAGTTTGCTGTCCTCACCTGGGACCTTCAGTTACATGTGTCACCTACATTGCCTCTGGAAGCATTTGAGTTTACAATTCCTGTTTTATAGTATATTTTAATAAATATTTCCAGATTCTAAAGACAGTCTATGTTAATTTATAATCTATTTCATTTCATGGAATAATCTCTTAAGAATGGGATTGAGATTTTAAAATTGGAATTTATAAGTTACTTAAAAATATTTTTTCTTTACATGTACATGTAAATAATCATATTCCCATTGGAACGTCTGTAAACCTGATGAGGTTGGGCGTGGCTGTAGTTGGATAGATTATGCAGATTGCAGGCAGTATGGAATCATTCTCCCCAGCATGTTTCCTTAAAAATGCAATTGATTCAGTAGCTACATGGTTCTCTGTGTAGTCGTGTTGAGAGTGTTCAGAGGAGTATTGGAGCAATAAAGTAACTACAGACGGCCTGGTAGACACTGATGGAAACAAAAATCTTGGAACCTGTAAATGTTTGAAGTGAGTTTTAGAGAATGACTTCACAGTTAATCTTTTGAAGAAGTCAAGGCGGATTATTTTAAAGAGTGTGAACACAAAGGGCTGAGGAGGAAGGGGCTAATTTTTATATACTTTATATGATATGTTTAAGTTCAGATACTGCTATAAGTTTTTACATTCAGTTTTCAAATATGTAAATTAGAATTTATTAACAGTTTTTGCTGTTTCACAATGTGACCTCACACTTTTTCTTCCTGTAAGTGAAAACAAAGGGCAAATGGTAGAATCTTTAGTAAAGACAGACATATATACATTCAGTTGATAAACTGGATAGTTAAAATCATTTATATTCTCTTTAAAAAAACAAAATCTTAGTGTTCCTCTGGAGTAGCAACAGTCAGAAAGGTTAAATTAATAGGAGGATTAACTTAGAATGAACACCTCATCAGTTAGTTAGAAAGACAATTATTCTGACTGGGTGTCACAAAGAACAATGTGTAGCAGAATTCATCTTGCTTTAGAATAGTGACTGATGTAATTTGCAACCTGAGTTTTTTGATCATATGATTTTCTATTTAGGTATTTCATTTTAGTTTTATTAGTATGAACTTTGATTTTATTAGTGTGAACTTTAATCTTTCTGCTGTGAATTTAGCTTTGTGTAGTATTTAGTCTTAAAATTGAGCAGTGATCTATGTTTGTATTGGAAATGGGATTAGAATAAACCATTTTATAAAACATGATTAGTTGATTTTTTTAAACAGCGTTTATTGATTTATAATCATTTTACAATATTGTGTCAAATTCCAGTGTTGAGCACAATTTGATCAGTTGACTAGTCACATCTCATTTTTTCTTCTCTTCCTTCATACACACTTTTGAAAAATTTAATTCTTTACCCCTACTCTAATTTTTCCTTGCAGAAAACATTTCTTTAGTGTCAGTTCTTTCAGTCCAACTCACTCTGCCTCTTTTGTGAGCATACTTGCTTATGGCTTTCTGTTTAGTAATTGTGTGTCTAAAATTCAGGAGTCATTTCCCCTCAAATTTACTCATGTTTGTATTTCTCTTAATTCAAAGGAGGTGAATTGAAACAATTCAGTTTTTGTTCTAGATCATTTTTGTCAAGGAAATAAAATAATGGATACAACAGAATTTGTATAATAATCAATGAGGTGTAAGGAAAGTAACACTTTGTGACACCTGATGTGGTCTTTCCTAATCTTGAATACAGGAGAAGATGTATGTTGGTAAAACTCAGAACCAGGATTGAAATCCACAACGGAATAACTCCAACACCTGTGCTCTTTGTATTACATCATATTGTAATGGGGATTATTCAATTTTATTCAACTTCATACTTGTTATTCTTAAAGCTGTTATTTACTACTCTAGACTGTCCTGAAGCCAAAGCAAATGTATGCCGCTCAGCAGGTCAGGAAAACTAGTAAGTTACTGGAAGATGGCTTTCTTGTTCTGACTTGAGATGACTGATATTTACATCTACCCTAGTAATAAGGAAAATAGGACATTATGGGTTAGAAATTAGGACCTTTTTGAGGACAATAATTCTGACAGTGAAAATGAAGATGTGTTTGGAACTTCTCCAAAACTATGTGTCAAAGTCTCAGGCTTTTCGCATCCTGCCTACCCATCACCAAGCACACAGCATAGTATGTGGCAGAGTGCATGGTTTTTGTGCACAAGATCGTGGTTTACTCTCCAGTATCTACATTGAAAACAAAAAAAGTTGCATAAAATATTTGATATGTGTAGTATTAAATATATCTATTCCAATTTAAGAATTTTTTTTGCCACCTTTCTTCATAAATATTGCAAACATGACCAAGACTTTCATCCAGAAAATACCTCAGTCCTCTGAAATTCCTTTGTGCCACTTTATGTTATTGAATTATCCATGAATGGAGATAAGCTTTGTATGCGTTTTTGAAATTTGCAGTGGTAAATGTTCTCATTAATGTATCTGTGGCTACGTTTATAGATGAAACATTGCCATTGTAGTTAGGAGAAGAGGAAGATACAGAATCTCTTTCTTATATGTAGTTACTGTTCTCTATCATAATTATTATAATTATTATCTTAAAATATAAGCATCAAATAATGTTAAAACATAAATTGAGGAATGCTATGTCATTAAATTCTCACTTTTGTATTTTCCCAGCCAAATGTTTTCTTTAGTATGTATTTAAGAACATCATTCTATCCTACATGTCATATTACTGCATAGGACACTTCTGTTAATTTTCCAGAGTCACCTAATGAAACAACTGTCTCTAAGTTCTTTTATTCAAATTATTTTCCGTTATACATTTTTACAAGCTTTTGTATAGAGAGAGTTTCCAGTAGAAGTTAATTTTATTCTTTCTTCCTTTCTTTGTTTTTCTTTATCTCCCTTTCTTTCTTTCTTTCTTTCTTTCTTTCTTTCTTTCTTTCTTTCTTTCTTCTTTCTTTGTTTTTCTTTATCTTTCTTTCTTTCTTTCTCTTTCTTTCTTTCTTTCTTTCTTTCTTTCTTTCTTTCTTTCTTTCTTTCTTTCTTTCTTTCTTTCTTTCTCCTTCTCCTCCTTCTTCTTCTCCTCCTATTCCTTCTCCTTCTCCTCCTTCTCCTTCTCCTCCTTCTCTTTCTCTTCTCCTTCTCTTCCTTCTCCTTCTCCCTGTTTCTTCCTTTTTCCCCTTCTTCTCCTTCTTCTTCTCCTTCTTCTTCTTCTCCTTCTCCTCCTTCTTCTTCTCCTCCTTCTTCTTCTCCTTCTCCTCCTTCTCCTTCTCCTCCTTCTCTTTCTTCTTCTTCTTCTTCTTCTTCTTCTTCTTCTTCTTCTTCTTCTTCTTTCTTCTTCTTCTTCTTCTTTCTTCTTCTTCTTCTTCTTCTTTCTTCTTCTTCTTCTTCTTCTTCTTCTTCTTCTTCTTCTTCTTCTTCTTCTTCTTCTTCTTCTTCTTCTTCTTCTTCTTCTTCTTCTTCTTCTTCTTCTTCTTCTTCTTCTTCTTCTTCTTCTTCTTCTTCTTCTTCTTCTTCTTCTTCTTCTTCTTCTTCTTCTTCTTCTTCTTCTTCTTCCTTCTGTCTTCTTCTTCTTCTTCTTCTTCTTCTTCTTCTTCTTCCTTCTGTCTTCTTCTTCCTTCTGTCTTCTTCTTCTTCTTCTTCCTTCTGTCTTCTTCCTTCTGTCTTCTGTCTTCTTCCTTCTTCTTCTTCTTCCTTCTGTCTTCTTTCTTCATTCTTTTTAGACATCTTTACTTTCAGTTAATAAAGTGATGTCTTCTAGTTAATCAAGCAAATTTGACCTCTCTATTCCATCCCCAGTAACTGGGTTCTAGTTTTCCATGTGTCTCATTCTGTTTCACTCCTCATCATTTTGCTCAGGCTGCCCATTCTTGAATCTCCTTCATATCCCCCTCTGCACTGCGTCTGTATTTTAAGACACATCCTGGTCTTCTGAGCATTCCCTAAACTATGCAGTCGCAACAGTATTGTCTCCTTAGTGCCCATATTCTGTATCCATTTACTTGAGATGTAGAGCCATTGAATGACACATTCTATGCTGATTTGTTTTTGTGTGTCTCTGCTTCTGACTCTAGAGCACAATCCGTCTTTTATTTATAAGGCCAGTTTCTCCCAGGATGGTGCCTATGACTTAATAGATACAGTAAATATTTGTTTTCTTACTGACTGTTTGAATGACCTAGTGTATGACTAGGATATTTTCTGAAGTTGGGTTGTTGTTTTATTTTGTTTCATTTTTATAGAAATCAGCTTCTGATCAAGAAATTGGGAAACAAGATTAATTATAAAAAAAAATCTTGTGTGTATATGTGGGCATGAGACTGTAGAAAGTGCTCCACAGGAGCCAACATATTATAACAAATTGACTTCTGTTGATGGAGCACACAAAAATGACACATTCTCTGAGTTAGTGAACATCAATGGAAATTGCAGTGGTTTTTTCTAGGTTTTAGTTCTACATGGGAGACTGGAAGGGCTTCTGAGCAGTGGGGCCAAGATTCTGCCTTTCTAACAAGTTTTAAGATGACACATTTTTGCTGGTCGTCAGACCACACTCAGAGTAGCAAGAGGGGAGGCCTGTGTTTAGAGAAATCTTAGAAGAAAAGCAAGTGGAGATTTCAAGATAAAACCACATTAAGGAAAAGCATGATTTTGTTTTTTTTTTCTATGTTTATAGCCAGAGGGAGGCAAAGAGTTGAAGTAGAAATGACAGGTGTAAGATACTGCCATGAAGCAGAGAGGAAAATGGAGTGGTGGGAAACGTCCATCAAAAGAATATAAAAGGGGAAGGATTAAGACCACAGATCTAGAGGTACCTTTGAAGAGGGAAGGATACAGTGAAAGGAATGAAGGAGGAAAAAATTGGAGCTAATTAGGTACTTTTGGAATTGATGAGGAACCTTGAGAGAACTCCTTTTTGATGATGTCAGTATATTTGCAGTGAAGCAAGATTAGATCATTTCCACTCCAGAGAATTCTAGAAGCAGGGGGTGTGGTCAAATTAGTGTAAACCACATCCACTCCTCATAACTATTAGGCATCATAGATATATGTTGCATTGGAATTTGTTATTCAAATGAATTTATTTCAATATGGAAGCAATCACTTATTTTAAGGATAGTTTTTTTTTTTTGATAAGCTATCTGTTTCACAAAAAGTGTTTTAAACATTAGCATGATATATACCAAACCAATGTAATTTTAGGAACAGTAGAAATTAATAGCGATTGTTCCCAAAAAGCTAAAATTGTTGTTTTCAGTCAATACTAAGCTGATTTTGAAATATAAATGGATTTTAATAGCTAATAATCCTGTGGCTATTAAACTTATTTATTTCCTTTTTTATAATCATATTTCAGTATTTAAAAATATATATATATAATTTCTTATGAGTGTCTTATATATCTTCTTGCATGAGTAGATCGAGAAACTTTAAGGTGACAACTGAGACCACATCCACTCCACCAGCAAAGGCCCCTCACTGCTCCAGCTTTGCCACCAGGCTGCACCAATACCAATTCAACATGGAAGATGATGTTGCTGTGCTTGTGGTTGACAATGGCTCTGGCATGTGCAAGGCCGGCTTTGCAGGTCACAATGTACCCCATGCCACCTTCCCATCCATCGTGGGGCACCCCCGGTACCAGAGCGTCTTGGTGGGCATGGAACAGAAGGACTTCTATGTGGGTGATGAGGCCCAGAACAAGAGAAGCATCTTGAACCTCAAGTACCCCATAGAGCATGGCATCATCACCAACTGGGATGACATGGAGAACATTTGGCACTACACCTTCTACAATGAGCTGCGTGTGGCCCCCGAAGAGCACCCCATCCTGCTGACTGAGGCCCCCCTGAACCCCAAGGCCAATCGTGAGAAGATGACCCAGATTATGTTCGAGGCCTTCAACACCCCAGCCATGTACTTGGCCATCGATGCCATGTTGCCCCTGTATGCCTCTGGCCACACCACTGGCATCGTGGTGAGCTCTGGTGATGGGGCCACTCACATTGTGCCCACCTATGAAGGGCACACCCTCACCCATGCAATACTGAGTCTGCACATGGCTGGCCGGGACCTGACGGAATTCCTCATCAAGATCCTCAGAGAGCGTGGCTACAGCTTCAGCACCATGGCCCAGAGGGAAATTGTGCGTGACATCAAGGAGAAGCTCTGCTACGTTGCCCTGGACTTGGAGCAGGAGATGGCCACTGCTGCCTCCAGCTCCTTCCTGGAGAAGAGCTACGAGCTGCCTGATGGTCAGGTCATCACCATCGGCAGTGAGCGCTTCTGCTGCCCCGAGGCTCTCTTCCAGCCTGCCTTCCTGGGTGTGGAAGCCTGTGGCATCCACGAGATTACCTTCAACTCCATCATGAAGTGTGACATCGACATCCGCAAGGACCTCTGCTCCAACACAGTGCTGTGTGGTGGGACCACCATGTATCCTGGCTTCACCGACAGGATGCAGAAGGAGATCAATGCCCTGGCTCCCAGCACGGTGAAGGTCAAGATCATCGCCCCCCCTGAGCGCAAGTACTCTGTGTGGATGGGCGGCTCCATCCTGGCCTCACTGCCCATCTTCCAGCAGATGTGGATCAGCAAGGATGAGTACGAAGAGTCTGGCCCCTCCATCGTCCACCACAAGTGCTTCTAGGTGGACTGAGTTACCTCCCACTGTTTTCTTGACAAAACTGTACTTGGCACACAATATAAGATGAGATTTGCATGGCTTTATTTGGTTTTGCGTTTTCATTTCTTTCTTTTTTCTTTTTCTTCGTCCTTGACTCAGGATTTAAAAATTGGAATATTCAAGGTGATAGCATTCAGTTGGATTGAGCATCCCCAACATTTTACAAAGTGGCTGATGACTTTATATACTTAATTTTATATATATAGCCTTTATGGCCTTTATCTCATTATAAAATTTAAAATATTGCTCGAAACTATAATAATTTTAATTAAACCTTATCCTAGGAATTAAATTTAAAAGTTTTCCTGAATAATACTTGCTTTATCCATTTTTATACCTTCCGTACATAATAAAAAAGTATATCAAGTATTGAATCATATGCTAAACCAGTTGAAATTGTGAACAATATAGAAATAATGGCCACTGATTTAGATTCATGTAAGGTGCAATCATTTCCAGTGGTTCAAAATTTGCAGTTTCCTATTACCAGACATTAATGCCAAGATCATAGATTTCTTCTGTCTTGTGATCTCTATGTAATTGACTTCAGAATTTACAATGAAGGAGAGAATGGGGGTCATAGATTCAACCCAATGGCCGATTAAGAGAATCACCCCTTCTAAGATTGGACCATTGTTGTTAGGGAAGAAAACAGTAACTTTCTTCTTTACTTGACTTCAGGCTAGGAAATTTGTAAATATTATGAAAAATTATTTGATTCACTCTCATTAGTGGGCACTAGATATAACTGAATGGAAGTAGTCAATACATAGTGATATATAACACTATCATAGTATATAATTTGTAGTAAACTTTAGGAATACGTTCCTCTTTCTGGTTTAGGTTAATTGATATTGGCTCCTGGTAATTTAGAGTTTGCCCATTTTTCTGTTATTAATCCTTAAAAAAAACTTTTCATGCACTGGGGGGCACTCATTCTTTAAGGAATTTGATGTGAAACATTTTTTAATGAGGAAGTCTTTGTAACATTAAAACTCACCTCCTCATTATTTATTGGTATATTTCAGATGTATGAATTGTTTGGTTGAAACAAACAATGACAAAGTTAGATCAGTGAGTTCAAGTTTTTCTCCTACGTTAGTCTAAGGCAAGTTGCTTTTCAATTCTTAGTTTGTGAGTAGCTAAGCTTAGGTTAAGACGTTTGTTAACTTTTAATTATTTCCTAACTTTTCTTTTCCTGTACCTGATTTCTTTTTTGTTTTACAAATATATGCCCTGACAGAAAAAACATCTGAAAATCAAATCAAGCAAATTATCTTCCAGTATTGCATCTTCAAAAACTGCCTCAAGAACCAGGAGTGAATAAGGAACATGATAGAGAGGACACATCTGTGTATTCAGGGTGTTGCTGTGTGGAAAATTATGAGGACATGTGGCTCAAACATTGCAAATTAGAGTGGGGAAATAATATAAAACTCATCACAAATGAGGTAACATGGAAAATAGGGTAATACCTTCCAATCTAACACATATTATACTTGATTGTGTAGAAAAAGATACATTGGGAGCCTCTGTCTCTGCAGTATTCCAGGCATCTCCTGAACACAAAGAGCCAAGTGTGAAAAAGTTTTTTCCATCTTACTCCAACCCCAAGTCCCCAAAATACACTTGCCAGTTGTCTTCAAAACTTCATTTCAAAGAAAACAAATTAGACTATGAAACTGAAATGGACACTGAACCTACTTTTCACCAAAAATGAGGAAAATTTTATAATGATATAGAAAATAAAAAGTAAGGGACCCAGTAGCTGCATTTGAAGTGAAAGATGACCAAGAGTTTGATATGCAAATGATACAAAATAGGAACCAAAATACCACTAACTGCAAATCAGCCATGGGACTCACACACCTCAGTGTAGTGATCAAAAAAACTTTTGGGATTGTGGCTTGCGCACATGATTCAAACAAAAAAAAATTCATGATATTTCTGCTATTTGAAATACTTCTAAGAAAACCAAACCAATACAAACAGGTTCCAGAAGCCGCTCCTTGTAGATAGCTGCGGTGCTAGTAACTCTAAAATTATGGACCCTGAATTAGAATATATGAGTTCTTCTCCATCGAATCGTAATAGAACATTCAAAGTATATCTAAATGAAGAACTACAGCATTATGTGCGAAAGTTTAAGTGATAGTTATGCGGCTTACAAATAGAAAAAGAAAATTCAGCTTCAAAGATAGGTGGAGGTTCATATGCTTCCACTTTGGTTTTTCTCATTATCTATGATCTGATCCATTCTGGTCCATATCTGATCTGATTTTCTGTTTGTGAAAATAGCCTATGTATTTAGTGGGGTCATCTAAATATGTAATTGCATAGAAATAGATGGTTTCTGCCATCTAAATAATTAGAAATTGGGGAAATATTTTCCTATTTTTTTGTTTGTTTCTTAATCAAGCTAAGTCCCTCTGTCATTCGTTCATATGAACAGGGAAACTAATTTAGCTGGCTAGCATGTGACTTTCTGAGCCTGAATAAACACTAATGAAATTGCTTAAGAAATGTAACAAACTCATTTTTTTCCCAAATCTATGAGCTTAAATATAAATTGGATTTCTATGGAATGAGAAAAAAGTGGTGACTGAGAGAATGCATAGAAACACATATTCTCACTAAACTGATCTGTTTGATGTGCTTTAGTGACTGCAGGCTAATCTACTTTACTAAACAATTGGCCCTTTGAATTCCATCATGGCCACTTTGAGATATTTGTAAAAATAAATACATGTGCTCCCACCTATTTTTTTTAACTTTTTTTTATTGATTTATAATCATTTTATAATGTATCAATTTCCAGTGCAGAGCACAATTTTTCAGTTATAAATGAACCTACATATATTCATTGTCGCATTCTTTTTCACTGTGAGCTAACAGAATATCTTGCATATATTTCCCTGTGCTTTACACGATAATCTTGTTTATCTATTCTATATACACCTGCCAGTATCTGCAAATTTCAAACTCCCAGCCTATCCCTTCCCACCCCATCCCACCTGGCAACCACAAGTTTGTATTCTATGTCTATGAGTCTGTTCCTGTTCTCTATTTATGTTCTTTTGTCTTTTGTCTTTTGTCTTTTCTTTCTTTCTTTCTTTCTTTCTTTCTTTCTTTCTTTCTTTCTTTCTTTCTTTCTTTCTTTCTTTCTTTCTTTCTTTCTTTCTTCTTTAGATTCCACATATAAGCAATCTCATATTGTATTTTTCTTTCTCTTTCTGGCTTACTTCATTAAGAATGACATTCTCCACAGACATCCATGTTGCTGCAGATGGTGTTATGTTGTCATTTTTATGGCTGAATAGTATTCCATTGTGTAAATATACCACCTCTTCTTTATCCAGTAATATGCTGATGGACATTTAGGCTGTTTCCATGTCTGGGTTATTGTAAATAGTGCTGCTATGAACATTGGGGTGCAGGTGTATTTTTGAAGTAGGATTCCTTCTGAATATAAGCCCAGGAGTGGGATTCCTGGGTCACATGGAAAGTCTATTTCTAGTCTTTTGAGGAATCTCCATACTGGTTTCCACAGTGGCTTCACCAAACTTCATTCCCACCAGCAGTGAAGGAGGGTTCCCCTTTCTCCACAGCCTCTCTAGGATTTGTCATTTGTGGACATTTGAATGATGACCATTCTGACTGGTGTGCCTTCAGGAACTTTGAAGCTGGTTCATCAAAAGTCTTATGATGAACTCTGGATATATGGGCTGAGAAAATTTGAACAGAAAATTCCAGTTACAACTTTTAACAAGTTCAAACCACCCATAAAAGTTATTACTTTATTTCAGTTTTGGTCCCATCTGTGTTTCACCTCTATTAAAGTAGAAAGGCTGAGGAAGTGCACTATCTCCTCTTTGAATGCCTCTTCTTAGAGCTAGTTTTCCAGTTGGTCGAAACAACACATGAGGAAATAACTACAAATCAGTTATAATAATAGTCACTTTGACTGCATTGACTGTGATTAAAAAGAGGAAACTTTTTATTACATTTAAGAAAACACAAAATCATCTTTTTCTTCATATATTGTAATTTCAAATTGCAACTCATATAACCCAACACTAAATTGGAGAAGATACAGCTGGTTTTCTGGTAAGTTGGCTCAGCTACCATAAGGCACAACTGATATTTACAATCTATGTTCCTTTGTTTAGAAGGGAGACACTCTGAATGGCATTAGATAAAATGTTCTGAGTGTATATTTGAACAGGTTTGGTGTGTGTTTTCTATCTTCACTCCACTTTCACTTTGAACCTGACTTCTCCAGATAGCGAGCCTACCTTCAGGTCCTACTCAGCCTTCCTTTCATCATGCTTTTCTGTCTTGCATCCCAGACTCTCAGAGGTTTTCTCTCAGTGAAGTGATGGGATTCAGCCTGTAAACCAAAGCACGTTATTGAGTAGAAGCATGCAGACTTGGAAGCTGTCCATCAGGAAACCTAGAGCCATGGCATTCACAGAGGGAAATTCATGTTTTCTTAAACAGAGAGGAGTGCATTTTCTGTTTGTCTGTTGAGAAAGTACTTGTCTCAGTAAACATGGGGATGAAGAGAATAGAAACTGACTATGGCTTTCAGTTTTAGTGGCAGATGGAGATGCACGGACCAATTTCAGATTGTGGAGCTTGGAGTTAAATGTCTTCTTTGGCACCCCTTTGAGTAGAAACTACTTTTTCTGTCTCTGGATGACACATTAGACCTCAGAAAATACCTATGACCCCAAGGCATTGCCATGTTTCTAATGAGATTTTAACTTACATTGACCATCTGAAAAGATTCCTTCACAATGCCTTTCCAGCTGCTCAGCTACAAAAAAATAGATGAGTCACTTTACTAATAAGGGTATTTCCTTAACAGCATGAATTGTGTGGAAAGGGTGGAGGGAGGTGGCGATGAAAAATGAAACTTGATTGCTTCTGTTTGAAATAACTGTCTGATTAAAAAAACAGAAACAATAACACCACCAACAAAGAGGAAAGCGTCCTCTACCTCCAAAACAACACAATGGTTTTCACTTTGGATGGACCATTTCCTTTGAAATGAAAAAAAAAAAAATGAAGCAGTGACACCATGGGTGGCCGTAGCTCAAGATGCATTCAACCTGTAACTTCTGATTACTCAGAAATTCACAGAAAGTAAACCCAGATAAGATTAAGAAAGGCTCCAGGAACTAACAATTGGGAGAATATTTACTTGTACCAAATAGTTGACTGAATAATGAATAACTATTAGCTTAAATTACAATAAACACAGTTATTTAACTGACATCTAACAATTGCATTTTTCTTTTTTATACTCCCGAGCAGCCTCTGAGCAGCATCTTCATAGTACCTCATAAAAGGATGACTATGATTCCTTTATCTGAATAGCAGATGTGTTTTTGCTTGTTTGTTTGTTTGTTTGTTTTTAATTTGAGCAATTTTTTGATCATTTCTTTTGTTTTCTGAGATGATGCTTCTTATAATAGAGGTACAGACACTCACAAATACATTTTCCCGTGTTTGGGCAGAAGTAAAGGTTTGCTTTATCTAGAAATATTTAAGTCTTTTAAAATAAAATGATATTTTTAGACACAGAAGACCAGGTTCTAACTCAGAATTAAGTTTCCCAATCCCTGATCACCTTCACCGTCCTCTCCACCTGTGTCCTCTAGGGGTAACTCTGTTGATATTAAGGTTTATTAAGTTACATCAGTTGACACATTAAATTTTTTCTTTTTTTCTTAGAATAGCCCAGTAAAGAATAAATTTGTAATCAGAAAACCACCTTGGACTTTTAGGAAGCAAATCTTTAAAAGATGGACAGGACTTCCTAGAACTGATTTTTTTTATACATACAAGAGCTGGATAGGGCAAAAGGACATATTTGGAGAGAAATGCAGTATAAAGGGGGTATTCATGAGCAGGGTTTAGGATGTTAGCTTTATGGAGAGTAGACAGAACCTGTAGAAAGGCTTATTTTTACCTTGTAGGTTTATCTAAGGTAACAGTTTGCAATATTGCTCTGTAATCTTTTACTCCTTAAATTATTCTCTCTTCCTTCCATCCAATTCAGGGAAGAGGTATGAAAAAGCAGAAAGTAGGAAGAGCTTGCTCATCTTTTGGGCTTTTTAATTATTAGCTTATCTGATTTTCAAAAGCCCCGCAGAGAAGAGAGCAATGGCAGATTGGACAAAATATTTGACCCAAAGCAGCAGGCAGAGTGGGACTGAGCCCCATACAGCTTCAGGGATGTGTCAGTCTGGAGGGAGAAAGCAATACAGCACGCACAGGCCCCGGTGTGATAGTGACTTGGGCCTCGGCTGTCACCAATAATGGTGAGAGACGGCAAGATCTCTGAGTGAACACGGCTATGTGGGTGTCTGAGGAGATGGGATTCATAGATCAGCTCAGAGAGGAGTCACATGCCCCGCTGTGCTGACAGCAGAGGTGAGCCAGGGGCTTAGAAGGGTGCACGTGCATTAGAGCCGAGGGGGTCTCTGCTGCTACCTGTATGGGTGAGTGCTTGAGGATCAGAGAGTTCCCACTCCTGAATCCCAAGGCACCCTCCAAGGCCCCAGAAGGAGACGGAGAACTATGAATGGGACTGAGCTTGTTTCCCACTACCTTTGTGTGTAAGGTGAGTCTCGATAAAAATTAAGTTGTGTTTTATTCTGCACAGGATTGTCTGCTTGTGGTTTAATTGAATTTCTTGGCTAAGCATCATAACTGTTAATAGGGTCAAAACGAACAAGGACTCTAAATTTGGGTTGAGGATACAAGGAGTGGTGTTGACAAGGGAGAACAGGGAAGGAAAAAGGTCATCCTTCCATAAAGTGGTAGGTACTGGAACCATCCTATCCTGTACTCTGGGGCTAGCAGACCCCATGAGCTGACTGCATAGGAGACTGAAAAGTTTGAGCAATCATTGCTTCAGTCAGTGCTGGAAGGCTGAGCCTCTCCCTGAGGGCACAAGATGAGTGCAGTTCCTTGAAAATCAGCTGGGTAGCATTGAAACCACTGAGACAGTCACAGCAGGAGACTAGCATTGACAACTATACTGTGGGACCAATTTCCATTGTCCGCTGTGTTGCGGCAGGATGCAAAGGAAGTGGTTATTTGAGACAACAAATCTCTGCAGGCTTATGTGTGGAAGGCTGTAAAATGTTTTCATTTGTGTAAACTGCCATGATTCTGGAAAAAAAAACAAAACAGGGAAATGAGGCACATCAAGAGGAAGAAACTGGACTTATTTTATAAGACGGGTGATGATTGAGTTATTGCAAGGTAATACATATGTGTTCATATCTGCACTCAGATTTTGTGGAGCAATTCATATAGAAATCATTTATATAAAGTGGTGTTTTCAGATAAATCTGTTTCATATTGCAGTTCTGATTTTTGGAATGTCAGGGGGCTTATTGGGGCCAGCTGGTCTTCAGTTATTTCAGAGAAAAGATTTAAGTTGAGTTCATTTCAAAGTTGTTTGTTTTCTTGAGCCAAGTAGAAGATTCTGGGTTAAGAGTACTAGGTTGGAGTCTGGGTCCAACTTTTAGGAGTCAGATTTCCTTGTGCAGGCCTCCCTGACTATTTCCACATTTGTAAAATAGAGATGATTGTACTGCATGGTGATGTGGAAGGAGACGTTGCGTACGGGTTGACATTTTGATCTCTAGAGATGTATGATGGATGGACAAAGGAGCAAATCATTTATTCTTCCTTAGGGATGGAATTAGAGTAAGTGACGTCTGACCTTGGGACTAGAGGTTGAGTAGAATTTCACTGGTAACAACAATCAAGAAGGCAGCCCCTTCACAAGTAACTGTTTAAGCATAGCAACAGAATTGTAAGTGAGACTGTGTCATGTGCACTAAAATATTCCTGAATCAGCACCCACCCATATGTCCATGGCAGTCACCATTTTGGTAGCACGTGTTCAGCTGGAAGCACATATATCTCTGCCAGGCAGAGGCAGGCTAAAAATGCTAGGGAGCAAATGCGTCCAAGGAGCAGTTCTTGACCAGTGGCTAATTGATCGAAGAATACATACCCCTTGAAAGCATTTGGGGTTGGGAGTTGGATAACAGGGAATAGTGTTCCTCACTGTATTGATCTGTATTTGCCCTCAGTCTAAAACCTACTTATACTGCATACCTTATTGTTTCTCTTTTTTCCTGTCTTCCTTTCCTGAATCTTTATGATGCTTCATGGGGACATCTCCCAAATAATAAAGAATTGCACACAAATACTTGCCCCGGGATTTGCTTCTGTGGAAAGCACCTTAAGATAGAGGCACTTGTTGGGAATACAGGGCATATGGAAATTGTAGGCAGGAGCTGATGACGACAATGTTGTTTGGAGGCATATAGTAAAATCCAGTAGAGTATGGTAATTATGTGATTAATATAGAAAATAAAGAGCCTTTGAAAGTCTAAGCAGAGGGAAAACTGAGAAGCAGAAGCAATATTTTATATCCATTTTTAATAAAAGATAATTTTTAGAGCAGTCTTAATTCACAACAACATTGACAGTAATGGAAAGAGATTTTCCTCAAACCCTTTGCCACCACATATGCAAAGCATCTCTTATTATCAACATCACTTATCAAAATGGTACCTTTATGAGCAAGGATGAAGCCTGCACTCACAGTTTCCTTCAACATCATCGTGCAGTGCTGTCATCTCTGTGTTACGTCATAACCATCCAAAGTCCATAGATTACATTTGAGTTCATTCTTCGTCTTATATATTTTACAAATTTGGACAAATGTACAATGACATATACCCATCATTATAATATCATCCAGAGTGCTAAAAATGCCCTAAATATCCTCTATCCTCTGCTTCTTTATCTTTCCCCATCAACCTCCGACAACCGCTGATTTAATTGTCTCCATTGTTTTGTCTTTTCCAGAATATTCTATAGTTAGACTCTACAGCATGTAGCCTTTCTGACTGGCTTCTTTTACTTAGAGATACGCATTTAAGGTTTCCTTATGCCTTTTCATGACTTGACAGCTCATTTTTGAGGGCTTAATTATACTTCACCATCAGGAAGTACCTTAATTTATTCATCACCTACTGAAGGGTATCTTGATTGCCTCCAAGTCTTGCCAATTATAAACAGAGCTGCTATCAACATTTGAGTGCAGGTTTTTGTGTGGACATGTTTTCAAGTCCTTTGGGTAAATACCTAGGAATGTGAGTGCTGGATCATATCGTAAGAGTATATTTGGTTTTGTAGGAAATCATCAAACTGTGTTCCAGAATGGCTGTACCATTTTACATTCTCAACAGCAAACTTTGAGTGTTCCTGTTATTGCACACCCTCACTAGCGTATGGTACTCTCAGTGCCCTAGATTTTGGTCATTCTCATAGATGCCCAGTGGTGTCTCACAGTTTTAATTTGCATTTCCCTGATGATATATGATATGGATCATCTTTTCTTTTGCTTATTTGGAATCAATGTATCTTCTTGGTTATATGTTTATTAGGATTCTTTTTTATTTATTATAATTTTACAATGTTGTGTCAAATTCCAGTGTTCAGCACAATTTTTCAGTCTTTCATGGACATATACACTCTCATTGTCACATTTTTTCTAAGTTATCATAATATTTTGCTTATATTCCCCTGTGCTAGACAGTGTAATCTTGTTTATCTATTCTAAAATTTTGAAATCCCACTCTAGCCTCTCCCACCCTCCACCAACTGGTAACCAGAAGTCTGTATTCTCTGTCTGTGAGTCTACTTCTGTTCTGTATTTATGCTTTGTTTTTGTTTGTTTGTTTGGTTTGGTTTTTTGTTTTTTAGTTTCCACGTACAAGTGATCTCATATGGTATTTTTCTTTCTATTTCTGGCTTTCTTCACTTTGAATGATATTCTCCAGGAGCATCCATGTTGCTGCAAATGGCATTATGTTGTCGGATTTTATAGCTTAGTAGTATCCCATTGTTTAAATATACCACATCTTCTTTATCCAGTCACCTGTTGATGGACATTTAGGCTGTTTCCATGTTTTGGCTATTGTAAATAGTGCTGCTATGAACATTGGGGTGCAGGTGTCATCCTGATGTTGGATTCCTTCTGGATACAAGCCCAGGAGTGGGATTCCTGGGTCATATGGTAAGTCTATTCCTAGTCTTTTGAGGAATCTCCATACTGTTTTCCATAGTGGCTGCAACCAACTGCATTCCCACCAGCAGTATAGGAGGGTTCCCCTTTCTCCACAGCCTCTCCAGCATTTGTCATTTGTGGATGTTTGAAGGACAGCCATTCTGACTGGTGTGAGGTAATACCTCATTGTAGTTTTGATTTGCATTTCTCTGATAATTAGTGATATTGAGCATTTTTTCATGTGATTTTTGATCATTTGTATGTCTTCCTTGGAGAATTGCTTGTTTAGGTCTTCTGCCCTCTTTTGGATTGGGTCATTTATTTTTTTCTTATTGAGTCGTATTTGCTGTTTATATAATGGAGATCAAGCCTTTGTTGGTTTCACTTGCAAAAATTTTCTCCCAATCCATAGGTTTTCTTCTTGTTTTACTTCTGGTTTCCTTTGCTGTGCAGAAGCTTGTAAGTTTCATTAGGTCCCATTTGTTTATTCTTGCTTTTATTTCTTCTAGGAGAAAATTTTTGAAATGTATGTCAGATAATGTTTTGCCAATGTTTTCCTCTAGGAAGTTTATTTTACCTTGTCTTATGTTTAAGTTTTTGATCCATTTTGAGTTGATTTTTGTATATGGTGTAAGGGAGTGTTCTAGCTTCATTGTTTTACATGCTGCTGTCCAGGTTTCCCAACACCATTTGCTGATGAGACTGTCTTTATTCCATTGTATATTCTTGCCTCCTTTGTCGAACATGAGTTGACCAAAAGTTCGTGGGTTCATTTCTGGGCTCTCTACTCTGTTCCGTTGGTCTATATGTCTGTTTTGGGACCAATACCATGATATCTTGATGACTGTAGGTCTATAGTATTGTCTGAAGCCTGGGAGAGTTATTCCTCCAGCCTCTTACTTTCTCTTCAGTAATGCTTTGGCAATTCTATGTCTTTGATGGTTCTATATAAATTTTATTATGATTTTTTCTAGTTCTGTGAAATACGTCCTGGGTAACTGGATAGGGATTGCATTAAATCTGTAGATTGCCTTGGGCAGTGTGACCATTTTCACACTATTTATTCTTCCAATGCAAGACCATGGGATATCTTTCCATTTTTTAAAGTCTTCTTTAATTTCCTTTATCAGTGGTTTATAGTTTTCTGTGTATAATACTTTCACCTCCTTGGTTAGATTTGTTCCCAGATATTTTATTACTTTGGGTGCTATTTTAAAGGGGATTGTTTCTTTACCTTCTTATTCTGATGATTTATCGTTAGTGTAAAGGAATGCAAGTGATTTTTGAGCATTAATTTTGTAACCTGCTTACTTGCTGAATTCTTCCATCAGCTCTAGTAGCTTTTGAGGGGACCTTTTAGCATTTTTTATATATAGTAACATGTCATCAGCATATAATGACACTTTTACCCTTCTTTTCCAATTTGGATCCCTTTTATTTCTTTCTCCTGCCTGACAGCTGTGCCTAGGACTTCCACTAATATGCTGAATAGAACTAGTGGTTGTTGGCATCCTTGTCTTGCCCCAGATTTTAGTGGGAATCTTTTGAGTTTTCCACCATTGAGTACTATGCTGGCTGTAGGTTTGTCTTATACAGCTTTTATTATGTTGAGATATGTTCCCTGTATACCCACTTTGGAGAGAGTTTCTATCATATATGGGTGCTGAATTTTATCAAATGCTTTTTCTGCATCGATTGAGATAATCATGTGGTTTTTGTCCTTTCTCTTGTTGATGTGATGTATTACATTGAACGATTTGCATATGTTGAACCAGCCTTTTGTCACTGGTATGAACCCCACTTGTTCATGATATATAATATTTTATGTGTTGTTGGAATCTATTTGCTAAAATTTTGGTGAGGATTTTGGTGTCTATGTTCATCAGGGATATTGGCCTATAATTCTCTTTTTTTTGTAGTGTCTTTGCCTGGTTTTGATATCAGGGTGATGGTGGCATCATAGAATTAGTTTGGGAGTATTCCCTCCTTTTCAATCGTCTGGAAGAGTTTGAGAAGAACTGGTATGAGTTCTGATTTGTATGTTATGTAGAATTCCCTGGTGAAGCCGTTCGGTCCTGGACTTTTATTTGTAGGGAGGTTTTTAATTGCTATTTCTATTTCCTTTCTAGTGATCAGATTGTTCATGTGTTCAGTTTCTTCTTGATTCAGTTTTGGTGGACATTATGTTTCCAGAAACTTGTCCATCTCCTCTAGGTTATCCAGTTTGTTTCCATATAGTTTTTCATAATATTCTCGTATGATATTCTGTATTTCTATTTTGTTTGTTGTAATTTCTCCATTTTCCTTTCCTATTTTGCTCATTTGTGCTCTCTCTTTTTTCTTCTTTGTGAGATGGCCAGAGGTTTGTCGATTTTATTTACTTTTTCAAAAAACCATCTTTTGGTTTGGTTGATTTTTTCTATGGTCTTGTTAATCTCTATTGTATTTAACTCCTCTCTGATTTTATTATTTCCTTCCTTCTGTTGCTTTTTGGGGCTTTTTGTTCTTTTTTAATTCATTCAGGTGGTGGGTTAACTTGTCTATTTGAGATTGTTCTTCATTTTTTAGGAAGGCCTGTATCACTATAAACTTCCCTCTTAACACTGCCTTTGCTGTATCTCATAGGTTTTGACTGGTTGTGCTTTCGTTATCATTTGTCTTAAGGTATTTTTTAATTTCAGCTTTGATTTCCTCATTGATCCATTGTTTTTTAAATAACATATTGTTTAATCTCCATGCTTTTCTTTTTTTCTCCTTTGTTTCTCTGTTGTTTATTTCCAGTTTCATGGCATTGTGGTCAGTAAAGATGCTTGAGATAATTTATATCTTCTTAAATTTGTTGAGGTTTCTTTTGTGTCCAAGTACATGAGCGATCCTGGAAAATGTTCCATGTGCACATGAAAAGAATTTATATCCTATTTTTGGGGGGTGTAATGCTCTGAAAATATCTACAAAATCTAGTTTTTCTATTGTAGTATTTAATTTCTCTGTTGCCTTGTTTATTTTCTGACTGGAAGATCTGTCTAGTGATGTTATGCAGTGTTAAAATCTCCAACTATGATTGCATTCCCATCAATATCCCCCTTTATCTCTGTTAGTAATTCTTGTATGTACTTAGGTGCTCCTATATTGGGTGCAGATGTATTAAAGAGTGTAAAATATTCATCTAGTATCACTCCTTTAATCATTATGAAATGTCCCTCCTTATCATTCTTTATGGCCTTTGCTTTAAAGTCTATTTTGTCTGAAATCAGTACTGCCACACCTGCTTTTTTGGCTTTTCCATTTGCATGGAATATCCTTTTCCATCCTTTCACTCTCAATGTATATGTGTCCTTCTCCCTAAAATGGGTCTCTTGTATGCAGCATATTGAAGGTTCTTACTTTATTATCCAGTCTGCCATTCTATGTCTTTTGACTGGAGAATTTAGTCCATTAACATTTACAGTAATTAATGATAGATGTGTCTTTACTGCCATTTTGAACTTATCTTTGCAGTTGAATTGGTATATCCTCTTTGTTCCTTTCTTCCTCCTTTTGTGGTTTGGTAATTTTCCTTTGTATTATCATGGATTTTATTTAATTTTTGTGACTCCCTTGTAAATTTTTGGTTTGTGGTTACCCTTTTTTTAAATCTATAACCCATTATATAACTGTTTTTATTTAACTGATAGTAACATGATCTCAAAACCATCCTACTGTCAAAAAAAATTTAAAAAGAAAGAAAAAAAATTCTATAATTCCCTACCTCCCTCTCCCACTATCAGTGATTTGTATGTCTTTTTTTATAATTCCGTGTTTCCTTTAATTGAAATTCATGTGTTATCACCTTTCCAGTTGTGAGTTTCTCATTTCTGTAGCATCCTGCTGTTTTCTATTTAGAATAGCCCTTTCAATATTTCTTTTAGCATGGGTTTAGTGTTGCTAAACTGCTACAGCTTTTTCCTTGTCTGTGAAACACTTTATTTCTCCTTCTATCCTAAAGGATAGCCATGCTAGGTAAAGTATCTTAGGCTGCATCTTTTTTTCATTCAGGGCTTTGAATATATCTTGACACTCCCTTCTGGCTTGTAGTGTTTGTGTAGAGAAATCAGCTGAGAGCCTTATGGGGGTTCCCTTGTAACTTAGTTTTTGCTTTTCTCTTGCTGACTTTAGAATCATTTGTTTATACTTGACTGTGGCCATCTTGATGATGATATGTCTTGGGGTGGGTCAATTTGTGTTCTTCCTGTTTAGGACCCTCTGAGCTTCCTGTACTTGGATATCTGATTCCTTCTTTAAGTTTGGGAATATTTCAGTCATGATTTCTTCAAAAACCTTTTCAATCCCCTTAGATCTTTCTTCACCTTCTGGGACACCTATTATGCGAAGATTGGGACACTTTATATTATCCCATAGGTCCCTTATGTTATTTTCATTATTTTTTATTTGCTTATATTGTAGGTCTTCTGAATTGGTGCTTTCTATTGTTCTGTCTTCTAGGTCACTAATTCATTCCTCTACATTATTTAGTCAGCTTTGCACAGCTATTAGATCATTCCTCATCTCTGTCAATGTGTTTACCCATTCTACCTGGCTCTTCTTTATAGCTTCAATTTCATTTTTGACATATTTAATATCTCTAAACACTATCTCTTTTAATTCATTCAGCAATTTGATCACGCCTTTTTTCAAATCTTGATCTAGTAGGTTATCGATGTCTATTTCATTGATCTTTCTTTCAGGGGATTTCTGTTTTTCTTTAAATTGGGAAAAGTTTCTCTGCTTCTCCATCTTGCTCATACCTCTCTGGCACTGTGGATTATGGAGTATCACTTGTCTATTTTGGACCTTGAGGATTTTATCTATCTAATGCCTTTTTAGGAATAGAACTTAGGAAAAAAAGAAAAAAAAGAGAGAGAGAAAGAATTTTAAAAGAAGGGAGAAAGAGGGTTTGAAAACAGTGTATAATGAATAATAGAAGAACAAGTTGAAGCAGAATATTAATAGGGTTGACACGTCCTTTTAAAACCTTTAAAAAAGGGGGGGAGATGAATAGATGCATTTGAAACCTGTGTCTATTCAATAACAGGACATCAAGGTGGAGAGGCAAGATGGCGGAGTAGAAGGACGGTTGTAAGTCACTCTCTCCCACAAATATACCAAGACCCACATCTACAGACCCACTCAGCCAACCAGAGCACCTGCGGAACGCCAACAGATCATCGCCCTCTTTAAAAGATAAAGACTCCAAAAATCTGGTAGGAGAAAAGGAAAAAAGAAAGAACAAAAGGCAAAGCAGCGCGGGATGGGTCCCGCGGGGAGGGAGCGGCAAAGGAGGACTGGCGCTCGCTCGCTGGGTCTCCCCTCTCCAACTGACAGGCCAGCGGGACGGAGAGGGAGCCTCCGAGGCTCGGATCTATACAGAGCAGCCCGTGTCTGACAGAACTAAGTTACACGGGCAGAGAGGGTCCCCCCGACACCCAGCCTGAGATGCGGGCCGGCAGTGGTGGGCAGGGCCAGGCTGCACAAGCCGGGCGGAGGAAGGGGGCGGCTGCACGGAGGCAGCCCCGGGGGACTGCAAGGGGCTGGGTGCCGTGGCTGTGGGTGTACAGGACAGAACAACCTGGGCCCTGGATAAAACAGCAAGGTTGATGTGCTCTCGGGGGAAGGGTGCACACCCCCATCTCTGAAAACCCGCGGAAACTTTTCGGGGGAAGAGAGGCGGGGCCCATGCACAGCCGCCATATCCTCCGGCGCTGAGAACCCAGGCGGGGGCGGGGGTGAAACCTGCATCCGCACCGAAGGGCTCAGCAGCCTCAAGGGCCAGACTGAGACTGGTCTACAGCCTGGGGCAGATAGGATCCTTCCATCCTGGTCCTTAAGAGAACTTGCTCCACAAGGACAAACAAGGAGCTGGGTCTTGGCTCAGAGCAGCGACGAGGCAGCCCCTCGGTTTCCCGAAGACCACCCGCGGAGCGGGACCAGGGAGGAGCGCGCAGCCGCACAGAGCAGCGGCGCTACCGGCGGCGCAGGCAGGGGGAGAGCGGCCCCCCGCCTGTCGGGCAGGAACACAGCTCCTGACCGAGGTGCTGGGAGGGGGCACGACCCGCCATCATGCCTGTCCAGTCTGCAACATCTGACTGTGGCATCCGGAGGGGCAGTGACCCGCCCGCCCACAGCAGAGGAGAGCTGCACCTGACCCCGTGTTAGGAGGAGGCGCGATCAGCTTGCCGACAGGTGCTGGGAGCAGCACAAGAGAGGGCGTCAACGGAGGGCCTATGAAAACAAGCTGAGCTTCCAAAACAGGACGAAGACAGAAGGACTTCACATTAAAAGCCCACACACTCCAGGAGAACACAGACAACACCTTTTTTGTTTTGTTTTGTTTTATTTTGTTTTTTCTTAAATCTGTTTTTACCTGTTCTATTTTCAATAACTCTCTTAATTTTTACTTCTTAATTCATTTCTATTTCTCTTGGGTTCTGATGTCGTTTTATTGATTAGACACAGGCTTCAAACACATATATTCATCTCCCCACCCCCTTTTTTTTTCTTTTTTTCTTTCTTTTTTTTAGGTTTTAAAAGGACGTCTCCACCCGATTAATACTCTGCTTCAACCCGCTCTTCTATTATTCATTATACACTATTTTCAAACCCTCTTTCTTCCTTCTTTTAAAAATCTTTCTCTCTCTCTACTTTTTCTCTTTTTTTCTTTATTATTCTTTCTTTTTTTTCTAAGTTCTATTCCTAAATAGGCATTAGATAGATAAAATCCTTAAGATCCAAAATAAAGAACTGATACTCCATAAACCACAGTGCCAGAGAGGTATGAGCAAGATGAAGAAGCAGAGAAACCTTTCCCAATTAAAAGAACAAGAGGAATCCCCTGAATGAAAGCTCAATGAAATAGACATCGATAGCCTGCTAGATCAAGATTTCAAAAAAGGAGTGATCAAATTGCTAAAGGAATTAAAAGAGATAGTGCTTAGAGAAATAAAATATGTCAAAAATGAAATTGAAGCTATAAAGAAGAGCCAAGCAGAATAGGTAAACTCATTGACAGATATGAAGAATGATCTAATGGCTGTGCAAAGCCGACTAGTTAATGCAGAGGAACGAATTAGTGATCTAGAAGACAGGGCAACAGAAAGCACCCATTCAGAAGAACTACAAGACAAACAAATAAAAAACAATGATAATAGCATAAGGGACCTATGGGATAATATAAAGCATCCCAATCTTCGCATAATAGGGGTCCCAGAAGGGGAAGAAGGATCAAAGGGGATTGAAAAGATTTTTGAAGAAATCATGACTGAAAAATTCCCAAACTTAAAGAAGGAAACAGATATCCAAGTACAGGAAGCTCAGAGGGTCCCAAACAGGAAGAACCCATATAGACCCACACCAAGACATATCATAATCAACATGGCCAGAGTCAAGGATAAAGAAGTGATTCTAAAGGCAGCAAGAGAAAAGCAAAGAGTGAATTACAAGGGAATCCCCATAAGGCTCTCAGCTGATTTCTCTACACAAACACTACAGGCCAGAAGGGAGTGGCAATATATATTCAAAATCCTGAATGAAAAACAGATGCAGCCTAGGATACTTTATCCAGCAAGGCTATCCTTTAGGATAGAAGGAGAAATAAAGAGTTTCACAGACAAGAAAAAAGCTGCAGCAGTTTAGCAACACTAAACCCATGCTAAAAGAAATATTGAAAGGGCTATTCTAAATAGAAAACAGCAGGATGCTACAGAAATGAGAAACTCACAACTGGAAAGGTGAAAACTCATTAATTACAAATAAAGAAACATGAAATTATAAATGAAGACATACAAATCACTGAGAGTGGGAGAGGGAGACAGATAAATATAGAATTTTTTTCTTTCTTTTTTAAAATTTTTTAACAATACGATGGGTTTGAGATCATGTTATTATCAGTTTAATAAAAACGGGTATAGGATAATAGATTTAAAAAAAGGGTAACCAAAAGTCAAAAATTTACAAGGGAGTCACAAAAATTAAATAAAATCCATGATAATACAAAGGAAAATTACCAAACCACAAAAGGAAGTAAAAGGAACAAAGAGGATATACCAATTCAACTTCAAAGATAAGTTCAAAATGGCAATAAACACACATCTATCATTAATTACTGTAAATGTTAATGGACTAAATGCTCCAGTCAAAAGACATAGAGTGACAGAGTGGATAATAAAGAAAGAACCTTCAATATGCTGCATACACTAGACCCACTTTAGGGAGAAGGACACATATACATTGAGAGTGAAAGGATGGAAAAGGATATTCCATGCAAATGAAAAAGCCAAAAAAGCAGGTGTGGCAGTACTGATTTCAGACAAAATAGACTTTAAAACAAAGGCCATAAAGAATGATAAAGAGGGACATTTCATAATGATTAAAGGAGTGATACTAGATGAATATTTTACACTCTTTAATACATCTGCACCCAATATAGGAGCACCTAAGTACATACAAGAATTACTAACAGAGATAAAGGGGGATATTGATGGGAATGCAATCATAGTTGGAGATTTTAACACTGCATAACATCACTAGACAGATCTTCCAGTCAGAAAATAAACAAGGCAACAGAGAAATTAAATACTACAATAGAAAAACTAGATTTTGTAGATATTTTCAGAGCATTACACCCCCCAAAAATAGGATATAAATTCTTTTCATGTGCACATGGAACATTTTCCAGGATCGCTCATGTACTTGGACACAAAAGAAACCTCAACAAATTTAAGAAGATATAAATTATCTCAAGCATCTTTACTGACCACAATGCCATGAAACTGGAAATAAACAACAGAGAAACAAAGGAGAAAAAAAGAAAAGCATGGAGATTAAACAATATGTTATTTAAAAAACAATGGATCAATGAGGAAATCAAAGCTGAAATTAAAAAATACCTTGAGACAAATGATAACGAAAGCACAACCGCTCAAAACCTATGGGACACAGCAAAGGCAGTGCTAAGAGGGAAGTTTATAGAGATATAGGCCTTCCTCAAAAAAGAAGAACAATCTCAAATAAACAAGGTAACCCACCACCTGAATCAGTTAGAAAAAGAAGAACAAAAAGCCCCAAAAAGCAGCAGAAGGAAGGAAATAATAAAATCAGAGAGGAATTAATTACAATAGAGATTAACAAGATCATAGAAAAAATCAGCCAAACCAAAAGCTGGTTTTTTGAAAAAGTAAATAATATCGAAAAACCTTTTGCCAAACTCACAAAGAAGAAAAAAGTGAAAGCACAAATGAGCAAAATAAGAAAGGAAAATGGAGAAATTACAATAAACAAAATAGAAATACTGAATATCATACGAGAATTTTATGAAATACTATATGGAAACAAACTGGATAACATAGAGGAGATGGACAAGTTTCTGGAAACGTACTGTCCACCAAAACTGAATCAAGAAGGAACTGAACACATGAACAATCTGATCACTAGAATGGAAATAGAAATAGCAATTAAATCATCCCTACAAATAAAAGTCCATGACCGGATGGCTTCACTGTGGAATTCTACCAAACATACAAAGAAGAACTCATACCAGTCCTTCTCAAACTCTTCCTGATGATTGAAAAGGAGGAAATACTCCCAAACTCATTCTATGAAGCCACCATCACTCTGATACCAAAACCAGGCAAAAACACTACAAAAAAAGAGAATTATAGGCCAATATCTCTGATGAACATAGACCCCAAAATCCTCACCAAAATTTTAGCAAATAGAATCCAACAACACATAAAAAAGATTATACATCATGAGCATGTGGGGTTCTTCCCAGGGACACAAGGCTGGTTCAACATATGCAAATCGATCAATGTAATACATCACATCAACAAGAGAAAGGACAAAAACCACATGATCATCTCAATCGATGCAGAAAACGCATTTGATAAAATTCAACACCCCTTTATGATAAAAAACTCTCGCCAAAGTGGGTATAGAAGGAACATATCTCAACATAATAAAAGCTATATATGACAAACCTACAGCCAGCATAGTTCTCAACGGTGAAAAACTCAAAAGCTTCCCCCTAAAATCTGGGAGAAGACAAGGATGCCAACTATTACCACTCCTGTTTAGCATAGTCCTGGAAGTCCTAGCCATAGCAGTCAGGCAAGAGAAAGAAGTAAAAGGGATCCAAATTAGAAAAGAATAGGTAAAAGTGTCATTATATGCTGACGACATGTTACTATATATAGAAAACCCTAAAAGGTCCACAGAAAAGCTACTTGAGCTGATTGAAGAATTCAGCAATGTAACAGGTTACAAAATTAATGTTCAAAAATCAGTTGCATTTCTTTACACTAACGATAAATCATCAGAAAAAGAAAGTAAAGAAACAATCCCCTTTAAAATAGCACCCAAAATAATAAAATATCTGGGAATTAATCTAACCAAGGAGGTGAAAGAATTATACACAGAAAACTATAAAACATTGATGAAGGAAATTAAAGAAGAATTTAAATAATGGGAAGATATTCCATGCTCTTGGATTGGAAACATCAATATTGATAAAATGGTCACACTGCCCAAGGCAAACTGCAGATTTAATGCAATCCCTATCCAATTACCCAGGACATATTTCACAGAACTAGAATAAATCATAATAAAATTTATATGGAACCATCAAAACATAGAATTGATAAAGCATTACTGAAGAGAAAGAAAGAGGCTGGAGGAATAACTCTCCCAGACTTCAGACAATACTATAGATCTACAGTCATCAAGATATCATGGTATTGGTACCAAAACAGACATATGGACCAATAGAACAGAGTAGAGATCCCAGAAATGAACCCACAAATTTTTGGTCAACTCATCTTCGACAAAGGAGTCAAGAATATACAATGGAATAAAGACAGTCTCTTCAGCAAATGGTGTTGGGAAAACTGGACAGTAGCCTGTAAAACAATGAAGCTAGAACACACCCTTACACCACATACAGAAATCAACTCAAAATGGATTAAAGACTTAAACATAAGACAAGATACAATAAACCTCCTAGAGGAAAACATAGGCAAAACATTATCTGACATACATTTCAAAAATTTTCTCCTAGAAGAAATAAAAGCAAGAATAAACAAATGGGACCTAATGAAACTTACAAGCTTCTGCAGAGCAAAGGAAACCAGAAATAAAACAAGAAGAAAACCTACGGAATGGGAGAAAATTTTTGCAAGTGAAACCAACAAAGGCTTGATCTCCAAAATATATATGCATCACATACGACTCAATAAGATAAAAATAAACCACCCAATCCAAAAATGGGCAGAAGTCCTAAACAAGCAATTCTCCAAGGAGGACATACAAATGATCAAAAAGCACATGAAAAAATGTTCAATATCAGTTATTATCAGAGAAATGCAAATCAAAACTACAATGAGGTATCATCTCACACCAGTCAGAATGGCCGTCATTCAAAAATGCACAAATGACAAATGCTGGATGGGCTGTGGAGATAGGGGAACCCTCCTACATTGCTTGTGAGAATGCAGTTTGGTGCAGCCACTATGGAAAACAGTGTGGACATTCCTCAAAATACTAGGAATAGACTTACCATATGACCCAGGAATCCCACTCCTGGGCTTGTATCCAGAAGGAAATCTACTTCAGGATGACACCTGCACTCCAATGTTCATAGCAGCACTATTTACAATAGCCAAAACATGGAAACAGCCTAGATGTCCATCAATAGGTGACTGGATAAAGAAAATGTGGTATATTTATACAATGGAATACTACTCAGCCATAAAAACCGACAACATAATGCCATTTGCAGCAACACGGATGCTCCTAGAGAATGTCATTCTAAGTGAAGTAAGCCAGAAAGAGAAAGACAAATACCATATGAGATCACTTATATGTGGAATCTAAAAAACAAAAACAAGCAAACAAACAGTAACAAAGAATAAATACAGGACAGAAATAGACTCATGGACAGAGAATACAGACTTGTGGTTACCAGGTTGGTAGAGGGTGGGAAGGGATAGACTGGGATTTCAAAATTGTAGAATAGATAAACAAGATTACACTGTATAGCACAGGGAAATATACACAAAATGTTATGATAAATCACAGAGAAAAATATGTGACAATGAGTGTGTATATGTCCATGAATGAATGAAATATTGTGCTGAACACTGGAATTTGACACAACATTGTAAAATGATTATAAATGAATAAAAAATGTTTAAAAAAACCCAGGACATCAAAACCCAAGAGAAATAAAAATGAATTAAGTAGTAAAAGTTAAGGGAGTAATAGAAAATAGAACAGGTAAAAATAGATTTTAAAAAAGGGGTGGGTGTTTGTCTGTGTTCTCCTGGAGTCTGTGGGCTTTTAATGTGAAGTCCTTCTGTCTTCGTCCTGTTTTGGAAGCTCAGCTTGTTTTCATAGGCCCTCCGTTGGCGCCCTCTTCTGTGCTGATCCCAGCACCTGTCGGCAAGCTGATCGCGCCTCCTCCTAACACGGGGTCAGGTGCAGCTCTCCTCTGCTGTGGGCGGGCGGGTCACTGCCCCTCCGGATGCCACAGTCAGATGTTGCAGACTGGACAGGCATGATGGCGGGTCGTGCCCCCTCCCAGCACCTCGGTCAGGAGCTGTGTTCCTGCCCGACAGGCGGGGGGCCGCTCTCCCCCTGCCTGCGCCGCCGGTAGCGCCGCTGCTCTGTGCGGCTGCGCGCTCCTCCCTGGTCCCGCTCCGCGGGTGGTCTTCGGGAAACCGAGGGGCTGCCTCGTCGCTGCTCTGAGCCAAGACCCAGCTCCTTGTTTGTCCTTGTGGAGCAAGTTCTCTTAAGGACCAGGATGGAAGGATCCTATCTGCCCCAGGCTGTAGACCAGTCTCAGTCTGGCCCTTGAGGCTGCTGAGCCCTTCGGTGCGGATGCAGGTTTCACCCCCGCCCCCGCCTGGGTTCTCAGCGCCGGAGGATATGGCGGCTGTGCATGGGCCCCGCCTCTCTTCCCCCGAAAAGTTTCCGCGGGTTTTCAGAGATGGGGGTGTGCACCCTTCCCCCGAGAGCACATCAACCTTGCTGTTTTATCCAGGGCCCAGGTTGTTCTGTCCTGTACACCCACAGCCACGGCACCCAGCCCCTTGCAGTCCCCCGGGGCTGCCTCCGTGCAGCCGCCCCCTTCCTCCGCCCGGCTTGTGCAGCCTGGCCCTGCCCACCACTGCCGGCCCGCATCTCAGGCTGGGTGTCGGGGGGACCCTCTCTGCCCGTGTAACTTAGTTCTGTCAGACACGGGCTGCTCTGTATAGATCCGAGCCTCGGAGGCTCCCTCTCCGTCCCGCTGGCCTGTCAGTTGGAGAGGGGAGACCCAGCGAGCGAGCGCCAGTCCTCCTTTGCCGCTCCCTCCCCGCGGGACCCATCCCGCGCTGCTTTGCCTTTTGTTCTTTCTTTTTTCCTTTTCTCCTACCAGATTTTTGGAGTCTTTATCTTTTAAAGAGGGCGATGATCTGTTGGCGTTCCGCAGGTGCTCTGGTTGGCTGAGTGGGTCTGTAGATGTGGGTCTCGGTGTATTTGTGGGAGAGGGTGATTTACGAGCATCCTTCTGCTCCGCCATCTTCTTCGTCTATCTGAAGCTGGTCTTGAGGGCAAAGCTCTGCTCCCCTGACTGTCCATGCTTCCTGTTTTACACAGGGCTTCGGGGAAGTGAAACAGCCCCGGCCAAGTGAGGCCTGCTGTGCGCCCAACTCAGCCCTGAGCTCTGAGGCAGACAGACCCTCTCCCACCCTCATGGCCAAATTTGGGCACGTGAATGGTCCCTTGGATGCATCCCATCAGTTCTCAGGAAGAAGTCTGTCTGCTTCCACCACACGGCCCTCCCTCCCACTGTGCTGGCCTCAGGAAGGTTCCTTATTTGGGGAAGAAGGCAGCTCACCCCCTACCCCACCCTTTACCCAGGCAGGTGCTCTCTCTGCCCTTCAGAGTCTGGAAAGCCATCCCTCTTCAGTTATGTCCCTTCTGAGATGGGCTTGCTTCCACTAAATTCTAGGCGAGGATGCACCATGGAATGCACTGGGTAAGAGAACCAAAATAAATAGTTTCGTTTGTGAGGTTTTCTGTTTATCTACTGGGGCTGGGCTGTGTGTAGTTCGCTACAGCTATTGGTGTGAGAGGCTAAAGCAGCCTGTGTGTCCTTGTTTTCATCTCCCCGCTGTCTTTGGGTTTTCCCTAGACACTTCTTAGAAATTGACTTCTTTTAGTTTTATTCCTGTAATTACACAGAGGCCTTACTGACATAGAGGATAGGTGTTGCAGGAGCAGGACAGAGCAGGGCATCTGTAGTCCTGTGATTAGTTCTCATTGAGACTGTGCCCTGAGCTGTGGCCTCCACAAGTGTGCCTCTTTCCCCCCACCCCAATTTGGGTGAGACAGAAGGGATTTCCCTTCTCCCAGGTTGGTTAGGCTCTGGTAAAATAATTTCTCATTAAAAAAACAAACAAACAATAAACAACTTCCCCCAATGAAACAGAATGTTCTGGGTGTATTTCAATAAAGTTATTTTCTCCTTTCCAGGCAGGGAGCATGAGGAGTTATCCTCTGACCTTCATTCTGAGAACAGGACACGATCCTGGAGGTAAAATGCATGAAAAAGAGCAAGGGGCCCCTCTGACTGGCCCCCTGGAGTTGTCACACTCAGACTTCCCTACGCAGAGCCTCCCGCTGGCCTCAGGGACCTGTTAAATCTGCCTGCCCCCGGGGTTTTTACAAAAGCGGGTCCTGCCCTGGGAGCTGTGACTCCCAAAGCCTGCCCGGCTGCCTCTCTGGGTTGGGAGCAGCTTTTCCCCTCAGTTTTCTGAGATCTAAGAAGCGCAGCGGGATTGCAGCTCCCTCAGCTCTGGTGTTGTTTTCAGGACAGAAGGAGCAATTTCTGAGCTCCACACGAGCTGGACCAGAGGCTGGAAGCCTCCCCTCCTCTACCTCCATGCAATCGGTGGCTGTGGTTCTAGCCGAGTTTCTGAAGATGTGGATTTAAACACACACATCCCAGCCCCCACAGGAGCACACAGTCCCATAAATCACCCCAGTTTCCACTGGTAATTACGGAGCCGATGAGGACACGGGTTTCGACACCACAGAGGCCTGACTGCACGACTTGCTCCGTGGCCTATTAACGTGTTTGCTCTGGGCCTTGTCTGAAGTGGCTTGCTTACCGCACCTAGTATGTGGGAAACACAAAATAAGTACTAGAACCTTCACTTTGTCTCCCTCCAGAGCCTTCAAACATGGAAAGTAATAAGAGAACTCAGATGGCCTAGTCACCACAATGAGGTCCGACCAGCCTGGCTCTCCTGAGTGACCGGCACTGACTTGCACCTGAACTCGGAACATTAGGGGAACCGCCTTCCTCTAACTGGGCCTCTCCCGACACCGGGCACACCCTCAGCTGAGATGGGGCCAACTCCCCCATTGAGGTGTGTGCAGGTGGCTTCAGTGTGACCTTCCCCTGCCGGGATGTGAACCTGCAGTGAGTGAGGTGGAGGGTCGGATGGAGGGGGGTCCCTTCTGGGGTGGCAGTGGGCCTGGTAGCACCCCACCCGGCCTGGTGCCTGGGCCTCCCTAACACCTCCTACAGCTCCTGGGTTGGCTCCGGTACTGGCCACTCCACACACCCTCCCTGTATCTTTTCATTAAGTCCATTTTTCACTTTTATCAGCGAGAAGTGGCTCCTGTTGCTTGTTCAGTGAAACAGTGCGTCGGAAAACCAGACTGTTTCTAACATCAGTAAAATACCAGCCTCTGTCAGCTCACCGGGCAGACCGTGCAGCACAAAGGCCTGCACAGGGCTGTGTCAACGGCTTATGTGAAGGGTCCTCATCATCTGTCTTCAGAGATACAGAAGCTGGTGGTTCAGGTAAAACCTCATGGAGGGATTGAGGAACCCAAAGCTGGCTGGTTTCAAAGGCTAACTGGTCAGACCAGACCCCTGAGCTATGGTCAGAAGCCTGGCTCAACATCCCGCAGACTCAGCGCCCTAAGTACCGGGTTGGGCCGGTGCTGTTCCCTTTGCAGGCTCTCATTGGGGTTTCACTGTAGCCCCTTAAATGCAGCAGAGATTCCAGCCCCCTTAGCCCCCACACTGAGTGTTCCATGACACAAATCCCGGGAGTGCTTAATTTGCATCTTTGTTTAGGAGGATGAAGGAGGGGCAAGAGGAGACATAAATTCATACTGACTGACACATGGTCACAGCCAGTACCTCCTCCAAGGAGAGGTATGTGCTCACACAGTTGTGGCAGGGGGCTGGGCAGAGACCCTCTGCTAGTCCCAGAGGGACTCGCTCCCCTGGCCAGAACTGATGGGTTGGACAACAGATCCAGAGGGAGACAGAGCATCTTTCCTGGGAATTTGGATCTGACACACAGAAATCAAATTCACACATCTGGGGATTGGCGAAGGGGAGGGGCGGTGGTTGGAAATCAAATGAAATCAGAGCATGAGAGAAAGTTAGAAGTGAAAGAGCGAGAAACAGAGACACTTAGCTTGTGAGAGCAAATAGTCAGAAAGTAGGCAAACAATCAGGGGACAGAGGAATTCCAGCTCCTGAATGTCTAGTCTGTCCCAGCCCATCAACGACCCCACGGGATGGTTAATAACATTCCAGTTGCAGATTAGGAAACAGGCTGAAAGAGGTGGGGACTGGGTTTGGGTGCACAGTTAATTCAAGTGCCGCTGGACCCCTCACTTCCCATTGCCTGAAGGCACCGTAATCCTCACTGGGACCCCTGCGGTCCCCTTACAGCCCAGCACAATGATCAAAGGGCCACTGCGGGAGTGGGAACCCCTCTGATTGTGGAGAGTTCCCTGCCCCGAGATGCCATGCATCAGCAGGCTCCTGCTCAACCCAGGTTAACATCTCCCCAGCTGTGTAGTCTCCCGACTTGCTTCCCTCCCTGCCAGGCACCCCCGTCCTTACCAGCGAGTGTACTGCAGGAATTCAGGCACAGGGATGCCCAAATCAATACGAGCCCACCGGCTATACAAACAGCAGACTCCCAGCCCCACCTGGGTTCCGAGGGAACAGTAGGCGTCCTCAACTTTTATGTGTCTAAGACAATCTTCTTCTTCAGCTGGAGGTTAACATAAAGAAAAATAAAAGGTCCAAAACATAGTTCGGTGAGGAATTCCTCCAAGGACCTGACTCCAGAGTCTACAACCAAGTGTACCTACCCGCCGGACTTGGGGTGAATGTGGATTATTGATCAGTGCAACCCCTGGTGGCCCAGGTCCTCAGCTTGGCTGCCCAGAGGGGTCTGGGGGAACGGGTAAGGCCAGGGCACTCAGGAAAATCACAGAGGACCTGACCTGTCCCCTCTGCACTCATAAACCTTTCGCCAAATCTCAAGGCATCGGACAGAGCTGCCACAACAATAAGGAGATGCTCCCATCTCTTCACTCACTCCTGTCGGTTCACTTACATGCTGAGCATCCACTGGGTCCCAGGGCATGACACATTGGATGGCCAATGGGACAGGCTTGGTCCTTCACCCTGGAACCTGTTCAATCTGATGAAAGAATGATCACTCGTAAAGAATTTCTCAAAATTATACAGAGACCGAAGACCAACTGCAGAGTGAACCAAATTTAAAAATATATATGAAGATCCCCTAGTCTCCCCGCCTAAGTTTAACAGAATAAAGCAAAAAATTCTTGCCTTTGATCACCAAGGAAGTTGTCACACCCTCTCAGGTGGAAAGAGAGTTATTCTTTGAGCACGACACAGAAGTGCTCCATCGGATTGGACCAGGGCATCTACATTCATTCAGCAAATGTGTATAAGCTCCTACTACGTATGGGAATCTCCTAACTAGACCCGTTCCCAAGGCTCTCGGGCTTTATCAGTCAACAAAATAGACATGACTCCCCATCACTGGGGGCTCAGAATTTTAGCAGAGGAAACAGGCAGCATGTTGGGGGTAGCAAGAGTTTGAAAAAATTTAAAAAAGAGTGATATGGGCAAACTCGGGTGATGGTGGTGGGGTGGGAGGCAGGCAGGGGGGAATAAGGCTATCCTGGCAGATCTCACAGAGTAATGAACTTGAAGCAGAATAGATCCGGAGGAAGAAGGAAGAGCCAGAGCCAGAGGCCCCCAGAGTGAGGGGGAGAGTGTGGGCGGAGAGGCAGAGCATGCCGGGTCCTGAGGCTTTTGTGACGACTTTGGCTCCTAATGACATGGTGACACGTTTAGTGAGTTTTGAGGGGATGGGTGATGTAGTCCAACTTATGCTTTTGTGTTTGTGTTTTTTTGGGGGAGGTAATTTATTTATTTTAATGAAAGTGCTGGTGATTGAACCCAGGATCTCAAGCATGCTAAGCATGCGCCCTACCACTGAGCTACACCCACCACCCCCAATGTATGTTTTTACAGGCTCCCTCTGACTCTGTGTGGATGAGAGATTGCAGGAAAGCAAAGATGGAAACAGGAGGCTATTGGTGTCCAGGAAAGGCTGAAGGTGGCTCTTAGGAGGGCGGGGAGCAGAGAGCAGGTATTTAATGAAGACAGAGTATCCAGAATTTTCTAACAAGCTGGATTTGCTTTCTGTGGGTGTAAGAGAAAGAGAGAGAAAGGACATGGTTCCAACATCTGGACCTGGACATTGGGAGGGATGTCTTCTCCATCCACAGGGAATGGGACAAGGTGGGGCTGAGCAGGTGGAAAGGGGCTGGTATCAGCTCAGTTCTTCAATGTCATGGTTAAGGGGTGTATTACATATTGCCACAGAAGTGCCTAATAGGTAGAGGAATCTGTTTTCTTTTTCTCTTTAACATTTAAAAAATATAATTTAAATGTATTAATTGTATTATGTGAATGATTTGGGAATTTTGTTTCATGCCAAGGTATATGTTATATATAGCCAAATGGAACATATATCAAAAAAGGGGAGAAATGAGGGCTTTCACATAAACTGACTGTCTGTAACGTAGGTAAAATTTCAATAAAACCAGTTTTCAGGGCAAAAACCTCATTTTGGTGTTACATAAAATTAAATGATAAACGAGTATGTTGATGTATCATTATTTCATGTTACATGAAACTAACATGTAGCCCCAAACTAACACAGTGTTTAACTATGAGGCTTGTAGAAATTCTATTCACTTTATTCAAATAAATACAGAAATGCAGAAATGTTCCAAGGTAGAATTAGCATCTTAGTGGAAATAATACATATTTGAGCATTTTACATGATATATATGTACTGATTCAAAATTTGGAAAGTAATTACATAGTAGAACATATATATGAATGTGAAAGCTAGATGAATGAAAGGAAAAGAACGTGAGTCTCAGGGATAAAGGTTCAGATGGAAAGGGGAAATCAGGGAATTTTGGAGAAATCGAGAAATTGATGGCATGCCAATTTCCAAGGCTGAGTTGCTTCCACCAAAGGAATAGCAGAGAGGGAGAGGAGATGCCCAGGAACCGACCCTGGGGCACACCCACAGTATATGTTTGGGAATAAAAGGAGACATTGGCAAAGGAGAAGCCAACAGGCCAAAAGCAGAAACAGAAAGAGCGATGGGCTGGAGGTTGAGTGAAGCAGGAACACGGGGTAGGAGGGACGGAAGAGCTGGGTCAAATGCTGCTGAGGGGCCACGCATGATAAGGAGTCAAAATTGACCACTATATTTAGCAACATGGGGTCACTGATGGCCTTGACAGGGCAGTTTCCATAGAGCGAGGGATCAGGCGAAAAGCCAGAGTGGGTGTAAAAGGGGATGGCTCAAAAGAAGATGCAGACAGTGAGTTTAAACAACTCCTTAAAGATTTGCTGCAAAGACACAGGGTGGCAATTGTTGGGGGTGAATTAGGGTCAAGGAGAGCTGTTTGTTTAAGAGGATGGACGTTTATATACTGATGGGTGCCAACTAGCAGGAGAACAAAATAGATGAGGCAGTGAAAGAGAGAATGGTTTTGGGAGTGACAACCCAGAGAAGATGGGAGGGATGGGGCCTCAGGGACTTTTGGAGGAACTGGCTTTCGATGCCACTTTTAATAAGCGGTGGGGCACAGAGAGTGAGGTCACAGACATCAGAAGTCGAGCGGATGTGCTGGGAGTTGCTTGTGAAATTTCACTTCTGTTGGCTTGTTTGCTTGTTCAAAGTAGAAAAGTAACCTTACCAGGTGAGGAACGAAGAGGAAGAAAGAGTTTCTGGAGCCATGAGCAGAAGATAAGAAAGAGCCTTCCAGGGAGAATGGGACAGTGAAAAGGGCAGGGGGAGGCGGGGGAGTGCGCTCGCAGAAAGTTACATTTTCTCTTTGACGTCTCCAAATGTGTGATGTGTGATTACCCTTCCTGCTGTCTACAAAATAAAAATTAATTATGGTTCAGAGGAAATGCTATTTCATTCTAAGAGACTGCCTGTTTCTCAGGAATGGTCATCTTAAACTGAAAATATTACAAAAAATATTGAAAAGATGAACCTGTGTACCTAAAATCCCCTATTTTCTATTAATCTGGTTACTACTTATTTCCCCTATCAATAACACATAACAAATACTGCCATGATGGAGGTACATCGATGCTTAAAAGGAAATGAGATCTGTATCCTTTTGCTAAATTCCATGGCTTCCTTAATATGCAGTTGCCCTTGGAATTAAGGAATGTCTGGGATAAGAAGTGAGAAACAGTTTGAGAAAATCCCGGCTCAGAATTACACAGCACAACCACATCTCACAAGTATATACAGCCGTAAAAAAGTTTAAAAGCAAAACTCCGTAACTGCTCTTAAAGACCTTTGCAAACCTGGGCCTGCCAAGATGTTTCCAAACTGGAAAGGAACTCCAATCACTTGCCTGGTACTGGACAAGAGGCTGGCCAGACTTTTCTGAAAAAACGAGAGTAAATATTTTCAGTTTTGCAGATCATTTTGTTGTAACCATGCAGGTCTTCAATAAGAAAGTGAAAAGCACTGGGAGAAAGGAAACAAACGGGCATGCCCACACCCTCCCTTCCACTCAGGGCAGCTTCTCTGTGGTGGGGAGATATGCCACAATCACTTGCTTCTTTGTTTCCATTGGTTTCTTTGTTTCCACCTTACTGCTCAATCTCAGAACTTAAGGTGGGCCTGGTCCTTCAGCATCCATGCAGAGAGAAGGCTGAGCGGGGGTGGGAACCCCACCTGATGGAGAAGAGAGTTTGCTAGGAGGGACACTGCGGTGGCCACCATGACACGACACAATCACACTTTCCAGGGTGAAAGGGAACGAAGACAAGGGAGGGACAGAGCAGTGGGACCCCTAGGTCGCCTGCCAGGCTTGCTCTCCCTCCAAGGCCACCCTGGGGGCCTGAGGGGTGTTGGGCTCCAGCTACAGTGATTAGGATTAGGTCCTCAATATAAAGGACCCTCCACCTCCTCACTAGGTTCCAAACGCAGCCCCTCTAAGTCCACCCTCTGAGTTTCTGGGACTCAGCTGGAAGAATACATGAGCAGGCCTGACCCAGAGCCCAAGCCAAACATGACAGGGGTCACGTGAGGTTGTAACCCCGTGCTAAGTGGTCGGGACTCCTTGCACATCTGCAGAAATCCCTGTTCTGCCTCATTCCTGGGAGAAACCCCACATCTCCTCCTGATCTGTCTGTTCTTCTCTTGAGGCTATTGTCCTGGAGGGATGCAGAGTCCTTGAACCTGGCCCTCCAAACAGACATAAGGAGCCTGTTCAATAAAACAAATTATGCACTTTTTCACATTTGCCAGTTTTTTGATTCCAGAAATTTTGCGGGACTCATTCTCACAGTCTCCTGTGCCCCTAACACTTGGTGGCCCTCTCCTCATGGAAACGCGATTTCCCACAATTGCACCCTGCCTCCCAGCTGGTCAGAGGGGAGTGTCCCACAAAGACACAGGTGTTTGTGAGGATCCTGTCATCGAGCAGAAAGCCTACTCATGGAGCCACGGACAGGTATCTGGCCTCCTGAGCCGCTCAGCTCTAATTGAAAGCCTAAATGTTCAGGGACCCCAAACATTGCTGAATGACTTTCTGAGTCACCTGGACTGGAGGGGCCTGATTTTTCTTTCCAGGAATGAATGTAGTGCAGCCTCCATTTTCAGGGCTGACATTGACAATGGATATAGTTCCCCCCACTGCACCGCAGGATGGAGAGTCCCTTCCATCCCACAGCTTGGAAACCCAGCCCAGGGGAGTTCTGAAACAGTGCATTGCTGCCAGGTCCAGCATCCCTGCAGAGTGGCCCCTGCCCCTGAATAAGACCCTTCCCTGGGCCTTTCCTGCCCTGACACGACCACATTCCAGGCTGTGCCAGAGCTCTGGGGCTCTGCGTGTCCAGGGCACACGGGTGGGACCTGAGCCAAGTGTCCCCTGGGCCTCAAGGTGGAGAGGTCTGCTTCTGCATCATGGGAAGGTGACCCCACAAGACTGGCAGGACACTCTCAATATGGACCTCCAGGAGCCCTGGGAGCAGTTTCCCTGCAGGTGTTAGGAGCCATCATCAGGAGGGCAGGCCCCTCTTTGTGCAGACTATCCTGAAGTGATGGGCCCATGTGCTGACCACAGAAATCTACATACCCCAAGGATACCCTAGGCAACCTCACAACTTCGTCACTTGGTGACCTGGGTACCACGGGCTCCTTGGCCATCCCATGAGGGTGGTCCTTGCAGGCATGGTCTCCAAGTGCTCCCGTTAAGAAATCCCCCTGGGGGGGAGGGTATAGCTTAAGTGGTACAGTGCATGCTTAGCATGCGCAAGGTCCTGGGTTCAATTCCCAGTACCTCCTCCAATAAATAAATAAATAAACCTAATTACCTTCCCCTCAAAATAAAAAAAAAAAAGAAACCCCCCTGGGTTTCTGTGGTCACAGAGCCCATACCAGAAGATTATATTCCTGCAGTGACCCCCACAGCTGTAGCTCCCCTGTGCATGTCCAGGGACAAATGACAGCAATTTATTGCCAGGAACCGTGATGAACAAGGGGGTGGGACTACATACTAAATTCAGGATCCTGGTAACTCACTCGGCACCCCAAAAATCATCCATGAGAAATGGGTGTATTGGGATGTCTGTGCCCCTAGAAGAGCTGTTCCTGAGGGCTCCTGGGACCCTCCAGCCCCTCTCAAGGTTCTCAGAGCCTGGGTCTAAATTTCTTTCTCCCTCCTTTGGTGTACAGGCACCTGTGTCTCGTGGTCATTGGTCATTTTATTCCATGACTTGGCATGTTCTTAGTGTTCATCCCCCACCCCTGCACTAGACTCCCAAGATGTTCCCACTGACCCTTGGCTCCCTGGGTGGGTCAGGGGGCCCTAAGTCTGCACCCTTCACTCTTCTCCTCTACCCCCACCCCTGGGGCCGCCCTTAGGTGGACTGGGAGGTGTTTGTAAATGAGTCTTACACAAGAACATGCCTGGACAAAGCAGGACCCCACCCCCAGAAAGCACACCTGTTCCCTTCCCTGAAGAGGACCCCACAGCCCCACATTGCCTCCCAGGGGTCTACTCAGGACACAGTCCCCCAGTTCTGGGCAAGGCGTCTCCCTGGAATCCATGCTTCCAGGCAGAGTCTCTCTGTCCTTCTTCAGAGTTTAGAGTTGTTTCTATGTCCCTGATCACCAAGGTGCCCAACAGAGACCCTTCAGTGACCTGGAGAGACAAGGAAGATATGTGGCCACAGGTCTCACAGGACAAACCTGCTGGGACCCCAGGCCAAAGGGCCGTCCTCCTCCCTTCTCAGGTGTGGCTCCCGTGGTACCTTTTTGCAGGGGGCCCAAATGGGGATTGGGGCCCAAAGCAGTTCATGGGGCTCTCTGGGCAGGGAAGACTTGGGCCAGGCGGCCTTGCCTGTTTTCCCTGCTGGGCCACTCTGAAAACCCCCTCTCCTCTGGCGGTGGCTGGAGGGCCCCCAAACCTCAGGGTGGAGCCTTTTCTCTCAGCCTCCACTGCCTCCAAAGCCGCGCTGGCGCTGACGAGGGTAAAGAGCTTTCTTGCCCTCTTCTGGCCAAGTTGCCATAGGTGGATGCTGTGGGGAGCTGGAGAGAGAGGTAGCACTTGCTCAGATGTGAGTGGTTAGGCAATTTGACACCCTGTCATCTAGCCTTAAACATTGGAAAGAGGGCTTTCCCGGGAAAGCTGGAAGTTTCTTTCAGTAATTTGTCTAAAGGTTTCTTTTTTTTTTTCCCCCTTAAAGACTCATAAAATGTCTCCCAGGTCATTCCTGGTATGGACCATTATCCATGGATCAATCGGGAAATGAAGGAGGAGAGGGGTGGGGGTGGGGGAGAGGGGAGGGTAGATCAGAGCCCACGGAGAGGAGATGCCCCTCCCAGGAGCCACACACTGGGCACTGGCTGCTGGCATCCAGGTCTCCTGTTCTCAGGCCCATTTCATCTGCGGGGTGTTTCCAAAAGAAACAATGGTGGAAGGGCCATGGAGGACACCTAGACCTCCCAGAATAGACAGGGGAAGCAGAGTCACCATACTGGCCCTGGGCTTGGAGAAAGACTTGCAGTGGAGACCACAGGTCTTCTAAGAATCCAGTTTCGAAATAAAGGCAGTATGCGCTGGAATACCCAGTTCGAGCGAGTGCTTCATCATAGACATGTAATTTACATAGTTCTTCTCACCACGAAACTCTGTGTTCCCAACACACTACATGAATGACGGCTTCAACACACATTCATTTCTGAGATGTTAACAAGTGTAGAGCCGCTCTTTCATCCAGCATAATGGGCATGGTTACACCTAGGAACGCTTACGAAGATTTCTCAGCAAGAGCCAATTTCAAAATAAAGGCAGTTTGCTCAGAAAAGCCTGTTGGAGTGAGGGCTTCCCCATACACATGTAAGTTATATAGTTCCCCTCACCATGAAATGCTGTTCCGAACATGCTACATGCATGAAGGCTTCGACACACATTCAGTTCTAAGACGTTAGCATGTGGAGAGCCGCTCTTTCTTTCTGCATAAAAGGCATGGTTACACCCAGGAAGATTTACCCAGATTTCTCAGCTGGTTCCTTCACCCAGATTCAGAATAAAGGCAGTTTGTGCTGGGAAATCCTGTTGGAGCGTGTTCAGAGCTGTTTCGGTCTCTGTCCCAGCTGGAGGGTGCAAACCCCAACCTTCAGAAAGAGGGACCAGGACCGCACCAGCCATGTGGTGTTGCCTTTTTTGGGGAACAGTGATCTTTGGGTAAGATATTTCGTGGCTGTCTCTAAAAACTGCTTTGACTTAAGTTTTCATCTTAGTCACCAGTTCCAGGGCAACAGAAAAAGCATACCCTACATTCCTTTGCACTGAAATCTTCCCAAAAGAGCAAATATTTGCCCATGAAAATACCAGCTTCTCTTCTAAGTCCCCCTAAATGCCCAGCAGTGTGGGTGGTGCACTCTTAATCAGGGACAGGAGGAGAGGGACCAGCGGTCCTCCGGCAGGCTTGGCCCAGATTGGCAGCTGCGCTGTGGGTGCGTGGTGGGGAGGGCCTTGCAGGGAATCCTGTTTGAGGGCCCTCTGTGCACGCCTGCATTATGGTCTGAGGTTTCATACAAAGGCTCCAGGCATCGTAACTGGTCAGATACAGCCCCCACCCTCGGGCTGGAACCACCAGGACCTCAGTACCTGTAACAGGGACAGTGCCTGGTGTGGGGAGAGGTCATGGGACACTCCGGGTCCAGGGGCGGTGATGCTGGGGAAGGCAGGGGATGCAGTGAAGGGTGGAGGGAGCAGGGTCCTTTGCTTGGGGGTGGGAGTTCTTGGGGAGACCACAGAGCATGGCACACACCATCCTCACCCCATACCCCAAATTCCTAGCCCCGCCAACACAGGGGCCGCTCTGCGCCCTCTCACCGTGGCTCTCCTGTGAGACCGCACCTAACCCGGCATCTGGCACCCATGCCCTACCTCCCCTCTTGTGACAGACACTGTCTTCTTGGAAACTGCCCAGCAGCGCGTATTCAAGGCAGGCAGCGGGCCTGGCAGATCTGCACTTCAGGTGCCCTACCTTGCCAGCCGTGCGTGCATGGGCTCAGTCCTCTATTTTGCCCACCGGCAGCCTGGGTCCACGTCCGGTGCAAGCGGAGGCCGCGGAGCCCAAGCTGAGCCCCGCACACAGACAGGTGAGGGTGCCCCGCCCCCGCCGCCCCACCGTCCCGCCCACTGGTGGCAGCACCGCCCCAGCCTCCAGCCGGCGCCACCACCAGGTGAGGACGTCCGCGCGGCCCCGCCCGCCCCGGCCCCGCCCAGCTGTGCCATAAGCCTCCCCCAACCCCCGTCCTGGCCGCGCCCTGGCTCCCATTGGCTCCGCAAGTTCTGCCCTCGCACGTCTAGCCTCGGGAGGACGCAGACGCAAGCGCTAGGGGAGGGTCCCGCGGCGTTGCCATGGATACAGACGCCGCGCTCCTCGCGGGCCGGCGTGCGCTTCTGGGGCGGGCAGCGGGCTCCGTAAGTGTGTAGCTGCCCGGGACCATGGCGGAGCTTGCTGCTGGGGATGGCGGCTTTCTCGGTCTCGACTAGTTCTGGCCTGGTCAGTCGGCGGCCGACATCCTGTCTGGGGCGTCGTCCCACAAACGGTAAACGAACGGCCGCGCTGTTGGCGGGGCCAGTGGACATGGACCGGGGTTGGATCCGGGTTGGTGTGGCGGCCGGGGAGGGGCTGTGATGCCTGGGAGCGGGTTGGGATGGGGGGGACAGGGCTGGGACACTGCCTCGGGCTTTTCTACCCCTCGGGCGCTGGGGTTGGGACCGCGAGTCCGGGTAGCCCTGCGTGGCCACGGCCTCCCAGATCCCCCGAGAAAGGCAGGTGTAGGACGCATCTTTCGTGAAACTGGGCCTTACCCGGATTTTGAAGAGCCCCAGAATCAGATGTTGGAATGGGGTGGTTTATCAGCCTTGTTTATCTGCAGGGAAATTTCAGTTCCATCCAGATGTTGGCTCCTTTGATTAACCTCAGGAATAAGACAAGAGTCAGTGCCGATTAGCAGTTATCTAGGGCTTCACTCAAAATAGACTGTGCGGGCTGCTTAGGGATGGTAGATGGGCCCTCCCTCTCAAGGTTGGCAGTCTTCTGGGATTAGAGGCCCCAGTTCAGGATTACATCCTGATCTGCAGTAATGGAGGTTGTGGGAAACATTAACACAGAGAAGGGAGGGGTGTTGCTGCGATAACTCATTAAAGAAGCCAGGACCCTTGCCTGGCTCTTGTGTAGGAGAGTCTCGCCTAGGGTAGGGCAGCAGTTATCAAAGTGAGTCCGAGGCCCCTGAGATGCAAGACTATTTTCGTAGAAATGCCGCGATGTCAACTGCCTTTTGCACACTCTTGCACTCCCGAGTTTCCTGTGGGGTTTTCCAGGGAAAACCTGGTCTGTGATATCACAAAACAGGGTATGTAGAGGCAGATAGGAGAACTCAGCTCTCACCAGTCCAAAGCAGATTTGCAAAAATTAAGATCACTGGTATTCTTCTCATTAATAATTTTTGTTTAGAAAAATATACATACTATTTGCTAAAGAGTATTAATGGTAACATATAGTAGGTTGTTATTATTTTTAAGTGAACTCATAAGCATTTTTTAAAGTTCTTATTTAACTTCTAACACAGGAACTATTGATAGATTTAACCCACATAAACAGCAGCCTTTTGGAGTCCTCAGTAATTAAGAGTGTACAGGGGTCTGCAGGCCAAGAAGCTTGAAAGCACCTGGAGAACTGGTGCTCAGGTACTAGTCAGGTGCTTAGCATTGTTAGACAGATGCCAAGATGTCCTCTGCATGTGCTTCCGAACTCGAAGTAACTGGCCACATGGAGACGGGTGGGCGGTGCCTCCACTATACAAACCAGAAGCTGCTGAAGGTGTCTTGAGTATAGGCCATGGGCTGTGCAGGGATTCCCGTTGTATCTGTTCTATCTAAGCTGGGATTCCTGTGCAGAGGCCTGGCCCTGAAGACCCACCCTCGTTTGCTCCCTGCCAGATACCTTCTGTGTGACGTCAACCCTCCAGAGGGCTTCAGACTGCGTAGGAGCATCTGTATCCACATCGCCTTCCTCCTGAAGACCCTGCTGAAAATGGAGGAGTTGGTGCTGGTGCTACACCTTTGGGGCCGCCTCTACCATTGGCAGAGCCTGGACATCCACCAGGTCCGGATTCCCTGGTCTGACTTTTTGATCTGTCAAGTCTCAACAGACACATCCCTGACACTGAGTACGAACAGTTCATTGCAGGTGAGATGGTGATCGTTTAACTGGGGCCAGACAGTTGTTGCTCTGGTTCCGATGTGAACATCGGGCCGTCTTGCTTCGGGCTTGTCAGTCTGCTTAGGGGCCCTTCTCATGTTTCCCGCACTGCAGGTGAATTTGGTCTTTCCATAGTTTTTCTCAGGAAATAGATCTGAAGTGTATGAGCTCTGTGTTCCCTCCCCTCTGAAAACTCTGCCCTCCTGGTGAGATGGAGCGGTGACATGGAGGCCACTGCCACAGAGGCCTTGTCCCAGCAGGACTCGCTCCCTGGGCAGTAAGGGCCATTCTTACCTGAAGGAAAACACGATGTGTGTGTACATGGGTCACGTGCTGGAGAAGGTATGTAACCTCTCATTCAGTATAATTTGGTCCTGCTCAAGCTTCCCATTCTACTTTCTGTAAGAGGTAAGTGTTGTACATTTTCTTTGAATAAAGTTATTTAGAGCTTATCTTTTTTTAATTGAAATGTGGTTGATTTACAATGTTTTGTTAGTTTCAGATATACAGCTGTTTTGTTAGTTTCAGTTATACAGCATATGATTCAGTTGTACATATACATAGTCTATTCTTTTTCAGGTTCTTTTCCATTATAGGTTGCAAGATACTGGATATTTTCCCCTGTGTTCTACAGTGAATCCTTGTCGTTTGTCTGTTTTACATATAGTAGTTTGTAATTGTTAATCCCAAACTCCTAAGTTTGTTTTCTAAGTCTGTGAGTCTATTTTTGTTTTGTAAATAAGTTCATTTGTACCATTTTTTAAAATTCCATGTATAAGTGATATCATATAGTACTTGTCTTCCTCTGTCTGAGTTATTTCACTTTAGTGTGATAATCTCCAGGTCCATCCATGTTGCTGTATATAGCATTATTTCCTTCTTTATTATGACTGAGTAATATTCTTTTATATCTAAATACTACATCTTTATCCAGTTATCTGTCAGTGGGTGTTTAGGTTGCTTCTGTCTTGACCATTGTAAACAATGCTGCTGTGAACATTGGGGTGTAGGTACCTTTTGGAATTAAGGTTCCCTCTGGATATATGCCCAGGAGTGGGATTGCGGGATCAAATGATAAGTCTTTTTCTAGTCTTTTGAGGAATCTCCATTCTGTTTTCCACAGTGGCTGCATGAAACTACATTCCCACCAAAAATGTAGGAGGGTTCCCTTTTCTCCACAGCCTCTTCAGCATTTATGGTTTGTGGATGTTTGAATGGTGGCCATTCTGACTAGTGTGAGATGATAAATTATTATAGTTTTGATTTGCATTTCTCTGATAATTAGCGATATTGAGCCTTTTTTTCATATGCCTATTGGCCATTTGTATATCTTCATTGGAGAATTGCTTGTTTAGTTTTCTGCCCATTCTTGGATTGGTTTGTTTAGTTTTTATCTGTTTTTTTTTTTTTAGTTTTTATCTTATTAAGTTGTATGAACTATTTATGTAGTCTAGAAGTTAAGCCATGTTCAGTCTCATATTTTGAAATATTTTCTCCCATTCCATAGGTTGTCTTTTTGTTTCTTTAAAGGTTTCTATTGCTGTGAAAAAGCTGATAGGTGTAATTAGGTCCCATTTGTTTATTTTGGCTTTTATTTCTGTTGCTTGGGTGGATTGCCCTAGGAAAACATTGCTGAGATATATGTCAAATAATGTTTTGCCTATGTTTTCTTCTGAGAAGTTTATAGAGTCTTGTCTAATGTTTAAGTCTTTAAGCCATTTTGAGTTTGTTTCTTTTTGGGTTATTTTTGTGACTCTATTGTATGCTTTCTATTTGTGGTTACCTTATTTTTCAAGTATATCAACCCATTACTATATCTATTTCCTTTAGACTGATAATCACGTAGGCTCCAAAACATCCTAAGAATAATGAGAAAAAAAAGAAAGAGGAAAAAATCTATCTTTTCTTGCTACCGTCTCCCATTCCCACCTTTTTGTAATTTGATGTACTTTTTCTTTTTTACATCTTCATGCTTATTCTCTTGTAACATGTTATTGCATTTCCAACTATGGTTTTCCCAATTCTATAGCATCCGGCTTCCTTTCTGTTAAGAGTAGAACCTTTTAATATCTCTGGTTCAATAATGCTGAATTATCTCCCCAACCCCCTCCCCCCTGCACCTCTGAATCCTCAGTCCAGGGAAGCCAAACCATCCTAGCCTTCTTCGGTTCTGGGAAAGCAATCTTCAGAGTGGGAAAAAAAAAAAAAAACACTGAAAAATAATATTCTGTGTGTTGCTTTCTACCTTTGCCCAGAGAGTGAGAATCATCTCTGAAGGCAGAGGAAGAAAGTTGGAGGTGTGGAGCACAAAGTCTTTTCTCCTTTTGCTACTGAAAAAAATATTGCTTTTGTAATTAGTCATGATGCCGTTTAAATTGGTGAGATCGAGATTCCACAGCTTCAGCGCCTGTGAATAACCAGCCGGGAGAAAGCTCTCCAGGGCCCCTGCAGTGGGAAAGGCAGCCCCTCTGAGCACCTGCTGTTCTGTATTCTTCCTGCCTCCACGCAGTTTCGCTAGGCACCTTGCAGGACGATGCAGTTACCCGAGGTGAAGGACACGGAGACCCCTGATGTGTGGCGAGCCACAAGAGCCCATACTTAAAGGACTAAGTGAAGAATTGTGGGGCAGGTGTAGGAACAGAGGATGGTTGAGACCCAGGATGTTGTCCTGGAGTACAGCAGGCGAGGCTGGCGGGGCAGATGGGGCCCTGGGGCATGGGCAGTCCTTGAGGGATCTGAAGCAAATATATGAACCAAGAGACTGGATTCGTTTGGGGGTACAGAGCCCCCTGGAGGCCGCGGGGCAGTGCAGCAAGCCCAGGAGGAGCGGGCACTTCCCCAAAGTTGGGTTGACAGGTCACAACCAACTCATTGGGAACCGAGAGGTACTGAGATATTGTTAACTTTATGTCCCTCTTCCTGGGAAAGAAACTGATTCCTGTTGAATAGCCTGTGTCGTTAGTGAGAATTAAAGACATGAAGCAACATTTCCTCAAAGTCATCCATTGTGTAGTTGTTAATAAGGGTCAAATGCAAACTTGAATAGATTAAATCAAACACTCATCATCGGATTTTAAAATCCTTTAAAATAAAAATTCTTGCTGTCTTTGTTCTTCATTTCAGGGTTCACTTGGTGATAATAATAGTAACCAAAGCAACAGCAAACCCTTACAGAACTCTGTCCTGCTGTTCCAGGAACTCTGTGTTCACGAAAACCCAATGAGGTAGCACTTTACAGGAAGGACAGTGATTAATCACACAGGTAGTAAATGGCAGAGCTGGGACTTGAACCCAAGCTCTCTGGCCCCAGAGCCCCCTCTCAGCCCCTTCACTGCAGCTCATCACTTGGCATGCCCGACACAGGCCAGCATTAAGGAGCAGCGTGACCTTGGCCAAGACTGCTTCACTGCTTGGTCTCTGTTTCCTCATCTGTAGAATGGGGGTGTGGGCAGTGAACTCTGTGAGCTCAGTAGTCACTTCCTCCAGCCCTGCTATTCTACTGCTTTGAATTAATTTAGTAAGTATCCGAGCCTCTGAATGGCCTACACATGGGCTGTTGCTTTGCTAGGCCCTGGCTTACGGAGCAAAGTAAGATCAGCCTGCTTCTCTGACAAGCCTGTGTCCCTCCACAGCAAACAGCTGTGAGGCCTAGGCTCCCTCGCTGGCGGTCGGGGGCTGGGCAGGAAAGTCTGATAGAAGATGGAGGCAGAGCCCCTCCGGAAACAGTGGTGGCCACACAGCTCTCAGGAGCGGGGGAGTCTGTCCAGGCTGCTGAGAGGGGAGTCCTCATGAGGCCAGTAGCCCCCAAACTAAGCCCACAGGACAAAGATCCAGCCATCCCTGCAGTGTCACCATAGAGCCAGTCCATCCTCATCACTGTGCCTCTGTGCTCCTTTGTTCTGGGGCCTCTCTTCCCCCTACACCCAGAAGACTCTTCTCCCTCTCTTCTCTGAGTGTCCCCTCACTTCACCCGTGGTCCCTGCTTCCTGGGTAACCATCTGTGGAGTTGACGCTTTGCCCCCTCACACCCCCCTTTTGATCAGGAGCCTGGGTTGGCCTCCTTGTGCTCACTTTCCCCCTTCAGATGATTGTTCCTTCTCTCATGGGAGCACCTGGAAAACCCAGATCCTTTCCTAGCAGTGCCTGCCACCCTGGCCTCCCTGCATAACTGCCTCAGTCAGGAGAACCTGGACCACAAGCTCTGTATTGCCTCACCTCCTACCATCAAGACTTCAAAGTTCATTCTCCCTCCACCACCCAGTATGGTCATTTTAGGGTCTTCTCCGTCAGCCTGAGCCAGCCACCCCCCATACCCCCTAACCGCGGGCTCATACCCAGGAGTGTCTCCACCACAGTTTCAGCCTCTCTCCTTTAATTGCCCACCTCTAGCCATCCAGCTTCTTCTCCACCAGCCTCCCTGGCCCTCCTTCACCCTCACTGGGGCATCATGCCCTGACTCCTCTGCTTTCCTGCCTGTCCACGTTCCTTTTACTTCCACCTCCCCACCTTCCAGCTCTGCATCCACAGTTAGCACTCTTTATGACAAACAAAACCCCCTTGACCCTTGATCTTTTCAGTTCCTCAACAGGACGACTTCCATCTCGGTTCACCCAGCTCTATTTGTTCTGAGCCTGCAGGCAGCAGGCTCTCCCAGCACAGATTTCTAGGACTACAAATCAATGCCCACCATGTTGCCACTGTCAGGCAATCCTCCAGGATTTCTCTAGTGTGCACATTTCCCCACTTATCACCCAGTCGTGTCAACATTCTCTGCTCTCTGCACACCTCTAAGCTTCCCTCTGTCTCTTCCCTGACTCCCAGCAGATGGCCTTGCCTCCTGCTTCAGAGAGAATGACATCTTACTGGAAAGGAACTTGCTCACCTGCAGCAAATCTGCTCACCTCACCTTTTATCTGTCCCTCTCCCACCTGGACTCTAGCTGTAGTTGTTCTTAATTTAGTGAGTTTAGTTGACATATATATACACAGTTAAAAGCATAGCACACTATAGGCTTCCGTCTAGGGCTTACTTTTTCAATTTAACATAGAGTGTGTGATTCATCCATTTTGCTGCATGTACCTGCAGTTCATTTGTTTTAACTGATCTTAAATGTTGTGTGTGTGAAAGTAACACAAGAGAAGGGTAAGCCAGGATTCAGTATGCTGGTTACTTCCTGTGAGAAGAGGCCAAGAGCAGGATAGGACACAGTATGTTACTGTCAATAGTCCTGTTCTGATGCTGGGTGATAAGTTCACAACTGTTTCTTATAATATTAATTTTAATACATAAATACCCATGACAGGCACCTAAGATGAGAATGTGTCATGAACCAAGACATACAATGGGTAATATTACATCATTATTGTTATCTAATCTTGTTATAAAATATATTAATCATAATCCTACATTGTTATGTGTTATATATTATATAGATGCATGAATTATATATTATGTATATAAATACCTACATATGTATTTTATACTATCTGATAATAAATAAACAGAACATAATATGCTAGTATATCTACTATTATGTATTATTTAATTAATAGTAACATACTATATCCTGTTATATGACATGGCACATAATCTTTAGTCAAATAAAATTATGTCACTATATGTAATGGTAATTAATAAAATTAAATAAAAAAGCCCACAGCTTTTAACGCTGACACCGCTCCAGCTGTCACGGTCTTTTCTCTTCCCTTTCATGGCCGAGGTCCTCACAGTGCTCTCTGTTCCCCCTTTCATCTCCTTATCCTGAACATTCCTCCTCCTCCCATCCCATGCTGGCTTCTGCCCCGTAGTCCCTCTAGTCACCAGAGGCCTCTGGGGCACTGACTTGCGGGCACGGTCTCAGGCCCCAGCTCACCTGCCTGTCCGCCGCCTCTGCCACCACTTGTGGGGATGGGGCAGGGGGCAGAGTGCACCTGTTGTCCTGGAAGAGAACACAGCACAGACTCCGTGACCAGCAGCAGGTGTGGCCGGGACCTGCAGGACTTGGGGGAGAGCCAGACTATCTGCATCCAGACCTGGGGCACTTGGAGTGTGAAGAAACCCAGTCCTCACTGCCCCTGAAGTGAGGAAAACACCCTCAGTTGGGTTAAAGTGCTTATGACCTAGGTCTGTTGGCTGGAAAGGACAAACTGGCCACTAAGGGGAGGGTAGTTGATGTTCCAGGCCCCACAAAAGCCCTAAGGGCTGGCGGGGAAGCAGGCTGGACGCTTCACTGGACCCAGTGTCCCCTCGGGGGTGGGGCCTTCGGGAACAAGCAGAAAGCTCTCGGTCTCTGGGGGGAAAGCGGCAGTGTGGGAGCATCCCTGCAGCGAGTCAAGTGAAGTCAGGGCCTGTGGGATCCGTTTGTATGGCCACATTGAGCCTCAGCAGAAACCACAGCATGAGTGGATTCCTGTCTCTCCAGGTGCCATCGTGTCTGAGTGTCAGGCTTCAGACTCAATCCCCTGGAGTGCTAGGACTGTTTTAGACAGAGGCGGTTCAGGGAGGCTTCAAGAGGGCGGTACTGGCCTTCCTGCCGACACGATTACACGAAGATCAAACAATCCATCGATTGGAAGAAAATAAGAACAATGGTCACATCTGGACCCCAAGCTTAGATGTGGTGCATGGGTGACATTTATCGACAATCCAGCGAGGTTCTGGCCAGAGCTAGAGGCCAGGGCAGCAAGCTGGGAGTGACACTGAGGATCATTATTGTGCAGAGGCTGGATTGGGGTTCTGCAGGCTCCTCCCAGGAGGGGCCTCAGTGTTTGGGAGGTGGCTAATGTGCCTGCTTCATGTCACCAGCAAGTGATGCCACCTGCGGAAAATCAGCTATAATCCTGAGACGGGTCAGCCATTGGTGATGTGATAAGGGCTCCTACAAGAGGGGGCGACAGACGGATAGTGAGCCAACCAACAGGCTGATGAGTTTCTGGCCTGTGTTTATCGTGCTTTCGTATCAAGAATGAGGAGAGAGTTGAATGGCTCACCATGAAGAGTTTAACAAATTAAGAGGGTTCCGTGTCTCACTCGGAGGAATTCTGGAGGTGTTTAGACCCAGTGGAGAATAATGTCCTCTTGGCTCCTCATAAATCTGGCAAGCCCACCAGCCCTCTATGACCAGACCTTGGCAAGTGCCTTCCCTTGGTATAACAAAACCCTTTCCACCCACGCCTGTGGTAAGCTTTTATTTTTTTTAATTAATGGGAATGAAGATACCTTACAGCCTCCTCAGACCTCTCCTTAGGGCTTCTGTCCTTAGACCACGTCAAGGGGGCCTGCTGCCTTGGGTCTTGCACTACAGAGGGTCCCTCTGGCTCTGACACTTCCTCTGGCCATGCCCTCCATGGGGTGGAGTCAGCATGGCAAGAGGACACGGTCATTGGCTCCATCCCGTGCTCTAGAAACCCAGGACCCCAAATGTCCTGCCTCAGCAGACCCTGACCCATTTCTAGTGCCTGCACCTGCTCTCCCCGGAGTTCAGATTCCCAGGACTCACCGAGAGGCCAAAAGTCAGCTGTTTGCATGGAGGGTATGAGCAGAGCCCGGACGTTAGGACTGAGTGTCCCCCTGTGCACATCCAAGGCCACTTGTGGCAAGGGATGGAAACAGTATTGGAAGAAAAGGGTCATGCTAGTGATCAGAGACTGGGAATCAGCTCTCCCGACATGCTCACTTTCTTTGCCGGACTCCCCTGTGTCTGGGAATTCTAAATTTGAACCTGGCCTTCCCCCTTATAATGAATGTATATTTGTAAAGGCAGGACTTTAGAACTTATTACACTAAACATGTTTTTATATATAGGATGTGAGCTCCCAGGTATGCTCTGGTCCTGCACTTCCAAAGGTCCAGAGCAGTTATGTTGGCTCTACTGAGACTGTAATTGGTAAAGACCATCTCCAGAGAGGAGGGGCTCCTGATTCATGCTCCAAAGTCAGGAACTTCTGAGTGGATAAAACAATGGACACCGTGACCCTCAATTGTAAACTGATTTAAAATAATGCCAAAGTGTGTATGACGTGTGTGTGCACACGTGCACACCTGGGGACGTGTATGGTACATGACTGTGACTGTGTGTGTGTGTGCACGCAGGCACGCCTGGGGATGTATGTGGTTCTGTATGTTATGTGCTTGTGTGCGCCTGAGGACGTGTGTTACATGACTCCATGTGTGTGTGCGCGTGGGGATGTATGTGGAGCAGAGCCAGTGTGTCTGCACGTGTGTTTGTGTGTACGTGCATGCATTGGTTTTAATAGTAGAAGCTATCCTTTAGAATTATGTAGTAGTAAAAATTGTATGATGTCCTTTGCTGTATAATTCAAAATTAAAATAATCTTCAATCACCAGAAATTTAGTCCCCCTCAGATTCTGATTTTTTTTTCCATATTGATTATGTCTTCATTTTACTGATGGGGAAACTGTAGCTTAGAGATGTTAACTGACTCAACCAAGGGCATGAAGCTTACGAGCCCAGGACCAGGACGAAGTCCAAGCCGCGCTGCTCCAGAGGCCTGGAGCCCTGCTCATGGTCACTCATGGCCTCTTTGTGGGGAAACAGACTCTGATGGGCTGTGGCCAGCTTGCAGACGGCCTGAGCCGGGGACTCGGGAAGCCGAGAGGAGAGTAGCAGACTGCAGACAAGAGTGAAGGGCTGCTCAGAAGTCAGATAGTGTCCTAGGTCTTGGATGAGGAACGAGGCTCTCTGTTCATCCTTGATCACTTTGCTGGTGGCTAAAAGGGACAAAGGCCCACGAGAGCACTTCTGGGAGCTGCCTGCCAAAACCTGGAAAAGGACTGCCCAGGACTGGCTCTGCAGTAGGAGCAGAGGAAGGAAATGTCGCCTCCTGGTGGACATCCTTGATGATGGCCTTGGTATAGAGGTGGCAGGACAAGGTCCTAGTGTATGATCGTTTTCATGTGTCTTAAAAATCATTGCTTCATATATTTTATCCATTTAGTGGTTTATTTTAGGATGGTAAATACGGTCTCTGTTACTCCATATTACCTGGATTTATTAATTTTTTTATTGTTAATTTTCTCTTCAGTGATTTGGAAGCTATATTGCCTCTTAATGAAAATTCTCTCTAAATTTTTATAAATCATCTCTAAGTTCATAACTTTATATGCAATTGGATGAGTATTTCTAAAAGAGTCTCAAAAATGAAATAATCTATTAGATCCTGTTCCTCAATAATGATAAATTTAGCATATTTTACCTCTCTGTTGTTCCAAATTGTGTGTGTGTGTGTTTGTACTCCAGTTACTACTTTTTAGACAGTTGCTTTAAGTTTGTTGCATTAACAAAGAAAATATAGGTATAAAAATCTTGGATTTCATTGCTCACTAAAATTATTTAATCCCATGTCTTTCCCACTTTTGAGTTATTTACTTATTGGGATTTCCCAATCAACTAGACACATGATTGACTAATTTCTTTCGAGTGGTGGACATGGAGCACTTACATATCTATATGCAGATTTATGTTCTCCTCATCAACAACTCTCAGCGTGTTGTTGATAGTCCAAGTCTTGTTTTAAATTAAGGCATTGTTTTTCATCAGAAAAAAAAATTTCTTAATTTAAGGTGCTGTCTTTTTATGGCTGGCTAGTCTTGTAATGTGAATGGATATTAAAAGAGATTTCCTTAACCTTCCTCCTTCTTTTTGCCATATCTCAAATTCATTGAGAAACATGTTTTTACCATTTCTCAGATGGGCTTCCGCTTTGACTTTCACTTTAAACCATCACCCCACTCTTTTTCTCCATGCTTATTCCTGAAAAAGTGAGCTCTCTATCGGATTAAAGGTGGTTCCTGTCAGAGATGTGTGGCTTCCTGTCCAAAGGTCCAAAGGAAGAGAAAAGGAAAGACTCCTGTTTCTGGTGGTTACATTTTGTCAGGTTAGAGATCTAGTTATCCATGTGGCTGCGGTGGAATCTGCAATATCTTGGCTCAGAGATTCCTTTTTCTGGCTTACTAGGGGAGCCGCATTAGCTGGGGTCATGGAGCTGTGGCCGTTGTCAGGATCCCGGGACTGAGGCAGCCCCTCTCACCCCTTGTTATTTTGATCTTGCAAACTCGGTCCCAGCTATGTGAACCCTGCACCTGGCGGCCAGGATCGCCCCCCACGCGACGTGTCCCCAGTTCCTTGGCGTCCCTCACCGCTATCAGCTAGCTCCAGTAAGGGTACAAGCTGGCTTCCACTGTGGCCCTTCCTCCTTCCTCTCCAGGCAGGCCCTCCTTTCCCACTAGTTTGCCCTAAGCCTTCTCTCCTGCGTTACATACGCTGAAGGAATTTCTCCGGATTTCCAGCAGTTAGATGGCGCTCTTCTATGTTTGGACCACTTCAGTGCTTGCAGTCTATATTTAGGAGGTGGGAAGGAGGAGTTTGGGGGTTCTCCGTATCTAGGGTCTCTCTATCCAGCAGATTAAACTAACTGTGGATTGAAAATATTCGGGAAAATACAGAAAGTTTCAAAAAGCAACACTTGAATTTGCCATACACTGGCAACTACTTACATAGCATTCATGTTGTATTAGATACTATGAGTAATCTAGAGATAATTTAAACTACACAGAAGGACACAGCAAAAGAGAAAGTGACAACAAATATATGCATATATTCATGTATAACTGAAAAGTTGTGCTGTATGCTGGAATTTGATACAACATTGTAAAATGACTATAACTCAATAAAAAGAGTTTGTATATATAAGAAACAGTACATGGGAGGATGTACATGAATTTCATGCAAGTCCTATGTCATTTTATACAAGAGGCGTCAGCATCCATGGATGTTGACATCTGGGGTGATTCCTGGAACCAGTGCCCCATGGTTACCAAGGGATGACTGGAGGTCCAGGCTCCTTATCCCAACCTGTCAGTTTCCCACGTGGTCTGAATCCTACCTGTACCACACTTCCCTTGTTGCTCTCCTCCAGCCCTTGCAGACTGCCCTCTGATTGTTTAACAGGCCACACTCACTGCACTTCATTTCTGGCCCCTAGAAATACATGTTACTTTCTGAGCATGTCTCTGCTTTCAAAAAATGGGCTGCATTGTCACTAGAGAAGACAGTGTGGAATTTCATTTAAAAACTGAAAATGGACTTAACTCATGATCCGGCCTTCCCACTCCCTGGCATATGTCAGAAGAAAACTCTATTTCAAAATGTCACATGCATCTCAATGCTCACAGCAGCACTATTTATAATAGCCAGGACATGGCAACAACCCAAATGTCCATCGACAGCTGACTGGATAAAGAAGTAGTAGTATATTTACACAATGGAATACTATGCAGCCATGAAAAAACAAAATAATATCATTTGCAGCAACATGGATGGATGTAGAGATAGTCATTCTATGTGAAGTAAGCCAGAAAAAGAGAAAAATGCCATATGATATCACTTATATGTGGAATCTAAAAAAGACACAGATGAACTTAGCTACAAAAGAGAAACAGACCCACAGACATAGAGAAAGAAACTTATGGTTCACAGGGAGAGAAGTGGATGGGAAAGGATAAATATGGGAATTTGAAAAGTGCCCCTCTTGGGAGTGATGCAAATATTAGCTATCTTGATTGTGGTGATGGTTTTCTGGGTGTAGACATTTATCAAATTCATCAAATAGTACATGTGAAATATATGTATTTAACTGTACAGGAATCATACCACAATAAAGGTGCCTGTAAAAAAACAAGAAAAGGTTGGCAGCAATGTGTCCTACGTTTTTATGTGTCTTAAGTGACTGGGTCTTCAAGTTTCCGGTCTGTCATATTTTCTGAACCAGAAGTGCCCTGCTTCCCTTTTCTTTGTTAAACTGTCAGTGGGTGGCATTTATTCCCGTGGCTTCAACTGCTCTCTGTCCACTGATTAACTGTCAAATCTTTTCCAGCATGAACATCTCAGTTCAGTCCCTGAAATATACTTCTAATTGACAAGTAGACATTCCCATTTTATTAGCCCATAAAAATCTCAAGCTCTGTATGTTTGGATTTACACTCGCTCAGAAATAGGTTTACTTTTTCAAACAATGGCATCACTATCCCATCTGTTTTCCGTGACATACATCTGGGAGTTTTCCTTCACTGTTCCACTCCCTCACCCCCATCAGTACTACAATTCTATTCCTTAATGTCCCCCAAATAAGTCCCCGCCCCTCGCTCCCCACTGCATTAATTCCCACCCCTTGCTAGTCTCCCCAGTGCTGTACTTTAGAGTGAACAATCCACTTTGCTCACTTTTAATGACTAATCTGTGTCACTGTCCTTAAAACCCCAAAGAATTCCCCGCTGCGTGTGTGAGGAAGTCCACGCTCCCTGATTTAACGTCACACCTTCTCATCACCTAACTGCTGCTTTTTTTCAGCCTCAGCTTCCGTTAGTTCCTCACAGCCTCTAGCCTCACTGACCTTCTTTCCTAAGTGCAAAGTGCTCTTAGACACGACCAGACCTCTGCACGAGACACGCAAGCTGCTGAGAATCCTGTCCCCACCACCCACTCTCCTGGTCTAGAGATTTGCTGGAATCCGTCAGATGTCAGTGCAGAAAGCAATTCCTCTCTGACACCTTCCTTACCTTCTAGAACACAGCCCCAGGCAGTGCAAGAGCCCCTCTGAACATACAATATACATGATGCCAAGTGACTCTTACCACATTGTTTTCAAAACCTATTTAAATTAGTCTCTTCCACGACACACTGTGATCTCCTTGAGGGATGTGGGGCTGTGTGGTATTTGTCTAGACAGCTAATGTCTGCCACAGATCCCGGGCCATCGGAAACAGTCTGCTGACTCATCAAAAAGAATTGTCATCTTTGCGACGTAAGAAAGACTACATGATCTCTGATCTTACTCCATGCGGGAAGGGTCAAAATAATTTCACATAGAACTACAAAGGCAAAATATGTGTATTCTTTTCCTCTTTGTGAGCCCGAGATCATAGGCATCCTGGAACGTAGGTGTCACTCTAAGCTGTCTGTCCCCTAGGCTGTCACGTCCAACTTCAACATATTTTTTTTGAAGTTGTAGGGACATGTGTACATCACCCTGTCTTAGAGCAAACGGCGCTTCAGCCTGACCCAGTTTAATATCCATATGAAAATCAGAAATCTTCCAAACTGAAGCATGAGGAAACATTTCCCTTCTCTCCTTCCAGTCTGTCTGCCATCTGCATCCCACATCCCCACTGCTCACCTGCGTCACACCACCTTCCATCTTGAAACATTTTCCGTGGCACACTCGGATGAGAACTAATTACAGTAGTCATGAAATTGGTCCCATGAACGTAGGCTCTGCACAACAAGGATGCTTTGACCGGAGGCCTCAGCCATGGCCTGCAGGGTCTGTTCACATTTTCTGTCTGGCTTCAATTCAGACAGTGTGCAGAAAATCAAGCCTGCAGTTAAAGTCATAGAAGGCCCAAGAAATCCGGAAAAATAGAGTGAGAGTCATCTCCTTGGGAATATTTTTGAAAACAATCCACTAATAGGAAGAAGAGCTTTAAGAGGTTCGTTTCAGAGCAGATGATGTCCAACTGCAGGTGGGTCAGTTTTGTCATTGTTGCCCGCTAGTTGGCTTTCTGCTGCTTCTAACATGCCGCTGTTTAGAGAAGTGGCCTCAGTCGGCCCTCAGAGCAGAAAGGTGAGCTGGGCCTGGCGACAGCCTAACTCCTCTGCTGTGTAGTAACCCGCTGAGAAGGAAGGGATGCCCCAGGGCTTCCTCTGACTCTCTCTCCTTCTGTTATAAACTCTCTGAAGGGAAAATGGAGTAAAAAATTCTTAATTCAGTATGGTATTGTCAAACTATAAAAATAATTGTCTTTGGACGGGAGGGTATAGTTCAAGGGGTAGAGTACATGCTGGGTTCAATTCCCAGTACCTCAATGTAAAAAAATAAGAAAAATTATTTTTTTTAAAAAAGAAAAAGAACAAAGCAGAAAAGAGATCTCAAACAATCCAACTTTAAAAGGAAAAAAATTTATACATAGCAATCAGCATGGTCTTTTGCTAGATTAGGAGTTTGGGATTAACAGATACACACTACTATGAATAAAATAAATAACCAACTCCCAGGTACTTAGTAACCTAGTTCAACCTGAATCCTTTCTCTTTTTTCCCCTCAGCAACCCATGGAAACCTCTGAAATTGTCACCTTGTAAAGAATTCATTTAAAGGTGGTTTGAAAGTTACTGCTTAAAACATTTATTTGTGATTCTGTGAATATAGGTCTAGTAAGAAAGATAGACAATAAACCAGTAAGCAAATAAATATATTATGTACTGCCAAGTACTAATAATTGCCACAAAGAAACATAAAACTTATTAGGAGAGAAAATGATTGAATAGGAAATATGTGCATGCTATTTTAAATAATGTGGTCAGATAAGTCCTCTCTGAGGGTAAAATAATTTGAACAAAGTCCTGAGTGAAGCAAAAGAATCAGCCACATAGGTCACAGACCAGAAAAGCCTCCCAGGCCAGGAGAAGTGTAAGTACGAGACTTGGAGTTAAAAAAACAGCTGTCCTGGTGGGGACCATCTGGGCGGTGAAGATGGGCTGGAGCAGAACGGTGAGACCTGAGGCTGCAGAGATGGGTGAGGGTCCGGATCACACAGGGCCTTTGTAGGGACTCTGGATATCCTTCTGAATACAATGGAAAATCACGAGGGTATTGTGCAAAGCAGGACAACTTGATCCGATTCATAATTTAATAACACCACTGTGGGTAACATATAGGGAATAAGCAATGGAAGCAGGGCAAGGTAAGCTGATGGGAAGCCAGTGGGAATATTGCTGCTGACCTGGAGAGAGACACCGATGATGGGCTGGGATGAAGGTGGGAGACGGGCAGAAAGGGGGACACGATTTAACAGTAACGGTCACAGGCCTTAATGCTCGAGTTGGACACAGACACAGAGTGGTTCAGGGTGATGGGTATGTGATATTTGGGGCTGAGCCACAGTTTTTGTGCAGAGACCTGACAAGAGAGTAAAGTGGGGACGTTGACGTCGGTAAGAAGGGTTGGTGGGTGTTGAATTCCCCCTAGAGCCGCGTCTCTGCTTCTCTGCAGATGAAGACAGCAGAGCAGGGATGGGTGTTCCTACTTCTGAAGAGAATTGCGTGTCCTCCTCACCGACAAATTCGAGAGGCCGACCTGCCCATCCAATTGCAACATCTTGAATATGCTTCTTTCTATCCAGGAGGAGATTTCCAACTAAGATGCCAATCAAAAATTCCCGTGTCCACAGTTAGAGATGTGTACCTTTTGGAGGATCTCAGAGATGCCTCCACAGAGTCTTGGTGTGCTCTGTCTCGCTCAGAGCACACAGTTCCCTTCAGTCCTCTGGGTCTCAGCAGAGAAGATTTCACAATTAGCCCCTCTCAGGCCCTGGGGACAAACTTCCCGCTTGACCGAGCTCTGAAAATGAGCACGAGTTCCGGGCAAAAGGCCTTCTCCAGGGCGCCATCTCGCATGTAACATAAGGACAGTGTACAAAAGAGGGGGAGGGTTGATTGTATAAATGGATTTTAATTTTTGCTCTGATTCTGTCCTTCCGTTTTGTTAAGGAAGTGTTCTTAGGCCAGACATGATTCTCCTTTTTTCTTTCTATTTGATCATCCAATAGGTTTAGATAGGGTATTTGTTTTAGGGTAAGAATCTTTAAAAAAAAAAACTTGCAAATAGCGTCTTGTTAGGCATTTGGACAAGTAAATTCTCCCAGCATTATTGAACCCTCTTGTTCCTCCAGGGGGTCTCAAAAGGTATACATGTTCCAACTCTGACCCAAAACCAATGAGACTTTTCTTTTTTTTAATCACTTCTCCATGGACAAAAGATATCACTAAAGAAGGTGAGAAAAAAGCAGGTCCCCATCATCTAGAGTCCCTCCCAAAGAGCCCACAGAAGTAAAGAGGAGATGAACGAGAGAAACGGTTTATTTATACACATGCAGGAGCCAACCAGAAAAGTAACTACCATGATAAATGGTGAAAGTTAAAGGCTTTTTTATCAACCTAACTTAATAGGGCCAAGGGAGAGGAGAGAATTGGCTTCCACGACAAGTTTTCTTCTACATCTATTGAATCTCAGGTATCTTCAGCTTAAAATGCTTTTGTATTAACCGTGGGTTCCATCTGATTTTCCATTCCTCGAACTTTGTTCTTCTTTTTCAAGATTTACTCATGCATTCTGAGCCCCTGGCTTTTCCATGTGAATTTTAGATTGATTGTGAATTCCTGCAAAACACCACTTGGGATTTGGGTAGGCATTCTTTGAGTCCTTAGATCTATTCGTGGACTATTGTCATCTTAGTAGAATGAAGCTTCCTGCTCCACGAATATGGGATTATTCTCTGTGAATGTAGGTCTTAATTTCTGTCAACAGAATCTCTAATCTATCGTAGTCTTCAGTGTCCAAGTCTGGTGCTTCTTCCTCACCTCTTTTGGATGCTGATTCAGAAGAGACACGACCTCCTGGAGAACCTCTGCTGCCTCGGAGCTGACATGGAACTGAGTCCTGAGAAGGCTTCAAATCCTTTTAAAAATAGGATTAATATACTTTAATTACTCCATAGATGAGTAATGAATGGGTCACATTAACATAGGATTTTAATGCTTTTAGAATTAGTAGAGTAATACAGACACATTATAAAAAATTGAAATATTGACTAAAAGAGAAGAGATTTTTAATTCCCACCCACAGAGGTGACTGTCATGAATGATTTGGTGCTTATGTCTCAGTCTCTGTGTCTCTCAGTCTGTCTCTCTCCATCTCTGTCTCTCACACACTCACAATCAGATCAATTTTCATCTATGCTGACTTCACACACATGTGGTCCTGCAGATGGGATCCTGGTTGCAGACAGTGGGTCTGCATTCTTTCACCCTGAGGCCTCCCTTGAAATTGGGATGAGACCAGGCACCCACTTTTCCAACTGCACAGCATTCATTCATCCACATAAACCAGAACGTGTGGACCCCATCCCCTCTCCATCAACATTAGTGTTGCTTTAATTCCGACTGTTTCAACCAGTGCTGTGATGATCACCCTTGAAAAGGCATCTTTGAATAGGTGTGTAAGGATTTTAGTGGGATTAACTGTAAGGATCAGAACTTCTGGGGAAGAGATGCATCTGTGGCCCTTTGATGCGTCCTGCACCCTGTTCTCCTGAAAAGGAGCGTCCCTTCACTCTTCCCTCCAGGTTGTCACCAGGGCTGGTTGTCACCCGACTAAAGACCCGCCAGTGTGATGGTGACTGGTGCTCTCTCTGCAGTGTTTCCGTCTGCCTGTGTTCTCACATGAGAGGTCAAGCATCTCTAACACACACTGGTCACCTGCATTGCCTCTCATTGGAACTGACCATGTCGGTTCTGTTTCTGTATAGAGCACTGGGTTTCGAAAGGATTTTGGACTACAGGGATGGGAAAACTTTCTCCAACCTTCGGTTATGAGGAAAGAACTTTCCAGGATGTGGTTTGTCTTTCAAGCAGTTTTTCTGGGCTTTTGCTAAGTTTTTTGATTTGTTTGGCTTTGTTTTTTGCCACAGGAAGAGCTAAGCATCTCCCTTCTGTCTTCTGGCTGTGGTGTCACAGGGGGAACAGCAGTGTCTACCCTGAGATTATGCACAGTTACTAAAAGGGCTTCATTTTGTACATCACATCTTTAATCCCGCTGGATATCCCCTTAAAATAATAAAAATGCTGTTTCAAGTGAAAACAAGAACAAAAAAATCACCAGCCCCAGCTTAAAACATGTGGGCAGGGACAAAAAAAATCTTTTTTAACGTTTCACTAACAGGGAACACCCAGGAGAGGTAAAGACACGCAGAGAGAAAGAGGACTTGGGGTTGTCAGGGGCTGGGTGAGGAGGGAGGGGAGTGCACGCTCTGGATCCTTGGTTTCACTTTGAGGAAAGAAATAGTGTGAAACTAGATGATGGTGATGGTCGCACAACATTGTGAATGCCCCTAATGCTCCTGAATTGCACAATTTTGAACGGGGGAAAAGTCTATATTTTATTAATTAAACTCTAAAAAGAAAAATAAAGGATGGCATAAATGATGTGAAACAAACAAAGGAAACAAAAGAAAACCAAATAAAGACATCTCCAGCGGAAGGGACATCAAGTTTGGGAGGGGGAGGGGACTGATGGTGGGATTTTGGAGAACATTTTGGAGAGGAAGGTGTGGGTGGGTGTAAAGGGGGCTCTGCCCCAGGGGGTGGTGATGCCTGAAATGATTCTCCATTGCCGAGCAGTCCAGGTGCAGAAGCAAGTTCAGGAGGAGCTGCAGGAGTGGCAGGACGGAGCTCAGGGTCTCCTGCTGGATCCAGATAGTCCTTTTTTTGGTCTCTGACATCTTCCCATGCCCCTGCCTCCTGTGTAACTATTGGATGTGGACAGAGTTTTAAGTCTTGTGTAAGAGCTCATGCTTTGAGAGAGGAAAAATTTACCCACCTGCCTCCCTTTCCATGTGCCTCCTCAAGGACAATCTTACCAGAGCTTTCCAGACAGCTCCCACCCAGAAAGTGCACACAGGATGTGTTCTGTGACTGAATTTTTCCAGACAGGTGGTCTGAGGCCATTCTTTGCTCTGGTCCCAACAGTAGCCTCTGAGGACACCTCCCTGTGTGGCCCAGCCCTCACCCCTCCCTCACCTACACACATGCACGAGCCCTGCCTTTCTGACCTTCGGGCTCTGCTTTGGGGGCTCCTGGTCCTCCACCTGACTTGCAGCGAGGTGGGCACGGTGCTCCAGGTCAGAGCCTGGTGTGCTGAGCTTCCCGTCAGCCCCGGGTAGGTCCCTGGGGAGAGCCCTGGGTGATGTCTGGGTCGGAGGCCTGCCCCACTGATTTCTGGGCCATGGTGGTGGGGAACCCTGCATACCCAGACCCACCTGGAGCCTGCGTTGGCCCTCAGAAAGGTAGCACACCAGCCCTTCACTTGGGGAGGGGGCGATGGTGTTCCTGTTCATCAGCTTCTGTTCAATATGTGGTATCTGGCTCTGCAATGACAGTGACCAGCAGCTGACCCGGCAGGAAGTCCCAGAGTCCTTCCCAGCCAGGAACACTCCTGATTCTGTCCACTCGACCCTCTGCTGCCAGAAAAGACCGGGACCTTGTTCAGCTCAGACACCCGGGAGGGAAAAGACATACCCAGAGAGCATGGGCTCCATCTCAGGGAGCAGGGCCCTGACCCGGCTCTCCACATCCCGGCCAGCCAGCTTTGACCTGGGCTGTGGATGTGACCAGGCCCCCAGGCCTCTGACCTGCTCTTGCTTGAGGCAGAAACCCATCCCCAACATGACTGCTCCACCTCCACCAGCCAGGAAGGGGCTGTGGGGCTACCTGGGTGGGATCTGAGTGGTGGCCCGGCCTGGGCGGGCCTGCCCTGGGCCTCCCTGTTTTATCTTTGTGTCTCTCAGGCCAAAAGGCCAGAGGTGCCTTGGGTGAGACCTGACCCAGCGCCGGCAGCATTGGTACAGCCCCTCACTGCGGGCTTTTTGGGGGTTGCGGCCTCAGGATATTGGGATGCAGCAGAACATGCCTCTGTCTCCAACCAGGTGAGCTGAGTAGGGACTTCTCTACAGAGTGGGTGCTGGTGACTTCGGTTCCAAGTTGTTGTGCTCCATTGCCAGGGAAGTGAGGTCACTTCCTGGGGTCCCCTTATCCAAGCTTCCTCCTGACACAAAGCTCCCCAAGGGCCTTTCTGGGCTGCCAATGACTCACTTCCCACCCCATGCCATGTCCACTCACAGTGACACAAACTCAGCCCCCCCATAGCCCTGGGGGGTCCTGGATCCAGCCAGAGCCGCAGCTCTGAGGACACAGCTGGGTTCAGACCTGGCTCCCCCCAAGCAGTGCTGTCACCCTGGACAAGCCACGTGCCTCTCAGGGTCTCCCCAATTCCCCATTGGCACAGTGTGGATCATTCTGACCCCTGCATCCAAGAGAAGCCATCCTGACTCTAGACCAAGAAACACTTACTGCATCTTTCACCTCCATGGGCTGGCATCACAGGGAGCTCGTGCACAGACTCAGCAAGGGAAGGACCCCACAGAGGGCTGGCGGAGTGCAGAGCACATGCCACACAGGCCGGGGTCTGCCCCGGGGTCTGGAGAAAGTCACTTTCCTTGCTGCTTGCTACCCAGCTCCCAGTCATGAGACTGAAACTAAATACAACTGTGACATTATCTGCCCTGGCATACAACCTCCTAGGTCACTCTGTCATGTTGACATACAAGCCCAGAGTCCCATCACGGCCTCTGTGGTAGGCTGCCCCACAATGACTTCCTAGTTTTTGCCTTCTGTTCCTACACTCTTGTGTGATCCCCACACCCTCCCCTGGAGGGTGGATGGACTTTGGGACCAGGTTCTGACATGTAGACTGACTTGTGAAAATGTGCGTGAGTTCCACTCCTTCCCAGCTCCAGTGTTACTTCTCTCTGTCTCTGTCTCTCAGTGCCTCTCTCTCTGTCTTGTCTCTCTCTCTGTTTCTCTGTCTCCCCCTGCTTCTCTGTGTTTCAGTCTGTCTGTCTCTTTTCCTGTATTTATGTGTGTATATATTTATGTGTATATGTGTGTATTTATGTGTGTGTATTGTTTGGGCCCAGGGCAGGTCACTTCTGAAAATCCCTTGATGACATATTGATTATTTGGAATTCATGTTAGTGAAGAAAAATTATCTTTGAAAATTGTGCAAGCACTTTGGTGGGATCTTCTCTAAGGCTCAGCACTGCTAGGGAAGGGATGCACCTGTGGCACTTTGATGTATCCTGCACCATGTTCTGCCAGAGAGGAGCGTCCATTTGCTCTTCCCTCCGGGGGACCTTCAAGTTGCAGAATAGAGAATAACTTTTGTTTTGTTAGAGGTTTTACAGAGGCACTATGACCTGGTCTACGTAGACAGCTGCAGACCAAGATAATGGCAGACTAATATCTTGGAGAACCATGTTCCCCAAGTCAGAATTCAGGCTCCTTTTCTACTAAAAAGGGGAGGGCCTGTGGTTGGTTGTTGCAAACATCTTGGTGTAGAATTTCTTTTTTCTTGGAATCCTTTGCAGCTGTCCACGTGGGTCAGATCATAGTGTTCCTGTAAAACCTGCAACAAAACAAACTTTTTCTATTCTGCAACTTGTTATCTTCATAGGAGTGGAAAAGTGTTAATATCCTTAAAGGTCAGAGTTTTGAGAATAGGCTCTTCTGTTTATTTCAGGGTAAAGGTAACATTGTTTTACAAAAGGTGCAGAGCTAGCAAGTCTAAGCCTAGAAAACATAGCAGAGGGTTAAAGGAAAAGGAACAGATCCAATATGGAGTAAGATTTGTTCTTCTCTATTACAGTGCCTTTTGGTGAGAGCTAAAAGGATGATTCCTGGGTGGGTCCTCCACTTTCCCAGGCTGGAGTTCAGGCAGGATCCCTGCCATATTCACCACGACTTTGGACCTGATCTGCCGCTGAGTAAGTGACAATTATTGGATTATAATTACCTGTCAAAATCCCTTCAATTGTTTGTAAACTATACCATAGCAGGGGATGTCTCATTGGCCAGTCAACTGCCAGTCTCCACTGATGCAAGGGGCCAGCGTCGCCGCGGGCTCCATGGTGGCCTGGCCAGTGCACCTTCCTACATTGCTCTCCAGCCTTGGCTTCCTAACTTTGATGCTTTAAAAGCTCCCGTCCCTCTTCCCTCTGGCCTGGTGTGAATGAACAATGTCCCTGCACCCACCTGGGCTGAGCCAAGACCACGCACACAGCCCCATGCACACAGCCCACCATCTGCTGACTACCCCTGGGATCAAGTGGACCCTCTGAACTCCCCCACGCCAAAGGTCCGCGTGCCCAGTGCCTCCGGCCTAGGGGCCCAGATCACCATCAGGACCATCAACCACCCATGACCCACAGGCCAGTGGCTGGCAGCCTGGAATCACCCTGACCCATCGGGTCAGTTGAGGCACAGGGTGTGGGGATCAGGGTGCCAGGGCGGGAATTGGAACCACATTCAGCCAAGCCTGCCTCGCCCTGTAGCCTCAGACATTAACTATGAAGGTGCACACTAGGCTGGGTCCCCCATTGGTGGCAGTAGTCATCATTACTGGAGCTCGGATTTCCCCACCCCAACCACAGGGTGAAGGGTGGGGGAGTCAGCTCAGGGTAGGGGTACACTCAGAGTGAAGGGGATCCCATGGTGAGGGGGTAAAGGTTGAGGAGTGTGGGGCCCGCTCAGAGTAGAACTGACCTGGCTGAGAGGTGGGGGGACAGTTTCAGAATGTTGGGTTTCCTGTGGTGAGACATGAGGGGTAAGCTTGTGGGTGTAGCCGCCATAGGTTAGGACCTAGCAGGTCGGAGTGTCAGGGCAGGGACAACGGTGTGAGGAGAAGGAGCCCTGTCTTCAAGGTCTGGTGGGAGACTGGGCCTGGCCAGGGGTGGGAGGGTAGTAACAGGGAGGGGAAGGTGAGCAGGGGAAGTGGGGCTGGCGGGGTGTGTCCTGGCCCAGGACAGTCGTGGTTCTAGTTCAGTGCCAGGACCCAGTCGGTGGCGGGGTGAAGGCTCTGGGGATGGAGACCCAGCGGGACAAGCAGGAGGGGCCTCACCTGGCTCCTCCCGGCCCCAGCGGCCAGGGCCGGTAAAGCAGGAGACCCACCCGAGCAGTTTGCGCTGCGGGCGGGAGGAGGAGGGACGCGCAGGCGCAGACGGACAGACGCACGGACGCCGGAATCTGCCTAGAATGCGTGGAAGCTGGCGGCAGCCGGTTGCTCCTGGACCAGCTCCTGGAAGAGGAACACGGCCTGGGGCCTGGGCTGCCGCTTGCCCGCGGCTCGGCTGCCGCTGCCGGACAGTTAAGAGGGCGCTGGTGGGGGCGCGCTGCTCGGGGAGCCGGCGGGTGACGCCTGGGCTGTGCGGCTGGGGAGGTGCCCAGGGTGGGGTGTGGAGGTGAGGTCCCGGCCGCGCGTCCCGTTAGGACACTGAGGCGGGTCCCAGCCGCCGCTGTGGTTCGTGGTAACCCCGCTATTAGTAGTTCCTGAACTCCCCGATTTTGCCGCCGCTTATACCCGGGTTTAGGAGAGCAGGTACAGCCCCGGGAGGTGGGAGGGCGCCGGACGGCTTCGGAGCATCTGCGACTGGCCGTCAGACCATGGCCTGCTCCCGGGATGCGGGTGCGGTGCGGTCGCGGGGCCTCGGATGGAATGGGGGCCGCCCCATGAGAGCCCCTGGATTTGCTCCCATCTTCCCCACGGCCTGACCTTGGGGGCGACCTGTAAAGCCCCGTATTCGTGGAACTCAGGTTACAGGTCAGGCTGCTCCTGGGAGGTGTCTGCAGTGAGATCAGTGTGCTGGGATGGCTGCAGCAGCAGCAGGAAATGGTTGCAACCCCCCGCTCTCACAAGCCAGCCCTGATCCCGCCATCACAGCCGCCGCCATTCCTTGACAGCACAGCACCCGCCTTCCAGGAGCAGGCTGACCTGTAACCTGAGTTCCAGGAAACTGGGGCATCAAAGGCCAAGCTCAGGCCAGGCGCTGGGGAGTTTGGAGCAAATCCACGGTCTCCCATGGGCAGACCCCATAACCCGCCACTGCCTTCAACCACACCGTGCCCTCCTCCCGGGAGCAGGCTGACCTGGGGACCGTGCCTGGAGCAGCAGAGGCCGAGCCCTGGACAGGCCGTGGGAGAGATGGGGGCAAGTTTACCAGCTTGCCAGGTCGCTGCCCATCTCCCTGCCGCTGCCCCAGGTTCGTGGATCACTTGTTTTCAAGTCAGTGGGTTCCTGAGAGGCAGGCACGGTGCAGTCATGAGGCAGGAGCTGTGGGGAGGGGTGCTGCACCAGGGGGAGCAGGTGGACTTGCTCCCATCTCCCCCAGGGCCAGATCTGGGGACGGCCTCTGCTGTCCCAGGTTTGCAGGACGAATATCATGTCAGCCTGTCCCTGGGAGTAGGGCTCAGTGTACTAGGGGCAGCCTCAGTGGCTGACAAGGATTTTAGAAGTTGGCTCTAGCCCAGCATAACTAACTCTCCTTTCTTATCTTGTTTCCTCATTTGGTGGCTGTATAGGCATTTCCATTATAGGTTATTGCTGGATAATGAACATAGGTTTCTGTGCTATACAGAAGAAACTTTATTTAAAATCTCTTTTTATATTTAGTGGCTAACATTTTTAAACCTCAAACTCCCAAATTTATTCCTTCCCATCACCTTTCCCTGGTAACCTTGATTGTTTACTAAGTCTGCAAGTCTGTTTCTGTTCTGTAGATGAGTTCACAGTGTCTTTTTCTCTCTGTTTTTAGATTGCACATATGAGTGGTATCATTTGGTATTTTTCTGTTTCTGGCTGCTTTCACTTAGAATGACGAACTCTAGCTCCATCCATGCTGCTGCAAATGGTTTTATTTTGCTCTTTTCATGGTAGAATAGTATTCCCATGTATAAATATACCACAACTTCTTTATCCAGTCACCTGTTGCTACATTTAGCTTGCCTCCATGTCTCGGCTATTGTATACACTGGTGCTATGAATACTGAGGTTCAGGTATCTTTTCACATTGGTTTCCTTCCAGTTATATACCCAGAAGTGGGATTGCTGGGTCATAGGGTAAGTCTACTTTTAGTTTTTTGAGTGATTTCCATGCTTTCCATAATGACTACATCAAACTGGATTCCCACCAGCAGTGTAAGAGGGTACCCTTCCCTCTATAGCCTCTCTAGCATTTATCACTCATGAACTTCTGAGTGATGGCCATTCTGACTGCTGTGAGCTGATACCTCATTGTAGTTTTGATTTGCATTTCTCTGTTTATTAGTGATATTGAGAATTTTTTCATGTGCCTATTGGCCATTTGTGTCTTCATTGGAGAAATGCTTGTTTAAGGCTTCTGCCTATTTTTGGATTGAGTTGTTTGGTTTTTTGTTATTAAGTTGAATTTGCTGTTTATATATTCTGAAAATTAAGGCTTTGTTAGTCACTTCATTTGCAAATATTTTCTCCCATTTGTAGGTTGTTTTGTTTTACTTATGGTTGCCTTTGCTGTGAAGAAATTTATGGGTTTAATTGCGTCCAATTTGTTTATTTTTTCTCTTATTTCCATTGTCTGGGTGGATTGCCCAAGGAGAACGTTGTTAAGATTTATGTCAGATAACGTTTTACCTATGTTTTCTTTTAGGAGATTTATCATGTCTTGTCCATCTGAACCTTAAGCCTGTACTCTAGATCTGTGCTTCAGTTTTGAATTTTGAGCTTCTTAGAGAACACCTACTCTTAGCACATATGTCAGATTCAACATGTCTAAAGCCGATTTCATAATCTTTTTTCTTTCAATGTCTCCACTTATTCAGTGGGATAATCATTCTTCCAGTCTTGAATACCCAAAGGCTTGGAATGGTCTTTGATTTATCTTTCTCTCATCACCCTCCACATTGTGTCAGCATCTAGAACTGTATGTTTTTAATTTCAAGTGTCTATTCTGATTGCTGATGCTCTGATGAAGAGCTTTCATCCCTGATATATGAATTTTTCCTTCTGTTGAATTCTTGGATATTCTCTCCCTCCCCTTTCAGTCAACCTACAATTTTGACCCTCCAACATCTAGAGTCATGTCAAAGACTTACCACAACCAGATCTCAGCCAGGTAGTCACGACCCTCCATCTCTTTTGCCTTACCTTATGTGTTCCAATCATTTTGTGACTTAGTCTGCTAGGGTAACATGTGCCTTATTAAAAACCATGAGTCACCAGGCTTTTCCTATCCAGCCCTCAGTTAAAACAGCTTAGAATTGCCCTGAGAACTAGTTGGAGCCCCATCCCCTTCATAGACTCTTTCCTATTTACTCCAAATACTTCTTGCTCCTCTTTGTATTCCTTCACTGTTTATGATCGGTAGCCTGTTATCTTGGCTTTGAGTGCTGACTTGGTACCATTCCCGGGTGGTTTCCAATGTGTCTCCTCACTTAGCTTGTAACTGGAGAAGACTCCCTTGTTCAGCCTCCTATATACCCCTCACCCTGCTTAGCATCGGGCAATAGTAGGCACCCAGGCAGTGCTTACCTACTTTATTTATTCACAGGGGTGGTGGTGTGGAGTATAGTTAATAAGTATTAATTCAGTGTTGCAATTAAAAAAGAAAGCCAAGAAAATCCATAAAACTTTATCTTCATGTTCAGTTTAGTGCTTTACCTCAACAGTTTTCTTAACTCTGTGTTTACAGTCACATAGTGTTCAGTGCTTGTACAGTTCCCTGAGGCAAGCAGGTGAGATGTCCTTATGTTTGACTTTCACGTTACATTTCATATTGGATATATTTGTGGAATGACAAAACCTTCTTTTATAAGTAAACAGTCAGAAGCCCAGAGAGACTAAGAGCCTAACCCAGGGTCACCTGTTTAGTGTTTGGCACAGGCCAGGATGGCGGTTCAAGTCTTCCAGCTGATCCTCTTCCAGTGCCTTTTCATTCCAGTGCTGGGAAATGTAGCCCTATCGGCCAATCGGCCAAGTCACATTGCTGCCCCTTTACCTGCCATTGATGGCAGTGCTACAAAAAGTGGCAAAGGAAAGGTCAGAAATAGGAGTGATAAAAGACATGGAAGTGCTGGAAATGGGTCCTCAGCCTCCTCCTCCCTATTTGAGCGCCACACAGGTGTCCCATTCTGACAGTGCTGTTCATTGTTTATAACATAGTCTTTAAAATCAGACTGATATTTTATAGAACATGCTTTTATCCTGGTCCCTTTCCTGCTAGTAGTCACCGTCATGGGCAGAAAGTGCCTGACTGTGCTCTGTTTGTCACGTAGGTGGGAGGGAAAGTGGGAGACGGAGCGAGTTGAACTGAAGCCGAGATTGTTACAGCTCTGTTGTTCTAGGACCAGAGCTGTTCCACTCTTGCTTTCATCACCTCTCCACCTCCGAGTCCCAGCAACACACTCCTGCCTGGTTCCCCACATTCCGCGTCCTGGGGGAGGACAGGGTTGTGGGCAATGCCCCCTCCACCCTCTGCTCTAGGAGGTGCAGAAGTCTGCTTTAACTTTTGAGCTGTTTTGGTAATTGGGCTTTTCCAGCTTTTCTAGATATCTCCTTTCCAGCTCTGAGAAATTGGAGATGTAACTTAACCATACATGGACTCTACTAATGTATTCAGTGGCAATAATGTGATCTTGTCTATAAGGTGTTCTGTGACTGGGTAGGAGGTTTTTTTTTATCTCACAGGATGCTTCACATCCAATTCTAAAGGCCTAGAGAATGCAGGTGTAATTCCAGTTCTTACATGTCTGTTAGGCAGACATGAACATTATTTGATAATATGACCATATGTTCATAGATTACGGTTAGTCCACAGGGTCTGTATCTAATAAAAGTTTAAATTCCAAACGCTTGAGGAAAATTTGTGGGACATGTCTTTTTGCCTGTAACTAGTTACAAAAACTGAAATCACAACTATACCACAAGCAACAGTGTTTCCCAGTAGAGAAATCCCTCTACTTTTACAACCTCTAAGTAATGCGGTGGTTCTTTGGGTGAGATGAGGGATGCCAGAGTATTTTGTTGGGAAACTAGAGTGGCATGACAAGTATTCTGGGACTGGTTACAGTTGAATCTCTACTTCCTATATCCTGGACTGATTACAGAGGCAATGTTAGTGCGGTAACCAGCTGCTGAATGCAAGTGTAGCTAGGAAGACAACAGATAAAATAGAAGGGATATAAAGTAATGGAGGGACTTCAGAGCAGTACAGATAGTGACTTTGACACCACCAGCTGCTGACGTGAACTTGGCAGGAATTTGTGAGAAGTGGTGGGTGTCATTGTAAGCAGGAGAGTCCTGCAGCTTTTGGGGTGATCAGGCAAAGGGGATAGCAGATATGGTGGCTACCCAGGGGCTATTTGTGTTCTGAATGTGAAAATGTCTGGCCCCCTGTTCAATTTTGCAGCCACAACTTCACATGACTCAGTACATTATTTCCACCAGAAAACCATAAAAACATAAACAACCTCTGTTTCACAAAGTGTTTGTTCTCGATCTGAGATGATTGTCCTGTGGTGGGAGGTAAGTGGGCAATGGGGCCTATTACATCACCCCCTTTCACTAGAAGTCTACCTCGCTGCTTTTCACCCTACTCATAGAGGTGCTGCCATTCTGTTACACCTAGGCCTGAAAGAGGGGCTTGCCTGAATCCTCACGTGAAGAGGGATGGTCATGTGCAGTTTTAAAAAATTGCTTGGGTCATGTGGTCCTTTGTTCCCTCCATTGGAAATCACTATTCCAGAGCAAATAGTGGGCATCTATAGAAACTATATTGTTTGTAAGATGTCTTCAGAAGTTTTGCAGTAGGTTTAAATATTTGCTTGGTGATGGCATCTTGATTGAAGGAGGCAACCCTCACTAGGGGCATTGTGTGCTTTCTGTCTGAGAGTTCCTTTCCTGGCTGTAGAGTGTTCATAGGCAGAGTTAGAAAGTTACCTGGTCTGAGAATCCGAATTTGCCCACAGCTGGGAATTGGCGGAAGAATCAGTTATGGAAGGAAGGCTTTGGGATTATCTGGTAGCAGAGTTCTGGGATCCAAACCCTGGGAAACCTCAGCTTTTGTAGAGTATGTTCTGTAACAATAGGCTATAGGATAATTTTAACACTTGTTATGGGATGTAGAGTTGGAGAAAGGCTTAAAAGTGAAAGAACCTTAAAAGAGAATCTCCGAATATTTTAAAGAAGACAGTTCTCAGAATGAGAGCTTTTCTGGAAAAGAGTAGTTCTTCACTTCAAAGGGGAAGCAGGGAGCAGGTGTAACTGCACTTACGGTAACTTAAAAGGTAAACCTTACCTTCCCACTTATCTGTTTCCTGGTGTGCGTTCATCTTCCACATCTGCAGTTTTAGACATGATGTGTCATTTTCTGATTCTCCATTCTGCTTCTGAGTGAGAGACTGTCACAAAGTCACGTAGCAATTGAAAAATTGCACAAAAGATTTTATTGTTAAAAATGTAGACCTGTGGCAGGGTGCTGCATTTGCAAGTGACTTTCAGTACAGAGAACACATAAAAGAATGCAGTGTTATTTCTTTTTTATACCTTTAAGCCTTTGAATAGAAGGTTTTCTTTGCAGAGTTTCTGGAGTACATCAGAAAAAGCAGGAACTAGAAATAGCTTTAAGAAAGCACCAGTATAGACGTTGCTTATAGTATGGTATCCGTCTTAAATTTAATTTTTTAAAGCAGGAGCTTGTAACTCTCAATTTCTTAAGCAAATATAAACATTCTTGACTCTTAATCACATTCTTTGTGGGGTGAAGCTGCTTTTGCTTCCATTCTGATCATTGAAAGGCCTTCTATGATAATTCTACCAGTCCTCAATATTTTATTTTCCCTCTGTTGTGAACTTGTTATTAAACTTGAAGCAGATATAAATATCATTAACTTGCTACATATGTAGATATTCAGTGTTACATAGTCAGAAAGCTTTGTACATCACACACATCTACATAATTCCCCCTCTCCAACTGTGTTCCTGATGAAAGGATGGTGAGAAATGGCAGTATGGGGATATGTCTTACAGTACACTGTGTTTCCCCTGTTCCCTCTACCAGATCTGGATGTTCTTTGACATTTCAGCTTCGAGAATTATTAGCTCTTTTCCTTCAGCCAGGTGTAACTCATCCCCCTGTGCACACACACATGTGTACACACACACACACACACACATTCTGCCGTAGGGAGTAGCGTGCACCATCCCATTCTCCCACTCCAGCTCTGGACCCACCCCCTGGAGGCAGTGTCTTGCACAAATTCATTGGTAAGTTCCTTTTTAAAACTCTAGTGGTTGGGAAATAGGACTGATATCCACACCTAGTAGGCAGGCCCTCAAGGACAACTTCTGTGGTTAATGCCAGATTATCTTAATGTTTGAGTACCTGGGTTTCATGTCTTCCTGTACTGCTGTGTGAACCATGATTCCAACATTTCTGTCTCCCACTATACTTTTTCTCTCCAACTCTGGACTCTTACAATATACTGCTGATTTGACATCTTCACTTGGAACTCTGATATCTTAAACCCAAGATGTTTAAAAATTGAGTTCTTGGTCCTCCTACCCCCAAACTGGTTCTTTCTGCAGCCTCCCCCATTCAGTTAGTGGAAACTTAATCCTTCCAGCTGTTTGGGTCAAAAAACTTGGAGTTATTCTGACTTTCACTGACATACCACATGAATTCTGTCAATAGATCTGGTTTAACACTGCCTTTAAAACATACTTCTCACCATGGCTCCTGCCTCCACTGCTGCTTCCCTGCCCTGAGCCACTGTCCTCTCCTCCTGCACAGCCCTTTTCAGAGGCTTCCCACCTTTCATCTCTGACCCGTTTTGACTATTCTCACCCGGCAGTCAAGTGAGCCTCGAAAACCTAAGTTAGATAGTGTCGTCCTTCTGCAGTGCCTCCCCATTTCACTCTGGGTAAAAGCCACAGTCCTTACAACGTCCTCCAAGGCCATGAAGGACCTGCACTGACCCTTCTCCGCAGCTCCAGCCGTGTCCCCATTCTGGAACATGTGAGGTGTGCGCTGCCCTTGGTGATGGTTATTCCGTCCACCTGGGACTTCTTACCTCCAAGTCTTAGTTCTAACCTCAGTCCTCAGTGTGGCCTGCTCTGGTATTTAATACAACATCACCATCATCCCATGCCCTAAACTCTCTTTACCTTGCCCTTTTTTTATTTTTTCCATGGTTCCTCTTTCTTAACATGCCACTTCCCCTGCCTCTCTGTTGTGTGAATTGTTATCTCCACCCCCCACCCCAGCTAGACTCCAACCCAGCTCCGTGAGGACAGGAATTTTGTTTTGTTTATTGATCTATTCCAAGTGCCTAGATTAGTCCTGGGTACATAGTAGTCTGTCAAAAATTATTTGCTAAATAATTTAAAATATTATAAAACTGAGTCATCCTTTCAGGAACGGGTGAGGAAAGGAAGCTGCATGAAAGAATGGTGCAGTAAATAATGATATTTGCCTGTTGTTCTTTGTGTGATATATATATATGTGTTTTAGTCTTAATTTGGTATCCAGTTTCTTAATTTAATAGCTGTATTAAGCTGTAATTTACAGGCCATAAAATTCACAAATTATAATTGTACAAATCAGCCATTTTAGATATTTCTAGAGTTGTGCAACTGTGTCCTCACAAAGTCCCCTTCTGTCCATCCATATGCAGTTCGCCCTCCACTCAGTGGCACCCTGATTTTATTTGTTTTTGTTTTTTTGGTAATCACATCTCAAAAGAATAATTTTCACAACAGTACTAATATAGCTTTGTGCTTTTAGAAATGACACACTTAAATATGAATTCAGTTGTCATTGCTGAATGTAGGTAGCAGTATCAGACATCAGTGAGAAGAATGGACTTGAGTGTCAGACTGGCTGCAGTCTTACCCAGCTCCACCAGTTACCAAGTTACCCAAATTATTTTCTGCCTCAAGCTCTTTATCTGTTATATGGGGGTAATAATAGCAGCTTACAGAGTTGTTGTGAGGATTAAGCAAACAGGGAAACAAAATTTAGTATAGTGGCCAGCTTATGTAATTACCTAAGAAATAGCCTTGCAGGTAGAGAGCAAAATTCAAATCAGTTTCTAAAGTATGTGTAAAATATGATCCAGTTCCTGCCTGGTTTGTAAACACGTATGCCTACTGCAGAATGTAAAAGCAGGCTAATTTCCAACAGAAAAGATCATTTCTTAGCATTTCTTTCAAAGATATATGCAAAATCATTTTTACTACATTTCGGGTACCCATCTCTGAAAGAGCTTTGACACCAAGGAGGTAATTATCTACTTTTTTGTTAAAATCATGCTGACCATCACAAAGTGTTCTGAATTATATTTTAGCATTTATGTTGGGAAATACTGTGAGACTTCTTCTAAATTAATGGGGGGGCATTCACTGTAGCTCTTGTAGCTGTTTTGCTGTTTACTTTTATGTACAGATGCACAAAGCAGGGTCATCAGAAACCTCTCAATTCCAAAGATAATAACAGTGAAAAATATTGTACAGTGACAGTGAATCCTTGGCATATGAAGAAAGATTGTAAAGTCCTGAATGAATTAAGAAGGTATTGTTACATTAACATACATGTAACCATGGCTCTCTTACCTTTATTTTTCACTTTATAATGAAGATACTCCCCACCCGTCAAGGTTGCTTTGTTTGATACAGGGAATATCTAAAGCCTTTTCTGCAAGTTTTTAAAATAAGTAACAGAAGGTAATTTATCAGAAGTGTGAATGGTGTAATCTGCTCTGTCTAGTATAGTAGCCACTAGCCACATGTGGCTATTTTGAATTGAGATGTTCTATAAGTGGAAAATACATAATAGATTTTTAAGCCTTCATACAACAAAACTAATGTAAAATATTTATTAATAAGTTTTAAAAGTGTCAATCACACTTTTGAAATGATAGTATATTGGATATTTTGGGATAAATATAATTATTACTGGAATTAATTTCACTTGTTCCTTTTTATTTTCTAAATGGTATTACTGGAAAATTGTGACTTACACTATGTTTCTATTGACAGTTCTGGCTTCTAACTTATTGCAAATAATATGAAAAGAAAACTTTGATGAAAAATTTTGTAATTGAATAGTTGATTTACATCATAATATTTTCAGGTGTGCAATACAGAGGCTCAACATTTTTATAGATTATATTCCATTTAAAGTCACCATAAAATAATGGCTATATTTCCCTGTGCTGTATGATGCAGCCCTGTAAGCTATTCAATTTATACATAGTAATTTTTACCTCTCAATAACCTACACCTTTCCTGCCTCCCCTCTCCTCCTTCTCCCCATTGGTAACCACCAGTCTGTTCTATGTACCTGTGAGTCTATTTCTGTTTTATTATAGTAATTAATTTGTTCTATTTTTTATATATACATATAAATTAATACATAGAATATTTGTTTTTCTTTCTCTGACTTATTTCACTATGCATAATATCCTGTAGGTCCATCCATGTTATTGCAAATGGCATTATTTTATTTTTTATGGCTGATCAGTATTCCATTGTGTGTGTGTGTGTTCATGTGTGTATATCTGTGTGTATATACATGCATATATGTATATATATATATATATATATATATAATATACCACAACTTCTTTATCCAGTCATCTGTCAGTGAACACTTGGGTTGTTTCAGTGTTTTGGCTATTGTAAATAGTGCTGCTGTGAACATTGGGGTGCATCTGTCTTTTTGAATTATATTTTTCTGCAGAAATATACCCATGAATGGGATTGCTGGATCACACAGAAGTCTATTTTCAGTTTTTTATGGAAACTCTATACTGTCCTCCAAAGTGGCTGCACAATTTACATTCCCACCAACCGAGTAGGAGGATTCCTTTCTCTCTTAAAAGGTCAAAAATTCTCTAAATTTATATACTTTCCTTAAAGTTTAGGACACAATTTGGCAAAAGCCAGATAGAATTTGATAGGAGTAAATACAGTATTTTTTTTAAATGTCCATGCATTACGGATAGATATGTTATTGATGAGTTGGTTCCCTACATTTGTAGATGCAGAAGTTTTTATACCTTCATAGACATTTCAGTCTAGCAGAGAGAAAAATTTCTTTGCATTTTGCTGAACTTGTCCGGGTGGCTTTATCGAATATGGTCCAGGCCTCCAGAGGTGAATACACATCCAAACTGAAACATTTGAATGTCTGCAAGATTTTAAGAGTCCAGAATGTCAGATCTGGACTATAAATCTGGTAAATGACATCAGTGAGTGGACTCAAGAAAACTCCATTTGAGTGCAAAACCTTTCATAAGCCAAAAAAGGCATTGAAATTGTGGCAAAGCCAGAGACTTGTGTGTGCCACATATGGCCACAAACCCATGGGGACAACCACAGGCGTCCTGGAGTGCCAAGAGAATTCCATGTGAGGAGTCCAGCACTCACAGGAATCCAATAAGTCCTGCCAGCCAGAGCAACTTCATTGCTACTGTGCTGTTTTGAGCAAATGTCTTTTCAACAGGTTCAAATTGGTTTGAATTTTTTTTTACATTTTTTATTGATTCATACTCATTTTACAGTGTTGTGTCAACTTCCAGTGTTCAGCACAATTTTTCATTCATTCATGGACATATACACACTCATTGTCACATTTTTTTCTCTGTGATTTATCATAACTTTTGTGTATATTTCCCTGTGCTATACAGTGTAATCTTGTTTATCTATTCTACAATTTTGAAATCCCAGTCTATCCCTTCCCACCCTCTACCCCCCCCCGGTAACCACAAGTCGGTATTCTCTGTCCATGGGTCTATTTCTGTCCTGTATTTATGCTTTGTTTTTGTTAGTTTTTGTTTTTTAGATTCCACATATGAGCGATCTCATATGGTATTTTTCTTTCTCTTTCTGGCTTACTTCACTTAGAATGACATTCTCTAGGATCATCCATGTTGCTGCAAATGGCGTTATGTTGTCGGTTTTTATGGCTGAGTAGTATTCCATTGTATAAATATACCACGTCTTCTTTATCCAGTCACCTGTTGATGGACATTTAGGTTGTTTCCATGTTTTGGCTATTGTAAATAGTGCTGCTATGAACATTGGGGTGCAGGTGTCACCCTGAAGTAGATTTCCTTCTGGGTACAAGCCCAGGAGTGGGATTCCTGGGTCATATGGTAAGTCTATTCCTAGTCTTTTGAGGAATCTCCACACTGTTTTCCATAGTGGCTGCACCAAACTGCATTCCCACCAGCAGTGTAGGAGGGTTCCCCTATCTCCACAGCCTCTCCAGCATTTGTCATTTGTGGATGTTTGAATGACGGCCATTCTGACTGGTGTGAGGTGATACCTCATTGTAGTTTTGATTTGCATTTCTCTGATAATTAGTGATATTGAACATTTTTTCATGTGCTTTTTGATCATTTGTATGTCTTCTTTGGAGAGTTGCTTGTTTAGGTCTTCTGCCCATTTTTGGATTGGGTTGTTTATTTTTTTCTTATTGAGTCGTATGAGCTGCTTATATATTCTAGAGATCAAGCCTTTGTCGGTTTCACTTGCAAAAATTTTCTCCTATTCCGTAGGTTTTCTTCTTGTTTTACTTCTGGTTTCCTTTGCTCTGCAGAAGCTTGTAAGTTTCATTAGGTCCCATTTGTTTATTCTTGCTATTATTTCTTCTAGGAGAAAATTTTTGAAATATATGTCAGATAATGTTTTGCCTATGTTTTCCTCTAGGAGGTTTATTGTATCTTGTCTTATGTTTAAGTCTTTAATCCATTTTGAGTTGATTTTTGTATATGGTGTAAGGGAGTGTTCTAGCTTCATTGTTTTACATGCTGCTATCCAGTTTTCCCAACCCCATTTGCTGAACAGACTGTCTTTATTCCATTGTATATTCTTGCCTCCTTTGTCAAAGATGAGTTGACCAAAAGTTTGTGGGTTCATTTCTGGGCTCTCTATTCTGTTCCATTGGCCTATAGGTCTGTTTTGGTACCAATACCATGCTGTCTTGATGACTGTAGCTATATAGTATTGTCTGAAGTCTGGGAGAGTTATTCCTCCAGCCTCTTTCTCTTCAGTAATGCTTTAGCAATTCTAGGTCTTTGATGGTTCCATATAAATTTTATTATGATTTGTTCTAGTTCTGTGAAATGTGTCCTGGGTAATTGGATAGGGATTGCATTAAATCTGTAGATTGCCTTGGGCAGTGTGACCATTTTAAAAATATTGATTCTTCCAATCCAAGAGCATGGAATATCTTTCCATTTTTTAAAGTCTTCTTTAATTTCCTTCATCAATGTTTTATAGTTTTCTGTGTATAATTCTTTCACCTCCTTGGTTAGATTTATTCCCAGATATTTTATTACTTTGGGTGCTATTTTAAAGGGGATTGTTTCTTTACTTTCTTTTTCTGTTGATTTATCGTTAGTGTAAAGAAAGGCAACTGATTTTTGAACATTAATTTTGTAATCTGCTACCTTGCTGAATTCTTCGATCAGCTCTAGTAGCTTTTTTGTGGACCTTTTAGGGTTTTCTTTATATAGTAACATGTCGTCAGCATATAATGACACTTTTACCTCTTCTTTTCCAATTTGGATCCCTTTTATTTCTTTCTCTTGCCTGATTGCTGTGGCTAGGACTTCCAGGATTATTTTGAATAGGAGTGGTGATAGTGGGCATCCTTGTCTTGTCCCAGATTTTAGTGGGAAGATTTGAGTTTTTCACCGTTGAGAACTATGCTGGCTATAGGTTTGTAATATATAGCTTTTATGATGTTGAGATATGCTCCCTCAATACCCACTTTTGTGAGAATTTTTATCATAAATGGGTGTTGAATTTTATCAAAAACTTTTCTGCATCTATTGAGATGATCATGTGGTTTTTGTCCTTTCTCTTGTTGATGTGAAGTATTACATTGATTGATTTCCATATGTTGAACCACCCTTGTGTCTCTGAGATGAACCCCATTTGAGCATGATGTATAATCTTTTTTATGTTCTGTTGGATTCTATTTGCTAGTATTTTGGTAAGGACCTTTTGCATCTGTGTTCATCAGTGATACTGGTCTGTAATTCTCTTTTTTGGTGGTGTCTTTGCCTGGTTTTTGTATCAGGGTGATGGTGGCTTCATAGAAAGTGTCTGGGAATATTCCTTTTTTTCAATCTTCTGGAAGAGTTTGAGAAGGACTGGTATGAGTTCTTTTTTGTGTGTGTGTTAGAATTACCCGGTGAAACTGTCCAGTACTGGACTTTTATTTGTAAGGATTTTTTTTATTGTTTATTCGATTTCATTCCTAGTGATCAGTTTGTTTCAAGTGGTCAGTTTCTTCTTGATTCAGACTTGGTGTTATGTATGTTTCCAGAAACTTGTCCATCTCCTCTAAGTTATCCATTTTTTCCATGTAGTTTTTCATGATATTCTCATATGATATTCAGTATTTCTATGTAATTTGATGTAATTTCTCCATTTTCCTTTCTTATTTTAGAAATTTGTGTTCTCTCTTTTTTCTTCTTTGTGAGTTTGGCCAGAGGTTTGTCGATTTAATTTACTCTTTCAAAAAACTACCTTTTCGTTTGATTATTTTCTTTATTTTTTTTATCTCTATTTTATTTATTCCCTCCCTGATCTTTATTGTTTCCTTCCTTCTACTGACTTTTGTGTGTTTTTGCTCTTCTGTTTCTAGTTCTTTTAACTGGTGGGTTAGATTGTTTATTTGATATTGTTCTTATTTGAGGAAGGCCTGTATTGCCCTAAACTTTCCTCTTAGCACTGCTTTTGCTGCGTCCCAAAAGTTTTGTGTGGTTGTGTTTTCATTTTCATTTGTCTCAAGGTATTCTTTAATTTCAACTTTGATTTCATCATTGACCCATTGGTTTTTTAATAGCATGTTGTTTAATCTCTATGCATTCCCTTTTTTCTCCTTTGTTTCTCCTTAGTTGATCTCTAGTTTCAACAGCATTGTTGTCAGTAAAGTTGCTTGAGATAATTTCTATGTTCTTAAAATTGTTGAGGCTTCTTTTGTGAACAAGTACATGATCAATCCTAGAAAATGTTCCACGCGCACTTAAAAAGAACATATATCCTATTCTAGGAGGTTGTAATGCTCTGAAAATATCCACTAAATCTAATTTTTCTATTGTATCATTTAATTTCTCTGTTGTCTTCTTTATTTTCTTTCTGGAAGATCTGTCTAGTGATGTTAATGTGGTGTTAAAATTTCTGACAATGACTGTATTCCCATCAGTTTCCCCCTTTATCTCTGTTGGTAGTTGTTTTATGTACTTAGGTGCTCATGTTGGATGCATATATACTAATGATTGTCATATCCTCATCTTGTGTTGCTCCCTTAATCATTATAAAATGTCTTTGTTTATCTTTCTTTATGACCCTTGTTTTAAAGTCTATTTTGTCTCAAATCAGTACTGTTACATCTGCTTTTTTGGCATTTCCAGTTGCATAGAATATCCTTTTCCGTCCATTCACTCTCAATCTATATGTGTCCTTCTCCCTAAAGTGTGTCTCTTGTATGCAGAATATTGAAGGTTCTTGCTTTATTATCCAGTCTGCCACTCTGTCTTTTGACTGGAGGATTTAGTCCATTAACATTTACAATAATTAATGATAGATGAGTGTTTATTGCTATTTTGAACTTATTTTTGCAGTTGATTTGGCATTCCTTTTTTGTTCCTTTCTTCTTCCTTTTGTGGTATGGTAACTTTGTTTTGTATCATCTTGGATTGTATTTAGTTTTTGTGACTCACTTGTAAGTTTTTGGCTTGTGGTTACACTTTTTTGTAAATTTGTTAACCAATTACTCTAACTGTTTGTACTAAACAGATAGAAATGTAATCTCAAACCCATTCTACCAAGAATAAAATATTTTAAAAAAAAGAAGAAAGAAAAAATACTCTATATTTTCTTGCTTCCCTCTCCCACTCAATAATTTAGATATGTTCTTTTACAATTTCATGTTTCTTCTATTTGTAATTCATGGTAGTTATCACCTTTCCATTTATGAGTTCTCATTTCTGTAGCATCCTGCTTCTTTTCTATTTAGAGTAGACCTTTCAATATTTTTTTTTGCATGGGTTTAGTGTTGCTAAAGTCTTTTAGTTTTTGCTTCTCTGTGAAATTCTTTATCTCTCCTTCTATTCTAAAGGATAGCCTTGCTGGAGAAAGTATCCTAGGCTGCATCCTTTTTTTCATTTAGAACTTTGAATATATCTTGCCACTTCCTTCTGGCCTGTAGTGCTTCTGTAGAGAAATCAGCTGAGAGCCTTCTCTTCTAACTCACTCTTTGTTTTTCTTTTGCTGCCTTTAGAATCATTTCTTTATCCTTCAGTCTGGCCATCTTGATTATGATATGTCTTTGTGTGGGTCTCTTTAGGCTCTTCCTGTTTGGGAACCTCTGAGCCTCCTGTGCTTGGGTGTCTGAATCCTTCTTTAGGTTTGGGAAGTTTTCAGTCATAATTTCTTTAAATACCTTTTCCATCCCCTTTGTTCTTTCTTCCCCTTCTGGAACCCCTATTATGCATAGATTGTCATGCTTTATATTATCCCATAGGTTCCTTACATTGCTTTCATTGTTTTATATTTGTTTTTCTCTCAGCTGTTCTGATTGGGTACTTTCTGTTGTCCTCTCTTCTAGGTCACTTATTCGTTCCTCTGCATTATCTAGCCTGATTTTTACAGCCTTTAGGTCAGATCTCATTTCAGCCAATGAATTTAACAATTCTAATTGGCTCTTCTTTATAGCTACATATTTTGTTTTTGACATATTTTATGTCTCTAAACACTATCTCTTTTAGTTCCTTCAGTAATTTGATCACTTCTTTTTTGAAATCTTGATCTAGTTGGCCATCAATGTCTATTTCATTGATCGTTCTTTCAGGGGATTTCTCTTGCTCTTTTAATTGGGAATACTTCCTCTGCTTTTTCATACTGCTCATATCTCTCTGGCACTGTGGCTTAAGGTATATCAGTTATCTATTGTGGTCCTTAAAGGAGTTTATTCATTTATCTATCTAAAGCCTATGTGGAAATAAAACTTAAAAACGAGAGAGAGAGAGAATTTTAAAAGAATGGAGGAAAAGAAGGTTTGAAAACAGTGTATAATCAGTAATAGAAGAGCAAGTTGAAGCAGAATAGCTGTCAAGTTGAGATGTCTTTTAAAAGCCTTAATAAAATGAAGAAAAATATCAAAACACAATATTTAAAACCTGTGAATAATCAATAACAGATCAAAACCAAGAGAATTAAAAATGAAATGAGAAGTGTGAACGTAGAGAACTGTTTAAAAACTAAGGATTAATAAGGTAATAGAAAATAAAACAGGTATAAAAATATTTAAAAAACAAAGATGCATTCTCCTAGGGACTGTGCACTCTTAATGGTTTTATTGAGAGGTGTTTGTGTCTTCACCCTGTTTCACAAACTCAGCTTGCTCTGTTGGCCCCCTCGTCTGTGCTACTCACAGTGTCCGTCAGCAAGAATATCGTGCCCCTCCAACACTGGGTCAGGTGCTGCTCTCCTTCGTGGTGGGCAGGTGGGTCACTCCCCCTCCAGATGTCGCAGTCAGTGATATGCCATTTGCTCCATAGGTGGGCTCAGCTTCAAGAATAACAGCTTTATGGAGATATAATTCACATACCATAAAATGCAGCATTTGAAAGTGTGCATTAGGGTTTTAAGTACATTTCAGGGCTTTGTAGCCATCACCCCCAAAAGGAACCAGTACCCTTTAGTAAGTCAGTCCCTAACCTTCCTTTCCCTTAGCCCCCAGCAGCCACCACTCTACTTTCTGCCTCTATGGATTTGCCTGTTCTGGGCATTTCATATAAGTTGAACCATACAGTATGCCGCCTTATTTGTTTGTCATCTTTCATTTAGTGTGACGTTGTCTAGGCTCATCCATGGTGTAGCATATATCAGTACCCAAATTCCTTTTTGTGTTCAAATAATATGCCATTGTTATAAATACTCCACATTGCTTGTCCATCCATCAGTTGATGATGAATAATTCTGCTGTAAATGCTCATGGACAAGTTTTTGTGTGAACACATATTTTCAGTTCTCTTGACGATATATCAGAAAATGGAATTGCTGGGATTTATTCTACTTTTAACATTTTGAGGAATTGCTAAAGTAGTTTTTAAAGTGACTGCACCATTTTATATTTCCAGTAGTAATGTATGAGGAGTCCAGTTTCTCCACATCCTCATCAACACTATTTATTACCGGGTTTATAGATACATATTTATATATCCTATATCATATATATTTGTCATCCTAGTTGGTATGAAGTGGCATGTCATTGTACTTTTGATTTCTGTTTCCCTGATGCCTACTGATGTTGAACATGTTTTTATGTGCTTATTTCCCATTCGTAGGTTTTATTGGAGAAACATGTATTCAAATTCTTTGCCCAATTTTATTGTATTTGTCTTTGTATTGTCACGTTTTAAGTCTTCTTTGTCTATTCTGGATAAAAGTCCCTTATCAGGGAAAATATTGGAAATAATTTCATCCATCCTGTGGATTGTCTTCTTACTTTCTTGATGAAGTCCTTTGAAGCACAGAAGATTTTAATTTTACTGAAGTCCAGTATACTTGATTTTTTTTCTTTTGTTGTTTGTGCTTTTGGTGTCATATATTACAAGTATTTGTAATCCAAAGTCATGAAGATTTTCTCATTGTTCATTTTCTAAAAGTTTTATAGTTTCAGGTCTGTGATTTATTTTCAGTTAACTTTCTTAAATGGTGTTAAGATAAAAGTTCAGTTTTCTTTCTTTCCAGGTGTATGTGCAGGAGTCCCAGCATCATTTTTGTAAAGATTATATTTTCCCCATTGGATTGTCACGGCACCTTTGTCAAAAATTAAATGGTTACGTGTAAGAGATTGTTTATGGACTCTCAGTTCTTTTCTCTCAATCTATTTTTCTGTCCTTTATGCAAGTACCACACTGTGTGGATGAGTTTTGTTAGTGAGTTTTGAATTTGGAAACTTGAAATCTTTGTTCTTTTTCAAGATTGTTTTGACTATTCTGGGTATCTTGCATTTCCATATTAGTTTTAGGATCAGCTTGTTCATTTCTGCCAAAAAGCCAGAGTTGCATTGCATCTATAGGTCATTTTGAGGACAATGGCCATCCTAACAATAATAAGGCTTCTGATCCATGAATGCAGAAGAGCTTTCCATTTATTTAAGGTCATTTTTATCTTCTATCACTAGTATTTTATTTTTCTATATACAAGTTTCAGTATTCCACATGTTTTTCTTAATATTCCTAAGTATTTTATTCTTTTTGATGCTATTGTAAATGAAAATGTTTCCTCCATTTTATTTTTAGGTTATTCACTGCTGTTGTATAGAAATATAATTACTTTTTTATATATTGATTTGTGTCTTACAATTTTGGTCAGACTGGGTTATTAATTTTAACAGGATTTTTTTCTTTTCTCTCTTTTTTTTTCCTTTTTGGATTCCTTGTGATTTCAATATATAATATCATGTCATCTGGTATCAAAACACTTTTGTTTGTTTCTTTCTAATCTAGAGGCTTTATTTTCTTTGTCTGTTTGCTTTGACTAGAACCTCTAGTACAATGTTGATTGTGGGAGGAAATAATTCAGTCTTTCAACAATATGTATGATCTTTACTCCAGGTTTTTCATAGATGTTCTCTGTCAAATTGAGGAAGTTCTCTTCTATTTCTAGTTTTTATCCATTTTTCTATTAATATGGCGTATTACATGAATTGACTATTGTTTGTTGAACTGCCTTTGCATACCTGGATGCATCCCACTTAATTGTGGTCTATTTTATATGTTACTGGATTGGATTTGCTTGTATTCTGTTGAGGATTTTTGCATTTATATTCATAAGAGATAGTCTTTAGATTTCTTGTGATGCTTTTGTCTGGTTTTGGTATCAGTGTGATACTAGTCTCATTGAATGAATTGGGAAGTGTTCCCTCCTCTTTATTTTTAGACGAGTTTGTGAAGCATTGTTTTCTTTTTTTGTTTGTTTTTATTTTTGTTTTTTCTTTAAGTAGTTGATGGAATTCACCAGCAAAGCCATACAGGCCTAGCATTTCTTTGTGTGAATGTTTTGGATTGCTATTTCAGTCACTACTTACTGTAGGATTATTTGAGTTTTCTATTTCTCCTTGAATTAGCTTCAGCCATTTATGTCCTTCTAGGAATTTATCCATTTCATCTAGATTATCTCATTCATTGGCTATATAATTATCCATAATATTCCCTTATATTCCTTGTTATCTTTGTAAGGGCAGTAGTGACATCCTTCCTTTCATTTCTCATTTTAGTAATTTGAATCTTCTCACTTTTTTTTAATATTAGCTAAAAATTTGTCAATTTTGTTGATCTTTTCAAAGAACCAACTTTTCTTTTTGTTGATTATTCTCTGTTGTTCATCTATTCTCTATTCCTTTTATTTCTGCCTTTAGTATTTTGATTAGAATGTTTAATTCATTTACATTAATGTAATTTCTTATCAGGTTGAAGTTACATCTGCTATCTACTTTCTATATGTCTTTTTTCCCCATTCCTCTATTACTACACTTTTTTGTACAAAGTAGGCATTTTCAAGTGTGCCATTTTAATTTGTTGTTTATTTTATATTTTTCCTCCTCCTTCTCCTCCTCTTCCTCCTCCTTACTTCTCCTCCATTGCCCTGGAGATTATAATTAACATCTTGTTTTAAAGCAATCTAGTTCACATGAATGCCAACTTAATTTCAATAGTACACCAAAACTTTGCTTTGGTATCAATCTTTTCCCTCCCCCCCTCATGCTGTCACTGTCTTACAAATTACACCTTTATGCATTTATAAGTGCATCTACACAGTTTCATAAGTATTGTTTTATGCAGTTGTCCTTTACATCAAATAGAACAAAACATTTACATGTAATACTCAATTTATAATGTTTTATTTTTTTACTCATGTAGTAGTGCTCTTTATTTTTCAGGTGAGTGTCCTTTCATTTACACCTGCTGGACTATCCTTAGTATTTCTTGTCGGGTAGGCCTGCTAGCAATGGATTGTTTCAGATTTTGTTTTTGTAGGAGTGTCTTAATTTCTCCTTTAATTTTTTTAAAGATTCATTTTGCTGGCTATAAAATACTTGGTGACAGTCTTTTCCTTTTATCTCTTTGACGATACCATCCACTGCCTTCTGGTCTTCATGGTTTTTGATGAGAAATCCACTGTCTTACTGAGGAGCCTTTCTATATGTTGAGCCACTTTTGTCTTTCTGCTGTCAAGATCCTTTGTTCTTGTGTTTTGACACACTGAGTCTGATATGCCTATTTTAGATGTCTCTACGTTTATACCACGTGGAGTTTGTTGAGCTGCGGGGATGTACAAATTAAAGTTTTCATCAAATTTGGGAAGTTTTCAGCCATTATTTCTTTATATATTCTTTCTGCCCCTTTTTTTCTCTCCTTCCTTCTTGCACTCCCATTATGTGTGTATTGGTATTGTTGATGGTGTCCCACCTATCTCTGACACAGTGTTCATTTTTTTCATTCATTTTTCTTTCTGTTCCACAGACTGGATAATCTCAGTAATTTTAAGTTAACTGACATTTTCTTCAACAAGTTCATATCTACAGAGAAACCACTCATTGAAGTTTTCATTTTAGTCATTATATTTGCATTTCTAGAATTTCTAGTTGGTTTTTAATATAAATTTTTTTATTGATATTCTCTGTAAAATGAGATGTTCACATAATTTAATTCTTTAGGCATGGTTTCTGTTAGTTTTTTGAACTTATGTGTAATTGCTTATTTATGTCTTTGTCTAGTAAGTCCAGTGTCTGGGCTTCCTCAGGGAGTTTTTATTGACTACTTTTTCCCCTCTGTTATGGCCAAACTTTTCTGTTTCTTTGTACATCATGTAATTTTCTGTTGAAAACTGGACATTTAAAATATTACAATGTGGCAGATCTGAAAGCCACATTTTCCTCATCTCAAGGGTTTATTGCTGCTTCCATTGTCATTGCTGCTGCAGCTATTTATTTAGTTACATTCCTGAACAAATTCTGTAAAGTCTGTATTCTTTATCATGCATGGCCATGAGATAGTGTGTGTGAAGAAAGCCTAGTTGTCATCACTGTAATAATGATTTGACAGTGATTTCTTTCAATGCCTGGAGCCAATCGTTTGAGCTGATGCCAGGTGGCTGTGTGTCTGCGTGCTGAGGTATGCCCTCAGCACCGGCAGGCAGTCTGTAGCTCTTCCGTAGCCTTTAGTTCTTGCTTATGCAGAACCTAAATTCAGCCAGAGTTGAAGGCTTAAGGTTGTCTCAGATCTTTCCTTGCCCTGTGCCACACATGTGTACGGCCTTCTACAATTCTCAAAATTTTTTGGAGCTTTTTAACCCTACCTTCACCCCCAGAACGTCTCATTACTCAATTTTGCCTTCTAAGTTTCCTAGTCAGCATCTAGCTAGCCTCTACTGGTCCCGCTGCCTCAGGCAGTTGTAATGTTAAATACTCACTGCTGATTGTTTCCCACACACACTCTGGGGACAGGCTGTTTGCACAGCATGAGTTTGTGATAGGTCAAATAGTGACAGCTTTCTGGGGGCGGATTTCTTGGGTAACTTTAAATCACTTCTGCCCCTACCTTGACTGTGAGACTATTGCTTTTAAAGGCCACCATTTAGGTTAGGATACAGGGATGGGGTAGATCAAGTTACAATGCCACAAAACTCACTATCTTTATGGAGATTTAGCTGTTTTTTTCTCAAATAAACAGTCCCCAGATTGCTGGAAGTCTTGGCTTAAAATCCAGAGTTCTACAGAGGTCAATTTTGACAAATTTTGCCATTGTCATTGCTTCATAGAGAAGTAAGTTTTCCAAGATGTTTACTCAGATATTCTAGAAGTGTATCCCATTTGCATTTGTTTTTAACTGAGTTACTTGCAAGACTAACTAATTCTACAGCTCCAGCCCCATTCACATAAGAGTCCACCTGCATGGCTTCTCCTACAGGGAGCAGTGCGCAACCTGTTGTCAGATTGTTGTTTTTTTTTATTAAAGTGAAGGGTTTTTTAAAAATATCCTCATGAGTAGCCTTCTGTCATTTTTACAAGTTATGAAACTTCCACTAGTCTGTGGCTATTTTTTCCCCTCACTTTTCGTTGCTTTAATGAAGTTCTCACTTTTAAGGATTTTCAGTATACCAGTTTGTGGATGCTGATCACACGGGTGAGGCATTTAACTACTGTCTAATCCTCAGTCTTTGCTCTGATTCACTGTCTAGAACATCTGAACACATCTACTGAACCCCGTATACCAATGGATGCTAACAGCCCTAATTAAAATTATGCTTTTTAAGTAAAGCAAAAAATATTAACTTTGACACTGGAAAAGACAAATCTCAAATTTCCTTGCTGATCTTGCTTTCTGTGATCATGAGCTACATCATGATTTTAGAGCCGACAGGCATATTGAGCTACTGATTTTATTTCATCGGATTTTAGAATGCAGAACACATTTCAGGCCCACTTATAGCACCATATGTGTATCTTTAAGGATATGTACATATGATGATGTCTTTATAATAAGTACCTTATTTTAAGTACCTACTGCTGTTAACCACATTAAGGAAAGCTTGAAACTGCAGTACTGAAATTTCTCATACCACCATCATCCCGTAGCATCTCTTTTGCACTTAGATGTTGTGTGACAGAGTATTTTTCTGCTCCCTAGAAATGATCAATGTTGAACGGGGAAAAAAAAACCCTCCTCAAATAAATATACTCCAAATCACACACTTATCTGAACAATGGCCACCATTTTAGTCCACACCAATCCATCTACTCATACTGACTCAGAGTCCTCAACATAGACAATCCACCCCTGAAGTCAGGGTCCTCAGCACACGTTTTATCCCCTCCCCATTCCTTGTTGATTCTGACCTACTTTTGTCCAACGCGTCCTGCCAGTCTCTTCGCTGCCTGACTGCAGTTTTTAATTTTTACCTTTGAGTTCCAGGCTGCGCCTAGTGATTTCCAGAAAAACGCCAGACACCTGGCTCATCAGGAGGGGTGGAGAGGATTTCAGGAAGCTGTTAACCTAACTCACTTGCAGATAAGTGAGTGGCTATTGTGAGCATTCTTCTAGATATCTGTCATGCCGGCTGCATCCACCCCAGCAAAATAACGTAGCTCCTCCCACCACCACTGCCTCCATTCATCTGGGTTTCTGCTTTAAGTGACACTCACATGCTGCTGATGGGCATTATATATATATATACATATATATATATTAATTGAAGTATAGTCAGTTACAATGTGTCAATTTCTGACGTACAGCACAATGTTCCAGTCCTTCATATTCACATATATATGTATGGATTCCTTTTCATATTTTTTTATTAAAGTTTATTACAAGATATTAAATATTGTTCCCTGTGCGATACAGAAGAAATTTATTTTTTAAGCTATTTTTATATATAGTAGTTAATATTTGCAAATCTCAATCTCTAATGGGCATTTTTAAAGCCACATTTGGAACCCTTGTTGCAGAAGAGTCTGAGAAATATATTTTCAACCTCACAGCCTTTTGGTTAGGAAGTTGGAATAAAGGCTGAGCTGGCTCGCCTTCCTTGTCTGCCTTTGTGAGTAAAGGGGTCTGGAGTTTCAATGCCCAATGAAATGTCCCAGCCCTTCAGTAGCAAACTCTTAAAGCAACCAAAATGCTCCCATCTACCAGAGCATGACTTGTCCTTAGACACTGCTGGACATAACCACCGACGCTGTCTAAAGCATCGTCTTCATCTGGTGCACACTTTCTTTAGATGTGTAATATCCTGATTAACAGGACAAGCTGGTTTGGATTCCCAAGGTCACAGGCAGCCTTCTGCCTGACTTTCGTGTATATATGTTCATTGAAGAGTCCTCTCTCAGATCAGCTAGAGCTGTCTGGTGTGTGGTTTGCCAGAGAATGTGGGTACAGTGCTCCCCACCAGAGTGCTGCCGGTTGTTTTATTGCAGGAAGAGAGAGAGTAAAAGAGACAGAACAGGAAGTTCTTGTCCAGCCTCAAACACAGTCACCCCCGCCCAGGGCTCTTGCTCTGGGCCACACAGCAGTGCAGGTCAGCAGTGATGTGGCCCCGGTGTACTCCAAAACATGGTGTAGTTGTACTGGGCTATCTGTGTCTTTCATGGGCCATGCAAAGTTCTCAGCTTTGTGAAATGGGGAACTAAGGAACTCCCACCCATGGCTGTAGCTCCCAGGGTTTGCACCCTTACGGGTTTTGAGGATTTGCTGGCAACTCATTCTTTTTCACCGGGTCATTTCTCGGTTAAACGGCAGTCCTGTGACTTCCTTATCAGAACTGCTCCTTAAGTTCGGGATTTAGTGAAAGATGCCATTTTAGCCTGTAAGTTCATGTTCAGGGAGGAGGAGGAAGACAGCACAGATTAGAATTGCTGTCTTGCTTTTTTTTAATTATTGTTTTCATAAGCCGTCTCCTGTTGTCGCATAGACACTGAGTAAATGAATGACTGTTACACTTCCATTCGAAGGCTGAGGAAAATGACACTCAGGGAGAGGAGGCAAACTTCCTGAGGTTCCAAAGACAAAAAGGGATGAGCACAGAATAAGATCCCTGCAAATTTCTTGGCTGTCATCAGCCTTTAGGTCAATGACAGAGTGCCGTGTGTAGTAGTAAACTTGTAGCGTGCATTTAAAAGGATGCAGATGTTCTTGTTTTGTTGATGCAATCACACTGTTTTGTCTGGGACTCTGAAAAAGAGAAATGGGTTAGAAAATGTTGGTTTCTCATCCTTGGTCCTTCCTCTCCCTCACAGATTTGGACCCTTCAATCTGTAGCAGGAATAAGACAGCCCCAGCCTTCCCGTCTCATGAGATCAGTACTCATTCATTTCATTCTTGCCCACCTGTAGGTGATAAAGCACAGCGTGATTTTCATGTCCTGCTTCACTGATTCTTGTGAAATTAGGTGTTTGAAGATAGAAACTCATGAAAGGAAGCTGCTTTTTTTTAATATAAAGTGCAGTAATTTTCTTAGCAGAGAAGGAAATTGAGGATTTTCTTCATTGAAAATCAATAGAGATTTCAAGAGCATCTGTATTTCTGATGCATAGATTAAAATGACAAAATCTAGAGGGATTACAGAAATACAAGGAAGATACCAAAAGTGTCTAATTTAAAGAGCTTTTCTAAGACTGGGCTTGTAAAGAGACTGTTAGTTGACAGAAACCCTCTTCTCACCCATAGTCCCTCTCCTTAGGTTGGAAAGGGCCAGCGTTTCCCCTGTGTGCAGTCCTGGTGCTTCAAGTGAGTTGTAGGTTAGGGCGGTGCACATGGTGCTGCCTTCAGTTTGTCCATCAAAAGTAACCCCTGGCAGTCAGAGGGCGAGTGTGTTGCAACGACATGAACCATTCACCGTGGTCTCCAGGGTTTGTGCTCATCTCAGCTCATCCAGGCTCAGGTGATGGCAGAGCAGAGAGTGGTGGCAAGAGGTCAGCCATGAGTAGGAGGGAGCAACTGGAGTCAGCTTGGAGCCAAGTGGCTAGGAGTTCCAAGTTGAATTCCCAGGAATTCCCACAGTTCATTCATTCAGCTAATACTTCTCAAGCACCTGTGATGTGCTGGTGTTTCCTTTGTGAACAGAACCAAATCCCTGTCCTCAAGAATGTGATGTTCTAGTGGACATAAGAAATGATAAAAGCAGAAGCAGATCCAGGTCAGGACACATAAGTACTGTCTACTTTGGAGTGCACAAGGTGAGATCCTTTGGGAAGGAATGTATGATACAGGAAAATGTGGGGGAGAGGATGGCCGTATCCCAGGTCTTATTTGGGTCCCTGAGATGCACCTCGTGAAATGTGGGTCCTTGGTTTGTACAGGAATGAATCCAAGAGAGAGCCACAGTTCAGTAAATGTAGATTTATTCAGAGAGATATATACTCCACAGACAGAGTGGGCTGTTTCAGAAGGCAAGAGAAAGGCCATGAGGCGTGGGGGTTGGGTGCTCCAGTTTAAAGTAAAAATAGATACACACTCCTCTGACATAGTGTGGGCTGTCTCTCTCAGCAGAGAGAGCAGCCACGAGGTGTTGTTGTTAGTTTTTAGGCACTCAGGATTTTCATATGCTAATAAGTGTGAGGATTATTCCAACCGCTTTGGGGAAGGTGTTGGGATTCCCAGGAATTGGGCCACCACTCACCCTTTGACCTTTCATGGTCAGCCTTGAACCTGTCCTGGCACCTGTGGGAGTGCCAGTTAGCGTCCTGCTGTATTTCAGTGAGTGTGTATTGAAGCTCAAGATCTACTGGGAGTTGACTTTTCCACTGTCTCGGTGCTAATGGCTGTGCCATCCTTTTAATGGCTGTGCCCGGCCCCCTTCCCTCCTGTCTCATGAAGGAGCTCAGGACTGATTTCACAATTGCAGAGCAGGGGACAGAGTGGAAAGAACTTCATAAGTGGAAGGTGGAAGGCAGTGTTGGTAGTAGAATTCTCAAGTCAATTATAAAGTAAGGGTCTTCTGTTTGCTGGGGGTACCTGGTGTCACATTAGGGAGCTGTGAGCCTTGGGGACTTCAGTGAGTGGGTGGCTCACTATGTATACTGTGTTGCTTCTTAGGCGGCCCAAGGACAGTTGGCTTATAGGTGACCCATTCATTCAAGCAGGGGTCTCTTTGGGGATTTTCTGCACTTGAGGCTAACATGGGTCACATGGGGGGCAGGACCAGCCAGTCACAGCTTGGTCCACAGTCACCTAGTGCCCTCGCGGCTTTCATCCCATGGATGCGTCACCTCCCCCTCGATGGGGACAAGGTCACAAGTGATGGGGCAGCTTCTCAGTGGTGAAGGCATTGCTCTCCAGACCCAACACTCAACAGCATGGACCCCTGGTGTTGGCCACAGTCTTGGCTAGATGAGGCTGTTGAGTAGCTGAGCTCATGAGACATGGGTGCCATACTTCGATTCTCACCAAGAGATCTACTTTTGAAGGTTCTGGTCAGACAGCCACAAATACTCCCTAGCCCATAAACAAAGAACAGTCCCTTTCACTCGGGGAAGGGCACACAGAAGGAGAACGGATCATCCCCGAGAGCAGGAGAGGCCAAATCAGTCCTGCCATCAGGGGTCTGACAGACGAACCAGCTCAGTTCCTCTTACTAGTTGTTTACTTGGAGGATCTGGGGTATTTTGGTGACCTGCAAGTGTCAGGAAATAGTACACGAGGGCTTTGTAGATTTTCTGGTCCGGTGTTAACTCACCCCATTGTAGCTGTTGTGCAAGGAAACAAAACTTGGTGGACAACAGGCCATGGCCTCTGCTCCCTGGTAGAGCCTGGAGATTACAATGTTAAGAACGACTGTGGGGGCATCATTTCTATGTTGAGAGGCCAGATGGCCTTACATATCTCTCATGCTGGATGTCTAAGTTGCAATGGGAAACTGGATTTCATCCAGCTCTCCAGCCAAGGAGGAGACCACAAGTGGCCTCCCCCACCAACTGTGAGCTCTTTGCCTCCACTGACAGCAGCATCTATAGCAAAAAGCTGGGCTACCACCTGCGTTTCTGTGTAAACATCCGAGTAGCCACAGCAATGACCTTGTGAGCGATGGTGTGCCCAAGGAAGCGCTGTGTGGGACGGAGGGAGGAGTGCCGGGGTCAGACACCGGGAGGGCAGGCAGGCAGTGAGGACATCTGTGCAGTGCAGGTGCCATGGAACTGAGCCAAAGGGAGGCGGGTTTCGGAGCAGGGAGCCTGGGCAGTGCCGTGTTGTTCGTAAGAAGATCCTGGGCTCTGTATCCAAGAAGTCATTGGCTTGATTCCTGACCTCAACCCTCATCTTGGGCAAATGTTTGAAGCTTTCTGTGCCTCTGTTTCTTGGTGTCCCAAATGGAGACAATAGTAGCAATTACCTCTGAGAGTCAGGAGCGCCTTTATAGATGTCATTTCATTACGCTCACAGCAGCCCACGAGCACGGTGCTAGGTCCCCCGTTTTACACGTGGCAGACGAGTAACTTTTAATCAGTAATCACGCAGCTAAGAATGGTCATAATCAACATTTGAATTTGATCCCTGTGTCCAGATTATTTCTATTCTCACTCAGTATTACTGGAAAACTAGTAACGTCAGAACAAACACTGCTGGGAAGTGGGTGCTTGAAACATGTTTGTCGTCTTTGCCATTGGGGAGTGTTGAGTTCACATTCCTCACAGCACTTCTGAGGCTCCCTGCGTCTCCGGCTGCCCCTGGTGGGGTCTACAGGGCTCTGGGCAGCTTCTCCTTGTTCTCTAACCCCAAGGCTCTCTGCTCTCTGCAGGTTGATTCTCAACCCTGACTGCTCGGTAGAGCTAGTGTCTAAAAACAAAAAAAGGTGGGGAGGGTACGGCTCAGTGTTAGAGCATGTGCTTAGCATGAAAGAGGTCCTGGGTTCAATCCCCAGTACCTCCATTAAAATAAATAAATCTAACAATCCCCCCCCAATAGGAAAACATTGTTTAAAAAACAATAAACAGTACAAAGGCCCCACTCCAGGCTGTGGAGCACTATTTTTTAAAGGCTCCCAAATGCATCCCATATGCAGGAGGGTGAGAGCTATCCCTTTACACCTCTTGTGAGCTTGTCCAGTCACACCCATTAGCCTCTTGAAACAGGAAAACTACCTGGCTCGGCCTAGAACTTTCTCCCGATTTCTAGACTCTTATTTGCCTACTGCACATCTCTCCTGGAGCCCACAGGCACCCAGCCAGAACTGAATCAGTTGTCTGTTCTCATGACTTGCCCCTCTTCATGCCCTTCTTTTTTGTTTAACATTTTTTATTGATTTATAATCATTTAACAGTGTTGTGTCAACTTCCAGTGTTCAGCACAATTTTTCAGTCATTCATGGACATATACACACTCATTGTCACATTTTTTTCTCTGTGATTTATCATAACATTTTGTGTATATTTCCCTGTGCTATACAGTGTAATCTTGTTTATCTATTCTACAATTTTGAAATCCCAGTCTATCCCTTCCCACCCTCTACCCCCCTTGTACCCACAAGTCTGTATTCTCTATCCATGAGTCTATTTCTGTCTTGTATTTATGCTTTGTTTTTGTTTGTTTGTTTGTTTTTGTTTTTTAGATTCCACATATGAGTGATCTCATATGGTAATTTTCTTTCTCTTTTTGGCATACTTCACTTAAAATGACATTCTCCAGGAGCATCCATGTTGCTGCAAATGGCATTATGTTGTCGGTTTTTATGGCTGAGTAGTATTCCATTGTATAAATATACCACATCTTCTTTATCCAGTCACCTGTTGGTGGACATTTAGGCTGTTTCCATGTTTTGGCTATTGTAAATAGTGCTGCTATGAACATTGGAGTGCAGGTGTCATCCTGAAGTAGATTTCCTTCTGGATTCAAGCCCAGGAGTGGGATTCCTGGGTCATATGGTAAGTCTATTCCTAGTCTTTTGAGGAATCTCCACACTGTTTTCCATAGTGGCTGCACCAAACTGCATTCCCACCAGCAGTGTGGGAGGGTTCCCCTTTCTCCACAGCCTATCCAGCATTTGTCATTTGTGGATTTTTGAATGACGGCCATTCTGACTGGTGTGAGGTGATACCTCATTGTAGTTTTGATTTGCATTTCTCTGATAATTAGTGATATTGAACATTTTTTCATGTGCTTTTTGATCATTTGTATGTCTTCCTTGGAGAGTTGCTTGTTTAGGTCTTCTGCCCATTTTTGGATTGGGTTGTTTATTTTTTACTTATTGAGTCATATGAGCTGCTTATATATTTTGGAGATCAAGCCTTTGTTGGTTTCACTTGCAAAAATTTTCTCCCATTCCGTAGGTTTTCTTCTTGTTTTATTTCTGGTTTCCTTTACTCTGCAGAAGCTTGTAAGTTTCATTAGGTCCCATTTGTTTATTCTTGCTTTTATTTCTTCTAGGAGAAAATTTTTGAAACGTATGTCAGATAATGTTTTGCCTATGTTTTCCGCTAGGAGGTTCTTGCCCTTCTTATTTCAGGGAATGGCACTATAATTTAGACACTGCCAAACCCAGAAAGCTGGCCGGCATCTTTGACCTCTTCCTGCCCTTCCATCACACCTGTGGCCAATCCGTCCACCTGCTGAAATGTTTTCTTCTCTCTCCTCCAGGCAGGGCCTCAGCAGGCCTTCACATGAACCTGCCAATAGTCCTCCCTGACACTATCTTGTCTCTTTCTAGATCACTTTGCATGTCTCCTCTACCTTGGAGGCACACAGAGTCCTTTGTGATGTGCACCTGTGATCTCTCCACCTGATTGCCTCATCTGCCTCCCACACCCTGTGCTCGCTTCTAGACTATTTGCAGTTCCTGGAAGGGACCTGGCTTTGTTTGGCCTCCCTCCTTTGCATGCGCAGCTCCCCAGGGAGAAATGGCCTTAACATTATACCTTCACCTGATCACTTCTAGGGCATCTCAGAACTCAGCACAGTGGTTCCCTTCTCTGGGAGAGCCTTGGCTACAGTTCCGGCTCTCTGCCCTGAGCACCCTCTGCTGACTGTTATCCAAGCCCTCTTAACACGCCTCCTCAGCCATCACTTTACAATGAGTCCTGTGCACCTAGGAGCTCCCGGAAGCAGGGACTGTGTCTTTTTCCTCTTTATTCTCAGAGCATTGTAGAGACTCAGATACAATGGTGGAGGAAACAGTGGTTATTCTGCAATTTCTCTAGAGTTGGGGCCTAGTGGTAACAGCCTGGTGGGAAGAAGGGCTTAGGGAATTTACCCTGAAGCCACATTTTCAATTAACATTTCATGTTGTTTTTGTCTGCTATTTAAAGTTACGAGTCTTAAAACAGAATGACGATTTCTAAAAATTACGTTACCAATGATTGAGGAAAATGGCAGTTTTCCATATTTAAGAATATTATTTTAAGTTTGTGTGACTGTGGTGGTGGAAAATAGAAATGCAGGGGCTACTAAAGCATTCTCATCCCCTTCCGCAGCCTCAGGTCTTTTGGACAGAAGAGACAGAGGGATGTGAGGAGAAGGCTTGGAGGGTGGACAGTGCAGTGTTTTTAAATTGTGACAGTTCCTTGTGCTTTTTTTTTACTTTTTTTTAATGGAGGTAATGGGGCTTGAACCCAGGACCTTGTACATGCTTAGCACGTGCTCTACCACTGAGCTATACCCACCCTTCCCCCCGATATTTGTGGTTTTAGTGGGCATAATGTGCTGGTAGAAGGTACTTTAGCATCAGACACAGTCACCTGCCTCTGACCATCACGTTAATACCTTTTCCCTGAGCTAGAGAGCTAGTCTGTTCCCAAAAGTTCAATAAATTATCTACATTTTCTTTTTTCTTAAACAAAAGGTATTAACTCATTTTTTTAGTATCGCCTATAAATATAATGTGATTTTATTAACCACTTACCAAAGTGTTAAATGTAATAAATATTAAGTACAGATTTCTGAAGCATCAGTCATCACTGAAGATCCACATTCTGCTGTTCTCTCTCTCTGTTAGTCACCTTACTTTTGGAGTTCTGAAAGCAGCGCCAGGCAGAACTTGAGTACAAATGGGACACGGTTGAGCAGGAAGAACACGTCCGACCAGAATAGGAGGCGCGGTGTCCCCACGTGGAGATAGATGAGATTACCCAGGAAAAGCGGGTGATGTTTAGATGCACTTTAGTCTGTTTACTTCTGGACTTGTCAGCCTTGACTGCATGTTGGAAACACCAAGGGACCTTAAAAAATGTTGGTGCCTGGATTCCACCACTGCAAACTCTGATGGTACTTAGTGGCCTGGGGTGAATTATGGCATAAGGAAGTTTTTAAAGCTCCTCTGGTTATTCTAATGTGCAGCCAAGGTGAAGGAGCACTGCCTGGAATGGTGGACACAGAAGAGAAGTGAGGCCCTTCCTTCATAATAACAGTAAAAAGGGGGAAAAGAAAAAGACTGGTATAAGTGTATAAGAGGCATTGATTTTTATCCTTTCATAACACCAATAAAAAAATGCAAAATATAAATTAGCTGCAATGACATAGATGTAGAAGGAAAGACAAATTGGTTTTTATAGTTGACTCCCATTTTTTCACATGTGGCCTTGTTTTCATCGTAGACTAAGTGCCCCTTTGTCTTGAACTAAGTCCCGGTCACTGCTCCCCCTTCCTGTTGGGATGTGCACAAAGAAGCATGGCTCTCATCCTAAAGTCAGAGTAAGGGTAGAAGAAGCAGGGAAACATTTGTTGAGGTGCCATCAGTGTTTGAGCAGTGTTTGAACTAGTCATTTTACATAATTGGAAATGTAAATTTATTGCTGCCACTCCTGCTGCAAAATTAAAAAAATAAAACTGTATATCTTTGTATCAACATTCTAGAGCTATGAAAAGATGATTTTTGAGTCATTTATATTATTGCTTCTTTCCATCAGCTGAGATAATTTAGAGCTGTTTCTTCTTGCAGTCAGCAGGAGCAGGACAGAAGGTTATGAACATGAATAACTCTTGGAAAAAATGCTTTTATTAGGAGCATCTGAAAATGTCTCCAAATATAGATTTAATAAATGAATCACAGATCTACAGAATGTTGGCACTGAAAAGATATGGAGAGAGCAGGTCAAAATCCTCTTTTATAAATGGAAAAAAATGAGATTCAGCTACCAATAGAAAGTGACATTTATCTTTTACAATGTAATAAGCTTCTAATAATCCCCATTATGAATAGCTCCCATTGTTTACAACTGAAGATGGGTGTAAAAGCATATGTTGGTGAAAGACTGTACATTCAGAGATGAAAGCTGAATCTTAGACAAAATTAGATGTTCATAATGCTTTTGAGTCCTGAAAAACAAAAACTTATCATATTGGCAGCATACAAAAAATACTGAAGAAAAGTTTTTGGTCATTTAAACTGCCAAGTTTAAATTTAAAATTGCCAGCTAATTAGTTTAAATTTTCATTGGAGCATGCTTGTTGAAAAATTGAAGATGAAGACTCATTTAACTTTATCGTTCTTCCTTATTTAAAAAATTGCCTTTTTTTTTAGTTTTTTTTTTTGAAGTATTTTACTTTACTTGCGAAAGCATGCTCCATTGTTTAGAGAGGCCAGCGTTGTGGTAGTGAGATCTTGGGAATGAATTTGCCTAAATTCATATTTGAACACAGCAGCTTGCTTCCTGAGTGATCTTGGACAACTTAACTTCTCTGTGCCATAATTTCCTATAAAATAAGAATAAGAGAGTTGCTTCTTCATGACAGTGGTAAGGACGGGTCGAAGTAATGTACAGAATCTACTTGGAAGGCTTCCTGGCACAGAGGAAGGGCCATGTACTTAGTTACAGCTATTATTATACTATATCTGGTTTTATAATCCAGTTAAATCTTGAGTCTAACTGATTTCATCTCTTAAAAAATTCTAAATATAAACTCTAAAGTGGAAACTCTTAAACTTCATAGTTGTAGCTAATTAACACATAAAGCTCAACCAAGAAACACACAGTGGAGACCAGTTAGCTGCAGACACCTGTGATACTTTCTGTCCTGCACAGACTCTAAGCTGTCACTACCTTCATTTCTGAAATCAAAGGCAATCTAAGGAATAGAGCTTTAAATCTTGGCCTCGTCAGGTGCTCAGACCATGGCAGGGAAATAGTTTACTGTTTACATGTGCATTTTCAAAAAATAGTATTAAAACGAACACTGTACATATTTTGTTGTGTGTTTGACATCGTTAACAGAAAAGAAAAGAAAAAAAAAACAGGAAAAAAACCCATGCATTTACGAACAAGGAGGCAATGTCTGAAAATTATTATTTTTTTTATGTTTAGGATTTAGTGACCAGTTAGGAGAAATAGCATTTCATTGGTGTAATCCCTTGATTGACTAAACTTGTTTTTTAATAAGGAAGAAGAGCGTGTTCCATTTACCACCTGGGAAAAGTGTATACATATAACCCTTTGTGCAAGTGCTCTTTTTCTGGGTAAGAACCTGCCACAGACTTTTAAAATCTAATGTGAAATGCTGAGAAAATTGAAAGTCAAGTTGGGAACTATGTAGTCTCTTAGAGAAAACTTTTTCCAGAGAACATCTGAGCCAACGCAGGGCGCCACTCTGGAGGTTCCACAGTCTCTTCTGCACACAGTGCTTCCCCCAATTCTTTTCACCTCATTTGTTCAAATCAGATCAGTGGTTTAGGATTCTCCAGGGTCTGATTAAGAGACCAGATGGAGGCATTAAGATTTCTAAAATTTTCCAAGTGTAACAACCTAGGTAAAATGTCCAAGAATAGCCTAACTAAAGGATAGTAGGAACTATCAAAAAATAAAAGTAAACTACTGAAAGATATAAAAGATGCTTTAATCACATGATTCTAGATTAAAAGATCATATCTCCAAAATATCAGAAGTTATACAATTCATTTGGGTTTATTGTGAATAAAATCATATTAGTAATATAATAATTAATAAGATAATGAGAGTTTTACTAGTTCAAGAATAGCCAGATTAGAAAATAGGGCAGGAAGTCCAGATATGGGCTCTGATATCAATAATAATTTACTATAAGAGATGGAAGGCATTACAAATCAGGGATATAAATAAAGGTTATTCAGTGAATGGAACACTTGTTAGCTACTTGGGGGGAAAAGAAAAGATTGAAATCATACAGTGAACCATATATTATGATAAATTCCAGAAACATTTAAAAAGTAACACAATTAGAAAAAACTAGAAATTAATATGGATGAGTATACAACCTCTAGATGAACAGTAAGTTTCAGAGGAAATTATACAAAGATTTCCATGCATCAGAAGCATCCTAATTTTAAACAAAACACCAGAGGATGTTATTTGTTTACAAATCCGACAAGGGGCTAATTCCTTCAATACATAGAGAGTTCAGATCACTTCAAATGTAACATCAAAATATCTCAGGAGCGTAGAAGGCAGAGAAGATGAACACACATTCACAAAGGAAAAAATAGATGTCACACTTCAATGGTAATTCACTAAGTACACATCAAAATGAAATAGTTTTCCACCTCTCAAGTGACACAGCTCTGTTTATGAGGATGAAATGTCAGTGATCACCAATCCCATGCCTAGGTTACTGGATAATTTTTGTGAAGTATGGTTGATTTACAATGCTGTGTTAATTTCTGGTGTACTCCTCAAGCCTTAGAGAGCAGTCTGGCAGTTGATATCGAGTCAAAAATATTCATATGTTTTAATCCACTAATTCAGCTTTGAAAAACTTTTAATCAGGAATTATTTCAAAATGGCAGGGAAAAGTCATTATAGATGCAAGTCACAGACATACTTTTATATATATATAAAATCTCAGCCAAAATATTCTTCCAACTCTTCACAAAGTAGAATAGTATGCAGCCATGAAAAAGTGTGTCCATGAAAATATTTTATGACATGTCAAAGTGTTATGCTTATGATAGATTTGAGAATAAAATTAATATATAAAATGATTTGTAATATACTAACAATGCACCGTTCTGAAGAAATTATGTCTATAGGTCAAAGCATTACTCTTAATTTTTTATTCATTTTCAGAGTTGGAGTCTTTTGATTGTAGGTGACAAAATCAATCTCCAGTGTGTTTAAACAACAACCAAAAAATGGGGATGCATGGGATTTATTGGTTCCTGTAAATGAAAACCTCAGGTCTGAGGTCTGGCTTCAGTCAAGGAGAGATACTCTAGCCCAGATGATGTCAAGGGCTGCTTTTGTCCTGTCTTCATTCTGTGTCCAAAGATGTCTCAGCATGTTGCTTCTAGGCACGCAGCATCCCAGATCATCCATCCAAACCAAGACAGGTCTCTTTTGGCAGATTCCTCTCTTAATGGAGGAAGCTTATGGTTCACATGGGCACCAGTATGTATCTCCTCACATAATAGTGGCTCTTCCTGGGTTATTTGCCAATTCTCCAATCATGTGCGAGGCCAATACAATGAGGGGTATTATTTGTCTTAAACCAACTGAGATCTACTTCTGGTGCTTCAGAAAGAGTGGGTCAATCGAGGTTAAATCACAGGACTATAAACAAAAGGGAGGTTACTTATCCTAAAGCAAGTTCTGGGTCCTCTTCTAAGACTGGGGACAGATCCAGGACAGCAGTTCTGTCCACTACTGAGTACTTTCAAATTTTCTTTAATGAGCAAATGTTAAATTTATGATCAGAAAAGATGATAAATAAGAAGAAACTTGAGGAAGGAGAATGGAAAGCTTTCCTGTTTCTTAAGAAATATTGAACCCATTAAGTGCTTGGAAGAAAAATGGAAATGTGTCAAGTTTGTAAAAGTTCTGAAATGAATTAGAATTGATTTTACAGACCATGTAGGAGACAGTGCTATACAGTTAGTGTGTCTTTGGGCTCTTTGAGTATTTCAGTACTTTCACTGAATAGTTGCTTGATTTGGGGCAAATTGCATCATCTCCACGTGGCTGTATTTCCTCATCTGTAAAAGAGATCTAATATTACCTTCCCCACAGGGTGATTGTGAGGATTTTGAAAAATAGATGTGTGCTGAAGCAATAGTAAGCATTTAAGGATTCTTAACTATTATGTTTACTTAATACATAATTAAAAAATTATTATGCAGACTTTTAAAAATGCATAGTATTTAAATGGCCTATATGTGCTCTACAAGAGAGGAAGGCTTAATATACCTTCTATAATACATTTTTCTCAGCCTTAACTAATTTTCACATTTAATCACACACACACCAAAAAGTTATTCCTTTCACAAGCATGAAGATTTAACTGAAGAAAAGGATGATGAAAGAGAGTAGAGGAGAAAATAAAATGCTTTCTCTACAATCTGATGGCTTAAAAACTAAGTAAAACACCTTTTTAAGACTTTGGTCACCATATTCGTAGCTAATACTTAGGTAGAGTTTTTCACATGCCTGCGATTAATGTTCCAATTGTATTCACAATTAGTAAATAATTGATTTATCACAATAGTCCTATAAATTGCTATTGTTATTCCCCCATTATATGAGTGAGGAGATTGAAGCCACAAGAGGTTAAGAAATTTGCACAAGGCCCCACAGCTAGCATCGGAGCTGGGATCCAGATGCAGGAGTGTGGCTCCAGGAGGGGCTTGTAAACACTCCCTCTGCTCTCCCCTGCAGGTGCAAGCCAGCCGCCCGCTGCTGTAAATAACATGATGTGGTTCACTTAGTCCTGAAATTCACATTCTTTGTAGCTTTCTCTCTGGGGCAGCCATCAGGAGCAGCCAGGGACACTGAGTACATGCTTCTGGACTATGACCAAGAAGGTACATGGAAGGAAAACTGTTTAAAAATGGGATCTTTAATGCGCATTCTTCAGTGGCCAGAAAGAAACCTGCCTAGTGAGGAACTGAAACCCTATTAGCCACGTGCAAATTATGCTTCAGACACCCCCGCTGCCCTTGGGTCCACACAGTCAGAACTACAGGGGATCAGGGACATGAAACTTATGTAAATGCAGGGAGTAGGAATACCTGCCATTTTAAGATCTCAAGGAGTATGAAAAGCATGTGAAGCTTTCATCAGCAGAGACCTGCTGTCACTTCCACTGTTTCCCTCAGGGCATGTCCACAGCTTCACTGGTTCTATTCAGAATGAAGACGACAGCTAGCACCTGCTGAACCCTGAATCAGTGATAGGTTCCCCCTTGAAAGGAAGCATATCCCCTTCATGGGTTACAACTAGTTCATAACCTAAGTAATTCTACAGATGTAGAAGGGATACTTTCATTGGTTCTGCTATCAAAGACTTCCCTCCAAAAGAACATGCCACCAGTTGCCCCATTTTCACCCATTAAAATATACTTAATAGGCTTTCTTCTTTAGTGCAGTTTTAGGTTTACAGAAAAATTCACAGAAAGTGGAGCTCCCATATATTCCCTATGCCCTACACACAGCTGCTACTGCTGCCAGCGTGTTACATTAGTGGATGCACTCATTCTTTTTGACATCTTTCATTCCTCCTCCACTAAAATTTACATGCCTGATATTCACGTCTCTTATGGCATTTACGTGCTATTTATATCACTTCTCACGTTTATGTGAAGTTTACAACACATGCATGTTTTCTGTTTAAGCTGGGTTGGGGGCAAGTTTTCTGTGTAAAAATACGATCATTAGTGAGTCTCATGCTGCTGGGTTTTTGGGTTGTCAGGTCCTGTTGACCATTGCTTCAGTTATTGGGATCATTGTCTACGGACTTTCAGTGTTCATTGTAATTCCTGCAAAACTTCCCAAGAACCTGAGTGGAACAGACCCAATCCAAAAGTACCTGACTGTGCGGGTGGGCCACGCCCATCACTGCTTCCCTCATCAGTTTTATCATCTTCATGACCCTGAACACCATATATGAGAAAGTGGCAGTCATGATGACTGACTCTGGTAAGCTCCTCCTGCAGCTGAGATAATTTCTACACCAGTTTTAGAACCAGGTCAAAACAGAGGCTATCTTTTAGGCACTTCATTTGCAGTACATTACACTCTTTAGTTAACTTCAAGTGTAAACGTATTTTCTCTAGCCTATATGAGAAGTGAATTAGCTCCATTTTTGCATTAGTAAAAGGGACAAAGGTCCCTTAAGGATGTCCAAGCTCTGTGTAAATATGTCAGTGTTTAATAATAATTTCAATTACATTAGATAATGTACCCTATTGTTGAAAGTAAATAGTCTCTGTATTGCAAATAAGTGGAAGAGGGTTGTGGTTCCAGAGGCAGATTTGCTTGCGCGTTACGGAGAGGACAATTAATCACACTGTTATGTGTCTTCCCCCCATGCTGTTCCTGTTAGTGTAGCTCCATTCTCATCAGCTGCGGCTTCTATAATAAATGTTTCTTCTCTCTGGCTTGTATCCCACCCAGCGGCTTAGCGGCCTAAGTTAAGTGCTTCCCACACGTTGCATGTGGCTGGGTGGTTCTCCCAGTGGTCTGCTCAGTGGTCATCTTCTGAAAATACTAAGACCAATTCAAATTCTGAACTAGGAGGATAACCTTTTTATGTTCCCCAAATGTTTCTAGCAAGTTGCCCCGTGTTTTGTTTATCTTCTTCAATAGTCCTACCTTACTGCTGTTCAGGGAGACAAGAGAATATTATTTAGCAGGATGTTGAGAAGTAGCTTTCTTACACCTGACAGAGGACAGTTCTTGCCCATTGGATACTGTTGTGCTTATAAATTTTAAGGAACGGATGACTTTTTTTTTTTTTTGCCTTGTGGGATATTGCGTTCTTAGTGGGAGAAACTCTTACAACAGTGTGTACAGTTGGAATTAACATAGTGGATATGTTAAGAAATTCAAAACAGCTGATATGAAAACAGTGTGAATTGTGTATATATATATGTATACATATTTATTGGGTTAACTCATGTGTCCGTGGCTTTGATTAGGGTCTCAAAGCCGTTCACAGTTTTACAGACTTACCTTTTCTTTATTCTAGCTGCAGAGCTCCCAAGGACCAGACTGACTATGAGAACAACCCAGCCATGAAGGTGTTCTTGTTCCATTTTGTCAACTTCTACTCCTCGTGTTTCTACATCACATTCTTTAAGGGCAGATTTGTGACTTATCCATGAGATCTGATGTATTCCCTGTAAAAATACAGAAATGAAGAGGTGTGAATACAGCTTTGTGTTCTGACAGTCTAACCTGTTTCAGGTTTTCTCTTAGTTGCCCAATGAAGAGTGTCTTTACTCTCTGTTCCTTAGATTCTTTTAGGCATAAAATAATGACTTTATTTCATGTTAGAGCTATCTAAAATTTAAATGAGATTTTTTTTCTAATATTCCAGTGTGACCCAAGTGGCTGTCTCCTTGAACTGATGGCACAGCTGACTATAATCATGGGAGGACAGTCCATCTGGAATAACATACAAGAGGTGTTACTTCCGTGAGTACTCAGTCATGTGATCTTGGGGTGAGAACGGCCCACTGACCCACGTCATTTTCCTGCGTGCCCATCTCTAAAACTGGGGACTCTCTGCTTAGTAATGTTCTCCAGATAAGATGATCCAGCCAACAGTATAAACGAACCTGCTGTTTAATAATTATATTTAAATACCTTCCTTTTTATGTTTAACATAAATCCTCAAGTGCTATAGTCTCTGCTTATTAGCCCACCACTGGGTACTGACTGATCAGAGCCCATTGAGAGATGGCCCTTTCTGGGGCCATGAACTAAGTTTTCCCACAACTTCCTGCAAATTTCTCCTCCTTTTATATATGCATTTAAAAATCCATAACAGGAATTTGTTGAGTGCCTTGTATGTGCTAGTCACTGTATTAAATGTTGTACATATATGTATGTGTGCGTGTGTGTGTGTGTGTACAATTTAATCACCCAAACAATCCTTATTCTTATCTTCCTTTTGCAAATGAAGATCCTGTGGCTTAAAGAGGGTAACTGATTTGCCCAAGCTCTCATTGCCAATAAGAGACCACTGTGGGACTCAGATGTAAGACCCTATCTCTCTGAATCCATGTTCTTCTAAGAACAGAGAATCCCTTGGGGTCCTAAGGCACAGGGTTACATAATGTTTTAAGAGACACTTGTCTAAAATAATAGCAACAGAGGTTTTGACTTACTGTTCTCTTCCTAAAAATGAGAAAAGCAGATGTTAGCAAAGGTCACACTGTCTTTTTGATTTTCACATAAGCCCAATCCCACATCAAAGTGGACAGTCCAGTGTTATGTGCAATTTCTGAACATTTCAAGGAGCTTACTGTATTCGCTTTCTGTTGCTGTTTTAACTAGTATCCCCAAATATCATGGTAGTAGGAAGAAGAAAGGAAAAGTCTCCCCTAAACAACACAAATATAACCTTGTAGTTTTCTTGAACGCAGAAGCCTGCTGAAGTCAAAGTGTTGGCACGGCTGCTTCTGAAGGCCTCAGGGGAACCTGTATCTTTGACTTTGTGGCTTCCAGAGGCCACCTGCGTCTCTTGGCCTGTGACCACTTTTCTCTATCGCAAGGTCAGCATGGTTGTGTGCCTCTGACACTGATCCTGTGATCACATCTCCTCTCCTCTCTCCCCTCTTCTGCCTCCTTCTTCCTCCTTTAACGACCCTGGTGATTACACTGGGCCCACATCTATAATCCAGCTGGTCTCTCTTAGAGTTGACTGGTTAGCAACCTTAACCACATCTGCAACCATAGACCCCCTTTGCCAGGGAATCTGACCTCTTCCTATGTTCTGGGGATAAGGACATAGACATATTGTGGCGGAACATTTTTCTGCCTACCACACTAAACTTTTTAAGATAATTTCTGGCTTTGAGTTTCTGTTCTCATGAAACTGTTGATCTCTCTTCTGTCTTGCCTTCCACACCAGCATTCTGTTCCTGGCCAACGTAACTGCAGAGCTCGCCCCTCTCTGTGGTGTCCCCCAAAACCACTTACACAAGCAGATCTTACTGTTGTTTGGAGAATGGGGGAGAAACTCAAACAACTTGAATTTTGAAGTAAAAAACCTCCATGATTTTAAAATCTTCCATGCCACTATAAAAAATTTACTTTTTTAACTTCGTTTTTTAATTTTTAAACTATTTTAAACTTTGTAACTTTTTTAAACTTTACTTTTTTTCTTATCATCCTTCATTTTAGATTCCAGAAAACTGCTCTTCTGCCCACCGCATCCAAGTTCCCCTTCATTGTTTCTCCTCCCTTCCCTAACCTTCCTTCTCTCACCCTTATTACCAAGTTTCTGTCCATTCTCTTTATAGGGCAGTTAACTTATTTTTTCTTTCTTTCTGTTTTTGCAGAGTGAACACCTTTGCGTGTCAGTGTGTCCTTCCACATTTCTTCACAAGGGCTCCATCTTTCAGCTTCAGTATGGATAACTGGGGTCTGTCTCGAAACAAAGGCATTTCCCTTGTCCCCCAGCTCACCACGCCCCTCAAAAAAAAGATTCTGATCTTGGCTGTGAAATGAATCTTTTTTTTCCCTACTGTGCAGTAGACAACACTTACCCTGAGCTCACAGTCAGATATTTCCAGAGGAGTAAAAGTAGGTCATGTGCAAATAATACTACTTTTCTCTGTGAAAAGAAATACACCAGATAGAGGAAATACTTAACTCAGATTACTCGAAAGCATTTCCTGAAGGAAATAAGTAAATTATTAACACTAAATTTTGTTGAATCTGGTTATCCGTGAGCTATTTTTACCAATCAAGAAGGATATATTTCCTAAACTGGTACTGAGCAATTCATGTGAAATGAAACTTGCTCACATGAACTAGTTTAAATTAAAGGATGCATTATAGTATCTGTGGTCTGTTTATACCTTCACTTAAGTAAGCACATTTTTCTAGGTTCCAGTGAGCTGAACTTTGCCTCCATGTATTTCTAATATGGGCTAAAATATTTAGGGAATTTATTCTGAATTATGATTCCCTTTTTTGAAAACCAGGAATTCTGAATTGTAGCCAGGTTCTAGGGTGGCTAGTGTTTTCCTCACTGCCTCTTCTCTTTGTATAAGTGCAGTTTCCTTCTTAATTTTTCATATAAAATCCTAACATACCATAGATCTATCAATTACTCTTGCTGCACCAAAACTATACACTTCCTCAAAAATACATAGGAAGAGAAAAGAAAAGTTATCAAAATTAGCGACTATTTTCATGCTATTTAAATATGTATAAAGGAACATAATGAAATGAATTTCACTATATCTCACCTGCCTCCACCCCCCCAATCCCATGTGGGGTTCTTGAGTAGGATTCTGGGGCAAATGAAGAAGGACAGTGATGCCGTGATCCAGGCTCCCTCTGGGGTCTCCCCAGCACTTGGATCGGCACCTGGTATAACGTAGGTCTCAGTCCGAGCCAGCTGAGTGAGTGAGTGACTCACAGGCATCGAATGCGGAACATCAGTGAATCAACAGCATTCTTTGTAGGACTCAGACAATAAGCTGAGTGCCCTGTGGCCTTCCCAGCCTCACATACTATTTTGATGTTGGGGTCATTTCTGGGAATGTTATTCTGTACTGGACAAAAGGCTAGTACAATTCCAGGGTTAAGCAACTTTCCTAGGGAAATTTTATGATAAAATATTAAGAAAAATAGTTAAATGCCCAAAATGACATAGCATTGTCCTTTGGAGTTTAGATAATGTGTGGCTGTAATTTTCTTACTTTATATGTTTTCTACATTTTCCACTGTGTGTATGCACTACTATATAATAAGAAAAAGCAAATGTTTAAAAGAGAAAATCTCTCTTCTCCAGATATGATTTGGTTAGAGGATGAGTCAGAGAAATATAATAAGAGAATCTTAAATACATGTGTCCATAATTCACTCTTTAAATTCAGGAACAGGAAACTCAGGAATGAAATAGATTAAGAGAATCAAAGATACTTGCATTCAAGATTAGCAAGTAGGAGTGTCCTCAATAGAAATGGTGATAATCTATAATTCAGGGATTAAATGTGATAATGAAGGTACAAAGACAACATGAAGTAGAAAATGCCACGTGGCAAGCACAGATTAAAGGGCAATTTACTATGATTATGCCAATATGTGTGATCAATTCCCAAGCAAATGATTATGTAACCCCTGCTAGAGGGAGAAAGCTTCCAGCCTTGGCTGGAGAGGGGAGAGTATCCAGTGTCTGTATTTTTTAAAATGTCTAAAGGTGCTTCTCATGTGCAAATTTATATCCCTGCACGAGACCCTTAAACCAACAGAAAACCCAAAAGACCGTTGACAATGATGGGTAGACGACAGCCCAAGCTTTTCTGCCACAGATGCGTGGTTTCACTCAGGAAGACTGAGCAAGAGGTTCAGGGTCTTAGCTAAGGACAAGCAAGTCGGGACTTCTAATATGACCTAATGCCATCGACGGTGGAGGGCAGTTCAGCACAAGAAGGGAGTACCAGGTGAGTTAACATGGAAGTTTCATTCTGCATCCAAACTGTGATGGATTTGGGTCCCGGAGGGTAAAAGCCCTGCTTCCCTGGGGCATGGACCGGATTCCACAAGAGGCTGAGACAGGAAGTATGAGGCAGAGAAAAATTCCCCAAGGAGAATCCCGAGTCTGGGTGCCAGGGAGGGTGATGGACGAGCGTGGTCCCAGCGCCACCGGCACCGCAGGGCTCCGAGTGGCTGTGGAGCTGCGCGCCCCCGGCCGGACCTCAGACCTGCCTGCAGTGCTCTGGGCTGCGGCCTGGGGAGCGGCTTCAGCAGCAGGCTGGCCCCGTCATTTTGGTAGGTGTTGCAGTGACCCCCACCCCTGTGGCCACGGTGATCCCAAGCCAAGGGTCTAAGTGACTTCAACCCTATTTACAGGTGACCACAGCCGGTTAGCCTGTGCTGCTCAAAAGGAAGACCCCACATGGGGTTTTGCTGTGTCAGGGTGGTTGCTGATACCTGGCCTGCTTTGAATCGTTTCATCCTGACAGCACCCTGGGCAGTGGAAGTTTCATATCTTAATTTTATTTCAACTTTTTCTGTTGAAAGTATAGTTGGTTTACAATATTGTGTTAATTCTCGGTGTACAGCATAGTGATTCATATATATATATATATATTTTCCTTGTCATATACTTTTCCACTATAGGATATTAAAAGTTATTGAGTGTAGTTTTGTTGTTTCAAACAAAAATTACTAAACAAAGTAACAAAGTATGCAGACTAAACCTAGCCATGTATATGACACAGCTGAGTTTATCTCAGGCTTTAAATGTGGTTTTGATCTCCAGGATTTCTTTATCAACTTATCATATGTAAAGTGCCTGTGGAACACTTCTCAGAAAAATGTTTTAAAATCATAAGATTTAGAGAATAAAGAAGGAAGATAATTATACTGAAAAGCAGATATCAAAATATAGAAATGGGCATTTGTGATACAGTAATATCTGAAATATTGTAAGAACGTGTTGAATAAGAGGATCCAGTGGTGATTCTACTAACCACAATATTCTGCCATAGCAGTGAGTGTAAATCATCTTCTGAGATCTGCAACAATTGCATTTTGAATGTAAATAAAGTTAAATAACACATAAGCCATGAACTGTGGATTCAGATTCAGAGTTATCTCGAGTCCCTATCCCCAGCACTCCCCAGAGCTCCCTGCTGTTCCCCTAATGTTATTGAAAGAAGTGGGGAAAGTTTGTGAAGCGAAGGGCATGTTCCATTGCAAAGAAATCTCGTAGCAAACCTGGGAGCATGGCCAGTGAAAGGTTAATGCTGAGATTAGAGGCAGTGGGAAACCAAGCAGAGGCAGCTCTTTACAAGTCACATCATATATTCTGTGTGTGTCTACGTGTGTATGCATACAGACGTGTGGGCATGTATGATGTATACACCTGCCTTTCGTGTGAAGCCGCCTCACTGTCCAAATTTGAAATCCATCCAAACGTGCAGTGCAGTCAGTCGAAGCTCAGCCAGACGCTAAGTTGTCTGTTGTTGCTCTGTCTCTTCTGCTGAACTCCACGAGTAAACCACGCGCCAGCTGTTGCTTTCAGGGACAACAGCTCTGTAGGCTACAGGTCCATACCTTGTTTCACTGCCAACACTGATTTCCTTTCAGGACAAATTGCCACTTGAAAAAGGGGGAAGCATTCCTTTGTCCCACAAGCCTCTGAGTGAGGAAAAAACATAACCTTAGAGACAGCTCTGTGGGACAACATTCAGAAGGGGGCAGAGCACTGGGCTGCGAGTCGAGGCTGTGTTTCTTTCAAGCTCTGCACTGAATTTGAGGTGACATATCACTTCTTTGGCCCTTGATTTGTTCAGCATATATTAGGGTTTTGGACCTGTTCTATCCAACGTTAGAGTATCAGTTTTTTGCTCGATGACCCTCCAGGGCTCCGCAATTCCTTCAAAGGGAAAAATGCCCACATCCTCACGGCAGCCTCTAAGGCTCCACCCACAAAACCACCACTTATTTCCTATTCACTGTGGCCCACACCAGTCTCCATGCTGTCTGTCCAGCGTGAGGGACCTCCAGGCCTATGCTCACTGTTCCCTCTGCCCCTCCTCTGCCCACACTTTGCTTCCGTCTTTGCCTTATTCAAAGGTCACTGCCCCATCCCCACTCCTCCCTAGCACACATTCCTCGCCCTCCTTTATTTTCCTCCACAGCACTTATCACCTGCTCACAGACCCTGTATTTCTTTCTTTTAATTATTTTCTCTGACGATTTTCAGACTGGAAAGGCCATGGTGGATAATAACAGAGAAATGGGGGTAAAAAAGACAAATGAGGGACGGCATCGTCTAAAAGCTAAAATGCCCACCTGAAAAGGAGGTGGGGGATAAAGTAGTAATAGTCGTTACAATTTTGGTAAACCCAAGGCACGTAGTCAGGACTAGTTTTCACAATATTTGAGGGTAGGGAGGCAGCAATAAAAAGAAATTTATCCTGAAAACAAGAAATTAAATCCTTGGGCCGATGATGTGTTCAGCTTGAGATGTCAGGAATACTTTTATGACCTTGGTCTGATAATATCCTGCCTTATTATTTGATCTGTTTGACAGCTGGGTCATGAATCTAATGGTGCCACAGTTTCGGGAGCAGAACAGACCACCCCACGATGGGAACGGGACAACCATCTGTATCCCATGGGCAAACTGGGGTTATTTTATGAATACCCTGAAATGAGTAAGTCATCAGTGGAGATTTCTGTGCTGTCGGTTATACTAGAATATGCTTTGGGTCTCAGAAGCATCGGTTACCGAGCCAAACAATGACCTAGCATACCGACACGGAGCCCGCTTTTCTCCATTAGATGCAATTATGCAGTCAGGCTTTCAAATAGGGTGCCTGTGTGTATCTTTGTCAATATTTATGTTGTACAAAGCTGAAGATTTACTGCCAAGGAATGAAATGGAATACTCATTCAGATACGTCTCCAACATTGATTCTCAAATCCTTCTGGTCATGTCGTCTAAGGATGAACTCAGAACCGTTACTAGATATGACTCAGCTCGGGATGTAGCCCGTGTGGCACAGCTGTTGGCTGATATCCTTCTAAACAGTCATGTGAGCCAGCCAGCCGGTGCAGAAAGCCCGCAAGAGCATTCTGCCTCATTGTAGCAAGGTGCAAAGGGTCACCCCTTCCACATCTCACACCTACCTTTGATATTGTTCCTATTTCTTCTGGCCGATGGTTTCTGCCTGATTCCTTGAGTGACCTCATGGCACATCACTGGCTTGAATTCAGAATGAATGTGCTGATCTGGAGTATCGGTAGAACACAGATCTCCTCCTTCTCCAATGTCTTTGTCCATTTCTGTACATTTGCTTGGGCTCTGTTTCTCTTTGGTTGAACTTGGTTTTGAGCTCTCAGTTGCCTTTTAATTGTTGCATCTCCAAATAGATTTCCATAGGAAACGTTATCTTTTCTATTATGCATGGCGCACATTTATCTGCTAGAAGGCTGATGATGTGCACGTTTTGTACCTGAGCCCTTTCAGTTCACCACTGCCTTGAAGTAGTTTTTTTTTTTTTAAGCTTAGGAGACAGGAAAAGATTTTTGTTAATAGGCTTCGCATTTATGCATGCAGGTTCATGTCTGCAAAGGCACCCCTTTGTGCTTCCTGTTTATAAGTCTACAGATAGAGGGAGTTTTCTTTTTCCTAAATTACATTCTATATATAAAATAATTGCTTTTAAAAATATACATTATACATAGAAACACATCTGGTTCCCTCGGTGAATGAAAGGTCACCTTGTGGCATCTTCAGTCAGCTATGCTTTGTGGCCTGGTGTCTGATTTGAGTTTCATCTTTGCTTTTGTTGTGTTTAGTGACCAGGTTCCATTAAGGGTGCAGCTTCTGTCCCTGGTGTAGAAATTATGTTTGTTTATTCTTCTTATTTTCAAAAGGACTTTAAGCCAATGACCTGTTAATCCAAAATGAGTCATAATGGTAAATATGTCTTATTGGGGCTATTATCAGCATTAATAATAACAACAACATTCTGGGGGCAGCATATCATTTGGTATTTTAACACACACAAAAAAAGCCTTGGAAAAAAGTTATTGTTCTAATTAAGTCAAATAAAGGTCATGAAAGGAAAAGTTGTACAATTTTGGGAGAAATTGATAGGGCTTTTAGAACTTTATAGTCTAATTAAAATACAAATTAAATAATTCAGCCTAACTCTACCCTACATAACAGGATGGAGTAACAGCTATTCTAGAGAGATTGTTCAGATATATTCGTTTTCGTATTATCTAAAAAATCCCTGACTAATTAGAAAATTCAATCCATTTCTGAAAGTAGGCCGTCTGTTATTCTGTATTCAATGCTGGAGTGAAACTTATTTTGCGTTCTTTTCGTTCATGGGAGATAGAATTTCCTAGTGCTTTTGAAATATTTTTGTTCTTCTAAAATAAAGTGCCTTTGGTGGTGATCTCCTGACCTCAGTTTCCTCCTCCCAGTTTTCCTCGTGATCATTAATGACACCCCACCTGCCTTTTTATTTACACCTCTTAGCTGCTGAAGGGGAATGGCTTGTGACAGATGACCCTGGAACCCTCTACCCGTGCTTCGTTAGGCCTCGCTCCCAGCCACCAACACTAGTCTCCTTCGCCTGAAGTACTTTTATCTGTTTTTCTGCCAGGAAGTACACTTGCCGTGCCTTGGCAGGGACCCCTCCACTTTTTAGAGATTTTCTACTCTCCTTTCTAGGCATGAATTGCACTTGATTCTTCTCTTGATGGTGCGTGATCATGTCCATGTGCATTGTGCTCCCCGGCTGCACTGATCCTGTCAGAGGCAGTAGTCAGGCTTTTCATCTTTCCGTCCATGTCTGGAGCACCACAGCCTGGACCCTGGTTCTCATACGTGTTTAAGTGACTTGAGCTTGGATTTTCAGCACACTCACATAAAACTGTTAGATGAGGTGGCGGTAACATTGCCCCCAATGCCCCCACAAGGTTCTATATGACATATGGTTTTCTCTGAGTGAAATTTCTCTTTTATTTGTTTTATTGAATTCCCCACTGTCTTTTGAGATTATTAGAGTAACTCTGAGTTGTTAATCACAGTAGCTCTCCCCCCACCAGCGAATTATCCTGCTGCCTGAGAACTCAGACATGGGACATAAGAGAAATAATCTATCAGTCTTAAAATCTGGAAGTCATAAGATACCGTTTTGTACTTAGAGCACCCACAGCACAAAAACCAGTCTCTCAAGAATTTGACGCTGCCTTCCCAGAGGGCGGGTGCCATAAGTGAAATGCTGTGAGGGATGAAGTGAGAGCTCTTCGTCTCTGGTATTGCCTTTTCCACCCTTGCTGTGTTAACTTGATCTTCCCTTCATATATTATGATCTCCATTTAATTTACTGCATTTAATATCAGTTGCTCTTCAACATCTCCTTTCAGCTGCCCCCTCCATCCCCTCTCTCTCCAGTGCTATCCCACCCACGCCTCTCCTGCGCTCCCCAGGGCCAGGCCTGTCTCCCCCACGCCCTCACCTCTGTTCCATCTGCCCACCACCTGCACTGACATTTCCTTAACTCCGAAGAATGAACTTTCCATAATGGCAGCTGAGTAACTGGGGGGAATTGTAGACCTCTCATCTCTTTACTGATTCATTTATTTACCCAACCAACAAACATTGAGCACTGCTATGCCAAACACTGTATCAGCTGCTGGGGAGACCAAGACAGGTAAGAAGTGGTGTCTGCACTCCCCAGGCCAGGCGAGGCATGGCGAGTAGTTGATGGATTGCTAAGCAGGTGAACACAAATTGGACTTCCTAGAGCTGGAAATATTTGAACTGAATCTTGAAAGGTGAAAGGAATTTAGCTTTCTATTTTGTGGTAGAGGGAGTGGACACTTCATGCAGAGAGGAAGAGACATATAAGAGTACATGGCATGAAGCGGCTTGGCCAGACTGAAGAACAACAAGTAGGGCTAGAACAAAGGATCCATAGGTGGGAATATCAGGTGCAGAAGGCCTCTGTCACGATGGGCTTTGTGTGCTTAGACTTCAATGTATTCTTAAGGAAACAGGGATATATTGGAATATTTGTAAGTAAGAAAATTGCATAATGTTTATGTTGCAGAATATCTGGTTATTCTGGCAGCAGAATGGAAGATACTATTTTTGGGGGGAGGCCCATATTTTGGGGGGAAGGATTTTTCGGGGACCACCCCAGGTAACCCAGACAACAAGTGGCACACGCCTGCAGAGAGGCCTTGGGCAGAAGGAGAGAGACATGGGCGGCAGTAGTGTTGACTCCTGCAGGGGGGACTGCAGGGCTGGGGTGGCAGGCCACAGAGATGCTGAGGTGACTTTCCAGTGACCCATCCGTGGAGCGGATCTGCAGGGGGAGTGTAAGGGGAGGAGCTGGTTTCGAGGAGATGGTTCTGTGTGTGGCATTTTGAGTGCGAAGTGTCTACAGGACATCTGAGGGGTGATGTCCATTGTTAAGCTGGATTCATCAGTCAGGAGCTCAGAGGAGCTGTGGGTGAGGCCGTGGGGGCGATTCAGTCCTACCAGGCAGAGGACTGAAGACGAGGCCCTGGGGAAAGTGCCATGTACATGGCAAATGGGAGGAGAGAAATCCACCAAGAGAGAGAAGAATAGCAGAGCAGTTGAGAGAAAACTAGTTGAGGCAACACAGAGAAGGCTGTAACCTGGCTAAAGAGGGATTTGAACACTGACTAAAAGGAGCATAGTGAGAAAGAGTGGTGTGTGGGGCAAAAAAGCAAGGGCTAAAGCCCACCTTTAATTGTCTAAACTGAGGAAAAGGCGGAGGAGGACTATACTTAGGTAGCCTTTATAAAACAGATCTGTGTGTATCTGAGTGTGTGCATATGTGCACAGACACTTTTCTGCCTAGGCTTTTAAAATTTATTTAAGTAAAACAAAAATTAAGGGGGGAAAACATTCCACTGAGAGGAAAATATTTGTCCATGGCAAAAGCTACCTGGTAATCAAATAAACAGGAGCTGAAAATGCCCACTGGTTTGAAACACGCAGCCACCGTCAGTGCAACTCCTGTCTCAGTGCCGCGGTGAGGGCCGTGAGGGATGCAGGGCTCTGAGTGCTGGAGGAGTCATCAGCGCAGGCACTTCTCCTAGAAACTGGAGTTTAAAGCGAAGAAGAAAGTATAGAAAGTATCACAGAGCAATACAGGGCCGTGAGAGAGGGTTGGGCGAGGGTCAGTTTTGTTACAGGGGCGTTTCTGGCCTTGGTGAGTTGCTAGGCCTTTGCTCTTGTTGGTCTTTGTTCCAAAAGCTTTTTAGAAAGTTCTTCTTGCTTGAATATCTGAATAGATTAAATCATGTTGGGTTATTTCTAGTGTTTTATTTTTTAATTAAAAAATTATCTAGAATTTATTTTAATGTCAAAAGTGAGGACAATGTACCAGGCCTTCTAATGATTTAGCAAATTACACCAGTACTTGAATCCACTGATTTTAAGTGTCAGTTTTATAATATTACTAAAATCTCTTAAATATCCACGTCTATTCTTGAAATGTATTCTATTTCATTTATACTCTCAGTGCACTATTTCTATACTGTTTCCACGAACATAGATTAATACCTCCTACAGTTGGTCCTATTTTATCCTTTTCCAGAATGTCCCTAATACTACAATTTCAAACATCCCTCCTCATTATTTTATTTGTACATTTGTGTATATTTCTGGAAGAAATTTAGGATCACCTTTCAGAATTTTTTCTTAAATCCATTCGGGATTATTAACTAAATTTGCATTCAGATACTAAATTGATTTTGGAGAAAAAATGTTCTATGTTCCCCAAATTTGAGTCTGCCAACTGAAGAGGGTGGTGCCTTCTACTGTTCATTCAATCATCATTTTTTTCTTTTTTAAAGTCATTTATCAGAATCATTTTAACATTTTTCATTAATTTATTTCTGAATAGTCTGTGCCTTTGTTGTCATTATAAATGGTATCTTTTCTGGATTTGAACTGGGATGATTGCTAATGAAGTCTTAATTTCTAGTTTCTCTTGAATAAGAAGGGGATCTGACAGTGTGGGGGCCCTCTTTCCAATATGGTGACTGTGAGCAGTGCTTTCCATTAGGATGTCCACTTGCCAATTTGCCAGTGGCTGCACCCACTCCCCACATTTCTGCTACTAACCTGCCCCCTGTAGGCAGATGAGTTCATGTAGGGTTAGGTGGGTTTTGGACACAGATATTGACATCACTGCTGCCACGCTGCTGACACTCTGGCGTCACTAACTCTGGTTCTTGCTCTCTGACCTCCCTGAATATGACAGCTCCTTTTGGGCTGTGGACATGAGGCATCTTTTCAGCACTGTCGGCTTTTCTGCAACACACCCCTGCCTCTCAGGTCAGAAGCAAATGTCAGCTCCTCCTACCTATCCACCCAATCCACGGTCTTGCCGTTCCTGGCCAGAGTGGCCCCTATCCCTTGACTGAGCAGTAACACTAAAGGGACTACAAACTTGCCTCTCATCCACTGTCTTAGTTACATACCTGTGCTAGTTTACTTAAAAGTCTGCCAGTTAGGGTCTAAAAGTCTTTTAGATCTCTGGCCTTATCATTTCTAACCGCTCCCCCACCCCATGGAACAGCTTACGCAGATCTCTGCTGCCCCATATGTAGCAATGCCCTGTAAATTACAGACAGAGAGAAAAGAACTTCTAAGCCACCACCATAACTTTGACTTCCTATGACCACACAGACCATAGAAATATCAAGATAAAAATTCCTGAAGAATGATATTTTGCTTAGGAAGACACTTTTATTGCATACCTTTCTGTGACTTGTAATAACTTCATAGACTCTCTGAATGTGCTGCACTCACCTTCCCAGACTCAAGGGAGCTTGCTCACTTGCCTATTTTCAGTGCATTTCCTCCAACATTCTCTATGCAGAGCTTTCCCAAAAGTACATTCCTTATTCCTATTTAAATTCTTATATACAACCACAATATTCTTTTTCTTAATCCTCAATGACAAATCATCTTCCAAGATTGTATTATTTCAACACTGAGAGTGAATAATATGCTTCAAGATTCCCAAGTTTATTACCAGCAAATAACTATGGTTGTTTGAAGATTTTTAAGTATGTTATTCCTACTAAGGTTATATACGTGAAAAAAACAGGTTGTAATGAGTCTTCTTCTGAGAGATTTTATATTTGCCTTTTGTTTGGATTCTTTCACTGTTGAACATTATTATTACCATGAATGTCTTTTCTCTTTGGGATTTAGTTCACCATTTGTCCCTCTCTCTTTACAGGAGTAGAGGAATTGGTGTTGTCCTTCCATCCATCCACCACTCCATGTTGTGTGTCCATTCCTTCAACAGGTATTCAGTTTGGGTTCACCACCTTATCTGTGGCCTCTTTCCACTGGCCCCTCTGTTGGCTCTGGAGAACAATATATTGCAAATCAGAGTGGGTATGTGGAAACTTGACTAACCAGTATAGACGCATGGTGCCAGAAAAAGCCCAGGACATCACAGCGTGGCAGCCCACCATACAAGGAACAGCAATTCTGGCTGTGGTGGACCAATGTAAGTAAAATGGCTTCATGGGCTGAAGACTTTGAAAAGTCCAAACATGCATTGGCATTGCTTCCTAAGGAATCCAGAGTTGGGTATTGTTTAATATGAGAGGGAGATGCTAACACTATCATCGTTATAAACAACATATTTGTTGTAAATGTAATTGTTATTATTTTAATATATTTTCTTTATAATTATTATTTGTGACTTACAAGAGTTCTTACAGAGGCAGTTAAGAAGCGTGGCCATTATACTGTTGCTGAAGTGTTAATTCAGTAGAAGCATGATAATAGTATTAATAAGTACTCACTCGTTTGATCCTCACATGGCTCTAAAGGTTACCCAGCAGTGCTTGTATAATGGAGATAGAAATCCATCCGTTTAAGAGTTTGTAGAAACTAAAATAAGAGCAGTCATTCCACCGTATTTTACCATATATTCCAGACTATCAGTTTAAAGTACGAACTACCTGATGAGGCCATACAAACCCTTTGTGCATCCCCAATCATTAATTACATTCCTGGACCCCTGGGGCAGAAGTTCTTCCAGAAGGTGGTCCCATCTATCCTCCCCACCCCACTCTTGGCCTTTGCTACCCACTGTTGGTCATTAGCTAAGCATCCTCATGTCCTGCATGTGTCTGAGCTGTGAGGGAACAGAACTCAGCTGTTTACAAACTGTAATGACTATGACCAGTCTGAACAGCCTCTCTCCTTCCCTGCCCACACCTCCACAGGGCAACAGGGGGCTCACAACCACAGCAATTCCCATGCCAGCCCATCAGGGAACCTTCTTCCCTAGAAATATTCTTACAACCAGGGCTGTTTCCTCCCTTACTTCACTGCCAGTTTCACTCCCAGGTTACAGTCCCCAACAAAAGGCTATCCCAGTTTGAATTCCTTAATCAAGTCATATTTACGCTAAGTCCCTGGCACTTTCCCATGAGCACTCATAGAAACAGAACAGGGCCTGGCAGTGGCTGTGGGCCAGGTTCCTGGGTGAGGGGACTTGCTGGGCCCTTCAGGTTCTGTAGTCTGGCCCGAGCTTAGCTCCCAGCATGGCGTCTTCCCATCTGCATGATTTCGGGCAAGGCTTCAACACTTCAGAGCTTCATTTTATCACTGCTTCATATTTTAAGACTGTTATGTACCAAAAAGTGTGCTTAGGGAATTCAGTGAGTCAATGAATGGATGTCACATAAGATGGTCCTCAGGGAAGGTTAGTTATTTTCATTATGCACCATCGATAAAATTGGCTGCACAGACTTGGCCAGGTATCACAGCTACAGGCACAAGAATTTGACAATGTGTCACTGTGGATCATAGTCACTATTTTACACAGTAAAACAGCTACCTGAGACCACCCAGCTGTCATCCCACCCAACTCCCCACCCCACGATCCCTGAATATATCTGATTTGCTTGCTACCCCTAATTTTTGGAGAAAGTTGGCAAATCACACACAGTCAATGACTGCTAGGTTATGTCCATTCCCATTCACTCAATTTGCCCCATTTTCAGTATCCACTGTGCTGCAAAACATAGAATAATGTTCAGAATATGACAGCAAGGCCTTTCCCATTCCACAGTCAGAGAAGCATAAATCTGTCATGGTTAATATGGCATATGACACTAAGCAAGGCAGGAAAACAGGCTCCTGTGCTTTAAGAACATTTTTAATAATGACGTTTGAAACTAAAAGTGTTTTTGTTCGACCTTCAGCAAACCAGAAAATTCAATTGACTCCTATTACCCATTCCTCAGATGTCCTGATTTGATTGTATTAGGCACTTTTTCCTCATCTCCCCAGCATGACTTTGCTCCATCAGCACAGATGGAGTGTCTCCAAGGCTGCTCCGTGTGCATGGGCGTGTGTGTGCACACATGTGCCCCCACTGATTGGTGCCACTGATTCATATCCAGGGGTTGTTCTGTCTTATAACTCAGGCATTGCTTTATTATATCCTAGAAAACTGCTTTTAGATCTTTGATTGAACTATAGACCATCCTCTTGCCCATATTAGGAAGTGACGTCTTCCAAGACACAGGTCCTCTGTGCTTGTATTTATGTATAAATAAGAATTAAATATGCATGTCATCCCCTCATTTATTTAATTTGTGCCTTCCCAATTGAATGTGCACAGTAAGGGCTAACTTCCCATAACAGGAGAACTTTTAGGAAGAAAGAAGAAGGAATTAGCCACAAGGGAGAAGACAGGACATCAAGCAGGAGTTTGGTATAAAATCATTTACTCTAAAGCTGCTCTGGCTCAATAAATAAGTGGAATTGACATTGTTGTATCATGCCAGAACATCTGCTATTGAAGACCGATTTTAATTTACTTTGATATAACTGGAAAATTGTGTTCGAACAACATGGGAAATGAAGCACACTGCATCGATCTGTACTCCTGAAGTGTGTCTCACTGCTACTTAGTTTTGAAGAAAATTATCTTGTCTGGAGACAATACAATTATTTTCATTGTTGGAATTTTTCTAGCTCCAGAAGCACATCTGCAGGTGATTATGTAAAAGTCTAGATTTGACTTAAATAGCAGGAAATTTTAGCCTATTGAAATCATGAGAAGTGAAATATTTTTGCCTACCACCACCACCACCACCAGGCAAGCACTTGTACACCCAGAGAGATTTCACATCAGACAGAATGACAAAGCTGGTTCTGATACCGAGGCTGAACTTGTTCTGCTCGCTACACAACAGTGATATAAAAAATAAATCAGGAGACAAGGTTTTGGAGCAAGGTATAGTAACTTTACTCAGAAAGCTGGCAGACCAAGAAGATGGGGGACTAATGTCCTGGAGAATCATCTTGCCCAAGTCAGAATTCAGGCCCCTTTTAAGCTAAAAAGGGGAGGGGGTGTGGTTGGCTGTGCAAACTTCTTGCTGCAGGCATTCTTTGTTCTTGCAGCCGTCCATGTGGGTCAGGCTGTGGTGTCCCTGTAAATCTCCAACAAAACAAAGGTTATTCTCTATTTTGCAACTTGCCATCCCTGCGTATGTGCAGAAGTGCTAACATCATTAAAGGTCAGATCCCCGAGATTAGGCTTTCCTGTAGGTATTAGGCTAAAGGCAACGTTGTTTTACAAAAGGTGCAGAGCCAGCAAGATTAAGCCTGGAAAACAGGGCACAGTGCTTCAAACAAAAGGAACAGATCCAATGTGGTGTCAGATTTGTTCTCTATTACAGTTCGAGTTAGGGGAAATTTTGCAGTAGAAAATCCCCTCAGTTGTTTTTCTTGCTTTACCTGACATCTTGTTTGTTGGCTTGTGGTCTCATGGTGTCTAAACCGTATGTTCAGATGAATAATATTAAAATCATATGGTGCAGAAAACATATCTGTTCTGCTTCAAAAAATGACTGAAACATTTAACTTTGTTTATTCCCATAGAATTTGGATTGAATCATTTCTCGACTTTCTTCTTCCTTCAAACCAGTATTTTACTGGAGGGTTGAAAGCCCAAATTCAAGAATTTTGCAGGGAAATATACACAAAATGTTATGATAACTCACAGAGAAAAAATGTGATAATGAGTGTGTATATGTCCATGAATGACTGAAAAATTGTGCTGAACACTGGACTTTGACACAACATTGTAAAATGATTATAAATCAATAAAAAATGTTTAAAAAAAGAATTTTGGAGAAGACTCATGTAATTCATAGCAGCTTTACATCCGAATTTAAGGCTGACCCATATTTATACTTTTAATTAAGGAACACAATAAACTTTCTTAGTCGATCATTCATGGCGTTTTTAACTTTGTCCATGTAATCTTTTGGAAGTTGAGAGGACTAGACACCTGATCTAACAAAACAGGAATCATTGCTTGACCCTGTGAATGAAAGAATCCCAGTATAGTTTCCTGCAAGTATATTTTATTAAAAATAATAAGGAATTCTTGCTCTCTAATAAAGCAACATACATAAGAACATTCTGAGTGTTTAAAATAAATCAGACTATGGGTTAACTTATCTAAACAAGTCAAGATAGTTTTGGGAAAAAAGTATGAACTTGAAGGAAAATACATATTGTGTAATTAATATCCTATTTTTAAGAAACAAATGATAAAAAAACCCAAAATTTAATCATTTATTTAAAAAGTAGTTATATAAAGCCAACTTATTTTCATAAGTTACATAAATAAAAGGGCTATCAAAATCTACATTATTAAAGATTAAATTATACCAAATAGATCACCAAGGTTGATTGATTTTCATGATATTAATAATTTTTGAAAATATAGCTTACATATAACATATCCAAGCAGCCCTTCAGTTATCCACAGTACCCTAGTCTACAGTTATTCTTACTGTACTTAAAACAAGTAATAGGCAAATTTCAGGCCCTTGCTTTTGAACTGCCACTGGAATTCTGGATATTCCCTTAGGTTAAAGACCAAAAGCAAAGTAACAATTCTAGTTTAAAGCAGTTGCTCAAAGACTTTAAAACATTCACTATCTATATCCAGTTGCAGGAAAGAATTAAGTTTTCTGAACCTAAAAAAAAGAAATCTTATGCTGAAAATGAAATTCTGTCATGTATGATGACCATAACTATACAGGCTCTAAATTAATCCTCCCTTTACTGTTTTAATACCAACATAGGTCATTATAATCGCTTTCAAATTCCATTTATGCTAGATGAACGAACGCCTCTCCACATGCTCAATTCTGACAGCTGAGTGTGAATGAAAGCCGTCAATCACCTAGCTAGTTGGGAACACACAGTTTCTTTTCAGTGGGAAAATACACGACATAAATATATATGGGGAGGTACTAGCTCCAACTCGGTTTAACAGAGAAAAGTGCATGAACTTGAAACTGACACTAAGAAGCATACTGAGAAATCACATTAAGTGTTTCTATGGCTCCTCAATCCCTTTATGCTACATTAACGAACGCATCTCCACATGCTCAATTCTGAGAGTTGAATGTGCATGTAATCGGTCAATGACCTATCTTGTTGTGAACACACAGTTTCTTTAGAGTGTGGAACTAAACTACATATATATATATGGATAGGTAGTAGCTCCAACACGGTTTTACACTGAAAACTGCATGAACTTCAAACCGGCACTAGAAAACATACGTACAAATCGCAGTGTTTCTAAAGTTACAAAATCCATTTATGCTACATGAATGAAAGCCTCTACACATGTTCAATTCTGAGAGTTGAATGTGTGTGAAAGCCATCAAACAACTAGCTTGTTGGGAAAACACAGTTTCTTTTCTATTGGAAACTACACAATATCTATATGGTGAGATACTAGCACCAACTTGGTTTTACAGTGGAAATTGCATGAAATTCAAACCGGACCTAGGAAAAATAATGAGAAACCAGATTAAGTGTTTCTACTGCAAACCACTGCCCTCATCCTAGATGAATGAACGGCTCTCTCCATGCTCAGTTCTGAGAGATGAATGTGTTCAAAAGCCATCTATCGGTTAGCTTATTGGGAACACACAGATTCTTTTGAGTGGGGAAAAACAATACATACATATTTATGGGAGGTAATATTTCCAAGTCGACTTTACAGTGAAAACTGCATGAAATTCATACAAGCACTAGGAACGAAACTGAGAAACCAGAGTAAGTTTTTCTAATGCAACCCATTCCCTTTATGCTAGATGAATGAACGTATCTTAAAATGATCTATTCTGAGACTTAAGTGTGCGTGAAAGCCATCAATCACCTAGCTTTTTGGGAACACACATCTTCTTTTGAGTTGGGAATAACACTATATAAATATAAATAGGGAGGTACTAGCTCCAACTCTGTTTTACAGTGAAAAATGCATGAAATTCAAACCGGCACGAGGAAATATACTGAGAAACCATAGTAAGTGATTCTACGGCAAATAATTCCCTTCATCATAGATGAACGAACGTCTCTCCACAGGCTTAGTTCTGAGGGTTGAATGTGTGCAAAATCATCTATCACTAGTCTTGTAGGGAACACACAGTTTCTTTTGACTGGGGAAATACACTACATACATATATATGGGGAGGTACTAGCTCCAAGTCGGTTTTACAGTGAAAACTGCATGAACTTCAAACCGGCAATAGGAAACATACTGAGAAATCAGAGTAAGTGTTTCTTATGCTACCCATTCCCTTTATGCTAGATGAATGAACCAGACTCCACATGCTCAATTCTGAGAGTTAAGTGTGTGTGAAAGCCGACAGTCACCTAGCTTGTTGGATACAAACATATTCTTTTGAGTGGAAAACTATAATAAATTCATATATATGGAGAGGTACTAGGTCCAACTGTTTCACCGTGAAACCTGCAGCAAATTTACCGACACTAGGAAACATAATAAGAAACAAGAGTAATTATTTCTAGTGCAACCCATTCCCTTTATACTAGACGAACGAAAGCCTGTCCACATGCTCTGTTCTGAGTTTAATGCTAGCGAATACCATCTATCACTTAGCTTGTAGGGAACAGTTTCTTTTGAGTGCCAAACTACCTACATACATATATACAGGGAGGTAGTAGCCCGAAGTCGATTTTACAATGAAAACTGAATGAACTTCAAACTGGCACTAGGAAACATAACTGAGAATCCAGAGAAGTGGTTCAACTGCAACCCATTCCCTTGATCCTAGATGAACTAACGCTTCACCCCATGCTCAGTTCTGAGAGCAGACTCTGTGCGAAAGCCATCTATCACTTAGCTTGCAGGGAACACACAGTTACTTTTGATTGGGAAAATACACTACATACGTATAAATGATGAGGTACTAGTTCCAAGTCGGTTCAAAAGTGCAAAATGCATGAAGTTCAGACCGGCACTATTTAATATACTGAGAAACCAGAGTAAGTGTTTCTATTGCTAACTATTCCCTTTATGCTATATGAATGAACGTCTCTACACATGCTCAATTCTGAGAGTTAAATGGGTGTGAGACCCGTTAGTAAGCTAACTTTTTGGGAACACACAAATTATTTTCAGTGGGAACAACACTAAATACCTATATATGGGGAGGTACAAGTTCCAAATCGGTTTTACAGTTAAAACTGCATGAACTGCAAACCCGAAAAAGGAAACATACTGAGAAAACAAAGTAAGTGTTTCTACTGCAAATCATTCCCTTTAAGCTAGTTGAAAGAATGCCTCTCCACATGCTCATTTCTGAGTGTTGAATATGTCTGAATGTAAACTATAACTTAGCTTGTAGGGAAAACATAGTTTCCTTTGAGTGGGAAAATACACTACATATATTTATATTGGAAGGTAATAGCTCCAAGTCATTTTTACACTGAAAACTGCATGAATTTCAAACTGCCACCAGGAAACATACTGAGAAACCAGAGTAATTATTTCAAGTGCTACCTCTTCTCTTTATGCAAGATGAAAGAACGTATCTCACATGCTCAATTCTGAGACTAAGTGAGTGTGAAAGCCGTCAAACACCTAGCTTGTTGGGGAAACACAATCTTTTTCATGGGGAAAATACATGACATGATTTTATATGGGGAGGTACTAGCCCCAACACGGTTTTACACTGAAAACTGCATGAACTTCAAACCGGTACGAGGAAACAGACTGAGAAAACAAGTTAGCGTTTCTACTGCAAAACATTCCCTTTAGGTTACACGAACGAAACTCTCTTCACATGTTAATTCTGAGATTTAGGTCAGTGTAAAAGTCATCAATTACTTAGCTTTTTGGGAAAACAAAGTTTTATTGAGCAGGAAACTACAGTGTATATATATATATATATATATATATATATATATATATATATATATATGGGATGGAACTAGCTCCAACTCGGTTTTACAGTGAAAAATGCATCAATTTCATACCAGGATTAGGAAACATATTCAGACCCCACAGTAAGTGTATTTACAGCAATCCATTCTGTTTAGTGTAGATGAACGAATCCCTCCTCATATACTCAGTTTCAAAAATTGAACGTGTGTGAAAGCCAAAAATCACAAATCTTCTTGGGATCACATAGTTTGTTTACAGTGAGGAACACATTACATAAATATACATCGGCAGGTACAGTTCCCAAATAGGTTTTACAGTGAAAACATCATGAAGTTCAAACCAAAAATATTAAACATACTGTGACACCAGAGTATGAGTTTCTATTGGTACCTATTCTTTTTATGCTATATGAACAAACGTATCTCCATTTGCTCAGTAATGAGAGTTCAGAATATGTGGAAGCCATCAATAAACTAGCTTGAAGGGAACACAGAGTTTCATTCAGTGGGAAAACAATCTACATACATATATATGGGGGTAATAGCACAACACGTTTTTACAGTGAAAATTGCATGAACTTCAAATTGACACTAAAAAACATACAGAGAAACCAGAGTAAGTGAATCTACTGCAAACCATTCACTTTCGGTTAGATGAATGGACGTCTGCTCACGTGCTGAACTCTGAGAATAAAGTTTGTGTGAAATCCGTGAATCACCTAGGTTGATGTGAACACATAGTTTTTTCTACTGGAAAAAAACTATATAGATATGTACTGGGAGGTAATAGCTCGAACTCGATTTAAAAGTGAAAAATGCATGAACGTCAAAGCAGCTCTAGGAAACATAATGACAAATAAGAGTAAGTGTTACAACTGACAAACACTCACTTAATGCTAGATAGACGAAAGACACTACACATGCTCAATTATTACAGAGAAGTGAGTGTGAAAACCAACAATCAACAAGCTTTTAGGGAACACAAAGATGCTTTTCATTTGGAAACTACACTACAAACATATATATGGGGAGGTACAAGCTCCAACTATGTTTTATACTGAAAATTTCAGGAAATTAAAATCGGCACTAAGAAACAGACTGAGAAACCAGGGTGAGGGTTCTACCAGAAGCAAGTTTCAATTGTGCTAGGTGAACGAAAGTCTCTCCAAATGTGTAGCTGAAAACTGAAAAGAAAGTTTGTATTCCCAACAAGCTAGTTGAAGGACGGCTTTTACACAAACTTATATCACAGAACTGAGCATGTGGAGAGACGTTCGCTCTCCAAGCAAAAAGGAAACGGGGTACGAGAAACACTTACTCTGGTTTCCTAGTCTGTTTCTTGTGCCGGTTTGAAGTTCCTGAAATTTTCAATAAAAAACCGAGTAGGAGCTTCTACTTTCCCATATATACGAATGAATTGGAGAGTGCAACTGAAAAGAAACTTTGTGTTCCCAACAAGCTAGGTGGAGGACGGTTTTCACACACAATTTTCTCTCAGAGCTGAGCATGTGGAGAGACGATCGATAATCTAACACAAGGGGAACGGGTTGCTGGAAAACACGTACTCTGGATTCTCAGTCTGATTCCTAGTGCCGGTTTGAAGTTCCTGTAATTTTCAGATAAAACCGACTTGGAGCTTCTAACTTCCCATATATATGCATGAATTGGAGAGTGCGAATGAAAAGAAATTTTGTGTTCCCAACTAGCTAGGTGAAGGACAGCTTTCACACACAATTTTCTCTCAGAACTGAACATGTGGAGAGACGATCTTCATCTAGCACAAGGGGAACGGGTTGCTGGACAAACACCCTGGATTATCAGTCTGATTCTTAGTGCCGGCTTGAAGTTCCTGCAGTTTCCACGGTAAAACTGAGCTGGAGCTTCTACCTCCCCAAATATATGTATGTAGTGCAGTTTGTAACTGCAATAAATCTTTGTGTTCCCAACAAGTAAAGTGAAGGACGGATTTCACACAAATTTATCTCTCAGAAGTGAGCATGTGGAGAGACGATGGTTCATTCAGCACAAAGGGAACGGGTTGCAGGGGAAACATTTACTCTGGTTTCTCAGTCTGTTTCCAAGGGCCGGTTTGAAGTTCCTGCCGTTTTCACTGTAAAACCGAGTAAGAGCTTGTACCTCCCAATATATATGTATGTAGTGGAGTTTGCAACTGAAAAGAAACTTTGTGTTCCCTTCAAGCTAGGTGAAGAACGACTTTCAAACACACTTATGTCACAGAACTGAGAATATGGAAAGACGTTCGTTCATCTAGCACAAAGGGAACGGTTTGCTTGAGAAACACTTACTCTGGTTTCTCAGTCTGTTTCCTAGTGCCGGTTTGAAGTTCCTGCCGTTTTCACTTTAAAACCGATCTGTAGCTTGTACCTCCCCATACATATTTATTAGTGGAGTTGGCAACTGAAAAGAAACTTTGTGTTCCTTTAAGCTAGGTGAAGGACGGCTTTAACACACACTTATCTCTCAGAACTGAGCATGTTGAGAGAATTTCGTTCATTCAGCACAAAGGGAACGGGTTGCAGGAGAAACACTTACTCTGGTTTCTCTGTCTGTTTCCTAGTGCAGGTTTGAAGTTCCGGCAGTTTTCACTGTAGAACCGAATTGGAGCTTGTACCTCCCAGTATATATGTATGTAGTGGTATTTGCAACTGAGAAGAAAGTTTGTGTTCCCTTCAAGCTAGGTGAAGGACGGCTTTCACACACAATTAACTCTCAGAAACACTAACTCTGGTTTCTCTGTCTGTTTCCTAGGGCAAGTTAGAAGTTCCTGCAGTTTTCACTGTAAAACATAGTTGGAGATTGTACTTCCCTATATACATGTATATAGTGTAGTTTGCAACTGAAAAGATACTTTGTGTTCCCTTCAAGCTAGGTGAAGGATGGCTTTCACACACAATTATCTCTCAAAAAGGGCATGTAGAGACACGTTCCTTCATCAAGCACAAGTGTAACGGGTTGCACGAGAAACACTTACACTCGTTTCTAAGACCGTTTCCTAGGGCCGGTTTGAAGTTACTGCGTTTTTCACTGTAAAAAATTGTTGTAGCTTGTACCTCCTCATACACATGTATGTAGTGCTGTTGCAACTGAAAAGAAACTTTGTGTTCCCTTCAAGCCAGGTGAAGGGCGGCTTTCACACATACTTATCTCTCAGAAGTGAGCATGTGGAGAGACGTTCGTTCATCCAGCACAAAGGGAACGGGTTGCAGGAGAAACACTTACTATGGCTTCTCAGTCTGTTTCCTAGTGCCGGTTTGAAGTTCCTGTAGTTTTCACTGTAAAACAGAGTTCGACCTTGTTCCTCTCAATATATATGTATGAAGTGGATTTTACAACTGAAAAGAAACATTGTGTTCCCTTCAAGCTAGGAGAAGGACGGCTTTCACACACACTTATCTCTCAGAAATGAGCATGTGGAGAGACGTTCTTTCATCCAGTACAAAGGGAATGCGTTGCAGGGGAAAAAATTACTCTGCTTTCTCTGTTTCCTAGTGCCGGTTTGAAGTTCTTGTCGCTTTCAATGTAAAACCGAGTTTGAGCTTGTACCTCCCCATATATATGTATGTAGTTGAGTTTGCAACTGAAAAGAAACTTTGTGTTCCCTTCAAGCTAGGTGAAGGACGGCTTTCCACACACTTATGTCTCACAACTGCGCATGTGGAGAGACATTCGTTCATCCAGGGCAAAGGGAACGGGTTGCAGGAGAAACACTTACTCTGGTTTCTCAGTCTATTTCCTAGTGCCGGTTTGAAGTTCCTGCCTTTTTCACTGTAAAACTGAGTTGGAGCTTGCACCTCCCCGTATATATGTATGTAGTGGGGTTAGCAACTGAAAAGAAACATTGTGTTCCCATCAAGCTAGGTAAAGGACCGCTTTCACAGGATCTTATCTCTCAAAACTGAGCATGTGGAGAGAAGTTCGTTCATCCAGCACAAATGGAACTGTTTGCAGGAGAAACAATAACTCTGGATTCTCAATATGTTTCCTAGGGTCGGTTTGAAATTCCTGCCGTTCTCACTGTAAAACCGAGTTGGAGCTTGTACCTCCCCGTATACATTTATGTAGTGTATTTTTTGCAACAGAAAAGAACCTTTGTGTTCCTTTCAAGCTAGGTGAAGGACGGCTTTCACACACAATTATCCCTCAGAACTGAGCATGTGGAGAGACGTTCTTTCATCCAGCACAAAGGGAACGGGTTGCAAGGGAAACACTTACTCTGGTTTCTCAGTCTGTTTCCTGGTGCCGGTTTGACGTTCCTGTATTTTTCAGTGTAATACCGAGTTGGAGCTTGTACCTCCCCATATATATGTATGTAGTGTAGTAAGCAGTTGAAAAGAAATTTTGTGTTCCCAAGAAGATAGGTGAGGTACGGCTATCACACACAAATATCTCTCAGAACTGAGCATGTAGGGAGACGTTTTTTCATGTAACACTAAAGGAATTGGTTGCAGGAGAATTACTAACTCTGGTTTCTCAGTGTGTTTCCTAATCCCGGTCTCAGATTTCTGCTGTTTTCACTGTAAAACCTAGTTGGAGCTTTTACCTCACCATATATATGTATGTGGTTGAATATGCTACTGGAAAGAAACTTTGTGTTCCCAGCTAGCTTTGTGAAACTATCTTTTCACACACAATTTCCTATCAGAACTGAGCACGTGGAGAGACTTTCATTCCTTTAGCACCAACGGAAGGAGTTGACAGAGAATCAATTACTCTGTTTTCTCAGTCAGTTTCCTAGTGCTGATTTGAAGTTCCATAGATTTCACTGTAAATCCGAGTTGCAGCTTATACCTCCTCATATATATGTATGTAGAGGATTGTGCAACTGAAAAGAAACTTTTTGTTCCAAACAAGCTAAGTGAAGGAAAGTTTTCACACACACATATCTCTCAGAACTGAGCATGTGTAAAGATGTTCGTTCATCTAGCACCTTGGGAAACGTTTGGAATAGAAATAGTAACTCTGGTTTCTCAGTCTGTGTCCTAATGCGGGTTTGAAATTCCAACAGTGTTCACTGTAAACTTGAGTTGAAGCTTGTGCTTCTCCATATATATGTATTTGGTGGAATATTCATCTGAAAAGAAACTATGTGTTCCCAACTACCTAGGTGAAGATCGGCTTTCAGACACACTTATCTCTCAGATCTGAGCATGAGGAGAGATGTTCGTTCATCCAGCACAAAGGGAACGGGTTGCAGGAGAAACACTTACTCTGGTTTCTCAGTCTGTTTCCTAGTGCCGATTTGAAGTGCCTGCCGTTTTCACTGTAAAACCGAGTTGGAGCTTGTACCTCCCCATATATATGTATTTATTGGAGTTTACAAACTAAAAGAAACTTTGTGTTCCCAACAAGCTATGTGAATGAAGTCTTTCACACACACTTACCTGTCAGAACTGAGCATGTGGAGAGAGGTTTGTTCATCTAGCCCCAAGGGAACACGTTGCAGGAGAAAAACTAACTCTGGTTTCTCAGTCTGTTTCCTAGTGCCGGTTTGAAGTTCCAACAGTTTTCACTGTAAACCGAGTTTTTAGCTTGTACCTCCCCGTATATATTTATGTCCTGTTGTTTCCCACTGAAAAGAATCTGTATGTTCCTTAGAAGCTATGTCATTTACTGCTTTCACACATAGTTAAGTCTCAAAGTTTTGCTCATGGATAGACTTTCGTTCATCTGACTTAAATGAATGGGTCGCAATAATAACACTTATTCTGGTTTCTCAGTATGTTTCCTAGTGCCCGTTTGAAATTTATGCCGTTTTGTTTTTAACCGAGTTGAAGCTTGTACCTACGGTTATATATATCTGTAGATCATATTCAACTGTGTGTTCCGAACAACCTTTTTTTGTAGTTATTGTATTCTTAGACACATATTCATCTCTCAGATTTGATCATGTTCAGAGAATATAGTTCATGAAGCATTAGTGTAATGTGGAGCAATTTAAACACTCTGATTTCTCTGTATGTTTCCTAGTGCCTGTTTCAATTTCATTCTGTTTTCTCTGTGAAACATTGTTTTAGCGAGTACCTCCCCGTATATATTTATGTAGTTGTTTCCCCAATAGAAAGATACAATATGTTCCCATGTAGCCAAATTATTGTCGTGTTTCACACACATTCAACTCTCAGAATTGATCATGTGAAGAGGTGTTCATTCATCTAGCATTAAACGAGTGGGGAACAGTAGAAACAGTCTGATTTCTCAGTATGTTTCCTTGTGCCTTTTTGAAGTTTATGCAATTTTCACTGTTAAAACGAATTGTAGCTAGTCCTCCCCTTATATATATATGTTTTGTGATTCCCCACAAAAGAGAGGCTGTGTTTTCCTGACAAAAGAGATAATTGTTTGCTTTCACACACATTCAACCCTCAGAAATTAACTGTGAATAAACGTTCGTTAATCTAGCATAAAAGAAATGGATTGCAGTAGAAAGACTTACTCTGATTTCTTGTATTGTTTCTTAGTGCCTGTATAAAGTTCATATAATTTTCAGTGTAAAACTGAGTTGCAATTAATACCTCCCCTTATATATGTATGTAGTCTTGTTACCCACCCAAAAGAAACTGTGTCTTCCCATCAAGCTAAGTGTTTGACGGTATTCACACACATTAAACCCTCAGAATTCAGCATGTGTTGAGGCGTTCTTTTATCCAGCATAAAAGGTAGAGTGAATTGTAGTAAGACATTCTCTGATTTCTCTGTATGTTTTCAAGGGCCGGTTTCAATATAAAAATTGTTTGCTCTGGAAAATACGATTGCTGTGATTTCTTCCCCTTAGATATGTAAGTACCCTAGTTCCTCTAGACCAGAAACTCTGGCTTTCCAAGAAGTTATGTGAAGGACGTCTCCAACACACATACTGATGTCAGAAGTAACCATGTGGAGAGGCGTTCTTTCATCCAGCATAAAATGTAGAGTGACATGTAGAAACACTTACTCTGTTTTCTCAGCATGATTCTTAAAGCCGGTCTCAAGTAAAAGCGGTTTGCAATGGAAAAGAACCCTGGAGTTTTTGCTTCCCCTTAGATATGTAACTAGTCTAATTCCCCGTGATCAGAAACTCAGGGTTATAAAAACCTAAGTGAAGGAAGCTGCAACACAGATTCCATTCCCAAAATGGTACATGTGGGGACTATTTCCTTTATGTAACGTAAACAGCAAGGCTACAACTCAAGCACTTACCATGATTTCTCAGCATGTTTCCTAGAGTAGGTTTAAAGCTAAAAGTATTTTTCACTCAAAAACCTTATTAGAGCTTGTTCCTTCTCTTATATTTATAGGTAAGGCAGTGCCACTAACACCAAAATTCTGTGTTCCAACAGGGTCGGTGAAGGATGGTTTGCACATACATTCAGTTTTCTCTCCATCTCACTCTTTTGCTAAGGGAACCATGCAGGTTGTCTATTCTGGAAGCCAAGGAAAATTTTTTTCATTTAGGATCAGCCTCGGAGAAAACTGAGACTTGCTTCTCTTTCTTTTCCCTACTAGATTTCCTCTTGATGCATTTCCAGTTCCTCAAGAGTGAGTTCCTGTAACCAAGAAATTATTTCAAAGAAAATGAGCATGTTTCCATAAGGCCACTACTTCTTTTATATTCTTGATTTTTAATACCTCTTTTCCATCTCTTTATCTCCAGGTATCTTATTTGTATGTCCTTTGGTTGGGGCTGAAGGCTAATCAGCAGTAGTGTTGAAATTATTGCTTGATATTACTGATCTACTTTCTTTCCATGGATATTTGAATTATCATTGGATTTTAGGGAAGATAATTTCTTTAAAAAAATTCTGGTAACTATCTTGTGGGTGATTCTGAATCTCTTCTTTAAGAATTATAATGCTTAATTTCTGAATAAGTGATATTTTCATAGAGCTCAAAATTCCAAAAGTTTGAGTGCCACCACTCTCCCAAAGCCTTTCAAACTTTTCCTTGGGGGCACTCAGAACTGCGTGTGTGTGTGTGTGTCTTTCTGGACTTAGTTTAGCATGAAATGAGCAAAGGGAAGCACCCCCCTTTTTACACAAACAGCAGACGACTTTCCCAAATATATAACTTTCAAAAATATATGAACTGTAATGTTGTAGAATTTTACAAGGTGCAGTGACCTTCAGGGCTGTCAACAATGGAGGCAGAACAGTTGGGGGGACAGCAGGTGCTCGTGCTCAGTGGCTGAAGTCACGCAACATCCACGGCCACCTCTGGTTAATCTTATAGAGTTGGTGCTGTCTGCAGGCTTTCAGGGCTGTGCCCCCCTCCCCACCAAATATATATATTAGGAAAAGTGGTGAGCCTCAGTATGAGAAACAATAAAGAATTAGAAGTGGAAATTGTGTTTATTGTTTTTAAAAAGAAAAATTAGCATCCAGGTAGTTTAATTTCAGCTCCTAAAACACTGATGTGATAACACTGACAAGGATGCGTAAACACCTGTAAGATCATGGGGCAGGACTGGAGACTCTGAAGCAGCAATCACCACACACAACCTTCACTGCTGTCCTTGACAACCTTATTGAGTTACTTGATTTAAAAAAGACCATAGATATTAAATATCATCATTTTGAGAAAGCAGTTCTTTTGAAATCTTATATAATAATGTAACTGAATTGGATAAAGAAATGCTAAATATGTGATAAAGTATCCAAAGAGGTAACGATTACTGAAAACACCACAAATTGAAGATGACCACAGGATAATGTGCATATATACTTTAATGATCTGGAAGAATCAGCTCACCATTGTATTCAAGACATCTAGAGATGATGTCAAATGTGGTTGTCTTTGGATAACTTTTTGTGAATGTTAGAATGAAGTCAGGGTCAAGCACACAAGTTTAGTTTCAAAGTAAAAGGAGAAACAGACTTCTTTTCAAAAAGCTATTGTGTTTGGTTAGAAATCATCGAATCCATGGGTCAAGGGAAGAAAAAAAACCTAGTGACCACGTGAGTGTTTCAGGAGCTGGTAATAAAATGACTGTTGACAATTGTGTAAATTAGATATGAGATTGATGTCCAACTGACCCAATGATTTTTAGTCCATGTGCAAAAAATATATCAAGGAATATATACTGATTTATGTTTTCTCAGCTGTGTTGCCCCCCTTCAACCCTGCATTCTGATTGGGAATTTAAGAACTTCTACTGCAGGGAGAAGGATTTTCAGAAAAGGAGTGTCCCCAAACCGAGAAAATAAAGAAAAATTAGATGTACACTGTAGAGACACAGGGAGATCTGTTGAGCCAGATGACACTTGCTTTACTGTCAATTAGTAGGAGGCGCAGCTTTTTGATGAGTTGGGTAACATATTGCTGCCTTTCTCAAGGTATTGCCCACGGCTCTTGAGAAGTGATGAAGTGGGGCCAAGGAATTAGCCTCCGAATGCCCTCTGCCATGGATGTTGTCTCTATTTTCCACTTTTAAGCTTTAGCTTAGACAAGTTGTAGTGTCTTGCCAAGTGAGCTACAGACAGTAAGTGCGTCTTGAAGCACACGACTCTTTCCTTCTCACTGTAGCAGAGAACCTCTGCATTGGAGCATCCTGAGATGTCATCCGTGGTCATTTTTCATGTTAGGAATCAGTAAGGATGCTATATCCACATGGATGAGGAGGGTAAGGTTTCAGTCTCTAAAGTGGTAATGATGGGTTGACCTTTTCACTTAAAGAGTCTCATATCAACAAATGCGTGTCTGTTCTGGACCAAGAAGAAACAAATATTTCAAAAATAATAGCTTGAAAGGTCAGTGGGACAAGTGAGGCATCTTCTTCATGTCTTCAAATTCGGGTATCAAACATGGGTTTCCTATCCTGAGTGATACTGACAATTTGTCATGCTTTGTGCCTCATGTATACTGAAGGCTTTCCTAGATAAAATGTCTACAAATGGTAACATTCTTGATATCTGTTAAACAGGGGAAGATGAAGGAATTAAATTTAGTCCCTAATGTGCATTGATTTTTTTATAGACATCAATTTTATAGAAATTTTGAAGAATTAAAGTGACAGAAAATTGCAAAGCACCTTCTCCTTCTGGTAGAAAACTGTTCTGTTTTCCTTTTTTGATGAATGTGACATAGAATCAGTACTAATATTGTTTGTATTGTACTTAGTGTTTACAGAGTGATTCACAGCTCTTCTCCTATTTCATCTGTGCAATGACCTCTGGAAGATAAGATTTCCTAGTTATGCTTTTTAATGTCTATTTCTTAACTCTGTCTAAAAGCAGATTGATTGAGCCCCATTTGCTCAATTTAGACGGCTGGACTGATTAACTGTGTCAGAACATTCCAGGAGGCAGCAGAAAGGAAGAAACAGGGGTCCTACACGATGGAAGCTGCTCCTGAAATGATTTGATCAGCAGCCTTATCCATTTTTCCCAAGGCTGGAAACCCAACACAACCCAAGACAAGGAAAACAGGGAGCCCATGTGACTCCAACCTTTGCACGTAGAGTCACGGCTGTTCCCCTGTGCCTTGGAGAAGAGGATGATTTGGGTCTCTGTTCTACAATCTCTGTTTTGCTTTTCCTCCACAGTGTCTTGTTTTACTAGCATATGCTGAAACTTGATTTACATTTCATAGCATTAAAACAAAAATCAGGAACTCTTTATCATTTATTAACTATTTGGTAAATAGTTTTTCGTGAATTTTTAACTTTATTATTAGGACTTACCATGGCAATGTACAACAACTCGTTCCCAAGATAACAGCAGTAGCTTACACATGCTAAACTTGTATTTCCGTCTTACATAAAGAAGTCAAGCAATCGGTACCGCAGGGCTGGCTTGCATGAAGGCCCCAGGGTCAGAGAACCAGATGCCTGTTATTTTCAGCCCGTCAACTTGATGGCCCAAAGTGTCCGCCTGAGGGTCAACCATCAAGTCCACATTCCAGGCAGCTGAGAGGAGGGAAGATGCTTCAGTTCCATTTTGGAATGGTTCTGTAAAGTCCCAGGTAGCTTTCCTGCTTTTATCTTGCTTTAGACAGAGGGCTGAGAGACAGCTTGCTATGAGGTAAGCTCAGCTGAGGACCAGGCATCTCCCTCGAGGGGAGGGGAGGGAGGGGGCGGGGAGGCACCTCTCATCCTGCACGTGGTGTAAGACACCACGATGAGCCGCCAGGGGCCTCCGCAGTCCGTCCATTGCTTCGGGCTGCACTGAGCGGCTGGTAACAGTTGAGATTTTCATGTAGAGTTGCGTGTATGCTGGAACAATTGCTCAGTTCATTTAAACTAGTGGCTACTAGAGCACGTTGGAGAACACATTTGTTCTCATCTTCTAGCCAGGGACCCTCCCGCCAGGTTTCTGTCCTGCTGTTCATTTCCACGTTATTTGCCAAGATTTCCGGAGGAAATGTAAGCAGCCTGATGCTCAAATGCTTTTCTGTGTGATTCCCCCCTTGTTCTTTAAAGGAACAGCAAATTGCCTAGAGAACAGTGGACAAAATGCCAACCCCCCATTTCTTTAAGGGTCTGAGATTTGGTGTTAGGAAATAGAAGAAATTTCCAGAAACCCCCTTAAGAAAAATTATTTCTTTCAAATGTGGTTTGGAACAGCAAAGACAATATACTTTATAGCACAGCTTTTAAGACAGCTGAAGAGGCAGTAAGTTCCCGTAATGAAACTTCCAACAATTCTTTATATTTCTCCTGGAATTTCCTTGGTTCCTGATGTAAATTTTTAATAATTAATATCAGCTTTCTATTCTTTCTCTTCCTGTAGATGTAGAATTAATGTGAAAATAGCTCTTTGTGTCACTGATAAAGCCTCCTGGTCAGCCTTCTAGCTAAACAGCTTGTGTACGTTTCGGTGGCAGGTGTGCTAAATAGTATTTTTCAGGCACTTGAGGGATGCCCATCACACCAGCACTGCGGGAGCCTGTTTCTCACCCACAACCAGGTGAGACCCTCCTTTCTTCCGCTGCCTCACCCAGGCCCCCATATTCTGATTCTTTCTCACGACCCATTTTCATAAAGTTCAGCCCTGCACCAGCAGAGGAAGTCTTGGTTTCTCAAAGACCAGGAAATTAGTTCTAGGTTTTCTGTTAAAGGACAGTGTATAAAATCAGGCACATTGATATGTCTTTTGAGGTCTCAGGATCCCTGCATTTAAAACAAGATCTTGAGTTACAATACTATTCTCTTCCACTTTTGAAATTCTAAAGCTCCACACAATAGCTTTTTTTAATTGCTAAAATTTTTCTAGAATATATTTTTCGAAGATTCACAAATATCTGTTAATTTATATTTAAAAATGTTATATTTAAGAAATGGAATATTTACATTTAAATAGGAATTTAAGTCAAGAAATGTTTGATACTGAATGTTTACTATGAATTCAAGTATGTAAGCTTGATGTCTGTGGTACTGTCGATAAACCACAAAATTTGAGAGATGTTGGTTAAAGTTTATCTGGGGCAAAATGAGGACCAGATTCCAGGTGACAGCATCTCAGAGAGCTTGCAGGAACTGCTCTGAAGATGAGGGGGAGCTCAGAATTATATAAGATTTCAGTGAAGGGGGACGTGCGGTCCAGTACACGTTTAGGCAGAGGCTGCAGCCAGTCAAGGAGCAGGTGTCTCTGTTAATGATTTTAGTGCTTTTCTAGATAGGAAGAGATGCAAGAATTTGGGCTCATAAAATTTCCTGAAAATGTCTAACTATCTGAAGACTTTTCTGCCCATTTTCCCAGAGCACAGAGCGCCCCATTCCTGATGTTCAGAGGGTGTTGAAGGTCAGCAGCTGCAGTGGCTCATGACTTAAGCAAATCAGAGGCAGATGACAAGTGCCAATTTTTAGTTGACAATATGTATATATTGTAGGAAAAAATGTTACTTTCCAACCCTACCCGTACTCTAGTTTTAGTTAGAGATCAACGGATTACTGTGTTAGATGACTTAGGTCAGACGAGGGGGCGACGGGGTCGTCTCGTGAGCTGGCCGGTGGTCTATGTCAGCCTCCTTGATCACATCCAGTTTTCTTTCTCTTCAAATAGCATGCTTCTGATTTTGTGAAGTTTAGAGCCTGTCCTGTGCACATGGGGTCTGGAGATGGCCCTGTTCCTTTGTGGTCTTTGTTTATTTTGTGAATTATGTTGTGAAACTTTATGTGCCCAAGCTTCATCATAACTTCAAATTTAAAGGATTTAAATATGGGAGATGGATGCCAAGTTCTGGGAATAGATTTTCAGGATAACAGCCAGGATTGGTAAAAAGTAGGGAGAATGGATACAGCCTTCAAAAAAGAAATGCTATTTTACAATTTCTGGCAGAAAAATTAAAAGGCTTGTTGGGATTCTATCAGGAATGTTTAATTGGTAGACTTGTCTCCCATTTTCATGAAACAAAATAATTTTATTATTTGTTCAGTGCCTACTGTCTGGCAATGAGGTAGCCCCTTTGCATATAGTTTTATCATTTAATCTGTACAAAGAATCCTAGGAGAACACACGTGTCACAGGTGAAGGAACCAAGAACATCCAGGGTATGTGACAGGAAGGCAGATGGGCTGGAGGGCTTACCCTCCTTCAGGCTGAGACAGAGACACCAAGGCTTATTGACAAGCATGTTGCTGAAGTGGTTTACTTAATACTTTGCTTCCTTCATGAAGTGGACCCCTTGAAATTGTTTATGTCTGGCTTATCTTCCCCTCTCTCCTCTACCTCAGGACTTCTCATAAGTAGAATGAATTCGGCCTCAACTTATTCAGTAAAACCAGAAAATATAAAATTAGGCCACACAAATGTCTGATTAGTCCTTGTAATTCAGTAATTCCTAAAATTCCTAGAAACGCAAGGAAGGTGTGTTACCTCGGGGACTGAGTGCATTTGAAGAGTGAGAAATGTAGTGTGATCTGGTAAAGGCACAGGCTCTATAGACAAAGATCCGGGTTTGGATCCTGGCTCCACCATGTACTGGAAACATGACCACCAAGAGCCTCAGTTTCTTCATGTGTTGAATGGGCTGATGGAGCTCACCTCCAAGCAGTCAGGTCAAAATGAGATGGTACGAGTGACTCTCAGGCAGAATGCTTGACATAGTGCTAGTTACTCTTGCTGCTTTATAATGTCTTCTTAGGTAATTCTGTTGTCCATTGGCTTGCGAATACCTCCTCATTTGGTTTAAGAAAAATAGCATGCCTTAAGAATTTTAAAATAAGGAATGAAGATTTACTGAATACTGCTGGGTGTATTCTTATAGTTCATTTATTAAAAAAATAAGTAGGAGTTCTCTAAACAGAATTTATTCAGTGTGCCTTGAATATGATTCAGTTAAATATGATTTTCCTTTAAATTCTTTTCAGAAATTTTCTGTGATATGTTTATTGAATAGTAGTTGAAGTTTTCTGAGGAGGGGTTACATTTTAAAAAGTTTATTCTAGTAACAATTGATACATTAAATAAATGATTCATATCCCTGGACAGCGTAAAGCCCTGTTTTTTTTTTAATATATAAAATTTTGGGGGATAGTTCTATGACATTTTATTGGGCAGAAGTATTTCCCATTTCCATTTTACAGGCAGAGAAGATGAGTCACACGATACTCATTATACAAGAGCAGCAGAGGTTGATTAATTTGGGCAGAAGAGGAAAAGTGTTTGGAGAAAAAATCCTTGCTTCTCAAACTGGACACATTCTGCGGTGCTGTGCAGCTGAAACGGTTTTGAATTTGTTTCTGGGTTGTCCTAGATTTCGGCCCATGTGCCTGGAAAGGTCTCTCAGGCAAACATGCTAATTTAAGAAGTTTGTCATTCTAAATGCTCTTAAGAGGATTAAACAAATTCCACAGCAAATAAATAAACATGTTTGGAAGGTTTTCCACCCTCATGTAATTTCCAGAAAACAGACATTATTCACTTGCTAAACCAAACACACAGGTATATTAATGAGCCTGACTCACATGACTGGACAGCAAGGAGGGAGCCTCATCTATTGGGTGAGTTCTGCTACAAGAACCGCACCTGAAGGTTTAATTAGTATTTATTTCCAGCGAGTGCTGCTCCAGCCTTTTTCTCCCCAATGTAAGAAAGCGCCCTCCTTTCCTGGCCGTTAGTGTGCAGAGCCCCGCGGCTACAACACTCCCCTGATGGAGCCAGTTTGCTTAGAAACGTTTAGCTACACTCGCAGCGGGGATCATCAGTCACTTCTGTGTGTTCACCTCCATATGCAGGGGAGAAAATCGAGTTTTGCTGGCGACAAACGCTAATTGACCACCAGTTGTTTCAGAGGGACTGTGATGTTGAAAACTGGAGTCCCTTTCATTTTTATATGTTGGATGCAGACAAACTGCACGGCGACACCCCCACTGTAAGTACACCCACCAGGGAGGGGGTCGGAATTTGGATCTGCACGTATTCAGATCCTGGCACTGGTCAGCTTACTATGTTCTCGCTGGGTTTGGGAGACTGTTTCCGTAGTGATTGATTTGGTTTCGAATAAATTTGCACAGCCGTCTCCTTCAGTCGAGTTCTGATGAGTTCAGTTGGGAGGGGCATGTGAAACTGGGGCAGGCAGAGAGGTGCAATGAAGACTAGACACCATCTGGTTACCTCTCATTTTTTATGGGCCCCAAAATGGTTGTCTTGTTTTCTTTTCCCCTCCATCCACCCCATCAGGTCAGGGAGTGGTCTTCAAGAATATCTTCCTAAAATATAAAGTAATGAAGAAGGCAGTGTGTCTCTTTGGTTGATTTCATTTGACTTGGGTTCATTATAAAAGATTTTCTGGTGAGGATTTTATGAGCTCTTAAAAGCTGGAAGAGCAGCACAACCAAGGAGAGAAAGTCAGAGAAACGAGTCAGTGGCCACTGTGAGGTCTGGGGGATGAGGGCAGGAGGTGGGGCAGAGGCAGAACCTTGGCCACCCCTGCAGCCCTGAAGGCAACGTGCGCATGTAAAGCCAGCGTCTCTTGTCACCATGTGTTCTAACAGGACTCCCACTAAAGGAATGCGTGGAGATTTAGGGAGGCCTTACCCTTTACCCTCTTGTCAAACATCTTTAATGCTGACTATATTTATTCAAGATGACACAGAGATCACCTGCAGAGCTTGAGGGAGTGGTGCTTGCTTCCTGTCTTGCCCGGCCCAGTCTCACTCATCAGACACCTGATTCTTGCAGGCACTGCAGTGCTCGTGGGGGGAGTTCTGCTCCTGGGGGTCTCTGCTCCTGTGGTGGGAGCTCTGCTCCTCAGGCAACTGGGCACTGGAGTGCTAACATTGGAGCCGGTCACACTAGCACTGTTCCCTCTCCACGTGATGAGCCCTTTGTGTAAGTAGTAGAGGTGAGATTCAGAGTCTTCCTGTGTCTACAGAGTTCTCCAGTAAAGCCAACTTGGAGGAAAGAAAGAAAATGCCTACTGTTCCATGACTGTGTCCTAAGGGTTTATAGCTCACTGCAGAGCAGACGTGAGATCTCATTCAGTAAATAATCTGGGGTCTTGACTCTGACTTGTCATGAATTTGGCATTCTCATAATGTTATTTCTCTTAAAATATGTCTAAGCAATCATTTTTGTGTGATGGTTATGTGTGCATAAGTGTCCTGAAGAAACTGTTGTGGATGGAAGTGTGGGCATCAGTGGTACCAGAAGGGCTGGTGGCCCTGGGGGCTGCCCGAGCTCCACACCATTTGTTACCAGCAGTCTTTCAGATTGCATCTTATTCCAAAGCTCACCGGGGCTCCCATCTCTCACTATGTGACTTGAGAGAATATTTGTTCAGAGGGGAGGTGACAGGGTGCTTCCAAGTCTGGGTTCTGGGGTTCCCTGTCTAAAGGTGGCACTGGCACAAATCCTTTATTCATGGAGTAATGAAGCCCCACAGTCTCGTGGCTAATTGGGCCTCCCTTTCCTTCTTCATGTGAGGAGCTGGAGGGCTTGGGTTAGGCCCCCAAACCTGTTTATTGTGAGCTTTCAGCCCTATCACACAACCTGGGCTGTCCCGTTTCAGTCACATGACTTTGATTTTTGCAGGTAGGTGTGACCCCTGGACAGTGTCTGGGACTTCTAGGTTTCCCCTACAGTAGGAACACTGAAGAAGGTGCATCCCGTACGGTGTGTTCGGGGGTCTCGAGGACAAGTAGGGACCCACAGACAGATGTCTGGAGGGGTGGCTACCAGGACCGAGTCTTGGAAGAACAGAAATTCCATTACTGTTGTAACAGTGAATTTAAGGGATTAATTCGGGAAGGTCTGATGCAATTGAGATTAAAAATATTATCTGGGTTTTATTGTTAGCAGTAGTGGTTTTTAACCCTTAGACCCAGTCCCCGCTTTTTATAAGAAATAATTTGTAACCTTTCTTTTTTGGTGCCCGGAATTGAACATCACAGAAAGTGTAACCTAAGTATAAATATGATAAACAAGTAGGTAGATGGAAAGACGTGGTACCTAAATTCTTATATTATGGGGTATTTTATATTCTATGCTAATTAATGACCTCTCAGGAAACAAGGCACTTACAAAGGGAGTAACTTCTAATAAACTACTTTTCTAAGCCTTACCTAACCGGGAAACAAGTGGCTTCACAATGTTAGAGCACCTCCCAGGTCCCCGGGGAAATCTCCTTGTCAGAGTTACACTTGCTGATGGTGTCCTGTGCCAAGTGCATGCACATGCGGTTCGGAAGCTGCCCGGAGGCTGACTCCGGGGATTCCTTCTCTGTCGCAGCTGTGAGGGAGCCTTGCCTTTCCTGACCACAACCAAAGAGGCGAATTTAAATCTCTGAAAACTGCCATACCAGTGTATATCATAACCCTCACAAGATATGTTGAATAAAGTAGAGAACTTTAAGTGTCTCCTTTAGGATAGAAATAGGGTATAAAAGAAACCATGAATTAAAAAATTCTAGTGCCCGAATAAGTGCTACATTACACTGGCTGCATTATAAGGTTTGACAACTTCATTACTGCTTTCCATACCACATCTTGTAGTTAGATTTTATTTATCTTTTTTCCCTAAAGAAAAAAAAATCATTTGATGATTTCTTGTGTCAGAGGTGATGAGCAGAAAGCAAGTGTAAAACAGGGAATCGTGACACTTGTCAGTCTAAGACCATCTCCGTCACTGCACAGATCATCTTTACTCATTATACTGCACTTTTTGGAATCACCTTCTCACTTGGAAAAACCCCTGTGTCAGTTGCATTTTTTAGTAAAACAATTCTTTTTCTTACGTAGAACATCAGTGATGTTTTCAAGATGATAAAAAAAAATTTTGCCCATGGCATTTAAACAGTTGCTTATTCTCATAATTCATGGCTCATGGTTTCGTATTTGTCACAATTGGAGAACTGTGTTTTCTTTGTGCAAATTCTCATTGCTTTGGTGATGCAGGGCCACATGTCCTTACTGGATGGAGTATGATAGTAGTTGTTTGCATTCTCTCCCTAAATCTGGAGTCCTGTTTTATGTTTCCTGTTAACTTAAAAAATAGGAATACTGTTATTTACCTAAATATCTAACCTCACACCAGTGATGCATATCAAATTGGTCCAAATAGGAATTCCAATATTAAATGAGACAGTAATTTCACAACCCACTGTTCCAAAAAATTGGATTTATGGTTCAATTATACCAGGGACATTAGCTGTTTTAATTGAATCAATAATTGCTTTCTTCAATAAAAGTTTCCATTCCATATGCTCTTTTGGTTTATTGTTCTTCAGTGTTTCATTTGTTTTCGTTCCCAAAAATATGTCATTGAAAATCATTGCTGGTTTTGCTACCTCATGCTGGAGAGGAAGGCTTGTGACTGTTTTATAGTCACTGGTTTCATGGTTGTATGAGTGCTTAATGCCAGCTTGCAGGGGTGTGGAGACCTAATGAAGTGTGTTTAGTCTACACTGAGAAATGTTTAGTCTACACTGAGTGCAGGGTTAGTGTTCGCAGCACATTTCATCAGAATCATAATCCATTACAATCATCCTCTATTAATAATCAGTGTTATCCTTCTAACATCTCCAGGAGAGGAAATGTAGTAGTCTTAATGCAAATCTTTGCCAAACTTTCAGTCAATTCAACACATTTAAAGCTATGCTGTCAATAAGACAGTGTGCCTGCTATCCCTACTTCTGCTCCTCCTGACCCAGGATGCCGTCTCCATGGCTGATGACCCACTAGACACTGGATTCTTGATACCATGGCTCTCTGTGTTCTGGGACATCTGGGGACTTCAGCAGTGTTTAAGGGCCTTTGGGTCCCACCTCTTCAGAGCATTGTTGAGATGAGATCTGTGGGTTCACCCTGATTCTTGAGTGTACGGTACATTTTTTCTAGCACCAACACAAGCCAGCGTGGCAGCACTGCTTTGACCACATGCTGGGACAGCGTGTGCTTATCAGTTCTTGGGTTTAAAATTTTCTGTTCTAATTTCTAACATGGGGTATATTGACAGATACACTCTATGTAAACCGAAGCTCTGTGGGGTTTTCAGCAACTTCTAAGAGCATAAATATTCCTGAAGCAGCTAACCTTCCTCCCAAGAAGTGAGGAGCAAGCTGGCAAGTTCTGGGTGCCTGCGGCGGCCAAGCTGTGCAGCCCAGGCTGCTCACTGAGGAGCAAGGAGAGAATCTTTAAAACCTACTTCCATGTTGTGTTTCACAGAACCTCAGAACCGAACGTTTTAAAATTTAAAGAGGGGTGATTATTTTTCTAATAAATTATTTTATTTTCTTCCTTTTTCAGTATTATTAGGTAGAATTATTACAGTTCAACTCCACATACACATATTGCATTTAAATACATTTATAGAGTATACTGCATTTTTTAGTTTACATATATGTACTAATTATTGTTTCTAAGAACAGATTAGAGCTTTAGATTTTTAAACTTACAGTTACCAGAAGAATAGAGCCAAATACAAAAGAATAATAAACAGAATATGGTAATCCAATCACAAAGGACAGTCAGATGTGATTACACATATTCAAGAAATCAAAATAATAATTAGTTCATTGGCGGTCTAATTTTTATTGTTATTAAATTTAGATTCCTCATAAATGAAGTCATATGGCATTATTCTTTCTCATTCCACCCCACTTCATGTAGAATGACAGTCTTCAGGTCCATCCATATTGCTGCAAATGGCATCTTTTATGGCTGAGCATTCCATTTTACATATGTATCACCTCTTTATCCAGTCATGTGCTGATGGACATTTGTGTTGTTTCCATGTTTATTTTTCTATGTCCCTTCTTGCAGCAATTACTGATTTTAAATATTTTCCACCTGAAAATCCTTCCTGAAGGATATATGGTAACAGGAATCAAAAACAGTTACAGCACAGGGCTGTGTGTGATGGGCCCTGTGGGCTTGGTAGGAAGATTGGCGGAAAGGATTTCAGATTCTGATCAAACGATTCCTCCTACTGTAGCCTTGCTGACCGCCTCTCTCACTGCCTGCACTACAAGTCTGACCAGTCGCTCCTGTGAATCCCACTCTATTGTGCACCAATTTTCTCCAACTGGTGTCATCCCGCAGGGACCTTAGGTGAGGCACCTAAGCTCCTGTGTTGGTTTCTTCCATCAGCCCTTAACTTCCTTGGGAGCCAGGACTGTCTCATTGCCCCAAGTATCCTTAATGCCTAGTGAGATGCCTGATAGAGCTGGTATTTAACAAGCACATGGGTCAAATGAAAAAACCTGATCAAAGAAAAGGCCCTCATTTTTCAGACATGCCTACTTGAGTACATAGGGTAAAATGACATGTCTTCTTGGATTTGCTGTCAACTACTTCAACAAAGGACAAGGAAAAGAACAAAGATCTGAATAAAGGAAATATGGAAAAGTTTATGAATTCCTTATTCTGGGTGATGGGCTTATTGTACTATACTTACTGATGTATACTTAGTTAGCTTATAATTTTACTATCATTAGCAGAATAGCAAGTATTAATACATATTAATTAAAATCATTTGAGCAGACAAAATTACCCCAAACAAAATCCTTACTGTCCTAGTAGTCTGTCTTACAGAAATCTTTTCCCACAAAGACAGGAAAAAAGGGAAAGAGATCCGTGCAGTATTTCCATGTTGTCAAAAGACCAAAGGCCGACACAAAATTAGAGATTCTAAAAAAAATAAAGAGGCTGAAATCAATGTCCTGAAAACCTAGACCAGAATCCTAAATGGCCCAACTTAACTAACCTCAGCACTGCCGCATCAAGAATGGGGCAAATAGCACCTAGTGGATTTTTTTTTAATAAATAAATAATGATCCAGTTCCTACCACAGGAAATTATGATAAGACTGAGTATAAATTCTAACACCAAATATTGTCCAAATTATAATTTCTACTTGATTCAAACTGCTTCTTCTTTAAAATCTGAATCTTTTTAAACTTAAGACATATTTGTGGCATATGACCTAGTGATAAAATGTTCAACCCGCTTGTATTCAAAAAGTTCACCAATGTAAGAGTTTATTATATCAACTATTGCTTTATGGGAAACCCATGTGCCTTGTCACTCTCTTTCATAAGATTTCCTGTGGAAAATTCAATCCTTCATTCAGGAACGGGCTGAGAAAATGGTCTGATGGAAAACCTTCATACACTGCAACACAAGAAAATGAAAATGACTGTGAGCAGTCCGTGAAACTGGCAGACACACACAGTGCATGACTGTGTTCCCGCCTCGACTTTCTTTAACCAGCAGGGAAAATGTGCATCTCAAGAAATAGACATAAACACTTTTCAGGACCTGAGCACACAATTTCCATTTCAGGGTTTAGTGGGCTTCCATTTACTTCTATAAGAAATGTTTAAAACAACAGAACAACAGCTGAGATAGGGCTTAAAGTAACTTTTATTTCTTAGTGAAAACAAGGCCAGCTGATAGTTGTCATTTTTACTTTATTTGATCTCACTCTCCTACTTTACCTCCCCAACCACCTCCACAAAATGATGGTGAACGTCCCCTCCTGGGTTAGAAGTCTAAGTAGAAAGTGCCAATCACATGGAGGTGTGCTTTGTTGTTTTATTTTTAAAAAGAAACATGTTTCATTCATGTGATTTAATAATTAAGATCAAGAAACAAACTCTATTCAATAAATGGTAGCCAACAAATGTCGTCATAGCTGCTCATCAGGTTTGGCCCCATGTTACACACATTTACATGGACATGTGCCATGTGCCGTCATGGGACATGGTGAGTGGGGACAGGGTCTCTGCTCTCACAGGGCACACAGCCTGGTTGGGAGGGGGTGTTCAATCATTGCCTTTTTTTAATTTACTTACAAATTGTGGGTAATGCTATTTAAAAAGAATAAAATGAGTTAATGAAAGAGAAAAATACAAGGAGTGTATTTAGGCTGAGGGAAGACAGGGAACCTCTTTGAAGTGCTGACACTCCACTGAGACCCAAAGGACAACTCCGGTGCTGCAGGTGAAGGGCAGGGACACACTGATAAAGGGCTGATATCCAGAAAATAGCAAAATTTCTTTAAACTCAACAAGAAGAATGAATAACCTGCTTAAAAAATGAGCAAAATGCCTCAACACACACCTCATCATAGAAGGAATCTAGATGCCAAAGAAGTCTATGGAAACATGCTCCACAGCATCTGTCATCAAGGGGATGCAGACTGAAACAGTGAGGTACCACTGCACACCTGTCAGAACTGCCAAAACGCAGAACACTGACAGCACCGAATGCTGGTGAGGATGTGGAGCGACAGGAATTCTCATGCATTGCTGGTGGGAATGAAAAATGGCCCAGATACTTTGGAAGATGGTCTGGCAAATTTTTACAAAACAAAACGTACTCCTACCATATGATCTGGCAACTGTGCTCCTTGGTGTTTACTCTACAAAATGGAAACTTATGTCCACACACAAATCTGCATACAGATGTTAATAGCAGCTTTATTCGTAATCACCAGAACTCAGAAGCAACTAAGCTGTTCTTCAGTAGGTGAATGGATAAACTGTGGTCCAGGCAGAAAATGGACTATTAATTTGTGTTAAAATGGAATGAGTTATCAAGGCATGGAAAGACATGGAAGAACCTTAAATGCATATTACTAAGTGAAAGAAGCCAATCTGGGAAGGTTCTGCAACTGTCTGATTCCAACTGTATGGTGTTCTGGGAAAGGCAAAACCACAGAGACTAAAAGATCAGTGGCTGTCAGAGGCAAGAAGGGAAGGAGCAATGAACGAGGTGCAGCATGGAGCATTTTTAGGGTCACTAAGACGGATTACTCTGCATGATGCTGTGACAGTGGAAATATGTCACTGTACATCTGACCAAACACACAGAGTGCACACCACCAAGTGTAAATCCTATTGTCAAGTATGGGCTCTGGGTGATAATGACGTGTCAGTGTATGTTCACCAACTGTCGCACATGCACTCTCTGGTGCAGGTGTTAATAGTGAGGAGGCTGTGGGGACAAACTGCAGTTCACACCCCCAATCCGGCCCCAGCCACCGCTGTGAATAAAGCTATGTGTCTGTGTGGATTGTCCGGCTGCTCTGGCGTCTGAAGAGCAGAGCTGAGCAGCTGCACCAGAGAGCAGGAGGTTTGCAGACCCTGAAATATTTACTCCCAAGCCCTTGACAGAAAAAATTCTGCTCAGCCCTGTTGTACAAGAATCAGGATTCACCCCGATGAGACAGGACAGCAGGGCCCAAACCAGGCATGTTAATCGGACTGAAGCAATGTTTTAGTTCCAACACGTTTGTTGAAGTCCTGCAGGTCCAGCGACAGACTGTAGCCAGGAAGCGTCTGCAGGAGGAGTCGGTAGCAGGCCTTCCCGCCAGGATCCGGGATGCCGTGTGCCGTGCACTGCACGGGGGCCACCCGTTGAAGGAGGCGGACTTGCAGTGGAAGCCGATCAAATCATAGAGCTCGGAGAGGATGCTGCACTGCTGAATTCTCTCCTTGGAACGCTGAAGCACATGGAGAAAAGCAACAAGCATTTGAACGAAACATGTCAGTGACAAAAGACACGTGAAAATGATTTTCCCATTAAACAGAGACCCGATGACACAGGAAGGAAGAAGAAGGCTGACTTCGTGCAATGAAGGGATCGGATGCAGAAACGCAGGGAAGCAGTGCTGTGCAGACGCTCCAGTCCCCCTCCGGGCCCAACCTCTCCACGTTCCGCCTGTCCTTTTACTAGAAAGGCCCGTATTCCCTGAAACAGAGGAATCTGCTACCTAAACATGGGACACAGAGCAGGGAAAGAGGAAAAGGAAGGAAAGTAAAGGAACAACAGTTGATCTAGACCCTAGGATTTGGACGGGACTTTCACCAAACACACAACTTCTCAAAGCACAGAGCACACAGTGAGAGGCTGACAGTGACTGCGACTTCTGCTCCTTAAACACCAGCTACCTGGCAGCACATGCTGCGCCCCTTACTGAAACATTACAATCATCTCAGAAATTATTACTACCCTGGCTCACAGGCAAGGAAATCTGAAACTCGGGGAGGAATTATTATCATCCTGGAGAAAGTCCCATGACCCAGAAGTGTCAGAGCCTCCAGTAGAAACTGGAATAAAATGTTCCACTTCACCACGGGCCCTGAGCCTCAGGCTGAGGCCACGTCAGGTCTGCACGGGCCCAGAGCATGAGTCTGTGGGACAGGGAATGCTCCCACTCGAAGTGCCAGGCCAAGGCCCTCAGAAACCTATGAAATGAAACCAAATCCCTAAACTCATTTCCAACTCACTGCCCTGACTGGGAGGACTGCTCAGCACATCTGTGCTGTCACCTGTGCACAGGCTGAGCAAGGGGCCCAGACAGTGATGTGACGCCCAGTGGAAGTGGCTCGGAGGGCACTTCATCACAGGACAGACTCTCCCAGCTTCCAACGCTGACCCTCCATTCCATTTCCAACTGGAAAGTAAGTTTAGACTTGTTTTCCTCTCCTAGATACAAACAGAGTGGTAACATCAGCAGGAAACTCAGAACAGAGGAAGAGTCTCCTGGCCATTTGGAAGGATAGGCCGGGGAGGGAACAGAGACAGGGATCAGAAACACCCGCTTTCCAGTCCAAAGTCTGCATGTCACTTGAATTGAGAGTTTCCTTATTAATACAGGTGATAAAATCTAATTATGATTATTGGAAAAAACTAAATGAAATAACGTATGCCAATAGCATAGGTCTAAAATCCTCCATGAGTATTCCAGGAATGGACGTGATCGTGGTTAGTTACTGTCTGCCAAGTCTTGGGTGCTAAGCCCACATCAGCCAGCCAGAGATGTACCAGAGAATGCCTCACCAGCCAGCAGCCTTCTCCAACTTGGAAACTCACAGTGTCTGAAGAACAGGCAGTGGTGGATGCTTTGGGACACTCTGGAGGTAGCACTCCAGTGATGACTTTAAAAAGCAGGGGAGAATTTAGGGGACCATACAGTTCAAATACAGAAAACACATTCCATGTCTACTCACATTGATCTCTAGCCATGATGAATCAGAGAAGAAATACATATTCAAACTTACAACAATTTCCCACATAAGTGCATCAAAACTATTTCGAAAGAATGTAGCTTTCTTCTCTAGATCACACAGCGGGGATTACAAGGTTTGTACTGAGAGCCCTACTTGTAAAACATCTACTAAAATAACTGGTTCCACTATCAGTCATAAACATTCGAAGAGAAGGATGGAGAAGAACAAAGCCAAGCTAATACACTCTAGTCTTTTGTTGGGTTACAATGTCACAGAGGAGATGGACAGGTCATCAAGGAGGCACTCTGCCATTATCACGGAGCCGGGGAGCGGGATGTGCGGCAAGATGTATGACGCAGCCGCAGCTGTGCCCACGCTTCTAGGCAGGTACTCAAAGTCACCTCAACAAGGTGTCAAATGCTTGTGCCCACGTCCTCATCACCTGACATGTATTAAAGAGAAATGAAAACCTATAAACGGCCAATATCCTTGGTGGGTACACCGTCCAAAGAGCAAAGTCACAGTTTGACAACTGGCCATCCCGGTTCCCTGGGATTCATTCTTGGAGAACGTTAAAAACCACTACTTAGTCCTCAAGAAGTTCTGCCTACTTGTCCTATTTTTGGCTCAGGGATACAGCACGTTCACGTGGTCTTTAATGTTTGCACAGATTTGGCTGTCTTTCTCCAGGTTCACTTGTCCATTCTGAAGCGGCCTGAGTTAAGTCCATCCTCCGTAAGATCAATTCCCTCCAGTGACAACTCATCGAGCCTGCAATTAAAAACCAACTGAACAGGACTGTCCTCAGCTAAAAATGTCACCCACCCTTCACTGCTTTCTTAATGTCCTTTCCTGGCTAATTGCAACAGACTAACACGTCCCTCCAACCAGCTCCCCAACTATGACAAACAGAAATTAAGGTCCATAAAAGAGGAGACAACTCCATAGTCACTTCTGAATTCCTAGCATATAGTAATGTCAATAAATAGAACTATGATTATGGCTTCTTTCCTTTAGAACCTTTCTGGTTATTTAAATGACACCTTAGAAGGGAAGTGTTTGGGTCCAGTATCTTGATCCAGAAAACTCTGGAGGTATTTTTCGGAATGGCTGTTCACTGATTCATTCAAAGCACAACTTCTCATTCCTGGAAAAGCTGTGATTTTCTGCCAGGAGTTTGTTGTCACTCTCATGCCAGAACAGCTTTAAACTAAATCCTTACTTTGGATTTGTTATTTTTCCCCTCTTCCAAAAAAATTGACTTTCCTTACTTTCTTGCCTTGAGGAATGATTTATTTCTTTCTTCCTAATTCACCCTTTAGTAAAGCAGGCTTCTCAGGATGGGCTTGGTCTTACATAGGAACAGCCATCTAACTCCCAGTGTGAGAGGCCTGGGGCTCACCTCCTGCCCTCCTGCCAGAGCAACTAAAATTCAGTTCAGGAGCCAACCGGCACCCCAGGGTTTCTATGGCTCGTGGATCTCCCAGAATCCCTGCTTTCTGGTTTGTCTTGGTTTCTGAGGATTTCCCCTCACTTTCTTGACAACTAGCTGTGCAGCTTGAAAGATGAGGAAGGCAGGCTTTATTTCTTAATCAGCATTTTAAGGAACTTGTGTAATGAAGATTTTCACGAGTTTGTAGAACCCTCCATTGCTGAGACAGAAAACACACTAGATGTTTTCTAAATTTAGCTCTCATGTGCATTTTTTCTTTGCTTTTGTTTTCTTAACTGCTAACAGTCATTTTTTAATTTAAAAAAAATAAGGCCACTAATAGGATAGAAACTTGAAGGGGCAAAAAAAATTAAAGGGCAAAGACAGAAAAATGATAAGTACTCTACAAAGTTAAAAGAATAAATACACTATGGATCAGATCAGCAATTCTCAGTAACAGCTAATTGAAATCTGACCATGAGGTAAAACGTCTCTCCTGTCAGGAGATGACCAACAGAAAATAGAATTAAATCAACAAACTTAAATTCTAAGTCTGGCGAGGTATAGAAATCTACCAGCTAAATGTGTCTTCTTCTGGAAAAGAGGGAGAATCACCAGCTCTTTACTGTGGAGCCTGAGCCCACGGGAGGATGGTGAAGTGATCTCTGTAAGTACTCAATTAGCAAAGTGACTGACAATAAAGAGACGTGAGCTTTGATGACAGAGATGATAGTACTATTCACTTGTCCTGTCAAGTATGTCTTCACGTTCAGTGATCAATACCTAGGCGTCCTCAGGGATTGAGAATATAGGAAAATGCACAGCCCGGGCCGAGAACTCCTCTGTGATTCTGACACTGCACTTAGATGTCTCAAGGGCACCTCCAACTCCACCTGCAAAGAGCTGACTTCACGGTGCTCCTCCCATAGCCGTCCTGCCCAGGGCAACTGGGTGGGGCAAGGTCTCCCTGCCTCTCCCAGCTCAGGCCCATCACTCACAGATGTGACTGGACCCCTCCTTCAGGGCCCTGATTTCCTCAGTCACCGGGTGCCACCACCCACACCTGACCTACCATGTACTGACTGTCACTCCCTCAGCACTGACTCTGTGCTGGGGACCACGCTGCACACTGTGCACACGTTATCTCACTGGATCTCCACAGCAGTCCTAGGAAGTCGGTACATCACTGCTTCAATTGATTAGATAAATTGTTTCACTTCCTTGAGTGCGTCATCCAAAGTGACACGGCTACTGAGCCACAAACCTGGGACTGAAAATCACTTGAAAATTGAACACTGCTACACCTCGCAGCCACCCTACTCTGACTCATCACATCACCTCCTGCCAAGCCTTCTAAATGTTTCTAAACATTCTACAGTGCAAAAGTGATCTACGAGAGCACACGACTCCCCTACTTAAAATCTGTCAATGACGGTCCACTGCCCTTAGGAGAAAGCCCCACCGGGCCTGAGCACAGCCCAACGGCACGGCATCCGCGTTCCCTGCACGGCCACGCTGCCTCACCCACCACGCAGCTCTACACGTGCAGCGTCCAGGACAGGGATGCTGACTCCGTACAACCCGGGGCTCGTCTCACTCAAACAATGATCACCCTCTTCAGTGGTCACCCTCTTCAATGCTGACTCTCAGAAAAATGTTTTCTCAGGATGAATCAATATCTTTTTCCTTACAACTGCCAGTCATTGATAGTGAGCTTCCCCCAAAATAGAGACCTATTCCTCAGTTTCCTTATCTGTAAAGTGGGAATAACAAGGTAATATATGAGGTTTTAAGAGAAATAATATTCATGTGAGTCTGAGTGACAATTCCCAACATACAGTAAGCACTCAATATGTGCTTACTTATTATTAATAAGAATATATTCCATTCCAGCAAACTTAAATCAATGTTTAATGGCTTTGTCCAACAGACTACAGACAAACTGTTGGACGAACCGTTTTGAGCAGATCAGCACAAGCATACTGGGAGAGGTAAGCGCTGACTCCAGTTACAGCTGCAACCAACCAGCACTACGGGGCGGGGGCAGTTTGCCCAAACTCTTACATGTTGCTTGAGCATTTAGTTGTCGTTATTGAATAAAGACAGGTGTTCTTTAGTCAAAACTCCTGAAACATATATCTTCAAAGATTAATGCAAATTGGGTTTCAAGTACAACATTCTCACTAGGAATTATTTGAAAATGATAGTCTTAGCTCCTCTGCACATCAAAGGGCATGTTCTTAATGTATCTGACTATATACACTGAAAAGATTGTTGAAAAGAAATTAAGATGAAGCCATTCTAAATAAGCTCTCAGTATTATCTGCACAAAGTCCCACCCAAGGGTCTCATTTCTCACTTCCACACAGGTGTTCAGGTTGCTTAACCTGGGTCTTGGTTTCTTATAACACCGGGGAGGGAATAGTTGTGGATAGATTTATGTAGCAAATATATACTTAGTGTATTTTCTGTGTAGGAATCCTAGAAATAAACAAATTGACATTTAGTCCCACCCTTAAGAACCTCAGTCTTTCCATTTACAACAGCATTAAAAATAAAATGGGAGATACATTTAACAAAAATTTACCAGATTTGTACATTGAAAATTTTGAAGTATCACTAAAAAAATTTTAAAAGATCTACATATATGGAAGACATCCCAAGTTCATGGAATGGTAGACAATATTGTTAAAAATGTTAAGACTCCCCAAAGTGATCTACAAATTCGATGCAATCCCTATCAAAATTCCAGCTGGCTTCTTTGCAAAAATTGAAAAACTGATCCCAAAATTCATATGGAAGTGCAAGGGACCCAGGTCAGCCAAAACTATCTTGAAAAAGAAGAGCAAAGTTGGACGACTCACTTTAAAGATTACTACAAATCTATAGTACTCAAATCATTATGGTACTGGCTTAAGTTTGGATACATAAATCTCTGAGACACAACAAAGAATCCGGGGCGGGGGGGAAACTTACATTTACAGTCAGTTTTTCACAAGGGTGCCAACAACACTCCATTGAAAGAATAGTCTATTCAACAAATGGTGCTGAGACACCTGGGTATCTGCAGGCAAAAGAATGAATCTGGAATCTGGAACCCCCTATTGTATATAACAAATAAAAATTAATTCAAAATAGATCACAGAAAGAAACATAATAACTAAACCTATAAACTTTCTAAAAGAAGACATACTATAAATCTTTGTGGTCCTAGGATAGGCTATGACTTTCTAGATATAATACCAACAGCAGAAGTGATTAAAAAATAAAATAGATAAACTGGACTTCATGAAAATTAAAACCATTTGTTACAAAGGACATCATCAAGAATGTGAAATGAAAGGGGAACGGGGAAGCTCAAGTGATAGAGTGTGTGCTTGGCAAAAAAAAAAAAAGAATAAATCTAATTACCTTCCCTATAAAGAAATTGTTTTAATGTTTAAAAAAAGTAATGTGAAACGACAATCTGCAGAATAGGAGAAAAATTTTGCAAAGCACATTTCTAATAAGAGACTAGTATCCAGGATCAAAAACAAATGCTTACAACAGAACAATACAAAGAAAATCGACCCAATTTTTAATTTGTCAAGGATTTAAATAGATACACAAATGGCCAATAAGCATATGAAAAGATGCTCAGCATCACTAGCCATATCAAAATCAAAATGAGATCTCATTTTACACCCACTAGGATTCTTATAATCAAAACATGGACAATAAAAAGTATCGGTCAGGAGGCAGAGAAATGGGAACCCTCATATGCAGCCGGTGGAAAGGGGCAATGGTGCAGCTTCTTTGGAAAAGTCTGGCGTTTCCTCAAAAGGTTAGATTTATCATATGGCTAAGCAATTCTACTCCTACATATAGTGTTATCTCTCAGTGTCCTCCGGGAGTTGGTTTCAGGAACCCACCTCCCGGCATTTCATAATCCAAGGATGTTCGAGTCTCTTTACAATCAGCCATCTGGATCCATGAAGTGGAAACTACAGATATGGCGGGTCATCTGTACAGCCAACAGAATGAAAACATATTCTCACAAAAACTTGCAAATCAATATTCATAGTAGTATCATTCAGAGTAGCCAAAAGTTACAAACAATACCCATCCATCAATGAATGGATAAACAAAATTATCAAGAATAGTTCCACAAACTTTTGGTCATTGAATCTTTGACAAAGGAGGTGAGAACATACAATGGAGTAAAGACAGCCTCTTCAGCAAATGGTGTAGGGAAAACTGGACAGCTGCATGTAAATCAATGAAGTTAGACTACTCCCTCACAGCATACACAATAATAAACTCAAAATGCCTTAAAGACTTAAACATGTAGACATGTAGACAATATAAACCTCTTAGAAGAAAACATAGGCAAAACATCTGACATACATCTCAGCAATGTTCTCCTAGAGCAGTCTACTCAAGCAATAGAAATACAAGCAAAAATATCCAAGTGGGATCTAGTTAAACTTACAAGCTTTTGCACAGCAAAGGAATCAATAAGCAAAACAAAAAGACAACCTATGGAATGGGAGAAAATATTTGCAATGAATGAAACTGACAAGGGCTTAATTCCCAGAATATATAAAGGGCTTTTACATTTGATAAGAAAGAAAAACAAACAATTCAATCCAAAAATGGGTAGAAGACCTAAACAAACATTTCTCCAATGAAAACATACAGATGGCCAATAGGCACATGAAAAAACGCTCAATATCATTATTAGACAAATGCAAATCAAAGCTGCAATCAAGTATCACCTCACAGCATTCAGAATAGCCATCATTCAGAAGTTCACAAACAATAAATGCTGGAGAGGCTGTGGAGAATATGGAACCCTCTGCACTGTGCTGGGAATGCAGTTTGGTGGAGCCATTGTGGAAAACATTATGGAGATTCCCCAAAAGACAAAAAATTGACTTCCCATATGACACAGCAATCCCACACCTGGGCATATATCCAGAAGGAACCCTAATTCAAAAAGACACCTGCTCCCCAATGTTCACAGCAGCACTATTTACAATAGCCAAGACATGGAAACAACCTAAATGTCCAATGACAGATGACTGGATAAAGAGGTTATAGTATATATTTACCATAGACTACTACTCAGCCATAAAAAATAATAAAATAATGCCATTTACAGCAACATGAATGGACCTGGAGAATGTCATTCAAAGAGAAGTAAGCCAGAAAGAGAAAGAAAAATACCATATGAGATTGCTCATATCTGGAATCTAAAACAAAACAAAACAAAACAAAAAAAGACAAACTTATCTACAGAACAGAAATAGGCACAGAGACATAGAAAGCAAACTAGGGTTACCAGAGGGGAGACAGTGTGGGAAGGGATAAGTTGGGAGTTCAAGATTTTCAGATACTGACTATGTATAGAATAAACAGCAAGTTTATACTGTATAGCACAGGGAAATATCTTTAATATCTTATAGTAACTTATGTTGAAAAAGAATATGAAAGTGAATACATGAATGTTCCTATATAACTGAAGAGTTGTGCTGTAAACAAGAAACTGATGCAACATTATAAACTGACTAGACTTCAGTGAAACTATTTTTAAATAGACCAAAACCAAAAAAAAAAGAAAAAAGATATTATTAAATCAAAAGAATAAATTAATGTTTCAGGCTACAACATGGATGAACCTTGAAAAAGTATACTAAATTAAGCCAGACACAAAAGGACAAATACTGCCCTTTTAGGTGAACTATATCTAAGTGTTCATTGTAGTACTATAAATTTTCTGGAAGTTTGATGTCTATCAAAATAAAAATAAAGTGTACTATTCATTAAAAACATAAAACGATTCCTCACAGGAGGGCTTTAAATAAGAAATGAAGAAATGCATGTAAAGCTCCAGGAACAACACTTTGCATGTCCACAGTCACTGCTGTCCCTGATACTCAGAGGGTGGTGCCAGCGCTGATGAGAGCTGCCTCCACTCACTCCCCTGCAGAAAGGAGAGAGGGCCTGGGCTCTGACAGGCAGGGGAACCGAGAAACTGGGTCAGACACAGCCACACCCCAAACTCTGTGTTACCCAACTTTCTTATACAAACTGCTACATGTAACATAAACACGCTACACGGATGTATCATACAACACAGGGAATACAGCCAATGTTTTACAATAACTATAAGTGGAGCATGTATTGTATACCTGAAACTTATATCATATTGTAAATCAGCTATACCTTTATAAAAAATTAAAAAATAATTTAAAAAAGTTATCACTTTAGTATTCAATTCAGTTTTTAAGTAACTATTAACAGCTTAGAATGTATAAATGCATTTAAGTGTGATAAGTTTGTTTACATATTTATTTACTTTCAGCCTCCTACTAAAAGAGAAATTAAACAATTTTTTAAACACAGCTTAACAACAGTAGCAACAAAAAGACAAAGGTGAGAGTGAAGAGAAAATGTAGATTCAATACTTACATGAAACCAGGGGGAGGTAAAGTCATAAAAACTGATGCCATTAAGTCAGGGTAAGTGATAAACAGCGGCTAGAAATTCAGCTGTAAGATTCTTGGCAGCTAAAGCAAAAAGAAAAAGATGATGGGGCGGGTGGTAGAGCTCAGTGATAGAGCATGTACATAGCGTACACGGGGTCCTGGGTTCAAGCCCCAGGGCCTCCACTAACAGATAAATACACCTAATTACCTACCCCCCCAAAAGAGCCCCAAAGAAAAGAAAAAGAGAAATTTCTTTCCTAAAATTCCTGATATTAAATTTAGATTAAATACTTAAAAAAACTAAAAAGAAAAATAGAAAAAATGAGTGACACAAGCGATAATGCCCATGAGAAAAATCAGCGGTGGCTGCTGGAAGGTACCCATGTCCCACGTGCGAAAGTCTGAAACATCCTTCTCACCACTCAGAGTCATCCTCAGCCCACCCCACCCCTCTCCCTGTTAAATGCAGGAGCACAGGCTGGGCCCGGACTTTGCTCTCTCTGTGTCATCACAGAGAGACATGATGGAAGGGGGCAGAGCACAGCCATTCAAGGAAGACCACAGCAATTAACATCAAAATGGTGAAGCATTCAACCCCCAATAGGCCTTGAGGCTCAGGATGAAGAGATTTAACTTCTAGCAGATCTTGAGCTTCATTATACACCCACTGTAATAGTAACACGGTGAATAACATGCCCCCAGGCACCATGGTAGTCCCAAGGCTAGCCACAAAATGTCAAAGGGAGGGAAATTGCCAACTTCCTGGGAATCCCATTCCCTTGCCCTAAGGCTGGTCCTTCTACTTATTAGCATATGAAAACACCAAGCCCAAGAAAACAAGCAACACAGCGCCACCTCGCGGTCATCCCTCTCTCCCACTTCGGAGAAGGCCCACACTCTGTCTGTGGATTGTGAACCTGCTTTTAATCTGAGCATCAAATCCCCACACCTCGTGGCGTTTCTCTTGCCTTTCAATGTATCTCTCTGAATAAATCTACTTTACTCAATACTGGCTTGCTCTTGAATTCTTTCCTGTAGGAAGCCAAGGACAAACATCTGGCGGGGCAAATCCCAGGGGCACAACCAAAGCCTGGGACACAGCCCTTCTCATGCCCCACGTATTTTTTCTTGTATCAACAGGACTGGGTTTTGAAGGGAGCTCTGAGGCCCCAGCTAAGGGACAGAAGCAGCCCCCAGGGCTCGAATTGGCGGACACGCTCTCCCCCAGCAGGGGCCCTGGGGTCTTCCTTGTTCTTTGTGGTTCCCTGTTGTGCTGAATCCCCATCCAGAGAGCGTTCTCCCTAGGCCTGTACCCACAAAACCCTTCTCTCCAAAATACAAGCACATCATGTCACAATCCTCTTTTTCAACCAGAAAATGCTCAGCCCAATTTTTCCCTCCCGAGTAAAGAATCTAACTGTCCTCCCTCCCATCCCACCACTTTTTTCTTTGTGAGAAATCTGCACTCTCCACACACCATCATGAACGCAGGTGCCTTGCTGGCTGGGACCGAGATGCTTCAGTCTCACACAGCCTTCATCCTTTCACTTTCCCCTTTCTACCTTAAAATGCCTTTCCTATGTCTCACACACCTCTGATTCTGAACTTCTGAAAATGCTGAGTTTATGGTCACTATGTGCAAACATCCCAGGTTTTGGCTAGGTTTCCTTCGCAAGATCTTCATTAAGGAGCTGCATCAAGAAGTTTAAAGAGGCTATTCTTACATCTGAGCGGAGAAGCCTGCATAAAATTTAAGCGGCTTAGAAGAGAGAGTTAACCAGGGACAGAGAGGTCGCAGGTAATAGTCAACAGTGTCATGAGGCAAAATGTTCTTCAAAGGCTCAGAGTTGCTTCTGAACGCAAAGTCGGCAGGGAGGAGGTGCCAGGCAGTGAGTGGGGTGAGTGACACAGGGTACACTCTCCCAGCTGGGGAAGAATTGGATTTATTTCTATTTTTCCGAACAATTTCTTACTACCTTTTTCTCTTATTGTCACATACCATTTCCTACGAATTAAGAAAATCAATATCAGTTATTTGGGCCACTTGGGAGAAGCTACATGATGCCATTCACAGGGCTGGGGCATGACAGCCAAACCAGTCTAAGTTGAAAGACCAGTGGGGGTATTTCCAAAGTGATCACCGGCATGCAGCAAACTCAGCTTCAATGACCTCATCTCAAAGGTGAGGCCAATAAAACTACCAAGCAAAGTGAGTGATGATTATGGCCGAGATCTGTTTACTAGGTAAGTGCCCGTAACAGCTGCCGCTTAATGGGGAATGAGTATGATCAACGAGGCCCAGTCTACCTGGTCACATGCCCCCTTCCTTCCTGCCTTGGTGCAGCAGCAGAGCTTGTTTAGCTGAAATGAACGCCAAACAGCCCCGATGGGAAAGCTCCCAGCTCTGCACGGCGAGACATGTTTCTTTCCTTCTCAGAGCTGATCACAGTTTGCACTCGTCTGTTTCTATGATTATCCCTTTTGTAACTGCCTCCCCTCCGGAGATTCTGCTAAAGAAGCACAGGGCCAGGTGTGTCTTGCAACCTGCTGGATATTCTGGGCTGGGGGACAGCCGACCACACATCTGGCTCTGGTGCTGAACGGAGAGGGCAGAAGGCCCAGGGACCCATGCTAATTCGAAGCCCCTGCACCCAAAATTATGGTCTGACTTTGGGCAAATTACAGAGACTTCTTTACCCTAAGATTCCTCATCTGTCCATGAAAATAACTGCCCATGGCACACAGAGTTACAAGGATTAAAGGAAATCATCAAATTCATAAACTATTCAAGGGGCTACCAGTTCATCCTCAACAGACACATGCTGCCTTTACGGCTCTGACACACGCCAAGCGTGGTGGTCGCACAAAGTGTACACTGCTAAGTGCCAGTGTGTTAAGTGCTTCATGTGTGCTATAATATTCTTTACAATGTACAGCAATCCAAGGGAGGAATGGATATTATCATGCCCATTTCACAGATTCACCAACAGGTTAAGAGAGGTTACATTCTAGTCCAAGGCCCTATGGTGAGGAAATGGCGATTTAAACCTGAATCTGGCCCCAGGCCTGGGCTCCAGCTCTCTCCCATCCACCTGACCACTTGTCTGTGAAATCCACCTGTCCAATACACATGTTTGCAGCCGGCCAGCTCTTAAATGCTATGCGTGCCACTGGTTGTCAATTTTGGTTAATTACCATAAACTGTTCTCAGAAAACACGACAGACAAGAAAGGTGGACTCACGTCCCTGCCCACAAAGAAGAGGAATTTTGCCTTGCCTTCTCCTGTAATGTGCAGAAACCCTTCCCTGCACCACCAAATCCAAGTGTATGCTTCCTCCATGTATATGTTTGCATGCAGCTTATTAAAGTAGAAGGTACCTGCAGTAATTCCATCTCGGCTGCTTTCCAAGGTTGCAGATTATCCATAATCACTCTGTGAATGAAAATACTGCAACCATTTCAGTAAACAAAGAATGCTGAAACCAAGTCATCAGAGGCTGCTGCCACACCCCAGCAAGAACAGGCCTGCAGCCCAGCCTCTGCAGCCACTCACAACGGTGCCCTCTGAGCAGATTCAGAATAAGAATGGACAGGATACTGGCCCTAGATAGCTAGGTGCTTGTCTAAAGAATGAATTCAGTGAGTCCATATGTTTGCTTCCTCCCATACATAGAAAAGCACTAAATTCTTGAACTTGACATACCTGGCTTTCTTTAGATAACAAGCAATCTTTTATTGTTCCAACAACCTGATCTTTCTTGTAAAGCTGCTATATATCCTAGCTCCTCCTCAACCTCTTGGGAGCAGTCCCTCAGAGCGATCTGAGAGGCTGTCATCCTGGCTCGAGTCCTCCCACCAAATAAAACATAACTCTTAACTTTTAGGATACACATATATTTCAGTCAAAAGTTTTGGACACCATGAAGGGACCCAGAGCAGACTTCTCTCCACCTGAACTCTCCGAGAAACCGGAGCCTTGGTACCAGCAGTGGCCCTTTGTGCCCATCCGCTTCCTTGGAGAGTCCAGGTGGATTTGGGTGAGTCTCTTCTGGTTCTTGGATCTCCCATATTGGTTGATGATCCTGTTTTATTTGGCGGTGTATCCAGGTACCTGGCCCTCCAGTTGAAAGATACTGGGGGAAATTACCCACTCAGTGGAGACATGCTGGGTGGGGCCTGGTTGAAAGTTCATGGGAAATATCCACCTTAAGGAGACGTCCGAGGTGGGGCTGATGGAAACATACTAGGAAAATACTCACCCAGTGGAGACGTCCCGAGTGGGTCCAAGTTGAAAGACACTGGGTTCAGGACTGAGTGGTCAGGTAAGAGGCTGGTCTAATGTTATCTTCAATTTGGTTACCTCCATTGAATGTTTCAGGGTAAAAGTAAAATTCTTATGAGGAACCTTTGAACTCCAAAAATGGGACCCTCCTCCTGGCTGGTAACAACTTTCTCGGGTGACAGAGAATCTTGCAGGCGTGGTAGAGGCAAAGACTATGCCATAGAGTTGTCCCTGCGGGAAATCTTACTAGCAGTTTTATTCTGAGAACCCGACCTCACAATGGGGAAAAGCACTTTCAAAAAAAAAAGAAAAGAAAAAAAAAACAGATAGCCAGCCTACAACTAATACCAAAGCCATGTCTATATACGTACAAAACTCACAACATTTTTTGGGAATTAGAAAAAAAAACTCACTCTGAAAGTAACTAACCAGGCGTGATAAAACCATTTTTTGGAATTCTGAACTTATAAATACAAAATCCCCTTTAGTGGGAACTTGGATTTCTCATCCTGTGTTCTTGAATTATGAACGTTATATCATTCTCTGAGTGTTTTATGTGTGTGTATGTATGTATATATGTGTTTCCTTTTTTTTAAAGGAAAACTTGGACTCTGCCATGCAAAAGGTACAAGTATTGTGTACATATGGTGGCCATGCAAATAAATTGGGATTCTCAACAATCTTTTTATAGTACTAATTTTCAGGCATTTTGCAATCTTAAACTTTGTTGCATCAGCCTGGACCACAAAGGCCTTTTCCTTTTGAAGAGTAAACTTTTGAATTTTATTTAGGCAAAACCCCACTCTCATGTGGAAAAGCCTCTTCATCTTGGCTTAAAATCACGATATATATATATATATAAATTGATGGCCATATGATGGATCCTTTAATTTGGAAAAACTTTTAAATTAGTGAAAGTTGAAAGAGCTCACACTATAAACAGCTGTTTTATTGGTACCTATTAAAATCAAGTATAAATGTAGAAAAATATATTTAATGTTTAACCTAAGAACTTAGTTAAAAGAAATGGTTTGAAAAGCTACATTTGTGTTTTTCCTTTCCGATCATTGGTTTTAGAGATGCTAATAAAACCTTAGAATAATTAATGTTAATATGGCTGAATAACTGGAAAAAGGATTGTAAAAATTTCAGAAAAAAGAAAAAGATGAGGGGCTTATCCAAAATGGATAAATATTTTTATATGATTACCTTCAATGAGATAAATAAAATGGACATTTTTGGATTTAGATACTAGGTTTAGATACTACACTAAGTAAAGTTAAAAAAAAGGGCCAAAGAGATCACCTATTGCCTCCCAACATTAAAGTTCAAACAAGTCCGTTTTATTTACCACAGTTTAAAATATATTTATATGTAGACTGAAATACTTGATCAATGATTGTGACAACAGACCAATTAATCAAATTAAAAATTGAGAAGGGCCTAAGCTCTTTAACTCAAACTTGGGGATCCTAGAGACTTTTCTATAAAATTAGATACAATGCACAAACACACACACACACACATAAAGGCTTCTGGCACTCCTTCTAGAAATAAGAATTACTGATTAAACCTAATAAATATAAAAATTAAAGGTATAAGATTTAATAAAATTGAGATAAAAGTTTGTAAAATTGGTACATTTAAATGGGTTTTATATAAACCTTCTGCTTAATTATGTTGTGGGATAGATATGTTTCAATGGAAAAACGCTACCCTTTTTGGTATTATAAGGCTGGGCCCACATCTGTTCCTCAGAAAATATTAATTATACAAAGTAAAGGAAACCAATAGTGTTACATGAGCCGTCCAGTATAATGTAAAACTAAAAACTAATATTCAGTGGCTAATAAAAATGTACACTAACAGGTTTACCCTGGGTTTAACTTATAACTCAAGGAAAAGAGACCTTACTAAATGCCTTATACAAACTTTGGAAGACATGATAAAGTAAACCTTAAAGTTTTAAAACATGGAATTCTTTGTTTACAGCTCTTCTCACTGATACAAAAATGCCAATTAAGGAGATACAATTGGACCTGGGTGACAGAGCAGTTCTCTGGGGAACTGGAAGCGTTTGTCTTTGTCTTGCAGATCAGAAATATAAATACAGCAAACAGTGACCTAGGACTGAGCCTAATTAGATCAATGAGATAAAACTTAAGGCCAAGAAATTTTTGGCATTTTAGAACTCAGAACTCTGAAGGGTCCTCCAGATTTTGTCAAGAAATCTTACATGTCTGTTTCATAAATAGTAAGCCTTAGTGATTTGAGCAAGCAAATTCAGCTTACTCTAACTTTTATTATACCTATCTTATAAGTAAGTTTTAAAGTGAAGCTATGAGATCTCTAGTTTTGTCTTTTTATAAGCCTGCATATACATTAGAGATGTGAGATATTTCTACAGCTGAAAAAAAAAATCAAATTCAAAGAGCTCTGCTTAAATGACGTAAAAAGTAAGAGCTTACAAATGAAGTATTTTTAAAATAAAAACTGACCAATTTGAATTTCAGCTTCATGTCAACTGGAAAATATTCAATATTAAGACAATATTTGATATTGTTTAGTTTAAGTATGTTCTAATTAATATAGACATCTTTAAAGTCATCAATATTAACTGTAATACCTTTACTGTACCTAGGTTTAATGAAAGTCAAATAAGATCCTGTTATATCTGTTGCAGATTTATCAAGAAAAAAATAATAGTAATGTGGCGTGGTAAATTTTAAGTAAATTAAATGCAAATGAGATGAGAGATTTGGGTAAATTTTTAAAATATATTTTTAAAATATATGCTTAAGATAATCTTTATATGATTGGTATCTTTAAGTTCTAGGGTTGTGATACATTAAGTTAACTGACAGGATTTTAATAAATAGCTATGCCATTTTCAGATAAAATAAGATTGAAATATGAATTACACAACATTTAACTTCCTCTTACAGAGAAACTAAAGGTGTTTAGAAATATTAATAAATGGTTGGTGCCACCCTGAAATAGTCTCTATTATTAAGGGAATGATCTCAGTATCCTAGGAAAGTAAGATAAATGTGTAAAGGAAGATATAAGAATGGAATTATATTTTGTTAATGAAAAATAGTGACTTTCTCCTGAAGCTGGTTACTTCTGAATGGAACAGAAAATAAGGCACAAACTAATATGAGTATAGAAAGCTGTGGAAGGCTTTTGGAAGAGGAACCCTGAGGAAAGAGTTTTGTACGTGGTCGGAAATGGCTAAGTTTAGAATCAACTTGGGCAAAGTAAATGAATCTTAGACATAAGCTGGTACAAGACTAGATTTGGTTTTCTCCCTGTTAAGAGGACAAAATTTTCTTGAAATGTTAATCCACCTTCAGTAACAAATTTTAAAGCTTCTTATACCACTTACCTGATCTGTTCTGCCTTTACCTTAGACGTATTTTCTTAATGAATATGTACTACTTTACATTGATCTATATGTTTATGTGACCAAGTGTTTTGAAATCATTTAACAAGCTCCCCAAATATCAATTTCTAATGAAAGTTCTTTTAATCTCCAGTTAAGTTTGGGATGCTACAGAGGACCCCTGAAACATCCCAAAGAGAGATTTTAAACTAGTAAATTTCATTTGGCATGTTAAATACATGGTATTATCAAAAGAATAATAAATCTTCTAAGGTTATATTGAATGAGAAAACATTATTAATACAGATATTCTAGAAATTATACGGACTTCCTAAAATTCTGGCATATCTAAAATGTTACCAGTCATAATTCTGGTTATTGTGACCAGGTTTCTTTATCGATTATAGTGTAACTGTGTTTAACCATGCTTTTAAATCTTTTGTCATTTATAGACAGTTAATTGTTTCCTTCTGGTGATTTTGCAAAATGCTTTCTCTTCAAGGAGATTTACTGGTTTCTAATAAATTTCAAACTATAACACTGAACTAAACTGGGTAAGACATTTTAAAGGTCTAATGAAAACTGATTAAAGGAATTAGTTACATCGGACTGAGTAAACTGGTGAATATGATTATAATTTTTGATTTTGTCTGAAATACTACTGGCTTTTAACCTGTTTCCCAGACATAAAGAAACTCTTCTCCTTAAGCTAGTTATGATTCACAGCAATTTGATAAATTATACCTATGTAAGCAGACTTGGAACAGTTATCTTTTCTCTCAATCTGATCCGTCAAGAGACTAAAATCTCTTAGGTCCCCAGTGTCTCTATCAGACAAATGAGGACGATCATCTCCTAACAGATATGAGAATCTCAAGGTATTTTAAGGATTTTAAAGAGAAAAGAATTTACCTAAATCTTTAAGTCAGAATCCCATGACAAGCCCTTGATGTGGCTTTCCTGGCCTTAGAAAACCTTATTAACATTCTACCTTGAGACTCGTTATTAAAAGTTCCAACACAGCCAATTTAAAAAAGCCTATATGATCAAATAATCAGACTTAGCTTGTAAACAAATTAATCTTGATTTGGCAGTATTTGAGAAAAATGAGGGCAACTTTAGAGAGAAAAAAGATTATATTTTAGTGGATATTAAATTCTAGTTTTGTTAATTGCAGTCTATATTTAATAAGACATTTCCCAGATCATTCTTTGCTGTTATGTCACATTGCTGTAAAGGTTAATTGAATTATGAAAAGGATACTCTAGGTTTGTTTCTGAAGCTCAGTAATCTATCCTTGGGTAAATTTCCAATGCCCCATGACCTGCAGCCAGGGGATTATACATACTGGAACAGGCATGACTTAAAGAACTGTCTCCAACCTGAACGGAAGGACCCTTTGTCAGGTACACTTAACTAGACCTTATATACCAAAGCTGAAGGAAACGGACCCTCGGATTCATTTCCTATCAGAAACATCCCCTGCAGTACACTGGCCTATAGAGCACTGCTCACCTTAAAACAATGCCCAAATGGAGAAAAAGCTACCAGGCCAGGATTAGAAGAAGACGACATCTGAGGTTGAGAGCTGACCCAAGACACCGGACAAGGCCTGTATGCCAATTACTTTGATAATTTCTCCTACCTTTGATTATGAACTTCTCCAATTGTTAAGTTTATGGTAAATCACCTATGTCTAGTACTTCTGTGTTACCTTGGTGGGTTTCCCTACTCCAAGGCTCTAGATAACCCTCAGAAACTTTATTCTAAAAAGGAAATTATAGTTCTGTTTAGGCCACTGTTGATCTTACAAGGTGGGAGACCTCACCTGGCCAATTAATACCTACTCAGACCCTGACCATAAATATGAAATTTCTCATAGGATCACTCAAAGTCAATCGGAAACACAAGCAAAATTTTAACCCAAAAATATAACTTCTCGACTATTAAATTCTTACTTGTGACTTTATTAACGTTGCTTGCTGTATTACTTATATCCTGTCTAGTTTATAAAATTGTTGTCTGTTACATTTCCTAATGTGTATCTAGGCCTACAAGACTGATGATGGCTAAACGTCTTGAAGAAATAGATAAAATTTATAACCCTGTATAAAATAATTGTAATAGTGTGATTCTAGGTATGGGAATGAGCAACGAAGGGCAAACATTTCCTGGATCAAAATAGACTAGTAAGACAGGTGATCCAGAGAACTTATAGTATCAACAGGTCCTGATAAAAAAACCTAACACCTTGAATGGCAGCTCAGAAGATTCTTTAACTGAACTAGGAATGAGCCATCCTAGCACCGTGGGACAAAATTGGTCATGAAATGTCTCTCAAATTATTGGTCGAATTTAGGACCAAGGGGGAGCACTGTGAATGAAAATACTACAACGTGAATGAAAATACTGCAACCATGTCAGTAAACAAAGAATGCTGAAACCAAGTCATCAGCAGCTGCTGCCACCCCCCAGCGAGTACAAGCCTGCAGCCCAGCCTCTCTGCCACTCACAGTGGTGCCCTCTGAGAGGACACAGAGTAAGAAACAACAGGATACTGGCCCTAGATAGCTAGGCGCTTGTCAATGAAATGAATTCAATGACCAAAATGTTTGCTTCCTCCCATACATAGAAAACCACTAAATTCTTGAACTTGAGATACCTGGCTTTCTTTATGTAACAAGCAATGTTTTATTGTTCCAACTACCTGGTCTTTGTTGTAAAGCTCCTATATGTCTCAGCTCCTTCCCTACCTCTTGGGAGCAGTCCCTCAGAGTGATCTGAGAGGCTGTCACCCCGGCTCGAGTCCTCCCGCCAGATAAAACATAACTCTTAACTTTTAGGCTGAACATTTATTTCAATCAAGTCCCAGAATAGACACAACTCATCAATTCTGCAGTGGAACACACTGGATCAGGAACCAAAAGCGTGTTCTAGTCCCGAATACCACGGGTTCCTCTTTCTTCCTGTCATTATACAATTCCACCAGAACTCATTACTTTGCTGTCTTCTCAGACCAAACTTAGAGAAGAGTCAACTCAAAAGAGTGCCTTGCTGTGGAGAACCCCCTGCAGAAGCAAGGCGTTCAGCCTGCCCTCCCACACGCTCTGCTGACCTCTACTGTCCTCCGTAACCAGGCCAACATAGCTGTTCCCGAGAGCTGCAAAGTCCCACACATTAAATAAAACATTTTATTTTATGCCATATGTTACGTATATACCCATCTCTGAAAACAGCTTTGCCAGAAGCCCAAATCTTCAACATGAATCTGCAAAGGCAAATCCGGTCCCCAAGGGAAAACAAGTTTTAAGATGATACTAAGGCCTCCAAAGTCCTCTCCACTACCACCAGTCAAACTGCCTGAAGGTCTGCAAATGCAGGCGGCTACAAGTCTGCTTTTAAAGCAACCTCTTCCTGCCGTCAGGCGGTACAATGTCCCTGTCGGCCCTCCCATCTCAGGGTAAGAGCAGCCGCGGCAGAACCTTGCAGGGCAGCACTGACAGGACAGGACACAGAGGATCAGAGCTAAACTAAGCCTTCTGATGACACGAGCTTCTCACTGTGTCACTACAGATCAAGATATATATAGAGAGAGGTGGGGTGATATTGCTGAAATTCACACAGCTAATAAGTGGCAAAGTCTATAACTCTTCTAATTCCTCTGGCGTGACACCCCAGCTGGGAAGCCCACAGGGTTCTCTCGTGCCTGTCTGACCAGTCCTTTCCTGTCACTCATAACTCACCACAGGGTCGGACCCTAGCCTGACTTTTCAGCATCTTTTTCCTCCAGTCTCTCAGGAACAAGGCTGATCTGGCCACTGTTATGACTTCCGGCTTCCCAAATCCTCCGTGCTTAGGCTGGTCTTGCCTGTGCTTCCAGCCCCCTGCTCAGAGGCTCTTCCTCCCCTGCAGGAGGATGTTTCCACTCTCTGCAGGGACACACCCTCAGGGGAGCCCTCTTCTCGCCCTCAGCACGGCAGGAGTCCCAGGCCACATCCCGAGCTGCTCCATTAGGACTGCATGTGCCCAGGTCTGCTAATCAGACCAGCAGCCTCGGAGCCAGGGATTATGCCCGGGCCACCCTGCAAACCTACTGCCCGCCTCACAGCCCCCAGCCAGCAGCTCACCTGGAAGTCACAGCAAGTGCCCCCCCAATCCAGAAGTCTTCATTTGCCAGCACCGCTGATGACCGGTTTCCAACCTTTGGTCAGTTTCGCACAAAACAGCAGCTTCCACTGTGAAGCGGGGGGTTTTCTCTCCTGTGCCCCATCCTTACTGGAAACGTCAAGGGAAACCAAAAGGCCTCTTCTTAACCCTTTTCTGATGACACCCTCCCACCCACAATACTCACATGCTCAAGAGAATTGGGTCCACGTGATTTTGTTTCCTTATGCTAAGTGGCTCAAAACACTGCGGGATCCTTTCACTTTTGAGGATATTTGTACTCAGTTTATAGGCATTTATCTGTTATCTTTTCCTCCTCTTCAGTATCTCTAGCAGTTGCCACTTCTTACTCCCTTCAGCACCCTCCCTCCCAACATCTAGTCTAGGAAATCAGCTGTGATGAGGGCCCCAGGGGCAGTCACAGAAGATGTAACTAAGGCACAGAGATGCTACAAAATTTTCCCAAGAAAATCAGCCTCAACCCCCAACATTGTGTGCCCCGTCCCTCTTTTAAACTCTTATGCTAAACAAGCTTTTGTAGATTATGCTTATAAAGAGATGAGGTAGCAAAATACATACAAGGACACAGATCAACTCTAACATGTTGATTAACTCCACTATTTTGTTTCTATTTGTTTTAATTCTATTAAAAAATTAAGAACCTTTGCACTCAATATAACAAAATGTTATTGGGATTTAAATCCAGAATATAGAGGTGTTAAGTGTGTCCTTACTCATACTTATTTGTATGTTCACAAGACAAAATGATTTGAAAGTCTCTCTCACCTCCCCCTACTCACTACTGGCTCCCACCTTAGCTCCCAGACCACAAATCGAACACCCTTTCACTTTACCCACAGCTGAACTCATCAGTTTTCCCCCCGAAACCCCTCTGCAAGTTTCCCTCCTAAGAGCAGAGCAGGACCATCATTTACCTGATTAATCCACCCAGAAACCCGGGCCGTACTCCATCCTACCTTCACAGACAGCATTCATCTTTTCTTTTTACCTTTTAAACATGTTTTCTATCTGTTCACCTTTACCCACTGACTGTCCCACAGCTCAAGTGGAAGCCACCAACACTGCCCACCTGGACTCACAAGTCTCCCAAGTGGCCCCACAACCACTCTCCCCTACTTGAGACAAACGGGATTGTGTCACTCCCACGCTTATAGGACTCATTTCAATCCCACTATTCTTAGAAGAAACTCCCAGTTCTTCACCTGATGAAGGTCTTTGCCATGAAACTGTCAGCTCAGGGACGGCAGGACCCGCCCTCTCCTCTCGGCCCCGCCCTCTGGCAGAACTTCAGCTTGGGAGGCCCTGCTGAGCAACACCAGCTTGTATTCTAAACCTGGTCTTGTGTTCTTAGCAAACTGCTTCACTTATCCATACAAATCCAAGGTATATAAGAAACATTTTAGATGTTGAGCTACACTATTGATTTGGAGATTTTGCACTAGCAACCTACAAGTACATGTTCTAATCATACCCTCTTCTAAAAACCACACCCAGATTTAAGTAGTATTTGTGGAATGTCTTCAGAGTAAAAGGGAATGTACTTTTACAGACTTTATGTTTTATAATATGAACAACCCACACAGGGTCACAAATGGAACTGCCTCACAAGTGACAGGAGACAGGTGAGAGGCATATAGCAACAGATCACAAAGATGGTAAGAGAAAAGTTGATTCTCCAACCCCCCCAAAATTCCTTAAAGAACAGAAAACTCTGAATTTTGAAAGTAAAATACTATCATATAAGGAAATGAGATAAATAATTCTCTTCATCAGGGTTTCAAGATCTGACTCCAGAATTTTTAGCAGGCCCTACTGAATCCTAGCACAGAAAAGTCAGATGGACTAGTGGTGAGTAAGTTTCACAAAAACTGCAGTAATTCCTCCAATTGTAAGTGGACATACACTCACCTGTCGAAGGTGAATGTAAACTGCATTCTGGAGAAATTCGGAAGCTTCCAGGCTCCGCTTCTGGATGGCAAGGACATGGACAGCTTCGAAGCATGCTTCTAACTGAGTCACCGGCATTCTTACACTGCAGGGGGAATCGGAGGCTCTCAGTCATGAGCAGAGATGTTCCTTTCATGTCTCACAGGCAGTGCCTCAGGGACTCAGTGCCCTGCAGCAGCCCGGCACCAGGCGAGGACACGCAGTGTGGCCCACCCAAGCAGGAGGGGCACTGTGCTTGAGAAAGCCCATCCCCGATGGGGGCAAGAGGAGCTGGTGGGGTTGTGTGAACCTATAAATGCTCACAGAAATACACCTGCATACATTCAAGTGATACAATTAACAGTAGCAGGATATTTAACAAATTTTCAATTGTCAGTGAAAATTTTACCATTCCTTTTCTCTTTTCCCCTGCACTCTGAGACAGGCATAGGCTCTCTCACAACTGCAGCTCTGATGCAATAATTGTGAAGTAATTTTACTTTGCTGCAAGTGTCCTCCCTCCCTGTGTTGCTGTGACTGTCCTCCCTAACACACTCAGATGTCTTCCTGGATCTGTCCCTGAGTTCCTTGCTCCTGTTCCTCAGATCCAAAGATAAAGGACAAGTGAAGACACATGACCAGAAAAGGCACTGTGGACTTGAACAAAGTCCTATGTGACCCCCTAGTTGAGTGCTGCCCACCCCTTAATTTCGATTCTCAAGGTTCTGCCCAGGGTGACGTCCAGACAGCAGAGAGTCCTGGGTAATTAAAGGCTGTGTGTCTTGGGCGCGGGGACAGTTGCAGGAGCTGGTTCTGGAACTGGGCACCTCCCCACCCCTGCTTCTCTCTCTCTGGTGGCCCAGCTGCCAAGCCCCTAGGCTCCCTGATGTTCTGTCCTTCTCTTCCACTCTACTCCAAGCACTTTTCTTCTTCCTTTATTCCATAATTATCCCCAGCTGGAGTGATTTTTCATTCACAGTATCTGAAAAATTTCCTGCACCTGAAAAAGAGGTCTCCAGAGGTCAATGCCCATATGCTGGTTCCTGAAGAGAGCCCCTGGTTAGGGGGACCCTCACCAACACTCACGGGGCATCAGACATGTTGCAGGGTCGACCACCCTCAACAAGAGTTTGCTGTGACCCCAGGGCCCGCACAGTATCCCTGTTCACAAAAATGTATTTGGACAACTTATCCGTTATTAAGAAGCAAAAGAAAAAAAAATTGCCCATGTTTCTTAATAAAACTAATTATGTGGTGGAAAAAGAAATTGTATTAGAAAAGAACATATTTGACTCCATATTAGATGTGTTCCTTTGGCTTTAAACTTGTGCCCTGTTTTCTAGGCTCAAGACTTGCTTGCGCTGGACTTTTTGTAAAAGAAAGTTGCCTTTAGCCTGAAATATCCAGGAGAGACTATTCTCCAGGCTCTGATCTTTAAGAATGTTAGCTCTTCTGACCTTATATAGAGATGGCAAGTTGTAAAACAGAGAATCAACTTCTTTTTTTTTTTGGAGGTTTTACAGGGGCACCATGATTTGACCAACATGGACAGCTGCAAGAACAAAGGATTCCAAGGACAAACAATTCGTACAGCAAGAAGTTTGCAACAACCAACCACACCCCCGCCCCTTTTTAGTATAAAAGGAGACTGAATTCTGACTTGGGGAAGAGGGTTCTCCAGGATATCAGTATGCCATCTTCTTAGTCTACCAGCCTTTCCAATAAAGTCACTTTTCTTTGCTCCAACACCTCATCTCCTGATTTATTGGCCTGTCATGAGGCAAGTAGAACGAGTTTGGACTTGGTAACAAAATGACTGCATTGGTTGTAGTATGTCTCCACTGTTTCCTCATTTCTAATATGTCACAACCTATCAATTTTATATGCCGCTTAACAACACAATCAAAAAACCTATCTTAGGCAATTGATTCTACAGAAATAAATTTATTTCTACTCCTTCAAAACTTTTTTTTTCTTTTCTATTTTATTTTGTTTTGCTTATTGAAAAGAATATGAAAGTGAAATCATTTTATTTCACGTATTTTTGTTACAGCTACATATTTTAAATACTACAGAAAGATTTAAATTGCATTAAAAATTATTCATATATTAGTATAAAGATATACAAACAATCAATGTGGATTAGGAAAGGAATGGATATTTTTTAAAAATCCACTGAACATACAGTCTTTTACAAGCATATCCTGGAATGTAAGCTCTAGAATCCAGATATCCCACACCCCCTTTCTCCCCATCGAGAGCCTAAGTAATCAACAACCAAGGCACCATCATAGAACCACGTGCATAAGGGAATTCAATTCTAAAACAAAACCTTAAAATAAATACTGAACTTATTTACAGACAAAGAAAATTGTACACAAAAAAGTAGTTTCTTCCTCAAGGTCACTAAGTTAATAACTGGTAAAGGCAAGATTTGAGCTCATCTGCCTGATTCTAAAAACTAAGGTGGAAATCATATTTGATTGTGGAAGGTCCAGCAGCACAGCCTATCACCCTATCTTTATTCAGATCTAGCCTTAGACAGCCTGAGAGAGCACCCCATTCCTATGGAACTTGAGGGCAATGATAACACAAAGGATTTTATACCCACTAGTTTCTTAGGTCTCATTTATATAAATTTTCAGCAGGTCAGCAGAAAAAACACTGAGAAATATGAGTGGGTCCAGAGCTTTTTGCTGATTAGAAACTCTATTTATCAGGACAGAGTGACCTTCCCATAAGAGGCCACATGGACCTAACTAAAGGCAGGTGAGCAATGAAAACTAGCAAGACCCTGGAAATCAAGCAAGAAGGATCCCTGCCATCCCCCAACAAGTTACCTCTTCACCCGCATGGACACGATGACAGAAGATCCAGGTTCTTGTCCAAGTTACACTATCATGGATTCACACCCATAAACAGTTATGACTCTCTGCTGTCTTAAGTCCTTCCCAACTCAAATATGATGACACCAATATCTCAGCAGAATGTCTATGTCTCCACTTCCTCTCTTCTATTAGGAGAATAATTCTATGGCCACAAAGCAGAAATCCAACTAAAAACACCATGCACGAAGCCAAGTGAAAGTCTGCGTAAGACACTTTGCTCTCACGGTCAGTGAATGAAAACTCAGAATAAGTGGTTCTTCTCCCTCAGTAAATGGGAGGTAGCCTGATTGTGTGTGTGTGTGTGTGTGTGTGTGTGCGTGTGTGTGTGAAAATCAAATACAATGAATTCTGGGATGTGTATAGATTTTTTTTATGTTACACTCATTTCATGAGAATGAGACAACCTTTAAAGTAATTTGAATCGAGTGTCCTGAGACAGTCTCAAGTTCTTTTGGTGGAGGAGGGGAAAGGGGAAAGGAAAGGAGGAAAGAAGTAAATGAAGCAAAGTAGTAAGAATACTGCTAGTGAAAGGTATGACATTAATTTTGTTCCTACTTGCATCACACACAAATTAGCAACTGGCTTTTCCTCGATGTCTTGTCGAGCACTGAGTTGCAGAAGAAGAGGTGACAGCCCATTTCTCACTGAACTTGTGACAGTACATGGCATCTTATAGACACAAATCATTTACCCTGATCAAACATTCTAGCAACAGGACGTAATTCTCCTATTTTGAGAGACAAGAAAACAGGAACTCAAAGCGGGTATATAACTTGACAAAAGTCAGAGGACCAGTAAGCAAGAGAGGATGAATTCAAACTCAGATCTGAATGCAGAGTCTACTCTTCTCACTACCAGGACTGGAAAATCTTTAACACACAGGCTCCCCAGCTCCCCTGCATTGTTCCTGGCACCAAGCATTTCCCATGGCAGTGGTCTCCAGTTCTCACAGACACAACACTCTGTGTAGCCAATGAACTCCATCGGACCTTGTTCAGCTACCTGCCACGCCCACAGGGCTTCACCATAAAAGCAGGAAATCTGGCTTTCAAGTGCATACACAGTCATCCTTGGTCTTACCTGGGCTCTTCTGAGGCCTCTCCAGCCTAAAGACAGCCATGAAACTGCTCACAGTTTGCACATGAGCCACAGTACCTCTCTCCATCTGTCTCCTCACTTGTACTACTTAGCTATAACCATTTTGATAATCTTGGAAACAAATTTTGAAAAAGAAAGGATTCTGGAACAAGTATTTAATACTTTAAATTTTAAATGACAAGTTACAAAGTAAGTATTTACAAACCGAATCTGCCTTACTAGGTGTCAGTTTAAGTAGTTAAAAAATATAATAGCAAAAAATTCTCACTTACAAAATTAACTGAATCATAAACAATAATCTGGAATAAACTCAAAAATAATGCCCATGTTCTACATGGAGAAACTACAGAACTCTACTGAGGTGTAAAGTAAGAGATGTGAATGTAGAGTCATCAACATATTGCATGGATGAAAGCAGTTTTGTGAAGATGAATGTTCTGCTAAAGATCATTCTAAACTTACTAAAAAATCCTATGAAAACCATTATCTGTTTTTTTTTTAACTTGAAAAAAGTGTTTTAGAATTCTTCAGGAATAATAAAGTCTTAATAATAGCCAAGAAAATTTGGGATGGAAGAAAAGAATCAAAAAATAATCACACTGTCAGATATTAAATAAATTTTTACAATATGTAAGATATGGTGCTGGAGTAAGAAAGTAAGATTGACAGAAATAAACCATGAGCTCAAAAAGAGACTCTAGTGTACATAAGTCGGATTTCAAATCAAAGAGCAAAGTATGAATTCAGTAATTGTCTTGGCAGAATCAGAGAATCCCTGGAAAAAACAAATCCTTTTCCAGTCATAATGACCACAAGAAAAGTTACTGAAAGTGATGTAAATATTAGAAAGTACTAATAACAGCGAATATAATTCTTTGCTCATATTAATTCAACTTCTCCTCACTGTAACAAGTACCATTATCATCTCCATCTTAGAGATTAAAAAAACCTACAGAAGAGATTTATATCATTATAAGAAAGCATTTCTAAGAATAAAACCCAAAAAGAAGACATTTACTATTTTAAGGTTATTTTGGGCCACAACAAAAATGAACCTACTGAACAAAATGAAAGGCAAGAAATGACAAGGAAAAGCTCTCTGATACATCTTGATGAAGACAAGGGGTTAATGTTCATAATGTACATAGAGCTGTCACAAAGCAACAAGAAGCTCCCTCACTTAAATGTGCGCAAAGAACAAAAGGGATCATTCACTTTTTAAAAGTCAAATGGCTAATAAGTGATAAATGCTGAATAACTCACTGGTCATCAAATGCAAACTAAAACAATGAAAAAGCACTTTTGCTCATCATTTTGGCAAATATTTTTGAAAGATATTCTAGCTAGTGTCCATCTGTGAGAGAACAAACTGTGAGCGACGTGTTTGGAGGACAACATGTTAATGGATATGTAAACTCTGAAAAATGTGTGTACACACAGACTTAACTCCACTACTAGGAATAGTTTCATTTAGAAAAAAAATCAGTTCAAAAAGATGTACTCATCAGGATATCTTCACAGCACCGTTTACAATGGTAGGAAGAAAAGCTGAAGTGAAATCATACCCAGCGATAGAGAAATGGTTACATAAGTAATTCTACATCTTTTCATTCCCCACTGGAGAAGGAATTTCTAGAGTCACTTGAAAAGAGCCTGTGATGAATGTAAATGTCACATCCAGGGACTAAATTTCCAGAAGCCTTAACTAAAGGAATACTCATATGAGATCACAGGAATATTTGCAGAAGAAGCATGCCAGTCCAACAACTTTTCTGACAGTGGAAAGTGGAGAAAACTTAAGTGTCCACCATCAAGACAACGATGCAGTAAATCACAGCTAGCTGTGGGCTCTGAGGGGACCGGCGTTTTGGCGTGGTCCAGGGCCTTGTCCACAGCACTCTTCCACCAAAGGTGGCCTTGCACAAGACACCACACCTGCACAACAGAGGACCTCTCAACTCTATCCGAAAGGACCAGGTGAGACTGGAGTGGGAGGACGTCTATGATATACCCCTGAGTGAATAAAGCGAGCTGCAGAAAACATAAAGTATGGACTTATTTTTCAATACAGCATATATACACACAAATATACATAGATTTCTCAGATTTCTGTATGTATCTATGTATGTATGTGTATATATATAATAGGCATAAATGTCATGAAATATATACACCAAATTGTCAACAGCTTTTACCCTCAGGAAATAACGGGAAGGGATATAGGGGCCTACCGGTACCACCACAGTTCTCTTTTCAGTATTTCAGTAAAGTATACTTGGAATTTAAATATTTATTTAAGTCCGAAGTAAAATGGATGATGCCTCCACAAGACAGAATGGTATACTTGTCATTAAAAATCATGCCAGAAGAGTTAGAATATTGTAGAAAAACATGGAATAAGCCGAATGGAAAATGGAGGTCTCCATGCAGTAAACAGGCATAGAGTGATCGCTGGTTTTTATGAGAGAGTTGATATACACTGATGAAAAGAACAGAAAATAGATGTTAAAGTGTTAATTATTATCTCTGAGTAGTGGGACAAGTATAGCCTCTTTTGCCCCTTTTTTCAGACTTATTATATTAAATACACATTATTTTCATCTGAAAAAAGCATTTTAAAATGTGTAGTACCACACATTGGAGAAAACACACGATTACATGCAGAAAAAAGTAACTAGGAGACACCGCAGCACCGTCACACAGTGTAGAACGGGCCATCCTGATTAACACCGCACAGTTACGTAAGGACCCACAAAGTGAGAGCACCTGCTGTAACAGGACACGGCCCCCTTCTATTTGTCAGTTGTGTCTTCAGGGCTGAGGCAGTTCTGAGCATGGCCAGTGTCAGTGCTGTTGTCTGGATGGATACCACTGGATGTGAGGGCACCTGCAAGCCGAGAGGAAGAACAGAAATCATCCTCTGCTTTTTCTGTCTTGTTTCTTTGTTATTTTAAAAAAGAGGCATATATAAGATAAACTGTGAATCTTCCCTACTGAAATTTCAGTAATGAAACCGTTCTTAAAGTCCTCACAGTTTATATTCTGCCTATAACTGTCTTTTCAAAAAAGCATCATATTTATTAAATGTTAATTAACTCAGTTAATTAACTACCTGTTGAAACCTTCTATTAAAGAGTATGTAATGCACTACGTAAAAGCACCACTCCTGTAGTGACGACCTTAGACGTCTTGACGGCAGTGCAGTCAGCCCCCACCATCCCGTGGCCCTGAGCTCCTGATGCTGGTAAGAGAGCGTGCTGCCGCCTCAGATGGAGAGGAACTGTGAAAGCATTTTCTGAAATCTACAGAACTGACAAAACATAACTGACAATTCCCAGGCCCCTTGGAGGCTGTCATTTCCTGTTTATGTCCAAACGCAGTCAATGAGCAGAACCACCCCATTCCCGAGCCATGGGACTCATGTGGGAAGGAGATTTGGAGAAATTTCCAGGAATAGAATGTCATCAACTATATGTTGAACTCTGACAAAATAAAAGATGAAATAATCTGATTTCGGAAGACACTCAAAATATTCTCCTAAGCCTAAGTAGCTGCAAAGGCTGGGCTTCTCCTAAGCAACTTATTTATTTCACAGCCAGTAAGCATCTCCCACAAACCATGATTCCCTGTGTCTGGTGGGAGCCTCAGGCACACTCTTGCTGTCGATCTTATAAGTCACAGGGCAGAGGCTTGTGTCTCACTCCTGCAACCCTCACACAGACTCGCCTCCTAGCCTCACTGTCTGAACTTGGCCCCATTTTCTCACCTGTTTATTTGGTATCTGTTCTTCTGTAAGCTGCCTGAAGTGCTTCTTGGAACAAGTCAGAAGAATGAGTGGGTAGAGAAATGGACAGATGGACAGGTGAGAGATGGGCAGACAGACAGAGAGACCCCAAGAAAAGGGGAACAAAGAAAATTTCCTATGCAAAACCCTCTTCTAGTCAGGGAAGAAAACCACCATGGATAAGTGTGAAGAGGCAGGTAGCTTAGGGCTGTTTCCTGGATTCCATGAAAAGTCACACAAAGAGATGAGAGGGTAAAACTATAAATAATAAAAGAAAAAAGCACACATGCTTGAAAAATATATCTACAATATGTACTTTCTAAAGAAATGATTCAAATCAGAAGAGCCCAATAACACAATCATTGGGTATTTACAGAAGTGAGAACCCCATCTCCAAACCACAAATCATCCCTTTGGAGCACTGAGAGTCTAAACGGGGCGGTCATAAAGCCGTCTCGGCAAATCTATTCTATCCTGCACTTATGAGGAACGAGCAGCTGTGCTCGGGTTGCCCACGCGAGTCATTTACACCCCTCAGCATCTCTATGGGGGAGGGACGCCTAGCGAGCCCTGTCCCTGCAGGACAGAAAACAAGTCCAGGAGAGGCTAAGCCGAGCTACCAGTTCTCCATCTCACAGGACTGGTCACTCCAGAGCAGGACTAGAACTCGGACCCACGTTTGTAACCACGGTACTCCCGTGCTTTGTGTGCTTTTTGTGTGTATAATACATTTATTTCTGGCATGAAAGGATATTTAATAAATGTTCGGTTGTCTTGTCTATCTCATTAGCTCACAATAAAACATTATACTGTTGAATTGTACTCTTTTCCCCTGGAGAAATGAACGGAAAGAGCAGGGCTCAGAATGAGGTGGGGCTCCATTCTTTATCTGTTATCTCATCTCATCCAAGTCCCCAATGAGGGAGAAGGAGCAAAATTTTCTTCATCTTTTAAAGAGAGGGCTCCACTGATGGTGATTTACTCAACTCCAAAGCCAAGGCTGGGGGCAGGGCACATGCAGCAACCAGAGCAGTATGACCTGTAGGAAGGCGGAAAGAGCTCATGGGAGGGCTCAGGGGGTCAGCCTGATTTAATTTCAATTGATGAAAGAATAACACACTCTAAAAATACTAGCATGCAATGGATTGGCTCTTTCTTGTCATCTAAAAAGTTTCCACAGCACCCATGTAACATTATCGTGAACCAGTGAAAGGAAGAGTCTACAGACAGGGAAAATCGATGCCACAGTCAGGCTCAAAACCAGACTGGAGGAAAGGAAGGGAAAGGGCATAGTTAAGAAGAGGGGAAAGGCTGCGAAAAAGACAACATCACAAGGACTCTCAAGCATCTTTCAACAATCATATTTTCATTCATTCAAGAGAGAGTTACTGAGGTCCTATTTTGTGCAAGATTGTACAGAGGGCAAAGAAGATTGCAGCGTCCATGGTGGCAGCAAGTGGCGGGGCTCAAATGCACTTCTGATCCTGGTACCTTGCACACTTGTCCTCAGTATAAAGGCAAAGAAAAAAAGTAAAATAATGCTCTGTAAACTCAAAGCATTGTTGAAAAAAATTAAAGAAGACCTAAATACCTTGACAGACACACCACGCATATTCCTGGATCAGAAGACAGCGCTCTTGGAATGGCAGTGCGCCACACAGCGATCCATACATACAACGTGGTTTCGATCACAATCCCAGCAGGCTCCTCTGCAGAAACTGACTAGCTGCTGCTACAATTTATATGAGAATTCGAGGGTCTCAGTAACAAAAATGTACTTGAAAAAGAAGAACAAGTTGAGAGGACTTGTAATTCTCAATTTCAAACCTTACAACTGTATCTCCAGGTGAGGTTAGAGGCAATTTTTAAGTTATTATTGTGTTTATCCTTATTTTCTAAATTCTCTACAATAAATATAACTGCTACTATAAGAAAAATAAAAAGTAAGATATCTTTTAAAACATGCACACCAATTCATTCATTTGGAAAAAAATATTTTAACTATAAAGAAATAAACAAATATCTAGTGAAAAATGACTACTTAAAAAAAGAGTGCATTTACATTTTTCATAAATTGAAAACTAAAAATTACAAACACATCAAGATTCTAGGGAGACCAATGCAACATATTAATAGTTATTTTCAAAAATTCTAATTGAACAATGAAAACTTGAGTAGGAGAGGAAATTCCTCACAGATGAGACAGTGGAATCCCATGCATAAGACAGGATACACAGTACAAACTGCACTAGAATCGGGGGTGATTTTCTTAGAAGAATTCTAAAGTTACAACATTGCTGAAAAACTATAAAAACAGTGACAGAGATTAAAACACACAGTCATATATATTATACAGAAATATATGAAGTCTGCTCCCATGTTGCATAGAAATATAAACATATTTGTTCATTTATGGGCACTGATTATTTTATCCCAGGTAGAATATTTCAACTAAAAGAAATAATCACTAATACACTCCTCTTGTCAAATCTAGTTGATAAGTTACTCTGCTATGTAAACATAATTTGTCTAAGATAGATCTAAAATTAGTGAAAAAGAGCTTTGTTTGGTTTCTTGAACTCTACTCAAAATTCCAAGCTTAATTTTAAAATAAATCTTAGCAGTATTTCTATATGATCTTTTCCCTTGTGAAATGAACAACACAGTCTCTTGTCAAAATTCTGTCCTTACAATGATTCACGAGCACCATATCCTCACAAAACTTCTGGACAGCAAGGCACTATCCAGACACTGTGACAAAACAAATGAAACACAAGGAAGGCAGTGACCCTATTCTGGAGGGCTTATAATATGTGCCAACACTGGGGTTCTTATTTGATTGGTTTGATTGGTTTGAAAAATAAAATCACTCAAGTACTTTCTTCTTTGAGCATTCTGTAAGTCATGACTCTGTTTTTAGTGTCATGAGCAGGAAAGACTTGAGCATGAATTGATTAGGTCAACTAGGAACAATCATCACTGGAGACTTAGCAATAAAGAATTAAACTGATAGCAATGCTTCCGCCTACATGAGTCCTAAAATAAACCTACACTAATCTCTGCAAGGAAAATGAGGAGATGAGGTCCCAAATGAGAAAACAAACTAACAAGAAATCAAAAAAGGTAAGAGTTTTTCATTAACGATTCCAGGCAGTAGTGGAGCATGGTGGTGAAAAGCACAGATGCTGGGGACAAACATGAGGTTCTGAGCTCCCACAGCACTGGGTAAGTGTGACACTGATATGTCAGTGAAATTTTCTGCATCTCAGTCTCCAATCCATAGGCTGGGGACAACAACAGCACCCGTCTCCTAGAACGGTCCTAAGAATTAAGTTATTTTATATATAAAAGTTTAAATAAAATACTTCAGATTTTAAATATTACCCCAAAAGCACAAGGAACAAAGAAAACAGTGATTAATTGGAATTCATCAAAATGTAAAACTTTGCTTCAAAGGACACCACACAGAAAGTGAAAAAAAAAACAAACAGGAGAAAATTTTTTCAAATCATTTATCTGATTAGGAATTTGTATCTTCAAATAAAAAGAAAAACTCCTACAACTCAACAATAAAATCGGAACTTAATTAAAAATTGAATAAAGGATCTGAAGATGTATTTTTCAAAGAAAATATACAAGTGGCCAATAAGCACAATCAAACGATGTTCAATATCATTAGCTGTAAAGGAAAACAAGTCAAAACCACTAGGAGAAACCGCTTCACACTCACTACAATAGGTTATAATAAAAAAAAGAGTAACAAGCACTAATGAGGACACAGAGGAAGCGGAGCGCGCAGCCCTTGCTGGTGAGGACATAACGCTGCTTGGCCACTTTGGAAAACGGCCTGGCAGGTCCTCAGAGAGTTGAACATTTGGTTTATGAATGACCAAGCATTTCTCCTCTCTGGTCACACACGTAAGAGAACTGAAAACAAATGTCCACATAAAAACTCCTACAGGAATATTCACGGCGCCATTACTCATCACAGCCAAAAAGCAGAAACAATACAAATGACTATCACCTGATGAATGGGTAAACAGTGGGGCCCAGATATACAGTAGAATATAATTCAGCAATAGCAAAGCATAGAGTACTGACCCAGGCCGCAACGTGGACAAACATTGAAAACGTTACTCAGTGTGAAAGAAGTCAGTCACAATAGATGGTTCCATTTACATGAAATGACTCGTTCTACATAAAATGTCCAAAACAGGCAAATCCACAGAGAGAGAACAGCGGCTGCCTGGGGCTGGGGGAGGATGGGGAAGATGGGAATGTCTGCTTATGCGTACGGGGCTTCCTGTTGGGGGATGAAAATATTCTAAGATTGACTGCGATGCACAATTCTGGGCACAGAGTAAAAACCGCTGTACATTTTAATGGGTGAATTATATTAAAACTGTTAAGGACAAAAGCACCTAGGGCCAGTACCTTCAAATAGTAAATACAAATTGCTACATTTTATTTCAGGAAGAAGAAACTGCCTTCAGCATGAAAGCAGTAGATCAGCAAATGTGGGTAAACTGAAATTGGACAAGAGCATTTCACTTGAAACAGTTGCTGAGTGTACAAGAAATATTCAGAAATAGGAAAATCAGCTTGACATCACGAAGAAGCATTCTGCTTCAAATGTAGACCAAGGATTCGGCAAGCCCAGCTGCTAGAAATGACCAGAGAAGAAACCTGGTTCTTAAAACAAGCACTAGAGCCAACAAGGAAATGGTGGTGAGGAAAGCAGGAGGCCGAAAATATGGAAGAGTTAGCTACAAATAATTTCTCCACTGAAAATTCAAAAATAAAATGAAAGTGACGCTATGCTGTGCTGGCCTCACGTGAATGGGCTTCCTCCGGTGCTCGACAGTTCTGTAACCCCGAATGAGAGACTCAGGAGAATCAGCATGGCTCCTGGCAGTCCCCAAGTGACTGCCCACCAGCACGCTGACCACCATCACATCTGCCAGGGTTGTATTGCAGAGAAGAGACCAAGATCTGAAAGGAACAGGAAATGTTGACCAAGGAAGAAAAGGCTGAGGTCAGTCCTGGGACAGAGGCCCTGTGAGCAGAGGCCAGAAGGCTGCAGGTGAACTGGAGTGGCCCTGGGGCAGGAAGTGACCACAGAGGAGCAGATCTCAATTCTCTACTCTCTCTCCCTCGGGTAGGAGAGATAAAGCCTGCATCCTTCTCACCTGGAACTGTGGGTTCTGGCTGGCAGAAGTCTTACCTACAGGGAATGATTACTCAAGACTCTGTGGAAAAAGTCAAGAAAGCAAGAGGGAGTAGGGAGCCAACTCCACGAGCCTCTCAAATTCTCCCTTATTTATTGTGTATAATCAAAGTAAATACTCATTAACAGTTGTGTGATAGTAAGCAGGAACATGGGGAAAGATGGGATGAGACAGAGATTGCAGAATCCACCATGAGTACAAAGGCTTAGTGTATCTTTAGGGAAGTCATGGGGTGAGGAAATAAGATAAATTCTTTAGACATGTGAATTACAAAGCGGACCACCAGACCAGCTAGGTCCTTGTTTTGGGAATAATAGACTACTTAACTGCACACAAGCCCAGCGTTTATAGCTGAAGGCCTGGGTCCTTGGTTTGCAATGAGCAGAGTGCTATCTAAAACCTCAAGTACGCAAGGAAAGCATTGTCTCTACTTTTTAAGGCAAGGAGACAGAAGTGAGATTGCACAGGCGCTTGCTTGCAAAGCAGTTACTAAGCATATTTTTTTCTTCTTAAAGTTGACAGGCGGCTGGGGTTTGTTAAAATTTGTTAACCCAATCATGGGCTCCCACATGGAACCATTATGGAGGACACCCTAGGGTGACAAATCCTGGCTCTGGGCCTTTTCCTGCCAGCTGCAGCCACTCTAGCAGGGTCTAGGTACATCCCTGAATAACGATCCTACAGAACCACCCACATTCTTAATTCCTGGTGCTTGAAACTTAATTTTAGCTCTACACAACTTAACGTAGAAAAGTTTCAGAAATAAAAGATATTATATTCATTTTATATCTCATCATAGTACTGTTTTTTCTGATTGCTGTAAGCTGCTTCTACTTGGTAAAGCACCTAACTCTGCAGGTGAATTCAGTACTTTCTTTGGGTATAACTAGACAGTTTGCTCTCGCTAACTTCTATTGGTCAAATATCGATACAATTAATTGATATCATTGTTCATCAATTTCAGCTGGGAGTAGAGGGAGTGTCATTTGTTCCTCAGCCCACCCTCAACTCTTTATCATCAGCAACTCAGGCCACCAGAAAACAAAAAAAACATTTGTTTCCCTTATACACTTTCAAGAAACCCAACAGGATACATCAGCCTGGAGAAAGAATTCAACACAAATGTTAAAACAAAAATCTATAAACCTGAAGCAACTCCATCTCCGAATCATGATACACAATGACATGAGAGTAAGTGTGTCAGGCACAAAGCATGGGTGAGCCTGACCACCTGATTTCTATTCTTCAAAGGAAAGAAGGTTTTCCTATTTTTTATTATCACTCTGTCATTGTTTCTGATTAAGACAAAAACTAGTTTATGAAATAATTATGCACTGCAAAAACAGATTTTTGTTGTATCAATTACAGAAGGCATTCAGTGGGGTTAGGAAAACCCACCTCTGTAAAAAATGAAAAATTTCTTCCCCTGTGAAGAACACGTATACAAAATGCAACAGAGAATTCAAACTCTTGTGGAGAGAAGCAAAAGCCACAGAAACAAAGTCATTATTATGAGTCAATTCAAAATTCACTGGACAATCATGTTCAATGCATTCAATGAAATTTAAAGGCACACTGCAAACCATTCACTTAATGATCTGCTGGCTAGAGGAAGAATTTCCCTCTGTAACAGACAACAGTAATCAATAGGAGGCCCCATCAAACAAGGACCAAAGAACAATCAGGTTTTTAACAGTTCTGATAAATCAGCATGTTCTAAAGATAAAAATCCAGAAATTTTAAACATTCATTCACACTACAATGAAACAAGCACTTAAAAAAACAAAAAACCCAAAGAAACTAAGCACATAGATCATGTACTTAGATCAAAGAGAACTTCGTGTACCGCTGGAAGAAAAAACAGGCTATAGCCTTTTACTTGAAAAACAAAACTACTTTTAAAGATAAATGCTAAAACACATTTCATCATTCATGTTGCCTTGAAAAATCTCAGGCACTTGTATCTGATTAGAAAAGCAATTCTGAGTAATAGTATGATACAATTCAGTGCCAGTTTGCTTTAGAAGAAAAGAGAAAAGAAAAGCTAATGTTTCTCATATCCTGCATAAAGTGTGAAGTGCCTCCCTGCCTCTTTCTCCTCCCATTTTCTAAGCTCATGCTTCCAAACCCTTCTGAAACAAGTATGAGAACGACATTCCCACCAATACGCCAAATGACAAAAGAATATCAATTTATTTGTGTAAATATATGCCTACATCTTAAACTAGAGAAGAAAGGTATCAGAAGTCTATATGGAACTTCTTTCTACCTTCCTGAAATCACACACGCAATCATTCACACAGACACAGACATATTCCCCCTGGAGTACTGGGCACTTCACAAGCTTAGGACTTCCAACTTCTAGAAGGTAACTTTGTAGTTAGTTTAAAATACAAAACTGTCAGCTTTTGAAACTGTTGATCATCTGCTAAACCATCCAAATATCAAAGAGACCCAATTAGCCTTCTCTGTAGAATGTAATTTCCTATGATGGCAATACAGACCCTAAGAAGTACTGGATCTAAGTCTCGTGTTTATCACTAGCTATGATCATTTTTTAGCACATTAACAGATTCAGAGAGGTATATCCCAACATTTATTCTTATTGAAATAGAATGCGAGTTCAATTGCCTATACAGAGACTAGGTCCCATGATGGTGTTTAAGAGCTATTTTGTGTATTGCAATATTTATTTTTAAGTGCAGACAAGGAGGGTGGGTGTTACTCAGTTGTAGACCACCTGCTTACCATGTACAATGTCCTGGATTCAGTCCCCAGTACCTCCAAAAAATAAATAAAAATAAGGGCATATTTAAAAATAAAAATAAAGTTATAAAAAAATACACACTAAAAACCACTGCAATCTAGGAGCCACAATTACAATAAAAAAACAAGTGTTTCTATCAAATATTGACTATATGCCAATCACAGAGACAACCACAAATCACACCTGACAACCATCACGTGTGATTCTCAGTAACCCTACTAAGTAGACACGGATGAGAAACCCGGCTCTGCGGATGAGGAGACGGAGCTCGGAGGAGCCGGGGACGCTGACCGTCCTGCTCCCCGTGACACCGCGTCAGCCCAGGGCAAGCGCTGACAGAGCTGCACTGAGGGGACACCCAGCTGCATGGAACCTTGGGGAACTGGGGAGTCCCAGAAAACACTAAAAATTGTTCAGTGAAAAGCCAGCTCAATTATATTACACTGTGCAACATCCTTTAAATAGGGAACATGACTGAGACCTTTTTGATGCCTACGTGTCCTTTCTGCCATCATCAGTTACTTGTCCTCACAGCATGGCCAGTGATGATCTGGACCCCTAATGAAGTACACTCAGATGGCAGAGCTTTTAAAGCTGTTTTATGAAGTTTGTAAAACTCTGTCTATGCCTCACACAGGCGGTCATCCATCACTTTTCACCGGTGTGGATGTACCACCTGAAATCACTCCTTTCTGATTTTTAAAATCCCTTCAACTAATCCAGAATTTTCAACAGCAAAGAAGCCGCTCAACCACAGACAGTGGGCAGCTTCTCACCAAAATATTCGAACAGCCCATCGGACTACCTGGAAACCCTTTACTTCTATTAAACCCACTTCCAGGTACTTCATCATTTTCTGATTGGTGAACTTGGCCTCTGACTGGCCTTCTCAGACAGCTCCCAGCCTCACATCCGGGGGTGGGATAGGACACTGAAGTTGGGAGAAATCACTGAGGAAGTCATACGTCCTCCAGTCAGGTCTGCACGGGTAGAAGTGCCACAACGTGCTCAGAAATTATACCGTCATCACCCCTGGGCTCCCATGGACTGGTTTCACATTAACCAAACTCATGAGACACTGATACAAGAAAACCAGAAACTTAACTTATTAATGTAACAGAATACGTGAAGCTATGAACCAGACTGTGATATCAGAGTTCAACCATGAGTAAATGTTCTCAAAGGCCCAATCACGGGCAGGCAGTCACATGGCAAGCGTGGATACAAGCAGAGCAGGAACGGTTTCTAGATTAATTCAATGGACTAAATTTCTGTTATAACAATACATCTACTGCCTGGAAAACAATTAACGCTAATCATGGTGCACTCTTCATGAACAGTGGCCAAGACAGGACTGTGAGCACCTATGTAACTCTCCTTTCTCTGTCCTTTCTGGGCTAACTGATGCACAGACGAACAGAAATCCAGGGATAGAGATATATCTAAACACCCAAAGCCCATTCTGGGAGCCTCAAAACCAGACAGCCAGGGTTTATATACCAGCTCTGTCACTTACTAATTCTGTGACCTTGGCCAACTTACCCTCTGTGTGCCTCAAATTCCACACTGTAAAACTGGGATAACAATCAAACCTTCCTTACTCGCTTGTTGAGAAGATTGAAGGATTCATTTCTGTAAAACGTTCAGAAAAGAATGTAGCACATTTTTGGTGCTCAACAAATGTCAACTTAATATTACAGTGGTTTACAAGTCTCCGTTCTAATCATCTTCTGTGTTTCCTGGATAGACTTACTCCCAAAGAAAATCCTTATTTCTCCTTTTATAAACTCTTGGGGTGCACCCTTCTGTTCCATCCCACCAACTGTTTAAACTGAAGGATGGGATGCCTCCTCCCCACTCCTCTGGGACATGGAGAGTGCTTCTCACTTCACACCCCTGACCCCTGGCCCACAGCTAGCCCTCCTCACACTAACAGAGTGAGGTGTGAGTACGGGGAGACAAGCAGGGCATGTGAAACCCTTCCTTTCCCTCGAGTGTTGGCCACCCTTAGGAAGCACCCGAGATGCTCAGCTCCATGGCAGAACAGCCCTGTGCATGATGGGGCAGATCCTCCCAAGGGAAGGCTCGCTGTGGTCCAGAGATACCTGGGACAGGGTAAGTCTCTACTTCTGGGATACAGTATCATGACACTCATTTACCTACAGCCCTCAAGTTCATGGAGAACGTGGCTTCATCAGTAACAAAGAAGACATGTATCGCCGGCCTAGTCTTTTGTGTCATCTCTCATTTAGCTGCTGGAGACAACATGTGTATAAGTATTCGATCCTCTTAGGCCCCAATATATATGAAGTAACAAAAAATTCTGTGGCTTAACGTTGGTTCAGGGTGACTGTGTAACCCTTCTGACTCTGCTGATGCTAAATTATGGGTATAGGAATTATGGAACCTCCTCAAATATCTTTCATCATAAAACCAGCTTTTCTTATTTTCCTGTTTCTTAGTAATTGCCAAAGACTCTCAAATGGTGGCTTCACACAAAACAGCAGCTAAAGTTTATGAGCTCTCTTGACATACCCACTGTGTTAAACACTTTACATAATTACTAATTCTCACAATTCTACAAAGCAGATATGAGCGTCCCCATTTCACAGACGAGGGAAAAATTCAGAATGAAATGACTCAGGCTTACGTGGTTCAGTGGCAGCACGTGCACACAAACCCAAATCAAAAAACTACACCCCTTCCTATATGTACCAAATCACCTCCCACCAATTAACACACAGCGGCGGGGCCAATACTCAGAGAACTCAACACAGTTTTTAGCTTTAAGTTGCTCCAGAGGCCACTTCTAGCTCTTTTATAAAATCCCGGCTCACTGGTTTCTAACACTGGAAGAAAAGCCCGATTTTGCCATTGTTTGCACAGCAAGTCTGAAATCTTCACAGCGAGATGACAGAATAAAACTAAGATATAAGCAGAACAATTTTTCCAGGTAGACAGACATAATGGACATTGTGCTATTCTGAAGCATTAAGCAAAGTAATCAAAATAAAATAACGTTGTTTAAGCCTTCTTTTACAAACAGGAAAATTAAGACTGTAAGAATGTGCAACAGCTCCACCTATGGCCAAAAAGACCTTCCAGGTTGCCGTGAAAGATGCAACACAAAAATTGCCTGTAGGATGAGGAAAGAGGGTCAGATAACTAAAAGCTTATGTAGCACATACTGCACTTTGCTTCGGGGGAAGGGAGGGGTATTCAGTATTTAATCTGATATTGCTATTATTCCTGAATATAAACAAAAGACATAGACTCATGGAAACTCATCTTAGAAGAGGAAAGAATCCAGTCCAGCCACTTCATTTTACAGGAGGGGAGACAGAGAACTTGGATCTGTCCTCCTGGCAGTCAGCAGGAAAGTTCTTCTCGGCCTCATGTCTTTCACTGTAGCAAAAACCAACAGATCTGTACTACGCCTATATTCATAAAATTCACGTCTGTATTTTTCCAACAGTAGGTAATCTAAGTATCTTGCAAAATGCTTCTCAAAGAGCCAGGAAATCAAATAAGATTGTTGAAATTCAAAAACATTTATTTACATATTAAAACTGCATGAGCTTTATTCTATTAAAAAACTGACATGTCAAATCAAAATTTTGATATTTTAAAACCTGTTAAGAGTGCAGAAAAGAAATCAAATTTTTCTTTAATCACTAAAGAGAGAAGCTTACTCCCTGAAAATGATCAATGTGGATTTTTCTAAACTTAATGGTTCTGGTCAGAATCCCACGAATTTAAATTTCTGAGTGAATGGTTACACGGCAACATGAATTCTGAGTTGTAACAATACACATTCTGTGTAAATAATCTTCAAGGTTGTCTACTTAAGGCAATTTAACTAGTCCCTGTCTCACTACAATGATACAGATTTCATTAAAACTTCATACTGCACTAAAAAAAAAAAACTGAATCCTTATTACTTTAAGCTATATTTATATATATCATATATATACATATTGAATATGCATCAGAAATAAGCTACACTTTTCAGTATTCAGAGTTGATCCTTCTAAAGTATCGGTCATTGTGACAGCATATATTTATTAAGCACCTCTACTGGGCTTTGTATACAAGACGTCTAACTATCACAGTCAAACAAGGTAAACGATATTACTCAAATTTCACAAATGATGAAATGTACTTAAGCCATGAAAACAACTTACATATTCATCAGCAGGAAAGAAAGAGTTAGGATTTTACTTACAAAACTCACTGACAATCTTTTCTTTCATACCAAGACTACATAAAACCAATTCAGTCTTTGGAAATTTTTCAGTAAATAAGCGCCAGTAGAGAAAAACAAGTAACATCATTAGTAACAGTTGGACTTTCAAAGCCCACTTCTCTTTTGCACAATAATTATTTTAAATGTTTTGTTTTTAGTGCTTACAAAGCACTAAAATAAAAAAAGATACTACTTTTTTAAGTCATTACCTGAGAATAAAACATTTGTGAAAATGTAAAATTTTAATTTATGCCCTCTGTCTCACATTCTCACTGGTGTCTCTCCTTTGAAGACCTCATCAGGCTGAGATCGCTAAAATCGGTCATTTATGGACTCACAGGAGTTCGGGAAACCACTCAATGGGAGGCTGATTAGAGGAGCAATTGAGATTGCATCCTGTGCAGCCTGGATTCCAGCACCGAGCTTGCCACCATCAGCTGCGTGTGATTTGGGACAAGCTGGCCCATCTCTCAATCCTTCAGCTGCAAAAAAGAAGACACGGATACCTGCCCTCAAACACCTGCTATGAAGTAAAACATGAGGAAAGCATTTTAGCTTTAGGTAGATGTCCACTCATAGCGAGATTGGTCATTAGGATGATGAGGATGGCTGTTAATAAATTAATCTATACCAAAAAGTAGAAATCACCATAAAGGAGAAACATTTTAAGTCAATGAGCATTTCCTTTTGGATGGATTGCAGAATATTCTATTGATTTTTTTAATAAACCAAGTTTTGTCCATTAATTATAGATTTACAGGTTCATGGACAAGCATCCAGAAGAAGTATTAGAGGCCTCTAACCTCTGAATACTAAGAAAGTAAAGTTTAAAAAAAATCAGGGGGGAGATTACACCTCATTTGGGAGAGTATGTGCTTAGCATGCATGAGGCCCTCAGCTCAGTCCCCATTAACTCCATTTAAAAACTTTTTTTTTTAAGAAATGGAGAATTAAAGCAAAAAGATGGAGGAATACAGAATTTTTTAGAGACTCAACTCAGATTTAAGATGGGGAAAAAAAATCCATTTCTCAAAGGAAATCTTGAGAACTATGTAAACTGGATCTGAGATGTCTAGTCTTCTAACATTATTCATGAATTCATATAACCAAGTCTTAAATCCACCTGATAACCCACAATGGTGATACTGATCGTAACAGCTGCCAATGCCGATCGAGCTCCGGCTAGGAATTCTCTGTACTGACATCTGTTCCTCTGAGGCCTTACCAGGCTGAGAGCACTAAATTCGGTCATTCATGAGCATCTCGTGTAAATCCTCCATTTGTGTTTCTCACTCCTCCCTCACGATTTGAGGGAAGCACAGTTATCATCTTCCCCACCCGCAGATAAGGCCACTGAGGCACAGAGACTAAACCCGTTCCAGGTCACATTGTTATTAAAGGACGTCTGTATTTCTGCTGTTTTGCTTTTGACAAAGGTATCTGAGATATCAATTCGAGACTGTTAAATAATCAAGTCTGTCTGGTCTTCACCACAAAGAGCAGATACTATAAATTCCTGTTGTAGGATGAGGCTGCCGCCACAAACTGACTCAGCTTGAAATTAATATCCAAGATGAAGCAGCGGATACACGTTAATATTCACGACTGTCAACTCCGCTCACGGGTCTGGGTCCTTCACTGCCTGAACGGGGGTGAAATCCCCACCCGTGTCTGGGAGGGAAGCGCGGATCTTCCGGGTCTCACCCAGGCTTCACGGGCTGTTTCCCTCCACAGAATGTCCTCAACGATTAAAAAGCTCTCAAGATTTTTACACCATGCAATACTAAAAGACATTACTGCAGATGGAGCACTTTCTCAGTCTTAAACCCTTTTTGAGTACACTCAGCAAGGGGGGAAAAAGAAACATGGCTCTACAAAGTCTCTGACCCTCACCACTCACAGGAGTAGATCAGCCACAGTAGAAGATGACTCTTCACATTGCAGGGTGAGAACAAAATAAAGCTGCCCCAACAACAGGCACTCCCAGAGACAGCGCTCAGCTGTCTTCTGCGCACTCACGGTTGTGCAGCCCTCACCACCATCTATTTCCAGAACACTTCATCACCCCAATAGAACACCCCTGTCACTAACAGTCACTCCCTAACACCCCTCCACCCAGCCCCTTGTAACCATCCCCTGCTCTTTGCCTCTGCATGTGCCTATTCTGGGAATTTCAGATCACTGAAATCAACAATATGTGGCCGTTTGTGTCTGGTTCTTTCACATAACATGCTGTTATCAAGGCTCGTCCATGTTGAAGTGGTATCAGTATCTCTCACTTTTTTTTTTTTTGAAAAAGTTAAAGTTAATTAGAAGGTGGTAAGTACTATCAAAAAGAGTAGAGTGGAGTATAAGGGATTGAGTTTCAAAGGGAAATGGGCGGGTTGAGCAGTCAGGGTGGATTTCCCAGAGCAGGAGGCTTTTTTCATCTTTCCCCCCTTTTTTTTCCTTTTTTATTCACTCTTACGTCTGAATAATGTTCCACTACATGGAGATACTACATTCTGTTCATCCATTCAGCAGCTATGTATGGACGAGGTCCAGAAGAATGAGTGTAAGTGGTGACTAGCAGGGATGGCATTTAAACATAGGGCAATATGTGCTTTAAAAAAAAAGCCAACCAACAGAGGCACAAGGAAATTCACTGCGATTCTGAGCAAAGTACTTTCTTGCTTCGGCAGGACTACCGTGCAGGGCTGGGGCGGATATTGGAAGGGATCACGTTGAGGGAGTCACCTGAGAAGACTCCCCAGTGCAAGCTGCTCAGGTAATTCTCCTCCCTCATCCTGTATTTTTAAAGCCATGTTTCTAGGTTTCTCTTATTTCACATAATAGCATTTTAACTACACATCTGATCATTTGCATCAGACCACCTTACCTCCAAGCCACAGAAAATCACTCACTGGCCAGAGCAGCTCCAGGACATAACGGTGATGGATAAGGGAGTCTTGCAGCATCCCAGCCTGCAGGTACAAAGCCCACATGTGCCCTGTTGGTGTCAAGAAAGTAAAATGCATGGAAATATCTCACTTCTGGTGCATGATATCTGCACCCAAATTGCCCCAAATCATGCTGGCAAAGCACTACTCAACCCGCTCACTCCAAAAAAAAAAAAAGCTAAGAAGACAAATTTAGGCTCTTTCATTGAAAACCAGCAACCGTCACTGCCAGTATCTGAGGTGGAATGCTCCTGACTTCAAAAACCACTGCGCAGTTACTTTTCAAACGTGAAAGGTATGTATGTATTCCACGTAGATGATATTACAGAAAGATTTTTCTTTTCAAAATTTCCAGTTGCAACATTAGCACAAGAAAGTTTATGTTTCGGCTTTAAAAAAATCAATTATCTTTCACTTTCTTAATGTTGATCCTATTATTATTTTATAAAGGGAGCTATGCTGCATATTATAAACCAACTGTTTGGATTCTGCAAACAAGACCTTTATGACCTCACTATTTCAGAGCAAACTTTAATGATACTTTGAGAGATGGGGCTTGGGGCGCTCACTAACAGCTCTTTAAATACTGACAAGGATGTGCTTTTAAGTAATGCAAAGGCTGTAATGCCACATTAACTCAGAAACCAAAGGAACTACACCAAAACCTTACTTTATCATTATTAAATATTCCAATTTTTTGAATAATGCATTTCTTAAAAGATATGATTTCTTTTTGAGAATAACAACAGTTCTATTAAATTTCTTCTCACCAAGAAAGCAATATTTATTAAGAATAAAAACCTCTATGGAAATCCTAAAGACGGGACGTTTCTAAGTGAACATGCAGATCTGAACACAAACTTATGTCCTATCAGATCTCACTCGAATGAGCGCAACAAAGTACTGGGCTACCCAGGAACTTACCTCTTCTGTTCCAAATGTTGGCTGAGCTAAGATCATCAGGCAAGGAATGGAAGGAGAGAAGAGGAAAGTCCACCTGGCGGCCTCCATCTGTTTTCTTCCAGCCACAAGGTGCCGCTAGAGCGGCCCCGCTAACAAGCCCCCCCATAAGGAAATTCGGCATCCACACTGCCCCTGCAGTCCCCACACAGCCCCGACACCCCTCTCCCACTGGTCGCCTCCCAGTCTGTGAATGGTCTTCTAATGACCCCGCCAGTTGGTGGCACCCTCCCTCCTCTTCCCCGCTACACACACACACACACACACACACACACACACACACACACACAGAGCCAGGGCAGCCTTCCCAAAGGGCAAATTTGATTACATTACCCCCACTTGAAACCTTTCAGAGGCTCCCTGGTGGAGTTCTAGCCCCACCCTTGACCCTGACACTGCTAGCCCAGCCTCACCTCAGTACCCAGGTCCCCAGAGACCTCAGGGGCCCCCTGACTTGCTCCTACATCCCACTTGCCCCCAGGCTCATTTTGACTGTTTCTCAAGGAAGCCTTCCCTCCCTCCATCCTCCGTACTTTGTTCCTCTGTTCCTAGAACATTCTAGGCTAAGTCAACTTCTGACACTGCTAAGCTCCCAAGAAGCTAATACATTTTGTTTATTAAAGTGGGTCCACCCTTTCTCCCCTAGACACACAGAAGTGCGAGTATTATGAATAAATGCATGACGGGGTGGGTCTCAAAGGGACAGACATACCTGCTCACGCCCGTTCCGGCCCTTCTTTCTGTATAATATCAGAAGCAAAACAAGAAGTACCTTTCTTGAGGGTCACTTCCTGCTGACACCCTTCACTGCCTCCTGTGTCAGTTTTAGTAAAACCCAAGCTCCTCCAAAGCCCTCCTCCCAGGACCTCTCCAGTGTCCTCCCCAGCAGGGGCACCATCCACCCTGGATCACAGAGGGCAGTCTCCACGGGTCCCCACCCACAAGCCTCCAGGCCTCTGCCCGGGCTGCACCTGCTACCTGAGCCACATTCTTGACTCCTTCTCCTGGCTGACTCTTAGTCTGTCCTCAGAACTGAATGTAGAGCCCATTTCTTCCAGGAAGTCCTCTCTGATAATGTCCTTTAGCTCTTGTCTGGGCTTCCTCTACAGCAGCACTGCATGGCGACCAACTGGTGTTTGTCCACACACTCCTTTGAGACCATGAAATCTTGGAGGCCACATGGGAAAAAGGAGTGAGATGACAAGAGGGGTGGGAAGAGCAAAAAGCAAAATCAGAGTCCAAGTCCCAAATTTATCGATTCTTTCTCAAAATAAAAGAAAAAATGTTTCATACGTGTGTCATTTGGCTATGATTTTTGTGCCTCATGGAAAGCAAGAGTTTGGTGTTCTAGTCCAAATACCAATTTACATGCAAAGAAATGTATATATTCATATATAAAGCAAGCCAGAGCTGCTCAACAACAGTTTGCAGTTAAATTCCAAAGGAATTTTGATAAAGGCAATCTCTCTCTCTCCTTTTTTTTTTTTTTTGGAATCATATAGTTTCAGATGTATTTGTATAACAAAGTGATTGCTACAGCCCATGATTCTGCACTGGAGTGTTTGGGGCTGAGGAAGCCCAGATTACATGCACTTTGTAAATGCAATCACACCAACACACTGACAGGCGCCCTAGTGGCTGAGCTGAATTTTCAAAGGAGACAACCGTACAATGGAAGACAGTTCTAGGTAGAAAGTAAGAAATGCAATGTTCTGTACTCAGTTTCATACTTTATATGGGCTATTAACCAATAATGCATCTTATCTAATGAAACCCAAAAATAAATTGCCAACGTCGATTTTCTCCATCTGATCATTTTATGTTAACACTGGTTATCAAACCCTCAATCCATACAGGATCCTCAGGCCTACACTGCAGCAGAGTTACATCCTGTGGAAGACAGCCGATCAAGGGAGAAATGGAGAGTTTCCCTGCAGAAGCCGCTAAGTCTGGTTTTGCACCTGTACGTCATTTGCAACCACGTCATTGTCAAAGGAGTATGACCTTACATCTGTGGGGCGAAAAGCACTGCGTTGCTTCCGAACCATCGAAAAACACTGAGCTTTATGAAACAGTCCTGAGGCACTTAAATCGCACTTTTTCTGAAAGGCTCCAAAACTGACCCACTTCACCATTCCACGTACAACAGGGAGGTAACGGAATTAGAGAAAACATGCCCTTGAAGTCTGCCTAGGCCTTGCTTGAATTCTGCTACAGCATTTACTAGCTGCTAAACGGACCGATACCTTAACCCCCCTGAGAAGGCTTGCCAATCCGCAAAAGGGGGCTGCCACCAACCACATGGGAGGGATGGATGTGAATGGAACACGCAATTAGGGTGGCCGACTGGTACCTGACACGGGGCCTGGCTAGTTTCCCTCAGCTGCCCTTCTCCCCTTTAAACTTGCACTGTTGCCTCTGGTAAGGATCAAGCCCCCGCAAGAGACTGCCCGATTCTTCTGTGTATCCCCGGATACATGATTTACCCTTAGGAGGCCAAAAAACTGCCTCCTCCCCAGTTACTATCAATATTCTTTAGAGTCTGGGTTATTTTAACTCTAATTTGCAGGGAGACTATTCCAGAACTGTCCAAGCACCATTCTCCAGTTTGGCTCCCCTCCCAGCACCCATCACTTTCATCTCAGATCCTCTGTCTTATTGCCTTCTGTTCATGGGAAAGAGAGTCCGGTAGGGTGGGGACTCCTTAGGCCTCCCTCCCTCCCTCACAGGTGACTGTGACTACCTTCTCCCCACTCCCCACTCCAACTCCAGCTTCTGAGGAGTCTCCCCTTCCGGACCCTGCAGCCTCTGCATCTTCCCAAGATGCACACGTGGCCATGACCCTCCCTATAGATTTCATCCTGGCTCGCCCTGCCCACCACCCGGCCCCTTAAAGATAAATGGCATTGCTCTGAAAATCCCAAACGCCGCTGACTGACACACCAAAGCTGCATTGTCTGGACTTTCCTCCAACCGAGGCACAGACCTGCCCTCCCTCAGCCTCAGTCTGCACCTCTTGAAAAGAGATAAGCCACATGTAATGCTGTGAACACCAGCTAAGAAGGACGATTCCCAACGTATTTCTTTAGTCCGGCACCTTCACCTGAGCCCCAGGCTCATATACCCGAATGCCTCTTTGACGTCCTAAGTTGGATGACATATGGCATCTTAAAAATGCCTCATGTCCACCATTTACTCTGGAATTCGATTCCTGGCAGGTACCTCCCAGGCTCCCCATTTAACTAAAAGAACCAGCACCCACCTAGGTGTTTGAGGTCACATTCAATTTCCCATGTTCCCTCCCCCCAGCCCTGCCCTGGAATCAGTCCTGTTATTTCTGTCGCTAAGCCCATCTCAAGTCTGGTTCTGCAGGGACCACGGCCGGAACCCCACAAGCTCAAAGCAAGGTGCAGTGAGTCACAGTCCTCCTAAGGGTTCTCCCTGGAGGAGGAGGCATCTCCTGCCGCTGGTCACCTCAGAAGGCACAGGATTCTCACACAGGAGTCCCAGGAGAAGGGACACAAGTTCGTCCGTGGTCTGAGCTTTGTAGGATCCAAGGACTGGGGGAGCTCCTAATTAGCAGGCACACCTGCCAGTGAGCAGATGAGGATGGAGGAACCCAGGCAAGGCTGTTCTCACTCTGACCCCTGGGCTCTCAGAAGCCACGGGAAAGGCCTGTGTCCAGGGCACAGCCCAGCCATCAGATCCCAGCCTGCATTTGCCAACCCGGACAGCCTAGACGCCTTCTACTTGCGACACTTACTTCTGTTCTGTTCCCCCCCAGAATGTGATGGACTCTTTCAGAAATTCTGGCCTGTCTCAAGCGAGACCAAGTCAGTGAAAAATGCAGTGTCAACATTTGGACCAGAGCATGAAAGGCGAAACAATGTCTCATGGTCAGCATGATGGTGGTGGCCAAACCCTTCCCCCGGGTGAGTTGAACCATTGTCGGGGTGAGAATGCAAGGTCGTAGGTCGGCCAAAGCATCTTCCTTCACGGCTGACTGGGGTGTTGGGGACTCACTACCACAAACTAACGACACGACCGTCAGTGGTGGACGTCAGCGGCAACAGACACAGAGTCAGCTATTTACTGCCAACATGGGTTAAAAGTAAAGGCCGGTGCAGGGAGGCCTGCACGGCTGCTGAGGCAAACCACAGACCCGGCTCTAAATGCCCACTGGCTGAAGCAGAGTGGAACTTACAGTCCTCTTTAGCGGTCCGTTTGTCTAGTAGATCCAGGTGAGCCAGCCTCTTCGGAGAAGGACATGTTGTCCTGATACTCAGAAAAACCAGCCTCGTACAGGGAACAAAAGAGTGGCATGGATTTTAGACTCGATACTGCCCCTTTATGAAGGCAAAGTACAGTAAATGGCACGGGGAAGTTGAATGCAAAAACAAAAGACACTGACTGCTTCCTCCAACTGCGTCCCCTGCAGCTGCTCACCCCCGAGCCGACCACTGCCTCACCAGTGACCGCCGGCCAGGAAGCGCTGTCACGCAACTCATACAGCTACAGCGAGGAACCGCGTGCTGAGCTGGTTTGTGTAAAAGCAGAAATCGAGCAAGGTGCTGCAGACTTTGACTTTCCAAGATTAAATACTCCATGAAAAGAATCCCTCAGCAGCAGCCTAAATCAATTCGCATCTCACTTCTTCAAAACAAACAAATAAATTTAATAAGGGTGCTTTTGTCACCAAATATAAGAAGGACTAAACATGTTACTCAAAGCAAGAATTTTAACAGGTATCAAACACCAGTGGGTGATGTGCTAACAAAGCAAATATTCCAAAAATTTAGAAAATAAATAGATGACTAGGATAATACATGGATCAAGGCAGCTGTTAAGTTTTTGCTTTTTAAAGTGATGGAGACAGCATGGAGGGCAATCTAGCTACTTCCAATGCAGGGTGTGCACAGCCCACCTTTTCAGACGCAACAACATGCTCACAGGGCGGTACAAGAGAAAAAGGATAAAAGAAAAAGGAAAAGAGGATCAAGCGAAAATTAGAAACACACAAGAAAAAAATGATTTTGACAGCCTGTACAAGAACTTACGTGAGTGTGATGAGGACACAGACGCGGGGACGGTGAGACCCATCTTCACCTCCTGCTCCAGGTAAGGCAGGGGACTGTGGGGAGCGGTGCTGCAGGGGGAAACCAACGTGGTCAGAGCCCCAAATCAAAACTCTACCTACATGCGTCTAGATAGCTTTTGAGCTACAAAATGTGGTCGCATTTCAGGCTGGACAGTTTTACTCACTCCCACCAGTAGTAGCAGGAGAGAATTAGGCTCTGCTCCTGCATCAAAGCATTGTTTAATAAATTAATGACTGTGGAATAGTAAAAGGAACAAATGAGTAAAGTGACTGGAGAAGAACGTGCTTGACCTGAGCTCACTGGCCGCGTTATCTCACTGACCTTCAGATGCTGGCTGGGCACTTATGGTACCAAAGCAGACAGACCCACCAGAAGGGAGGTTTAATGCGCTGCTGTATTTTGATGCCAAGAACCATGCCTGGTACACGAGGTTCTGGGTAAACAATGGTGACAGAGTCAACCACTATGGGCTAAGCACACATCCAGCTACTCCGCCAAATCCCCAGGACAGACTTCAAAAGGCAAAAACAAGCTGGCATTCTCTGGTGGGTCTACAGACTCAGAGCCAAGCAGTTGCTGAGCAAAAATGTCACCAGTGTGTCCTATGACAAAAGAGGAAGCACTGGCCAGGGGGCTGGGGCATGGCTCCAGGCTTCCAATGCTCACCCACCAGTCTGTGTAGGGGGAAAAGTTGGTCCCTGCTTACGTCGCACCGATGCACCTACCTTGACTAACGCCTGGGGGTTCAGCAGGAGATGACAGGTGAAGTGAACGGAACCAGTCTGGGAGAAGCCCGGTGCTGGAAGCTGTGCCTTCAGCAGTGCTGATTCACCTAAACCTGCCACCTCATCTTCAAGTAGCAGAAGGGGAGTGCGGACATGTAGATCACAGAGCCCTGTGAGGACAAGTACAGATCATGGGCACGACATGCCTTGCCCCTTCCTTAAGCCATAGAGGAATGTCCGGGGAGGAACTGAAAATCCATCCAGAGTTCGCCAGGCACCACACGCAGGTGGGACGCGGGTTCCCTGTGCCTGTCACTCACAGGGCTGGTCTGGACTTTCTTTTTATCAATTCTCTGGCATCTTCTCCTCCAACTAACCAACAACCAGAAAGCAGGATCTGATCTTATGTAAGTTCAAGAATCACAGATCAACGCCTCCACAGCGGGCCCGGCAGCATGTGCTAGGTCCTCCGACCGTCACCTGTGGGACCGCCATGAGAGCTCCCCAAACTCAAGGCCCGAGGCCGTAGGCCAGGGGGACAGAACTTCCCTCATTCTCCCCAACAAAGTGGGACCAACTCTCGGTAAAGGCATCTCAACCTCTACTGCCTGAGGGACAGCAGGATAGACACACGGGGAAACAGAGCAGAAGGTGGGGGGTAGGCAGCCCAGAAGAGCTCTTCTGCACTTTCGAGGCAAAGAGGGGCCGTTGACCTAATCACAGGGACAAAGTGAGGATGAACCTTTCCCTGCTCTGTGCAATACTCCATGACACGCCTTTCCCTGTGTAAGGAGTTCATTCGGAAGTCCCTGGCGGTGTTTCTAATGTCCTAACCTGGCATGGTGGCTGTCGGGCAGAAAGAGAGGGCCTGAGCCGTGGAGGTGCTGGGCCTGGGAGACAGGAGACACCGGCTCCACCCCCAGCTCAACCAGAGCCTCGTTCTACGTCTCGGGATTCAGCATCTGATCTATAAGCAAAGGGATGAGACTGTCCCAGGACAGGCTGCCCAAGAGAAATGAAATGAGATCCATGTAAAGAAAATTTCCCAGTTGCCACATTTAAAAAGTAAACAAAGAAACAACCAAAAAAACAAATATTAGAAACTGATTTTAAGAACAGATCCTATTCTACTGTATGTAAAATAGTATCATTTTGACATGTAATCAATATAGAAAGTAACAAGATAGATTACATTCCATTTACTAGATAAATCTCAGCGTCTGATGTACATTTGACCTACAGCACATCTCAGCTCAGACCAGCCTCCTCCCCAGTGCTCCTAGCATCAGTGGCTGTGGCTAATCTATTGGACAGCAGCTCCAGGGGTCCCACCAGCGGTCCTGGCTGAAAAGCAGGAGTAAGTGTACACACTATCCCTAAAAGGATCTCTCTGAAACAAAGGCGGATTCACTTTTAAAAGTCTGTAAACCGGCGTGCTGCACCTCTCTCCACCCTTGGCTAAAAGACAGCCCTCTTCCTTGCTGATCCCTTCCTAGATGTAGGGAAGCAACCCGGCACACAGCCAGGGCGGCCGGGCCTCCAGGTACACTTACCTGCTGTCTGTGTCCAGTCCCATGTAGTCCTCCTTCATAAACAAGTTGCAGAGGAGGGGGATCTTCTCCCCAGACTTGTTGGGGGCCCTATCCAGCCAGTTGGACTTGAGCATGATGAAGAGTGACTCAGTGAAATCCTTGATCCTCTTCTCCATCACCCTGCAGTTCTCGTAGATTGAAAGACACGTTGGTGCGCGTCTGCTCATCTACCTCCCAATGCAGCAAAAGACAAAGAGCTGAGAGACATTAAGCGTGGTGCCATATAGCTCCTCTGCACGTGGAGCTTTTCACAGGTCTTGGCCGAGAGGCAGTCAGTAATGGTGACAAGGCCCACTACCTTGCTGTGTGTCGGAAGATTCTCCACCCATTCTCGGGAGCATAGTGGTGCCTGTAGTGGATACAGAGTGCCCAATGGGAACTGCACGGGCTGATCTGGCTCACCAAGGAGATTCGCTTATAGATGCAAAAGAAATTCTCTTCTGAGATGATCCCAACGGCTTGGACCATCACGCGGAGAATCTGGTCATTCTCAGCACACTGCACGTAGTCAGGGATGCTCATGTTGCAGGCCCTGCCGAGAGGGGAGAGGAGATCGAGAAACATACTCTGCTGTGGGCTGTGGGCCCCTCTGGGTTGTGGTGACCTGGTGTGTAACAGCCAGAAGGCAAGGGAAGCCCAAGCAATGCCGGGGGTACAATTTGTCCTCAGAGTCTGTACATGGCTACTGTAGGTCGGATCACATTACCCAGCTTTTGGTCTAGGCTTCCGGCCCCTGCAGGGCAGGGTCATTTCTTGTTTTCTGTTCCAAGCACCTAGCCAGACCCTGATGCAAAGTGAGTGCTCAAAACTGCTGAATAAAGAAATGAACAAAGGAACTGCTTTCCCCAACCCACTTCAGCAGAATATAAAGAAAAGAACCACAGTGGGATCAAAACATCTGGATTTCAACTCCAATTTATTTGAACTCCTAAGCTGCAGAATAATGGATAAGAAAACTTGCCTTGGGGAGGAGGGTACAGTTCAGTGTTAGAGCACGTGTTTAGCGTGTACGAGGTCCTGGCTTTAATCCCCAGTACCTCATTTTAAAAAATGAAACAAATAAACAAACCTAGTTACCCTCCTCAAAAAATATTTTTTAATTCAAATTTCAAAAAACACCTTGCAATTGACACAACATTGTAAACTTCACTACTTCAATTAAAAAGAAAATCCTTGCCTTACAAGATTATATCTGGATTACGGAAGTTTGCAAATGTAAAATGCCTAGGTTACAACCTGCATAAAAAGGGGGGAGGGTACAAATTTACTCTCCCTCCTTTATGAGCTATATTACCTTTGGGGGGGTTATAACCTCTCAGAGCTAATTTTCTCCGATTAAAAATAAGAAAATATCACCTGATTCTCAGTACTGCTGAAGAATCAGATAACCCTGTGAAAGCATCTGACACACAGAGGTTACTCAATAAATGTTTGTTGAATGAATGAATAAACAAGCAAAGTGAATGCTGCTCCATGCCACAGACCATCAAATTGGTACTGCCTGGAAATCTCAAGCCCACGTTCCACCCGACTCTGCACTAACCATGTGGGTGACCTGGGCAGGCCTGTGTGCTTCTCTAAGCCCCAGTTTAATCATGAATAGAAATGAGGGCAGTAACACAAATCTCAAAGGTTTAATGAGTCAGTAATGAATTGTACCCCAACTTTGGAAGATGGAACCATTAAGGAAAATTGGGCAAAGAGTCCATAGGCCCTCTCCATATTATCTCTTACAAATACATGGGAATCTACATTACATCACACAATTAAAAGTCTAATTTTTCAAAGAGGCTATTGAGGTTAAATGAGCTCACTGTCTCAAATAAGGAACACACAGCACAAATAGGACAATCCCTAGACCATGAGATACACTCAGGTAAATTTCCCACTGAACCCACTGGTCCCTCCAACTTCAGAGCACGAGGATGGGTCCTCATGGCCAGAGGCCACTGCACCTGAAGCTAACAAAGCTCATGGTCCCAACTTCCAAGAGCCCCTGTCACAACCCTAGGTCTAAGTTTGTATTTGTAATTTTTTTTCTTTTTATTAACTAGAAACCCCCAATTGCATGGACTTCAGGTCACCAAAACCTGACCACAGAGATCATGATGGCAGCCATTCTTGGTGAAACAATAAAATGAAAAGCGACTTCCACAAGAACTCTGTGTAAATCTACTAGGGAACTTCATCCTGGACTGAGGGGAAGAGGACTGGGGATGAGGGGGCAATCTGGGGCACAGAGATCCAGGGGTCACCTGTCCCACGATAGACTTTAGTTTCAACACTCACCTTCTAGGAACTTTAAAATACACACAGACAGATTGCTATGGACAAGAATTGTTTGTTTGTTTGTTTGTTTTAAAGAAATCACTGACTCCCTAGCAGCTCTTATTTCTACCGAGACAAAAAATGATTATGTGTATAATGTTTCACAAAAACCCTAAAACACTATCACCCCAACTTGACACATGAAGAAACTGAGGGATAGAAGTTTATCACATTGTGCAAGATTAGAGAGAGGACACATCAGACACCGTATTTAAACCCAATCCCTGCTCCATTGCTCACACTAGAAAGTGTGACATACTGCCCCTTTCCAGCCCTTTCCCTGCAATAAAACTCTGAAGAGTCTTTTCTGTGCCACCTGGAATCACAATCACATCAGTTTTCCACAAAGGGCTATGTCACTCCTTGGAGGATGTATCAAAATCTAAAGGGTTGGAATGGGAGGAGAGATTTGCATTTTCTGTTTCTCAAAGGAAACATGGCTTTAAAAGAAACTGAAAAGGACTTAACTAGTCTAAGGTCTCATTGTGCAGAGAAGGAAACGGATGCTCAGAAGAGATGAGGAAAGGGCCTTATTAACAAATACTGCCTGAGTGAAGCACCAAGCCAGCCCTGGGCACTGCTGTGGGAGGATCTGGGAGGCAAAGGAGAATGAGTGTTAAAAAAAGGAAAGTGAAGAAGCATACAAGGCCCTGTCTCTACATCCCCATAACATGGAGTTCCACCAAATTACCCAGTATGGGTGCATCCAACATTAAAGTGGGCTAGAGAGGTTATAGAAACCTGGAAGTCTCAACCATAGTGGAAATTCCAACATTTACTATGCTTTTTTCCCAGTTCAAGCATCAGCTCAGTGGGCTCTCTGTAACAGGGACTACACGAGGCTTCGGGTTCTCCCAAGTATAGATCTCTATTACTACATGTGCAAACCACATACAGGCCCGCCAGAAGAAAAATGCCCACAGATAAAATGGAATTACTGAAACTGAAAGCAGCCAAGCAGCATGTATTAACTTGGAATAACGGTGCTGCTAGACATGGACTCATAGACATAGAAACGAACTGGGTTAGCAGGCAGGAAAAGGGGGATTAACAGATACACATTAATAAATATAAAATAAATGACAAGGACCTGCTATATAACACAGGGAACTATATTCAAGTTCTTGTAATGAGTTGTACTAAAAACAATCTAAAACGTATGTATATAGACATGAATATGTTTATAACTGAATCTCTGTTTTACACCTGAAATTAACATTGTAAGTTAACTACACTTCAATAAAAAATAATTGGAAAAATAAAAGCAAGTCATTAAAAAAAATAAAAGAACACTATAATCCCCATAGCTGTAGGTGGTGGAGAATTCTGGCTGCAAGCAGCAAGTCCACTGGATCACTCCAGCACTGACTGTCACCATTTCTGACCATCGGAAAGACACTTGGCTTCACTGAGGTTAGTTTTCTCTTCTGTGAAAGGCTACATTTGCAACTAACAATGTATAGAATCTAATCATTCACAAGCCCAACAATTAGTGAGGACTTCCCATGGGCCAGGCTCTGGATAACTGAAAAGATATGGTCTCAGATATATTCATGGGTAGAAGAAGTTTATGCCATAAAGACATTAATTCTTCCTGTTTTGATAGACAGATTCAATGCAATTCTGATTAGAATTCCTACCAGATTTTTCATGGAATGTAACAAGTTAATTTATGGTCAGGAACAGCCAAGAAACTTCTTTAGAACCACCACTGGGGAAGGGTGGATAGGTCATTGATTTCCACTGTTCTTTCTGAAGTGATGAAAACGTTCTGGAATAATAATGGTTGCACCACTGTGAATATGCTAAAAGCTGCTGAATTGTAACATTTAAATGGATGGGCTTCATGGTCTGTGAACAATATCACAATAAAGCTGTTATATGAAAAAAACATTTCTTGACAATTATTTTCCCCTCTATACAACTAGTCTGCAACACAATTTAAGAAAAACAAAAAACCAAAACAAACCAAACGGTGCCAGGAGCTCTGTAGGACTGCAATGTCCCTAAGTCTCCAACGCCTCTGGTGGTGCTGTTCCTGTTAACGCACACTAGCAGGGCTGGAATAGTTAGGGACTGTAACTATATTTTTAAAATCGACGGTCTCACGTTTCACCCTGGGAGAGGGAAGCCTGGAGGATGTCACAGACTCATGCCTTCAGCTCATTTTTAACTGAACCAACCCCTCCTTTTAACACTGTAATCCCTTTCACTATAAAAACACGTGACATCGACAAGCACCGCCATCATAACACCTGAAAGTGTTCAAGGGGCAGAAACACTGAGGAAGGAGACGGAAGCTCCCTCAGCACTGACGCTCTCTTTTGCCGACTCCATCAGGAGAAGCTGGTATTTACAGCCGGAGGCTCTCAGCCCAGGGAGCAGCGCCCACACCACTAAGCTTGTCCTGAGGGAGCGGGAAAGGGACAGGAGGGAAGCCACGGGGTCGCGGGGGCAGGGAAAGCGGGGGATTGGGGACGTGGGCTGCAGCCCCGCTCGGAGGCCAGCCCTTGCCCCAGCCCCAGCCCCAGCCGCCCGCCCCTGTCTGGGTCCTCAGTCCCCACCCGCCAGGGACACAGTCCGCCCAGGGGCGGGGACGGGCCGGCGGCCGAGGAGAGGCAGCCCGGGAGGAGAGGACTGGCGGGCGGGAGAGGGGAAGGGGACGCCAGCCGCGGACTGAGGGAAGCCCGGGTGGGGCGAGAGGCTGCAGGTGCACACCTGGCCCAGGACAGGTGTGGCCGGGGCTTCGGGGCAGGTGGCGCGCGCAGAGGGATCTGGCCCGAGGAATTATCTGAAAACACGCTGACTCGCGCCCTCGCGGGCTGTGACACGCGGACCGCCCTCCCGCAGCCGCCTGACCCCTTTCCCGGGAGCCCCCCACCTTGCACCTCCACAGCCAGAGGCCACGGCCCCAGGCAGGTGCCAAAGGCCTACCGGGCGACAGAGCTGAGTAGCCTTTGGGGCCGTTCCATGGCTCGGAGCTGGGGCTTCCAACCCGCGGTCCAGCTGGCAACGACTGCGCATGCGCTGGAGGGCCAGCTATCCTCTGGGTTCTGTGAGAGAAGCTGGAGAAGTGAGGGAGGGAGAAGATGGGAGGAGGAGGGGAGGAGTGGAAAGTGGAGGTAGACAGATGGACAGGAGGTGCAGAGAGAAGTGAGGGATCTTAAGGGGGGAGGGAAGTAGCAGAGATGGAGAGAAAATCTTTACCTCTGGGCGCACCCCTAAACAGGAGGCAGTCCTGCCTCTGTACCCTTCTCTAAACCTTCAAGTCCCGCAGCTCAAATTTTACCTCCCTGGTCCAGCCCTCCAGCCGAGGCCTCTGCAGAACCCCTACGGGGATCACACCGGTTGCCCCCACGAGGAGCTGGGTTTTCTGTTGCTCTGGGAACCAAGCACCCGCGGGTGTCGTCGCTCAGAACTACCTTGGGAAGAGTACATATTCCCCTTTTACACGCTGGGAAACAGGCAGGCAAGATCTCTGCCTTAGCTCCACTGTCCCTGGTGTTGGGCTGGCGGGGAACGGGGTGGTACAAGATCAGAGCCCCAGACAGAGCAGACTGCCTGAGTGTTGGTGCATAGTCCCCATCCCTCCTGAGTAAACCACACCCCACCCTAGTGGAACTATCAAGGGCTCACAGTAGTTCCCTGGGTGTGGGGGAGCTGTCCTCAGTTCCAGTGCCCAGCTTGCTAGGTAGATAGGAGTGTTACCGAGTCCAAATTCATTCTCCTCAGTGCAGGACCAGGTGTTGGGGCATGGAATAGCAAGTTTCTGCAGACCTAGATGGCAAACTAATGTCCTGGAATACCATCTCCCCAAGACAGGATTCAGGCTCCTTTCCTATGTGCTTAGTTAGTTGTAGCAAACTTCTTGGTGTAGGAATTCTATTTTGTTAGAATCCTTTATTCTTGCAGCTATCTGCCTGAGTCAAATCTCTGTAAACCTCCAGCAAAACAAACGTTATTTTCTATTCTGCAGCTTGTTATCATTTTATGAATGAAAATGTGTTAACTATCCTTAAAGGTCAGAGCCTTCAGAATAGGCTCTCCTGTATATTTCAGGCTCTAGGCAATATTTTTATACAAACAAGATGAAGCCTAGGAGAGAGAGCACAGGGTTAAATTCAAAGGAAAAGATCTAGTATGAAGTCAGATTTGTTCTATTCTATTACCCGGGCAGAAAGCACTTGAGGATTTAAACCCTTTTAAGTTAAAAATAAGTAAAAGTTTAAAGGAATTTACATACATAGGTGGGAATGTGCAAAGCATATCTGGAAAAGCACACAAAGGATAATAAACAGTGGCATCTTCAGGGACGGCTGAAAGAACAGAGGATGAGGGAAAACTTCTTTCACTTGTGTATTTTTGTGCTCTGTTTGAAATTTTTTTAACCATATGCATGTATTTCTTTTTCAGTTAAAAAAATTGTAATGGAGCAAAGGAGTAACTAGCACAGCAAACACAGCAGCCATGGAATCACTGATCTATCACTTTTAATTTAAGCCAGGAAACATTGATTGGCTCTCTCCTATGTGCCCAGGGATGTTTTAAGACTTCTTTTATTATTTTTAGTATTATTTTTATATATTTTTTCTTTTTTTATAAAATAATAACATGCTATCCCTCACCCCTTCCCAGGGCTGGTGGAAAACCAACTTAGTTTTTCTTGATTTGTTTTCCAAGGAGTAAAGTTGAGTTATAAACAGAACACATCTTCCGGGCAAAACAGTTGGAGTGGTTTTCCAGCAGGCCAGACAGCTATGAAGGGTTTAGAATAGAGGTGCCCAGAGGCTGAGAGAGAAAGCCTCCAGGACCCTACAACAAGCTGCCCAAAGTGCCTTCTCCATGGCACTCTTGAAATAGGAAAGAACAAATCTGACTCCATATTAGATCTGTTCTTTTGATTTTAATCCTGTGACCTGTTTCCTAGGTTTAGTCTTGTTGGTTCTGCACCTTTTGTAAAACAATGTTGCCTAGAGCCTGAAATATACAGGAGGCCCTATTCTCAAGGCTCTGACTTTAAAGGATATTAACATTTTTCCATTCATATAAAGATAACAAGTTACAGAATAGAAAATAACATTTGTTTGTTGGAGGTTTACACGCATCTGACCCAGGTGAAGAGCTGCAAGAACAAAAGATTTTAACAACAAAGAATTCATTAACCAAGTTTGCAACAACCAAGCATTCCTGCTTCCCCTATTTAATATAAAAAGAGCCTTAATTCTAACTTTGGGTGATGGTTTTACAGGACAATAGACTTCCATATTCTCAGCTGGATTTCCAAATAAAAATCGCTATTTCTTGCCCCAAAACCTGGTCTCCCAATTTATTGGCCTGTAATGCACGAGCAGAACAAGTCTGTACTCGGAAACACAAACATACATTGAAAGTACCCATTTGGTATATTAAATGACCTGCTTCCACTCGTCTTCCTGACATTTTCTTCTCTTGACAATTGCTGATATGTTTATGAAAACCCTGTCATGTGGACACATTTGCATCTCTAGCCACTACCCTTCCAGGTAAGAACTGATGCCAAGAAGTCAATGGAAGTTGCTAGAATGTATTACCTGACCAGAAAAGAGCAGAAGTGGTTACTGGCTGATGTTCAGGAGCAGGCTGGGACACCTGACAAGATGTCATAATTACGGATAGACAGCTGGGCACCAAAGGAGGAGCTTCTAAGCCTCCATGAGGGACTTGTTGGATAGGAAGGAAAACACCCAGCCTATAGCTCTGATCCCACCACGAGCTTCCTGGGCGAGGCTGGACAAGTCACTTAAATTCTCTAGGCCCGTGCTGTCTACCGTGGGAGCCACCAGCCACATTAAGGATTATGAAGTTATTCTGTAGCCAGACAGAATTATAAATACACATTTTATTGCAAAGGTTCAGCAAATAGAATATTTAAAACATTATTGGTTATCTTGCACTAACGAGTTATTTTTGTACGTCTAGCTTTCTGTGGTTTGCAATGCCTGCGACTAATGTTTCCCTTACCGTGAGTTATTTTGAAATTATAAGTTACTGGACACAGTACCCTAATATCACACTTGAAAAAAATTGATCCACATAAGCAAGGTGATCTGACTTAGTAGTTATGAGCAGGGGATCTGGGGTCACCCTGCCTGAGTATAATTTCTCACTCTGCCTCCAGGGGGTTCTGTGTGAATCTTGGACAAATTATTGTTGTTGTTGTTGTTGTTGTTATTGTTATTTGTGCCTCTTTTTTCTTCCCTTTTAAACAGCGAGGAATAAGTAGACTCTATCTCGTACTGTGTTGCCAGGATTAAATGAGTAAACGTCTGTGCTGCCCACTTCCCTGGGTTTTAGCATTCTCCAGGCAATCAGTGCCAATCTCAGAGGCATTCTCCACTGTCTTCGTCAGTCTGGGATGCTGTAACAAATTACTATGGGTCGGGTGGCTTAAACAATCAGCATGTTGCTTAAGTTTAGGAGGCTGAGGTCAATGTATCTGGGAGAAGATAGCCTTTATGGCCCGAAGATGGCTGTATTCCCACTATCTTCATGGGCCAGAGAGCAGAGAGAAGCAAGCACTCTGGGGTCCTTTATTAGGGCACTAATCCCATTCATGAGGGCTGTACTCTCATGACCTCATTTTATCCTAGTAATCACCTCCCAAAGACCCCGCCTCCCAATACCATCACCCTGGGAGATGGGGTTTCGACATATGGATTTTGAGGGGATGCAAACATTCAGTCCACACATCGGCTGACTCTCCCCAACATGCAATCATCAAACCTGTAGCTAATTTCAAAGTAATGTTTATATCTCTCTACCCATTTCCATTCCTGCATCCACTAACACTGAAGCCCTGTTATATTTCATTCCTTATTTTTCTGGTAGAGATTTAATTGATTCCTCTACTCCAATGCTCTCCTCACACCAAACAGTCCTCTAAACAGCCCTGCCAGGTAGGTCTTCCTTAAAACACCTTCCCACTGCACCTGGTTGTCTTTTACGTGTAAATGTCAGAATCCTCTCCACATCCCAGCCTAGAACTTTAATCCCTTACACTATCGCTCACTATGTTATATTTCTATTACCACTGTAAAAAACTCCCATAAGCTTAACAACTTAAACCAGCACAGATTTTTCACCTTATGGCTCTGGAGGTCAGAGATTCAACACAGTTCTCATTGAGATAAATTCAAGTTACCAGCAGGGTTCCTTCCTTCTAAAGGGTCTAGAAGAGAAAGTTTACTTTTTTTTTTTTCCCAGGTTCCAGAGGCCACACCATCCTTAACTTGTGCCCCATGGCTTCCTCCATTTTCATTGCCAGCGGCCTTTCTGAACACTGCTCCATGGCTAAACCTCCCTCTGATTTTAAACTCAGCTGGGCTATGTCCTCAATTTTAAGGACCCCTGTGATTACATTGGGCCCACCTGGACAATCCAGGCTACTCAACCTATTGTCTCATCTCAGGATTCCCTTCTCCCGTCCCATCCAGGCATTGTGTATGTGGCTGTGACACTCACCTTGTGTGACATTTCCTCTCATGAGCAATTTAAGGTTCAAGGCACCTATGAAAGACTTTATGTTTTTCTTCCTTAGTCTTTCTACATTCAGTATGTGTGGTGAGATTATATGAATCCTGTTTATTTGTGGCCCTCCACTAATCTTTAATAATCTATCATGGGTTTAAAAGGCTAATAAACAATTTAGAAGACAGAAATCCTCTAAGATTTCTGTCCTAATATATCTGTCATCCCTTTTGCCATGTACAGTAACATGTCACATTTGGCCTAACTGTGGCGGGGAGGAACATGATTCTGCCACCACACTTCCTTCATTCACAACAATTTGATGATCGGCTAACAAAGAATCTATGCTCCCTGCTTCTCTCAATTCCTCCTCCTTTCCATTGACTATCCTGTTCCCACTGCTTCCTTCATTCACCACATAAGGATTTCATGACCACATTCTTCTCTAAATAAAATGGATATCTTGCATCTAATGTCTGATAACTGTTCTTATTGTATATGCACACACTGACCTACACATAACCCCACCCATCTCTTTATTTTCCTAGAATCTTCCAGAGAAAACAGTTCCATGATGATGATGATGATGATGATGCTGACAGTGATGACAGGGACCTCTCAAGGATTCTGATAAAGAGGGAATCAATAAAGAGAGGGAATCATTGCAAAATTGCCCCAGAAACAGGCTTAAAAGTAAATAACTGCTAAAGTGTCTAATGAAATTGACTAATATTTAACTATTTTTAAAACTTTGTAACACTGAATTTAAAATTTTAATGGGAATTTTCATTCACCCCCTAACCAAGATTCAACTCTAGGACCAAAATCTAAGGATTTCTAACCTCTAACAAATTGTCCACTAGCCTTTTAAACACGTGATCCTTTAAAAAGGGTAAGTGCTGGGCTGAAAATAAGCAGGATTCATATAATCTCAACAGACACAGTGAATGTGGAAAGACCAAGAAAGAAAAAATAAAAGCCATTCATAATGTCTTGAAACTTACGTTGCACACAGGAGAAAATGTTAGCCAAGGTGAGTATCACATCAACATGACGCCTGAGTGGGATGGGGAAGCTTATCTTCCTCATCAGACATTTATGCTGATATGTTAGATGCCAACACAATTTCCTAATTGTATTTGCTTCTAATAAGTATGGAAGAGTTTAGGCTCTACCAAGAGCAGACTAAACATTTTCCCCTGCTGTCAGGTCACTGGACTGAATGTCCCCACAAGAAGGATATGATTATGTTTCATAGGGAAGTCTTCTTGAGAAGCAACAGGCTTTTCGAGGGCAGAACTGCAGGTCCCACCATGGAGGGCTGGAGGAGCTCTAGAGGGGACACTGGAAATACAGGAGGAGTGAGTTCAGATACTGCTGCGCAGGTCGCCAAAATCAGCAGTGCTATCTCTAAGGATATGTCATTCTCCCAAAAGTTCCATGAGTGAAGGAGCCTGTGAACACTAAGCAGGCTTTTAAGACACAGCAGCACGTAATCTGCGTCAAAACACAATTACAGTATGTTTTGATATTTGGAAAATAATTAGCCCATTGTTCTTTGAAACTGCAGCAGTAGTAATAGAAATAAAAAGGCTGAGTCGTCTTGGAGACAACAATCAATAAACAATTCTAAATCTGCAGGATTCCTTGACGGTATGCAAGCAATGAGCTAGATGTGGGCTGCAGATACCTCTTACTGCAGGGCTCACTCCTGCAAAGCATAGAACTAGTTTTCTCAGCAGACATAGGGAACTAAGTCAAGATTCCTAATCTTGAGAGGTTTACTATATGGCAGCAAAGATCAGACAAGTACATACAGCCAAATATGAATAAATGTAATCAAATATTTTGAAATGTGAATGGAGCACAGATGAAAGAGAAATTCCTTTCACTTGGGATCAAGAGAGACTTCTTCAGAAAATGTGGCTTTGGAGATGGCCAAAGACATGGGTGGAATTTTGGCAGAACAGGATGCAAGGAATTTAAAAACTGATTCTAAAATTCATATAAAAATGCAAAGGATCCCAAATATCCGAAACAACTTTGAACAAGAAAAACAAAGTTGGAAGACTTACACTATCTGATTTTCAGACTTTTTTTATAAAGCTACAGTAATCAGAAAGTATGGTGTTGGTGTAAAACAGGAAAATAGAATAATGGAACAGAATAGAAAGTTCAGAACTAAACCAACACTTATATAGACAATTGATTCTCAAAAAGGATGCAGTGGAGGAAAGGATCTTTTCAACAGTAGTGATGGAACAATTAGATAGTGACATGCAAAAAAAAAAAAGAACTTTGATCCATACCTCACAAAATATAAAAATATTAACTCAAAGTGGATCATAGATCTTAATAGGAAATCTTAAACTATAAAAGAGCTAGGAGAAAAAGCATAGGCTTAAGCTTTATGACCTTGGGTTTGGCAAATATTTCTTTGCTATGACACCAAAAGTATAATCTATTTTAAAAAGTAACTGATAGAGTGAACTTTACAAAAATGAAGACTCTTCAAAGTTCTTCTAAACACTGCAAAGCAAATGAAAAAACAAGCCATTGACAGAAGCTATTTGCAGATCATATATCTGGTAAAGGTCTCTCTTTGGGTATGATCCAGAATAAAAAGGTTTCAAAACTCAATAATAATGCAAACACCTGAATGAATGAATGAGGCCAGAAAACACACTTCAGTAAAGATATCCAGATGGATAATAAGCATATGAAAAGATGCTGATTAAAGATGCCATTAGTCATTAGAGAAATGCTTTAAAAACCACAGTGAGATACTAGTACACATACATACTAGAATGTATACGATTAGAAAGACCGACCTTACAAAGTGCTGGCAAGAAAATAGAGCAGCCAGAACTGATACACACCACGAGGAATTTACAATAGCACAACCATTTTGGAAAACTGTTTAACAGTTTCTTTATAAAAGGTAAACACCTATCTACCATATAATCCAGTTATTTCTCTTTTGGTGCTTTAGAAAATAAAAGCATATGTCCATACAAATACTTATGACCAAATATTCACTGCAATATTATTTATAATAGCACAAGTTGTAAATAACCCATGCATCCATCAAGAAGTAAATGGAGAAACAAAGGATGGTCTATCCAAACACTGCTCATAATAAACTATTCAGGAAAATCTCAGCACTAAGCAATACTCTGCTATAAGGAAAAGAAGCTATTAATACAGCAACACAGATGACCCTCAAAATAATTATACTGAATGAAAGAAGTCAGAAAACATAGAGTAGATACTGCATGAATCCATTCATACAACGATCTTGAAAATGCAAACCAGCATGTTGTGATAGAAAGCAGATCAATGGTTCCAGGGGAATAAAGGGGAGGGAGGTAGGGACAACAAAATGCAGGAGAAGAGTTTTGTGGGTGATGGGTATGTTCACTGTCTTGAATGTGGTCATGGTTTCTTGGGGATATACTTATGTCAAAACGTATTAAGTTGTACACTTTAAATGTGTGAAAATTATTTTGCCAAGTATACCTCAAAGCTGTCTTAAGAAAAAAGGCACTTCTGTCTTGACACAACTCAGGGCCTGATTGGAGTGAGATGATCAGTCCCTTACCCTGTCTGCCTAACGGGAAGGTAGAAAACCTCTCACGGAAGGTAAGATATGGATTTTTCATTTGCAATGTCTGCCATGTAATAAAGAATTTCTTGACATGCAACATGTCAAGGCTATATGATGGATAAAATGAGAATAAGAAATATTAGACAAAGGATGCAAACCCCCAGGCGATGTAGGCATCAGAGTTACCAATAAAGGCTATAAAATACTTTACTATATTCAAGAAAATAAGGAAATGATGGGAGAATATATAACAGGGTTAAGACTTTCACCAGAGAAATATACTGGAATGTATTTTTAAGTAAAATCAAACAGATACTCTAGAACTGAAGCTTTCAGCTCTGGAAACAGGTAAACAGAGCTAATTAGGATCCCTTTTAAGTAAAACTTTCAGTAATTCCGGATAAAATACAACAACAAAAGTAACACAGGGCGAACTATGGAGAGAGAAGTTCCCAGGTGACAATACAAAGAGGACACTTAACGCAAAAATGGTAATCTTGTGAGCTGATGCCACCGCACCCTGAAGGGAAGGGGTTTTCATCTGCACATAAATAGGGATACAATGTCCATTTAGGAAAAAGGGTCCATACCAGATGTAGAAGAATCTTCCTTTATAGAAACCTCTGCATAAGACTTATTGGAAGACTTGCCTCTTCACTGAAAGGGAGACTCAAAATTCTCCACATGTGCACACAGTAAAGGGGTGAAACAACCAGTTCTCTAGGGAAAAACAAAGTCTCCCTTAAAAAAAATCTAATCTCCACGCCCCTGCTTTATATGAATGTGGAATCCAAATTGATATTCCATTTAAGATTCCGTAATTCCCAAACCAAAATATATAATAATTCAAGGTTGATCATATCACCTGGAGCCTTAGGATAAGCAACACAATATTGTTCTCTAGGGAAACTTTAAAAACCAGTATGTAAGGGACAATCATAGGAAAAAATTGTACTCACTATAGAGAAGCTCCCACAACTCTACACACACACAGACACACAACTAAAAACAGAAGGAAATAAGTGCCCCAGGGAAGAAAGAGCTCACCGGAAAACACAGGATGATTAATATTCCAGAGCCTAAAATTATGAAGCAATCTAAGAGAGAGCATAAAATAAGTTTGACTGAATCATGAAAAGATAAAATGAATCTTATGTAACATAATGAACAATCAGGACATCATGAAAAATAAAACAGATCAATTTTTTAAAGAACTAAACAGAACTTATGGAAACAAAATACAGATATCATTTGGTATATAAAATTCAATGTATGAGTTAAGTAACATTTTAACCTTCAATATCTAGGGTGTTCATTAAAATTCAACAGTAATCTCTAAAGTAATTGTTTAAAAAGAGAATAAAAATAAAGAAATCAAAATGAAGGATGCAAAATGGGCCGGTCACTATTCTAAGTTCTTCATCTATTTTATCACTTAATGCTCACAGTCTTTGAGGTGGATAGTACCACCTTTTGTATATGAAGAAAGTGAGTCTCAAAGGGATTACATATCCTGGTTACATGGTTAGCAAGGGAGGGAGCCAAGCCTGGATAGGCTGTCTCTAGACGCCATGCTCTTAACCATGACTGCAAGGTATATAACAGGCAGGAGAAAAGCAGAGCAAAGCAAATAGAAATCACAAAACAAGATGCCAGAAATAAAACATCATCACTAATCACAATGTATTTAGATGAAATAAATAATGAGTTAAAAGCTTTACAGATTTCATTTGTTTACCTGAGACAAAGCAAAATTAAAATTTAAAACTGGTTGAAAGCTTAGAAGAATAAGAGAAAGAAGTCAAAAGTTAGAGCCAGAAAAAGAGACACCTGAGAAATACTAATCAATGGAAAGGTAATCACTCAAGCCTCCCTCAGGTTCATAGGTACCTGAAACCCACCTCGGCCTGACACTTACCAGCTCTGTGCCTGAGCGAAACACTCAATCCCCCGGAATCTTTGTTCACCCACCTGTGAATGTAAGGAACGATCCCTCCTTCCATCTGGCCAATTTGTATTGACTGCTGTGCCACGGGTACTGGCCAAGTCACCTGAGGTCTATCAGTGAACAAATAAGGATCCTTGTCCCTGTAGGACTGAGGAGGAGCAGAACATAAACTACAGTCGTGACAGTCATGTGAAATATATGGTATTCTAGAAGGTGATAGAAATAATATGATCAGGGAGAGGGGGTTTCTGGGGCAGAGACAAGGGGAAGGCAGTTTCCAGTTTAAAATGAGATGGCCAGAGCTGGCCTCACTGAGGACCTTGGGAAGGGGGTGCTAGTTGCTGAGTTTCCTCTAACACAGCACCGCACACTGGGTGACGGGAACCACAGAGGCTCACTGTCTCACAGCCCTGGGGGCGGGGATTCTGCAGGCAGGCTGTCAGCAGGGCTGGTTCCTCCTGAGGGCTGGGAGGGAGAGGCTGGTCCAGGCCTCTTTCCTTGGCTTGGAGACGACCATCTTCTCTCCACATCTCATCACGTCATCTCCCATGTACACGTGTCTCTGTGTCCACATTGCCCCTTTTTATCAGGACACAAGTCATACTGGATTAGGGCCCACCTTAATGACCTCTTCTTAACCAATGACATCTGCAACAACCCTATTACCAAATGGGGTCATGTTCTCTAGTCCTAGTGGTTAGGACTTCAGCATATGAGTTGGACAGAAACCGGCCAGGGCAAGAGGCCGGTGGATGCATGTCTGATGTCCCCAAGGGCCAGCAGGGACGCCAGTGTGGCTGGAGCGGAGTGAGCCAGGGAGAATACCGGAGATGAGCTCAGCTTGGGGAGGGGGAGGAAAGCTGTAAGGTCACCATAAGGACTCTCGCTTCTTCAGTGAGTGAAATGAGAAGACATTGCAGGATTTTGAGCAGAGAACATCACACCCAGGGTCTCAATCATGCCTGACTTAGGTGATGAGGATGAAAATATTTAGGCTTTTGAGCCGACAACAGTTAGACTACATGTTGGACTTTGAGTTGATGGTGTAGTAAATGAGACTCTGGAGGGTGTTGGGATGAGGTGGATGCATTTTGCATGTGGGATGGACAAGAACCAGGGAGGCCAAAGGGAAGAACTTGGTAGAATAATGGCCTCCAATATGTCCACGGTCTGATCCCTAGAACCTGGGAATATGTCACTGTGCATGGCAAAAGGGACTCTACATGTGTGACTGTCAAGGTCCTTGGGATGGTAGATCACTGTGGGAAAGCAAACATCATCACGGAGGTCCTTAGAGGAGAGAGGCAGATTGGTCAGAGACAGAGATGTGAAGTGGCAGCAGAAGTCACAGTGACACAGGGCCCTGGACCAAGGAGTGTGAGCCCCTCTGCAAGCTGGGAAAGGTAGGAAGATGACTCCCTCCCAAGAGCCTCGGTATGGAACGTAGCCTTGGCCGCACGTTGGTTTTAGCCCACTGACATTGACTTTGCACTTCTGCACCCTAGAACATTGAGACAATGGGTGTATGTTACTTTAAGCCACTGAGTCTGTGGTCCTTTGTTACAACAGCAATAGGAAAGGAACTCAGGAACCAACATGAACATGAACCATAGGCTGCCTGCTCTGCTGGCAGGAAGTCCTTTGTCTCTGATCCTGGGGGAGTGTCCTGTCTTCTGGCAGCATCCACAAACTACCTCATGCTAACTTGGCAGCTTGCATGTGGTCAAATCTTAACCCTGCACTGTTCTTGATATTTAGTTAATAAAAAAGATGGTGTCATCATGGGTATTTTTCCATCTTTTAAATACACTTCAGTCTTCTAATTGAGAGACTGTGTAAATAGTTTTCAATCTTAATAATAAATAACTGTGGTTTTATATGGTTACTTGAATTATGAATAATAATATTCACATTAGTAAAAGTTATTAAAATCAACATTCTTCAATGAAAATATCAAGTTTCTTTTTGCATGAACATGAATTAACCACAAGAAATGTTCCATGCTTTGTTCTACAATTTAGTGTTAGAGTCTTAAAGAATAATATTTTCCTCAAAAGATATTATGGCAAGGGGATTTCTTTGGGTGGTACAGTTCCTACATAAAATTTGGTGCACAGCTCAGGCCATTGGGAACCTAGAGATGATAGAAATAAAGAAGCATTATAAACACAGAACAATTTTTAAAGGAATTAAAAAACTGGATGTGTGAAAACAAAGAATCAGAGAATATTCTGGTGAAATAAAAGTACTTTTCAGCTTAAGCAAGACACTGGGTGAATAAATCTAAAATGAAAAAACCACCCAGAGATTAGCAGCGAGTCATGCATGCAGTGTGACTGATCAAAACCATGTTGTTTCCAAACCAGTGTGCAGGCTTGATGCCTTCATGAATCAAGTCTGTGTGGCACCAGGCCACCTCGAATACATGTTGATGAGGTATTTATAAGCCCTTCAACATCCCAGCTCAAAGCCCACACATGAGCCACACGACCATCACCTATACATCTGCAAAACACACATCATGGTGAATAACACTTTTCTTGCTCAGTAGCTGGTGGCAGGGCACTGTGAGCAGAAAGATATACAGGGACACAGGGACATGGAGGCACCTCCCCTCACTCAGCTGATAACCATCCGTGCATTCCTGGGGATAGAATGGTCATAAAATGCACCATGCATTGATCCTCCTACTAGGAAAGAAACGACAGGGTTGTCCTCAGGTTTGAGCAAGAGTGGCCGGGGGATCTCAGAAGAGCTGCTTCAGCACAACCAATAGAAATGATGGCCACCGTGACCACAAGAGACGTCCCCTGCCATCTCGGTAGGCACTTGGGCTCCTGACAAAAGCTGGGCTCAGTAAAGGGTTGAGTAGAAGGCACAGACCTGAGGGATGCCCCAGCAATAGGCAGGAGATAGGGCCTGGTTTATACTGCTCTGGGTGTATCCCAGCTTCATCTGAATACGAAATCAGAAATTTGCAAAGCAGCAGAGCTGGGATGGATCACCTACTCCAGACCCCTCTCCTTACAGTTAAAAGGATGGCAGCCCTGAAAGGCAAAGCAACGTGCTTTGGAAGTGGCAGCGCCAGATGAAACCCACCGTGCCAGCCCCCGTTCAAGGTCGCTGACACTGAGTATTGGGCCAAGGTTTCCAACTAGGAGAATGAGACAGTGTAAATACTTTGTTCCCCCCAAAACCCCAAATGTTTTTAAAGGCATAAAACTCACCTTAACTAGCTCTCTTCTGAGGGGGCTCTCTTCTGTCTCCGTCTTTCTGTCTGTCTCCATTTCTCTCTCTCAGACACAAACACATACAATTTTGTGAAAGGGTAATTCCTGCCATACAAAGACAGACTTCACATCTTCAGAAAGACACTTGACAAAGCACGTTTCTCAATTCAAGTCTTTGTGTGAGGTCTGAGCAACTGGCTTATCTTCGAGAACAATCAGTGGTTCCAAAATCAGGAGATCATCTTCCCCAAAGGAAGAGTTCTGGTCCGTGTTGATGAAATTGGGGATCACATTTCATGAGCCTGTTCGTCTCCTCCTGTGGCCAACTGCTGCATCTGATGGCTTCCTGGAGCCGAATATCACTGTCAAGGGCAATGGTTGAGATACCAGGTTTGGCCTTGTCCAAGTGGTCCACTTCATTGACGTAGCAGTGAAAGAGGGACTTAGATTCGTCATTGCGCTGCCAGAGAACACCTTAGGCACCAGCGGTCTTCCAAAGTCTAACACAAAGCTTTTCAGTCTGTATCTCTTCTCAGGAGACTCTGCATTGCTATAAAGAAAACCAAAATAAAAGATCGCTAACACTCTAGCTCGGTGACCTGAAGAATCATAGTTTTTGCCATCTACTGAGTGCAAGTCCCTGCACAGAGCATGCTTACAAGCACTGGAAGTGAGAGACATCACTTCTGAACACATACAATTAAACCCAAGGCAAAGTCTCAAGTGAGGGCCCTTGGACCATCCTGAAAAGACATCGTTCCCTGAGAATCCTCAATATTGCTGTATGGCACAACACTGTTTCTCAATGGGACACTCAGATCATCTTCATCAGAATTAGTTAATGTGCTTCTTAAAATGCAGAATTCTGGGGTACAGACACTCAGAGTCTCCAGATGTAGGGGCCAGTAGTCTGTATTTTCAGAGCCGCCAAGATCACTAAACACGCTCAGGTTTAACACCGCCGTCTACATCGGGTCACCTGAGCATCGACAATGCTGTCTCACGGGGAGTGGGGTGTGTCATGTGTGTCAGGGTGCTGTCCTACCCACGAGACTCCTCTGTTTCTCAGAAATGACAGTGCTGCCCCATTGGGCAAGAAATACCACCATTTCACAATGCATACGCAGGGTGCCTGACTGACAGATACAATCAGTGATAGGAGAGGGGACAAAGCTCAGGTTCCAGATCCCTTGTTTCACTTACTGTGGGACGAGTGATCAATTCAAGGGTAATAAATCAGTGAATGAGTGAATAACATGACTCTCGTTAGTCCCACGAGTGCCTGGAAGAGCGAGCCTGGGCACACTGAGAACCATAACAGCCCATCTACTTAATTGCCATCCTTCCCAGATTTGTGTAAAGGTTATTTCCACCCAGGCAGTGACTCCTGAAGGGCAAGACTCATGCCTGAACACACTCTCAAATCCAGAACAGAACCTGACAACAATTAGGCTCTGGAGTCTGTGTGGAATCTCACAGTGATTTAGCAAGTGTGGAATCTCAGTGATTCCAGCTCTTACACCCTGCCTTCCCATCCCACCCCCCACGATATGGCCCTTATGACCAGTTCTCCCGGGGCTGGGGCCACGGAACACATTTACAGGACTGGAAGAATCTGATCATGTAAACCATCCCCCAGAATATCATCAAGAGTCACCTGCATTTCAGGGATCGGTAATCCCATAAGCTTTGCAGTTCAGGCAGCTGAGGGATTTTTATATCAGCTCTGTCTTCTACTGTGACTGTCTGGGTGACATCAGAAAAGGAATTCTCAAAAGCCTGAGCTTTTTCTTTCAGGAATAATTACTTAACAAATCTCATTGACCATTTAACAAATGTGGTGTGAAGATCAATGATTTACACAGGAGTACAATATTCACTAGGTCGTGGATTTTGAATCTGAGAAAAATCATTTGAGAAAGATTGACAGAATGTAGCTTTAATGCAAATTTAAGTATTCTTACCTTTCAATAAATCATCTTCTTCCCCTATGTATCACTTCACCTAAGTTTAAAAGATGTTTGAGAACAGGGATGAGTGTGCCAGTAATCTATGACCCAAAAACCTAAAATGTCACCTAGGAAAAAGAAGGGAGTAACACATTTTTAAAAAGTATGGTGAGGGCAGCTGGGCCATCCCCCAACTCCACACTAAGAAGCTCTGAGTAATAGCTTTCCTACCTGCCTTGGGCATCAGATGATGTGAAAACCCACCTAGAAACCACACTGTCCAGCAGCTCTTCCGTAACACAGGCTACACTTTCTCAGGATTAAGAATTGGGTCAAGTAACCCCTTCGCTGAAGAATAAAGACAAAGGAGAACAAGAGAGTTCTTCCACTCCCCAGGGGGGAGCCCAGACCTTGGGCTGCATGCACTGCGCCCACCTCCCAGGGGAAGGATTAACTGGAGAAGGACGTCCTGCGAAACTAGGGAAGCAAAGGTAGGGATGGGAACAAATAGACCAGCTGGCCTGGGACAGCCCCCTCCGTCGCTGCCTTGGCTGCTGCCTCCGCCCCCTCAGCACATCCTGCTCACCTCAGGTGGCTAAGCTGTCAGAGAAACTGTGCTTTGTGACCTGGGGCAACAGAGGCTGCCCCCAGGCCAAGCTGCTGGGGAGATGAGAGCTAAACCACTAGCTCCCAAGTGGCAGGCTCCATACTCTCGCCATCACCCCGCCGCCCCCTCACCTTAACGCAATCGCGGGGCAATATGACCCTGAGAATTGTGACCTGGGAAAGAGAGGCAGCAGAGGCCGCCCCCACGTCAGGCCTCCAGAGAGATGGGAGCTTATCCTCCAGCTCGCCAGGGGCAGCCCGCCTCTCCTCTCCAATCCCTGATCACACCACGCCCACCTCCCAGGAGCAACCTGACCGGGTGTGGGGTGTCAGGCGAATCTTGGGCGGAAGAGGCTGTCCCCAGGCCAGGTCAGGGGAGAGGAGAAGAAGTGACCCCATTAGGCGGGGCAGCCGGCCGTCACAGCTGCCTCTGCCCCTCGACAGCATCGCACCCGCCTTCCAGGAGCAAGCTGACCTGGAGACGGGCATCCGGCTTCTTAGGCAGCAGAGGACGCCCCCAGGATTGGCAGCGGGGAAGAGGAGAGCAAATTGACAGGCTCCGCGCTGTAGGTCCTCTACGCCCGCCGTCGCCACCCCCGCACCTTAAAGGCTCCGCCCAGGGCGCCCCTCCCCTAGCAGGCTGAATGGGATAGGTTTGTCTGGTGATCTGGGGCAGGAGAGGCCACTCTCACACCAGGCCATCGGGGAGACGGGAGCCAATCCACTAGCTCCCCAAGGCAGCCTCCTACCCCCTCAGCAGCCACCACACTTGCCCCCTGACCTCACAATGGCCTCCTCTAGGGAGCAGGCTGACCTGGAGATGGACGTCCGGCGAACTAGGGACAACAGGGACCGACCCCAGGGCAAACCATTGAGGGGAAATGGGAGCAAATGGACAGGCTCCATGTGAAAACCTGCCGCTGTTGCCACCACCCCCAATGTAACACGCCCGCCTCCCGGAGTCAGGCCGTCTAGGATACACGTGTCCCGTAACCCAGGGCAAGAGAGACCGCCCCCAGGACAAGCCGGGGAAGATGGGAGCAAATGGGTCCGCTCCCCCGCTGCAGGCCCCCGACCCTCGCCAACCCTGCACCCTGACTACCCTGCCTCCCGCCCCCAGCAGGCAAAGTGGTACAGGGGTGTCCCGGGACCTGGCGCAGCAGAGGCCGCCTGCAGGCCACGCGGCACATACATGGGAGATAATTCACAAGCTCCCCCGGGGCAGCCTCCCTATCCCCTCAGCCACCAACTTACCAGCCCCCTGACTGCACCACACCCATCTCCCAGGTGCAAGCTCACCTCGAGTAGGACCTCAGGCAAATCTCCGGCGGCAGAGGTCTTCCCCAGGCCAGGCCGCGCGGGAGAGAAGAAATGGAGCAGCTCCCTGGAACGGATCCCCTCCCCCTGCCGCCGCCGCCGCCGCCGCCGCCGCCGCCGCCGCCGCCGCCGCCTCCCAGGAGGAAGCTCACCTGGAGACCGGCGTCCCGCCTCTAGGGCAGCGGAGGCAGCTCCTAGGCTCCGCGGTGGGGCAGAGCGGGGCGAATTGACCGGCTTCCGTGCGGCAGCCCCCCTCCCCCCGTGGGCCCCGCCCCTTAATGTCACCTTCCACTCTCCCCACTTAGCAAGCTGTGTGGGACAGGTGTGTCCGGCGACCTGGGGCAGCAGAGGCCGCTCCCAGGCCCGGCAGCCTGGAGAAGGCAGCTATTCCACCAGGTCGCCAGGGGCAGCCCCGCTCCGCTCCTCTGCCGCTGCCGCCGCCCCCTGACCTAACCGCCCCACCTCCCAGGAGCAAGCTTACCTGGAGTCCAAAATCTGGCGAATCTCCGGCGGCCAAGGACCCCCAGGCCAGGCTGCAGGGAAGAGAAGAAATCGACCGGCTTGCCCAGGGAAGCCTCCCACCCGCCGCCGTCACCGCTGCCGCCTCCGCCGCCCCAAACCATTGCACTAGCCTCCCGGGGTCAGGCTGACTGCGAGGATGTGCACTTGCCTTCTAATCCTGGCCACGTGCCTGAGCACCTCCCTGCATCCCTACACTCTCTGCACCTCTGCACCCCTGTCACTCTCTGCACTTCTGCACTGCCTGCACTTCTGCACCCCTTCACCCCTGCATCCTCTGAACTGCCTGCGCCCTCCACAGCCCCTGAATCCCTGTCACCAGTTACACTTTTGCACTGCCTATACTCCTGCACCCCTGTATGTCCCACAAACCACCTCTTGGGCCTGTGGCAGAGTCTCTGCTGTTAGACCAATGCAAAGGGATTCACATCTTTTCCAGTATATGATGCATCCGTGGACGTCTGGGGTTGGCTGCAGGAAGGTACATGTTCCCGGTCATTAGCCTGGGCCACTAGGGTGATCTCTGTGAGGTCACCCAGGACGGGCTCAGTGATGCTGTTCTCTGGGAAGAGAGGAGTTGAAACAGGTCTTGAGGGCAGAGCTGTGCTCACCAGGCCGTCCATGCTTCATGTTTTACACAGGGCTTCGGAGAAGTGAAATGGATCGGGCCAAGTAAGACTGGCCTGCTGTGCGCCCACCTCAGTCTTGGGCTCTGAGTCAGACCGACTGGCTCCCATCCTCAGGGCCCAGTTTGGGCACCTAAATGGCCCCTTTGAGGCATCCCATCCGTTCCCAGGAAGAAGTCTGCCTGATTCCACGCCACGGCCCTCCCTCCTGTGCTGGCCTCAGGAAGGTTCCTTATTTGGGGAAGAAGGCAGCCCACCCCCTGCCCCACCCCTCATCGTGCTCTCACCCAGGCTGGTGCTCTCTCTGCCCTTCAGAGTCTGGAAAGCCATCCCTCTTCAGTTATGTCCCTTCTGAGATGGACTTGCTTCCACTCAATTCTAGGCGAGGATGCACCATGGAATGCACTGGGTAAGAGAACCAAAATAGTTTCTTCTGTGAAGTTTTCTGTTTATCTACTGGGGCTGGGCTGTGTGTAGTTTGCTACAGTTATTGGTGCGAGAGGCTAAAGCCACCTGTGTGTCCTTGTTTTCATCTCCCCGCTGTCTTGGGGTTTTCCCTAGACACTCCTGAGACATTTACTTCTTTTAGTTTTATTCCTGTTATTACACAGGGGCCCAACTGTCATGGAGGTAAGGTGTTGGGGGAGCGGGACAGATCAGGGCATCTGTAGTCCTGTGATTAGTTCTCATTGAGCCTCTGCCCTGAGCTGTGACCTCCACAAGTGTGTCTCTTTCCCCCAGCCCAATTTGGGTGACACAGAAGGTATTTCCCTTCCCCCAGGTTGGTTAGGCTCTGGTAAAACTATTTCTCATTAAAAAAACAAACAGACAAAAAACAACTTCCCCCAATGAAACAGAATGTTCTGGGTGTATTTCAATAGAGTTATTTTCTCCTTTCCAGGCAGGAAGCATGAGGAGTTATCCTCTGACCTTCATCCTGAGAACAGGACACGGTCCTGGAGGTAAAATGCATGAAAAAGAGCATGGGGCCCCTCTTACTGGCCCCCTGGAGTTGTCACACTTGGACTTCCCCACGCTGAGCCTCCCGCTGGCCTCAGGGACCTGTTAAATCTGCCTGCCCCTGGGGTTCTTACAAAAGCGGGTCCTGCCCTGGGAGCTGTGACTCTCCAAGCCTGCCCGGCTGCCTCTCTGGTTTGGGAGCAGCTTTTCCCCTCAGTTTTCTGGGATCTAAGAAGCGCAGTGGGATTGCAGCTCCCTCAGCTCTGGTGTTGTTTTCAGGACAGAAGGAGTAATTTCTGAGCTCCACACGAGCTGGGCCAGAGGCTGAAAGCCTCCCCTCCTCTGCCTCCGTGTAATCAGTGGCTGTTGTTCTAGCCGAGTTTCTGAAGATGTGGATTTAAACACACACATCCCAGCCCCTACAGGAGCACACAGTCCCATAAATCCCCCCAGTTTCCACTGGTAACTACGAAGCCAATGGGGACACGGGTTTCGGGACCACAGAGGCATGCCTGCACGACTTGCTCCGTGGCCTATTAACGTGGTTGCTCTGGGCCTTGTCTGAAGTGGCTTGCTTACCGCACCTGGTACATGGAAAACACAAAATAAGTACTAGAACCATCACTTTTTCTCCCTCCAGGGCCTTCAAACATAGAAAGTAGTAAGTGAACTCAGACGGCCTAGTCACCACAATGAGGTCCATCCAGCCTGGCTCTCCTGAGTGATGGGCACTGACTTGCACCTTAACTCGGAACAGTAGGGGAACCGTGTTCCTCTAACTGGGCATCTCCCCACACCGGGCACGCCCTCAGCTGAGACGGGGCCAACTCACCCACTGAGGTGTGTGTTGGTGGCTTCAGTGTGACCTGGCCCTGCCAGGATGTGAACCTGCAGTGAGTGAGGTGCAGGGTCGGGTGCAGGGGGGGTCCCTTCTGGGGTGGCAGGGGGCCCGGTAGCACCCCGCCCAGCCTGGTGCCTGGGGCTCCCAAATATCTCCTACGGCCCCCGGGTCAGCTCTGGTCCGGGCCACTCCATGCACCCTCCCAGCATCTTTTCATTAAGTCCCTTTTTTGCTTTTATCAGCCAGAGGTGGCTTCTGTTGCTTGTTCAGTGAAATAGTGCATTAGGAAACCAGACTATTTCTAAGATCAGTAAAACACCAACTACGGTCAGCTCACCGGGCAGACCGTGCAGCACAAATTCCCGCACAGGGCTGTGCAAATGCCTTACATGAAGGGTCCTCATCATCTGTCTTCAGAGATACAGAAGCCGGTGGTTCAGGTAAAACCTCAGGGAGGGATTGAGGAATCCAAAGCTGGTTGGTTTCAAAGAGTAACCGGTCGGACCAGACCCCTGAGCTGTGGTCAGAAGCCTGGCTCAATGTCACGCAGACTCAGTGCCTTAAGTGTCCGGTGGGGCCGGTGCTGTTCCCTTTACAGGCTCTCGTTGGGGAGTCACTGTAGCCCCTTACACTTAGCATGGATTCCAGCCCTTTTATCCCCCATCCTGAGTGTTCCATGACACAAATCTCGGGAGTCTTTAATTTTCATCTTTATTTAGGAAGATGAAGTTGGGGCAAAAGGAGACATAAATTCACACTTAGTGACACCAAGTCAAAGCCAGTACCTCCTCCTCAGGGAGCTATGTGCTCCCACAGTGGTGGCTGGGGAGCTAGGCAGAGCACCTCCACTGGTCACAAAGGGACTTACTCCTCTGACTACAACTGATGGGTTGGACAACCAACCCAGAAGGGACAGAGCATCTTTCCCTGGAATTTGAAACTGACACAAAGAAATTAATTTCACTCATCTGGGGATTAGGAGGAGGGTGGGAATCAAATGAAACCAGAGCAGGAGAGAAAGTTACAAGTGAATGAGAGAGAGACAGAGAGACTGAGCTTGTGCGAGCAAATAGTGGGAAGGAAGGAAAACAATCATGGGAACGAGGAATTCCAGCTCCTGTCTGTCTAGTGTGTCCCAGCCCATCAACGAACCTGCTGGATTGTTAACATCATTCCAGGTTTGCAGATTAGAAAACAGGCTGAAAGAGACAGGGGTTGGCTTCGGGTGCACAGTTAATTTAAGTGCCACTGGACCTCTGACTTCCCACTGCCTGAAGGCACCATGATCCTCACAGGGACCCTGCTTTGCTGACAGTCCAGCACCCTGATCAAAGGGACCCTGCGGGAGTGGGAACCTCTCTGAGTGTGGAGAGTTCCCTGCACCAAGCTTCCATACATCAGCCGGCTCCCACTCACCCTAGGTTAATGTCTCCCCAGCTGCGAAACTCCCGACACGCTTCCCTCCCTGCCAGGCACCCCCGTTCTTACCACCGAGTGTACTGCAGGAATTCAGGCACAGGGATGCCATAAGCAACACGAGCCCACTGGTTGTACAAACAGCAGACTCCCAGCCCCACCTGGGCTCCATGGGGACAGTTGGTGTTCTCATCTTTCATGTATCTAAGGCAATCTGTTTCTTCTGCTGGAGGCTATAGAGAAAAGTAAATGTTCCAATACATCTTTCAGTGAGGAATTCCTCCAAGGACCTGACTTCAGAGTCTACAAACAGTTGTGCTGGCCGCTGCTACCCCCAGACTTTGGGTGAGGTGGATTATTGATCAGCACAATAGCCGGTGGCCCAGCTCCTTGGCTTGGCTGCCCAGAGGGGGCTGGGGGAACGGGTAAGGCCAGGACACTCAGGAAGAGCACAGAGAACCTGACCTCTCCCTCCGCACTTGTAAACCACCAAATCTCAAGGCATCGGACAGAGTGTAGCCACCACAATAATGAGATGCTCCCATCTCTTCACTCACTCCTGTCGGTTCACTTAAATGCTTAGCATCCACTGGGTCACAGGACATGACACACAGGATGGCCGATGGGACAGGCTTGGTCCTTCCCCCTGGATCCTGTTCAATCTGATGGAAGAATGATCACTCATAAACGGTTTCTCAAAAGGATACATAGACAGAAGACAAACTGCAGAGTGAATCAAATTTTAAAATATAACTCTAGATCCCCCACTCTCCCCGCCTAAGGTTAACAGCATAAAGAAAATAGATCTTGCCTTTGATCACCAAGAAAGTGGTCACCCGCTCTCAGGAGGAAAGGAGAATTATTCTTTGAGCAGGACACAGAAGTGCTCCATTGGATTGGACCAGGAGCTCTGCATTCATTCAGCAAATCTGTATAAGCTCCTACTACATATGGGAAACTAGTAACTATACCCATTCCCAAGGGTCTTGTGCTTTATTAGTCAACAAAATAGACACGACTCCCTATCACTGGGGGATCAGAGTTTTAGCAGAGGAAACAGGCAGCATGTTGGGGTAGCAAGAGCTTGGGGAAATATAAGAGTGATATAAGCAAACTCAGGTGATGGTGGTGGGGTGCGAGGCAGGCAGGAGACAATAAGGCAATCCTGGCAGATCTCACGGAGCAATGAACTTGAAGCAGCATAGATCCGGAGGAAGAAGAAAGAGCCGGAGCCAGAGGCCCCCAGAGTGAGGGGGAGAGTGTGGGCGGAGAGGCAGAGCACGCCGAGTCCTGGAAGAATTTGGGACGGCTTTGGCTCCTAATGAAATGGTGACCCTTTTAGTGAGTTTTGATGGGATGGGTGATGTCCAATTTATGCTTTTGTTTTGTTTTTTTGGGGGGGAGGGTAATTTATTTTAGTGAAGGTGCTGTGGTTTGAACCCAGGATCTCATGCATGCTAAGCATGTGCTCTATCACTGAGCTACACCCACCCCCTCAATGTATGCTTTTATAGGCTCTGACTCTGTGTGGATGAGATAGTAGGAAAGCAAAGATGGAAGAAGGAGGCTATTTGGTGTTCAAGAAGGGGCTGAAGGTGGCTCCTACGAGGGTGGGAAACAGGGAGTAGGTGGTTAATGAAGACAGAGTAGCCAGAATTTTCTAACAAGCTGGATTTGCTGTGTGTGTGTGTGTGTGTGTAAGAGAAAGAGAAAGAACATGGTTCCAACATCTGGACCTGGAAAACTGGATGGATGTCTTCTCCATCCACAGGGGATGGGACAAGATGGGGCTGAACAGGTGGAAAGGGGTTGGAATCAGCTCAGTTCTTCAATGTTATGGTTAAGGAGTCTATTAGATATTGTCACAGAAATGCCTAATACGTAGAGGAGTCTGAGGTATTTTTCTTTCTTTTTAACATTAAAAAATATAATTTAAATGTATTAATTTTATTATGTGAAAGAATTTGGAATTTTATTTCATGCCAAGCTATATGTTATAATAGCCAAATGGAAAATATATCAGAAAAGGGGAGAAATGAGGGCTTTCACATAAACTGACTGTCCATAATGTAGGTAAAATTTCAATAAAACCAGTCTTCAGTGCAAAAACCTCATCTTGGTGTTACATAAAATTAAATGAAAAAGGACTATGTTGATGTATCATTATTTCATGTTACATAACAGCCCCAAACAAACACACTGTTTTACTATGAGGCTTTTAGAAATACTATTCACTTTATTGACATAAATACAGAAATGCAGTAAGGTACTAAGGTAGAATAAGCATCTTAGTGGAAATAATAGAGATCTGAGCATTTTACATGATATGTATGGACTGATTCAAAATTTGGAAAAGTAATTTTCACAGTAAAACATATGTATGAATGTGAAAGCAAGATGAATGAAAGAAAAAGAATATGAGTATCAGGGAGAGAGTTCCGAATGGAAAGGACCAATCAGGGAGTTTTGGACGAATCGAGAAATTGATGGCATGTCAATTTCCAAGTCTGGTTGCTTCCACCAAAGGTATAGCAGAGAGATAGAGGAGAGAACCAGGACCCAACTCTGGGGCACATTCGCAGTAAATGTTTGGAAAAAGAGGACATGTTGGCAAAAGACCAGCCAGTGGATCGAAAGCAGAGCGATGGGCTGGAGGCCAAGTAAAGCAGGAACACGGGGGAGGAGGGATGGAACAGCTGGGTCAAATGCTGCCAAAGGGCCACGTATGATGAAGACTAAAATCTGACCACTATATTTAACAACGTGGGGTCATTGATGGCCTTGACAGAGCATTTTCCATAGAGTGAGGGATCAGGGGAAAAGCCAGAGTGGGTGCAAAAGGGGATGGCTCAAGAGAATATGCAGACAGTGAGTTTAAACTACTCATTAAAGATTTGCTGCAAAGACATGGGGTGGCAATTGGTAAGGGCGAATTAGGGTCAATAAGTGCTGTTTGTTTCTTTTAAGAGGATGGACTTTTATATACTGATAGGAGCCAACTAGCAGGAGAACAAAATAGATGAGGTAGTGACAGAGAGGATGGATGTGTGAGTGACTGCCCAGAGAAGATTGGATGGATGGCCCCCCTGGCGACTTTTGGATGATCTGGCTTTCGATGTCACCTGTAATAAGAGGTAGGGCAGCGAGAGTGAGGTCACAGACACCAGAAGGTGAGCGTATGTGCTGGGAGTTGCTGGTGGAAGTTCTCTTCTGTTGGCTTCAGTTTGCCTGGTCAAAGTAGAAAAGTAAACTTACCAGCTGAGGAACGAGGAGGAAGAGTTACTGGAGTAATGAGCAGAAGATATCAAACAGCCTTCAGGGACAATGGGACAGTGAAAAGAGCAGGGGGAGATGGGGGGAGTGTGCTCTCAGAAAGTTACATTTTATCTTTGAGGTCCCCAAGGGTTGGATGTGTGATTGCCCTTCCTGCTGTCTATGAAATAAAAATTATGTATAGTTCAGGGAAAATGCTACTTCATTCTAAGAGGCTGCCTGTTTCTCAGGAATGGTCATCTTAAACTGCAAACATTAAAAAAAATTTTGAAAAGAAGAACTTGTGTACCCAATGACCCACTATTTTCTATAAATTTGGTTGCTATTTAGTTCCCCTATCAATACCACAGAACCGATACTGCCTAGGATGGAGATACATCGATGCTTAAATGGAAACGAAATCTGTACCTTTTTTCTAAACTCCATGGCTTCCTTAACATCCCATTCGCCATGGAATTTAGGGGTGTCCGGTATAAGAAATGAGAAACAGTTTGAGAAAATCCCGGCTCAGAATTACACAGCACAACCTCAGCTCAGAAGTATACAGCCGTAAAAAAGTTTAGAAGCAAAACTCCGTAACTACTCTTAAAGAATTTTGCAAACCTGGGCCTGCCCAGATGTTTCCAAACTGGAAAGGTACTCTAATCACTTGACCAGAACGGGAACCAGAGGCTGGTGAGCCTTTTCTGTAAAAGCCAGAGAGTAAATATTTTCAGTTTTGCAGATCATTTTGTTGTAACCATGCAGGTCTGCAATAAGAAAGCAAAGAGCACTGGGAGACAGGAAACAAATGGGCATGCCCACACCCTCCCTTCCACTCAGGGCAGCTTCTCTGTGGTGGGGAGCTTTGCCACAATGACTTGTTTCTTTTTTTCCATTGGTTTCTTTGTTTCCACCTTACTGCTCAAGCTCAGAACTTCAAGTGAGCCTGGTCCTTCAGCATCCATGTAGAGAGAAGGCTGAGCGGGGTTGGGGACTCCAACTGACAGAGAAGAGAGATGGCTTGTCACCATGACATGAGACAATCACACCTTCTGGGGTGAAAGGGAACAAAGATAAGGGAGGGGCACAGCAGTGGGACCCCTGGGTCACCTTCCAGGCTTGCTCTCCCTCCACGGCCACCCTGGGGGCCTGGGTGGTGTTGGAACTCAGCTACAGTGATTAGGCTGAGGAGACTTAGGATAAAGGACCCTCCGTCTCCACACCGGGTTCCAAACGCAGCCTCTCTAAGTCTACCCTCTGAGTTTCTGGAACACAGCTGGAAGAATAGATGAGCAGGCCAGACCCAGAGCCCAAGCCAAACACGATAGGGGTCAAGTGGGGTTGTAACCCCGTGCTCAGTGGTCTGGGACTCCTTGCAAATCTGCAGAAATCCCTGTTCCGCCTCATTCCTGGGAGAAACCCCAGATCACCTCCTGCTCTGTCTGTTCTTCTCTTGATGCTATTGTCCTGGAGGGATGCAGAGTCCTTGAACCTGGCCCTCCAAACGTACATAAGCAGCCTGTTCAATAAAACAAATTATGCACTTTTTCACATTTGCCAGTTTTTTGATTCCAGAAAGGCTGTGGGACTCTTTCTCACTGTCTCCTGTGCCCCCACCACTTTGTGGCCCTCTCCTCATGGAAACACGATTCCCCACAACTGCACCCTGCCTCCCAGCTTGTCAGAGGGGAGTGACCCACAAAGACACAGGTATTTGTGAGGATCCTGTGCCCCAGCAGAAAGCCACGGACAGGGATCTGGCCTCCTGAGTCACTCAGCTCTAATTCAAAGCCTAAACTGGGGACTCTGAACATTGCTGTATGACTTTCTGAGTCACCTGGGCTGGAGGGGCCTGATTTTCCGTTCTAGGAATGGATGTAGTGCAGCCTCCATTTTCAGGGCTGACATTCATGATGGATCTAGTTCCCCCAACTGCACCCCAGGAAGGAGAGGCCCATCCATCCCACTGGTTAGAAACCCAGCCCAGGAGAGTTTTGAAACACCGCATCGCTGTCAGGTCCAGCATCCCTGCAGAGTGGCCCCTGCCCCTGAATGAGCCCCTTACCTGGTCCTTCCCTGCCCCAACATGACCACACCCCAGGTGGTGATGGGGAAGGCAGGGAGTGCAGTGAGGGGTGGAGGGAGTAGAACCCTTTGCTCTGGAGTGAGGGTTCCTGGGGAGACCACAGAGCATGGCACACACCACCCCCACCCTATACCCCAAACTGTTAGCCCCGCCAACACAGGGGCCTCTCTGCGCCCTCTCACCGTGGCTGTCCTGTAAGATCGCACCCAACACGGCATCTGGCACCCCTGCCCTACCTCCCGTCTTGGGACAGACTCTGTCTTCTTGGATACTGCCCAGAAGCGCGAACTCAAGGCCGGCAGCAGGCCTGGCGGATCTGCACTTCAGGTGCCCAAACTGGCCAGCTGTGCGTGCCTGGGCTCAGTCATCTATCTTATCCACCGGTAGCCTGGGTCCACGACCGGTGCAAGCGGAGGCCGCTGAGCCCAGGCTGAGCCCCGCACATGGACAGGTGATGGTACCCCGCTGCCCCGCTGCCCCGCTGCCCCGCCCACTGGTGGCAGCACCGCCCCAGCCTCCGGCCGGTGCCACCTGCAAGTCAGGACTTCCGCGCGGCCCCGCCCTCCCCGGCCCCGCCCAGCTGTCCCATAAGCCTCCCCCACCCCCGTACTGGCCGCGCCCTGGCTCCCATTGGTCCCTCAAGTTCTGCCATCGCACATCTAGACTAGGGAGGACACATGACGCAAACGCTAGGGGAGGGCCCCGCTGCGTTGCCATGGTTACAGGCGCCGCGCTCCGCGCGGGCTGGCGTGCACTTCTGGGTTGGGGAGCGGGCTCCGGGAGTGTGTAGCTGCCAGGGACCAGGCGGTGCTTGCTGCTGGGGATTATGGCTTGCTTGGCTGGGCGACTAGTTCTGTCCTGGTCAGTCGGCGGCTGACATCCTGTCTGGGCGGCGTCCCACAGACGGTAAACGTACGTCCGCGCCGTCGGCGGGGCCGGTGGACATGATCCGGGGTGGGATCGGGGTTGTGGTGATGGCCGGGGAAGGCTGTGGCGCCAGGGAGCGTGTTGGGGCGGGGCGGGGCAGGGCTTGGGCACAGCCTCAAGCTTTCCTCCCCCTCAGGCCCTGGGGCTGGGGCCACGAGCCTGGGTCGCCCTTGGTGTCCGCTGCCTCCCAGAACCCCCTGGGAAGGGCAGGCGGAGGACCCATCTTAGATGAAGTGGGGCCTTACCCAGGTTTTAAAGAGCCCCAGAATCAGATGTTGGAATGGGGTTTTTTATCAGCCTTTTTTATCTGCAGGGAAATTTCAGTTCCATCCAGATGTTGGTTCCTTCAGTCAACCTCAGGAATAAGACACAAGGGTTAGTGCCGATAAGCAGTTATCTAGGGCTTGACCCAAAATAAACTATGCGGGGTGTAGGGATGGTAGATGGGACACTCTCTCTTGAAGTTAGCAGTCTTCTGGGATTAGAGGACCCAACTGAGGATTACATCCTCATCTGCAGTAATGGAGGTTGTGAGAAACACACAGAGAAGGGAGGGGTGTGGTGGCAGTAACTCATTACAGAATCCAGGACCCTTTCCTGGCTCTTGTGTAGAAGAGTCTCACCTTGGTTAGGACAGCAGTTATCAAACTGTATCCAAGGCCCCTGAGGTGCAAGATCATTTTCATAGAAACGCTGGGATGTTACCTGCCTTTTGCACACTCTTGCTCTCCCGAGTTCCTGTGGGGTTTTCCAGGGAAAACCTGTCCTGTGATATCACAAAACAGGGAATGCAGAGGCAGATAGGAGAATTCAGCTCTCACCAGTCCAAAAGAGATTTGCAGAATTTAAAATCACTGCTATTCTTCTCACTAATGATTTTTGTTTTGAAAAATAGAATTATATTTTGTTTAAGAGTATTAATGGTAACATACAGTAGGTTGTTAGTATTTTTAAGTGAATTCATACACTTTTTCTAACTTCTTATTCAACCTCTAACACAGGAAATATTGATAGGTTTAACTCACATAAATAGCAGCTTTTTGGAGTTCTCAGTAATTGTTAAGAGTGTATAGGGTCCTGTAGAACAAGAAGTTTGAGAGCCCCTGGAGAACGGGTGCTCAGGTGCTAGTCAGGTGCTTAGTGGTGTTAGACGGATGCCAAGATGTCTTCTGCAACTGCTCCCGGACTTGAAGTAATTGGCCACATGGAGATGGGTGGGCAGTGCCTCCACTTTACAAACCAGAAGCTGATGAATGTGTCTGGAGTCTAGGCCATGGGCTGTGCAGGGATTCCCGTTATATCTCTTCTAAGCAGGAATTCCTGTGCAGAGTCCTGGCCCTGAAGACCCACTCTCCTTTGCTCCCTGCCAGGTACCTTCTGTGTGACTTCAACCCTACAAAGGGCTTCAGCCTCCGTAGGAACGTCTGCATCCACATTGCCTTCCTCCTGAAGACCCTGCTGAAGATGGAGGAGCCGGTACTGGTGCTATCCCCTTGGGGCCAACTCTACCACTGGCAGAGCCCCGACATCAACCAGGTCTGGATTCCCTGGTCCGACTCCTTTGACCTCCCACGTCTCAACAGAAACATCCCTGACATTGAGTATGAGCAGTTCATTGCAGGTGAGGTGGTGGTCATTTAACTGGGGCCAGGTGGTCGTTGTTCTGGTTCCGATCTGAACATCGGGCCATCTTACTTTGGGCTTGTCGGTCTGCTTAGGGGCCCTGCTCATGTTTCCCACACTGCAGGTGAATTTGGTTTTTCCATAGTTTTTTCGGGAAATCAATTTGAAATGTGTGAGCTCTATGTCCCCTCACCTGTGAAAACCCTGGCCTCCTGGTGAAATGGAGCTGTGACAAGGAGGCCACTGCCACAGTGGCCTGTCCCAGAAGGACTCGCTCCCTGAGCAGTCAGGGCTGTTCTTACCTGTAGGAAAACACGATGTGTGTGTAGCATGGGCCACGTGCTGGGGAAGATATGTAACTGCCCATACAGTATAATTTGGTCCTGCTCAAGCTACCCATTTTAAGTTTTGTAAGAGGGAAGTGTTCAAGATTTTCTTTGAATAAAGGTATTTAGTGCTTATCAATATTTTTTAAATTGAAATGTGGTTGATTTACAATGTTTTGCTAGTTTCAGGTATACAGCATAGTGATTCAGTTGTACATATACATAGTCTATTCTTTTTCAGGTTCTTTTCCATTATAGGTTGCAAGATACTGAATATTGTTCCCTGTGTTCTACAGTGAATCCTTGTCGTTTGTCTGTTTTACATATAGTAATTTGTATCTGTTGATCCCAAACTCCTAAGTTTGGTTTATAAGTCTGTGAGTCTGTTTTGTTTTATAAATAAGTTCATTTGTATCATTTTTTTAAAATTCCACATATAAATGATATCATATCTTACTTGTCTTTGTCTGACTTATTTCACTTAGTGAGATAATCTCCAGTTCCATCCAAGTTTCTGTAAATGGCCTTATTTCCTTCTTTGTTATGACTGAGTAATATTCTGTTATATCTAAATACCATATCTTTATCCAGTCATCTGTCAGTGGACGTTTAGGTTGCTTCTATGTCTTGGCCATTGTAAACAGTGCTCCTGTGAACATTGGGGTGCAGGTATCTTTTGGAATGAAGGTTCCCTCTGGATATATGCCCAGGAGTGGGATTGCTGGATTAGGTGATAAGTCTTTTTTTTTTTTTTTTTGTCTTTTGAGGAATCTCCATACTGTTTTCCACAGTGGCTGCACCAAACTACATTCCCACCAACAATGTTGGAGGGTTTCTTTTTCTCCACAGCCTCTCCAGCATTTATGGTTTGTGGACTTTTGAATGATGGCCATTCTGAGAGGTGTGAGATGATAACTTATTGGAGTTTTGAGCTGCATTTCTCTGATAATTGAGCGATACTGAGCATTATTTTTATATGCCTATTGGCCATTTGTGTATCTTCATTGGAGAATTGCTTGTTTAGTTGTTCTGCCCATTTTTGGATTTGGTTGTTTATTTTTTTTCTTATTAAGTTGTATGAACTATTTATATAGTCTAGAAATTAAGCCATGTTCAGTCTCATCTTTTGCAAATATTTTCTCCCACTCCATATGTTGTCTTTTAGTTTTGCTTATGGTTTCCATTGCTGTGCAAAAGTTTATACGTTTAATTAGGTCTCATTTGTTTATTTTGGCTTTTATTTCTGTTGCTTTGGTTGCTTAGATTTCCCTAGGAAAACATTGCTTATATGTATGTCAAATAATATTTTGATTATGTTTTCTTGTGAGAAGTTTATAGTGTCTTGTCTAATGTTTAAGCCTTTAAGCCATTTTGAGTTTGATTCTTTTTGGTTTTTTGCAACTCTATTGTATGCTTTTGATTTGTGGTTACCTTATTTTTCAACTATATCAACCCATTACTATACCTATTTCCTTTAGACTGATAATCACGTAGGCTTCAGTACATCCTAAGAATAATGAAGAAAAAAAAAGAAAGAAAAAATCTATATTTTCTTGCTCCCCTCTCCCATTCCCACCTTTTTCTATTTTGATGTGCTTTTCTTTTTTACATCTTCATGTTTATTCTCTTGTAACTCGTTTTTGCATTTCCAACTATGGGTTTCCTGTTTCTATAGCATCCTGCTTCCTTTCTGTTTACAATAGAACCTTGTAATGTCTCTGTTAGGTTCAATATTGGTGAGTTATCTCCCCTCCTCCCTCCCTCCCATGCCTCTGAATCCTCAGCCCAGGAAAGCTAAACCATTCTATCCTTCATCGGTTCTGGGAAAGCAGTCTTCAGAGTGGGAAAAAACATTGAAAAATAATACACTGTGAGTTGCTTTCTACCCTTGCCCAGAGATGAGAAACATGAAGTTGGAGGAAAAAAGTTGGAGGTGGGGATCACAAAGTCTTTTCTCCTTTTGCTACTGAAGAAATTATTGCTTTTGTAATTAATGATGATGCCCTTTAAATTGGTGAGATCGAGATTCCACAGCTTCAGCGCCTGTGAATAACCAGCCAGGAGAAAGCTCTCCAGGGCTCCTGAAGTGAGAAAGGCAGCCCCTCTGAGCACCTTTTGTTCTGTATTCTTCCTGCCTCCACATGGGTTCGCTAGGCACCGTGCAGGACGTTGCAGTTACCCGAGGTGGAGGACTGGGGGAACCCTGCTGTGTGGCGAGCCACAGGAGCCCTCACTTGAAGGACAAAGTGAAGAGTAGTGGGGCGGCATAGGAAGAGAGGATTGTTGAGAACCAAGATGTGTCCTGGAGTCCAGCAGGCGAGGCTGGCGGGGCAGATGGGGCCCTAGGGCATGGGCAGCCCTTGAGGAATCTAGAGCAAAGATATGAACCAAGAGGCTGGAATAGTGTGGGGGTACAGCGCCCCCTGGAGGCCGCCGGGGCAGTGCATCTAGCCCAGGGGGAGCGGGCACTTCCCCAAAGCTGGGTTGACATGTCACAAACACCTCACTGGGGACTGAGAGTCACTGAGTTATTTTTAAATTTTTGCCCCTCTTCCTGGAAAAAAAAAACTGCTGCCTGTTAAATAGCCTGTGTCGTTAGTGAGAGTTAAAGACATGAAGCAAGATTGCCTCAAAAGTCATCCATTGTGTAGTTGTTAATAAAGGTCAAATGCAAACTTGAATATATGTAACATTCATCAGAGGATTTTAAAATCCTTTAAAATAAAAATTCTTGCTGCCTTTGTTCTTCATTTCAGGGTTCACTCGGTGATAATAATAGCAACCAAAGCAACAGCAAACCCTTACAGAGCTCTGTCCTGCTGTTCCAGGAACGCTGTGTTCACGACAACAGAATGAGTTGGCACCAGTATGAGTTCCACTTTACAGGTAAGGACATTCACTAACCACATGGCTAGTAAATGGCAGAGCTGGGACTTGAACCCAAGCTGTCTGGCCCCAGAGCCCCCTCTCAGCCCCTTCACTGCAGCTCATCACTTGGCATGCCTGACACAGGCCAGCATTTAAGAGCAGTGTGACCTTGGCCAAGGCTGCTTCACTGCTTGGTCTCTTTCCTCATCTGTAGAATGGGGGTGTGGGCAGTGAACTCTGTGAGCTCAGTCATCACCTCCTCCAGCTCTGACATTCCACAGCTTTGAGTTTAGTAAGTATCCGAGCCCATGCATGGCCCACGCATGGGCTGGCGCTTTGCTAGGCCCTGGGTTATGGAGCAAAGAAAGATCAGCCTGCTTCTCCGAGGAGCCTGTGTCCCTCCACGGGAAGCAGCTGAGAGGCCCAGGCTCCCTCACTGGCGGTTGGGGGCTGGGCAGGAATGTCTGATAGGAGAAGATGGAGGCAGAGCCCCTCCGGGAACAGTGGTAGCCACACAGCTCTCAGAAGCGGTAGCGTCTGTCCAGGCTGCTGAGAGGGGAGTCCTCATGAGGCCAGTAGCCCCCCCAACCTAAGCTCTCAGGAGAAAGATCCATCCATCTCTGCAGTGTCATCATACAGCTAGTCAATCCTCATCACTGTGCCTCTGTGCTTCATTGTTCTGGGGCCTCTCTTCCCCCTACACCCTGAAGAATCTTCTCCCTCTCTTCTCTGAGTGTCCCCTCACTTCACCCGTGGTCCCTGCTTCCTGGGAAACCATTTCTGGAGTTGACGCTTTGCCCCCTCACACACCCCCGTTTGATCAGGAGCCTGGGTTGACCTCCTTGTGCTCACTTTCCACCTTCAGATCATTGCTCCTCCTCTCTTGGGAGCACCTGGAAAACCCAGATCCTTTCCTAGCACTGCCTGCCACCCTGGCCTCCCTGCTCATCTGCCTCAGTCAGGATCACCTGGACCACCAGCTGTGTATTGCCTCACCTCTTACCATCAAGACGTCAAACTTGATTCTCCCTCCACCACCCAGTATGGTCATTTTAGGGTCTTCTCCGTCAGCCTGAGCCAGTCACCCCCCATTCACCTTACCCCCGGGCTCATACCCGGGCGTGTCTCCACCACAGCTCCAGCCTCTCTCCTTTAAGTGCCTACCTCTAGCCGTCCGGCTGCTTCTCCATCAGTCTCCCTGGCCCTCCTTCACCCTCACTGGGGCATCAAGTGCTGACTCCTCTGCTTTCCTGCCTGTCCACGTTCCTCTTACTACCACTTCCCCATCTTCCAGCTCTGCATCCACAGTCAGCACTCTCTTTATGACAAACAAAACTCCCTTGACCCTTGATCTTTTTAGTTCCTCACCAGGACGACTTCCATCTCGGCTCACCCAGCTCTATTTGTTCTGAGCCTGCAGGCAGCAGGCTCTCCCAGCACAGATTTCTAAGACTACAAATCAATGCCCACCATGTTGCCACTGCCAGACAATCCTCCAGGATTTCTCTAGTGAACACATTTCCCCACTTATCACTCAGTGGTGTAAACATTCTCTGCTCTCTGCACACCTCTTAGCTGCCCTCTGTCTCTTCCCTGACTCCCAGCAGATGGCCTTGCCTCCTGCTTCAGAGAGAATGACATGTTACTGGAAAGGAACTCGCTCACCTGCAGCAAATCTGCTCACCTCACCTTTTATCTGTCCCTCTCCCACCTGGACTCTAGCTGTAGTTGTTCTTAATTTAGTGAGTTTAGTTGACATATATATACACAGTTAAAAGCTTAGCACACTATAGGCTACCTTCTTGGGCTTACTTTTTCAATTTAACATAGAGTGTATGATGCATCCACTTCGTTGCATGTACCTGCAGTTCATTTGTTTTAACTGATCTTAAATGTTGTGTGTGTGAAAGTAACACAAGGCAAGTGTAAGCCAGGATTCAGGATGCTGGTTACTTCCTGTGAGAAGAGGCCAAGGGCAGGATAGGGAAAGAGGACACAGTATGTCACTGTCAATAGTCCTGTTCTGATGCTGGGTGATACGTTCAGAAAGGTTTCTTATAATATTTATTTTAATACATAAATGCCTCTGACAGGCACCTAAGATGAGAATGTGTCATGAGCCACGACATACAATGGGTAATATTACATCATTATTGTTATGTAATCTTGTTATTAAATATATTAATCATAATCTTACATTATGTGTTATGTGTTATATATTATATAGATTCATGAGTTATATATTATGTATATAAACACCTACATATGTATTATATACTATCTGCTAATAAACAGAACATAATATGCTAGTATATCTACCATTATGTATTATTTAATAAATAATAACATACTATATCCTGTTATATGACATGGCACATAATCTTTAATGAAATAAGAAATCTGTCACAATATGTAATGGTAATTAATAAAATTAAATAAAAACTCCCTCAGCCTTTAACGCTGACACCACTCCAGCTGTCACTGTCTTTTCTCTTCCCTTTCATGGTCGAGGTCCTCACAGTGCTATCCGTTCCGCCTTTCATCTCCTTATCCTGAACCTTCCTCCTCCTCCCTTCGCATGCTGGCTTCTGCCCCGTGGCCCCTCTAGTCACCAGCGGCCTCTGGGGCACTGATTTGTGGTCACAGTCTCAGGCCCCAGCTCACCTGCCAGTCCACCACCTCTGCCACTGCTGGTGGGGCGGGGTGGGGGGCAGAGTGCACCTCTTGTCCTGGAAGAGAACACAGCACAGACTCAGTGACCAGCAGCAGGTGTGGCCGGGACCTGCAGGACTGAGGGGAGAGCCAGGCTGTCTGCATCCAGATCTGGGGCACTTGGAGTGTGAAGAAGCCCAATCCTCACTGCCCCTGAAATGAGGAAAACACCCTCAGGTAAGTTAAAGTGCTTATGACCTAGGTCTGTTGGCTGGAAAGGACAAACGGGCCCCTAAGGGGAGGGTAGTTGATGTTCCAGGCCCCACCAAGGCCCTAAGTGCTGGCGGGGAACCAGGCTGGACTCTCTACTGGACCCAGTTCCCCCTCGGGGGTGGGGCCTTCGGGAACAAGCAGAAAGCCCTCGGTCTCTGGGGGAAATGGGGCAGTGTGGCAGCATCGCTTAAGCGAGTCAAGTGAAGTCAGGGCATGTGGGATCCGTTTTTATGGCCGCATCGAGCCTCAGCAGAAGCCACAGCAGGTGTGGATTCCTGTCTCTCCAGCTGTCATCCTCGTGTCTGAGTGCCAGGCTTCAGACCCGATCCCCTGGGGTACTAAGACAATTATAGACAGAGGAGGCTGGGGGAGGCCTCAAGAGGGCGGTACTGGCCTTCCTGTCGACACGATTACACAAAGATCAAACAATCCATTGATGGGAAGAAAATAAGAACCATGGTCACATCTGGACCCCAAGATTAGACGTGGTACATGGGTGACAAGTATCAACAATCCAGTGAGGTTTTGGCCAGAGCTAGAGCCCAGGGCAGCAAGCCGGGGAGTGGCACAAAGGAGCATCATTGTGCAGAGGCTGGACTGGGGGCCTGCAGGCTCCTCCCAGGAGAAGACTCAGTGTTTGGGAGGTGGCTAACATGCCTTCTTTGTGTCACCAGCAAGTGATGCCACCTTCAGAAAATCAGCTGTAATCCTGATCCGGATCAGCCCTGGGTGATGTGATAAAGGCTCCTACAAGAGGGGGCACCAGATGGACAGTGAACCAACCAACAGGCTGATGAGTTTGCCGCCTGTGTTCATCATGCTTTCATTGCCAAGAATAAGGAGAGAGTTGAATGGCTCACCATGAAGATTTTAACAACTTGAGAGGGATCCGTGTCTCACTGCATTTCAGTACCACCTGGAGGAATTCAGGCAATGTTTAGACCCAGTGGAGGCTGACGGCCTCTCAGTTCCTCATCAACCTGGCAAACCCAAGCAACCCTCTATGGTCAGACCTTGGCAAGTGCCTTCCCTTGTTCTAAAAAAACCCTTCCCACCCACGCCTGTAGTAAGCTTTTGTTTTTTTAATTAATGGGAATGATGATACCTTACAGCCTCCTCAGACATTTCCTTAGGACTTCTGCCCTTAGACCCCGGCAAGGGGGCCCACTGCCCTGGGTCCTGCACTACAGAGTGTCCCCCTGGCCCTGACACTTCCTTTGGCCACGCCCTCCATGGGGGGAGTCAGCAGGGCCAAGGGGACACGGTCATTGTCTCCATCCCATGCTCTGGAAACCCAGGGACCAGAATGCCCTGCCTCAGCAGCCCCTGATCCATTTCTAGTGCCTGCACTGGCTCTCCCCGGAGTTCAGATACCCAGAACTCACAGAGAGGCCAAAGGGCAGCTGTTTGCATGGAGGGTATAGGCAGAGCCCAGATGTGAAGTCTGAGTGTCCCCCTGGGCACATCCAAGGCCCCTTGTGGCAAGGGATGGACCCAGCATTGGGAAGAAAAGCGTCAGACTAGTGATCAGAGACTGGGAATCAGCTCTCCCCACATGCTCACTTTCTTTGCAGGACTCCCCTGGGTCTGGGAATTCTCATTTTGAACCTGGTCTTCCCCCTTAAAATGAATGTATATTTGTAAAGGCAGGACTTTAGAACCTACTGCACTTAAAATGTTTAGATATATAGGATGTGAGCTCCCAGGTATGCTCTGGCCCTGCACTTCCAAAGGTCCAGAGCAGTTATGTTGGCTCTACTGAGACTGAAATTGGCAAAGGCCGTCTCCAGAGAGGAGGGGCTCCTGCTTAACGCTCCAAAGTCAGGATCTTCTGAGCGGATAAAACGATGGACACAGAGACCCTCAATTGTAAATTGATTTAGAGTAACGCCAAAGGTGCGTATGACGTGTGTGTGCACACATATGCACCTGGGGAACTGTGTGGTACATGACTGTGAGTGTGTGTGTGGCTGTGCGCGTGTGCGCCTGGGGATGTATGTGGTTGTGTGTATGCTACGTGTGTGTGTCCGCCTAAGGACATGTGTGGTTGTGTGTATGGTATGTGTGTGTGTGGTACATGAGTCCATGTGTGTGTGTGTGTGGGGATGTTTGTGGAGCACAGCCAGTGTGTCTGCACGTGTGTTTGTGTGTACGTGCATGCATTAGTTTTAACAGTAGAAGCTGTCCTTTAGAATTCTGAAGTATTAAAAATTGTATGTTGTCCTTCACTGTATAATTCAAAATTAAAATAATCTCCAATCACCAGAAATTTATCCCCCCCCAGATTCTGATTTTTTTTTTCATATTGATTATGTCTTCATTTTACTGATGAAACTGTAGCTTAGAGATGTTAACTGACTGACTCAAGGGCATGGAGCTTGCGAGCCCAGGGCCAGGACACAGTCCAAGCCACGCTGCTCCAGAGGCCTGGAGCCCTGATCACGATCACGTGTGGCCTCTTGGTGAGGGAACAGATTCTGATGGGCTGTGGCCAGCGTGCAGGCTGCCCAAGCCGGGGACTCGTGAAGCTGGGCAGAGAGTACCAGACAGAAGACAAGAGTGAAGGGCTGCTCAGAAGTCAGTTAGATTCCTAGGTCTTGGATGAGGAAGGAGGCTCACTGCTCATCCTTGATCCCTTTGCTGGTGGCCGAAAGGGACCAAGGCCCATGAGAGCACTTCTGGGAGCTGCCTGCCAACACCTGGGAAAGGACTGCTCAGGACTGGCTCTGCAGTAGGAGCAGAGGAAGGAAATGCCGCCTCCTGGTGGACATTCTTGGTGATGGCAGTAGGAGGCCTAGCAGCCTTGCTATGGAGGTGGCAGGACAGGGTCCTAGTGGATGATCGTTTTCACCTGTCTTAAAAATCATTGCTTCATATATTGTATCCATCTTGTGGTTTATTTTAGGATGGTAAATATGGTCTCTGTTACTCCATATTAGCTGGATTGATTAATTTTTTTATTGTTAATTTTCTCGTCAATGATTTGGAAGTTATATTGCCTTTTAATGCAAATTCTCTCTAAATTTTTATAAATCATCTCTAAGTTCATAACTTTACATGTAATTGGACCAGTATTCCTATAACAGTCTCAAAAATGAAATAATCTATTAGATCCGGTTCCTCAATAATGATAAATTTAGCATCTTTTACCTCTCTTCCCTTCCAGATTGTGTGTGTGTGTGTGTGTGTGTGTTTGTGTGTGTGTATTTGTGTCCTCCAGTTACTACTTTTTAGACAGTTGCTCTCAGTTTGTTACATTAACAATGAAAATGTAGGTATAAACTTCTTGGATTTCATTGCTCACTACCACTATTTAATCCCATGTCTTTCCCACTTTTGAGTTATTTACTTATTGGGATTTTGAAATCAACTGGACACATGATTGGCTAAGTTTTTTTGAGCAGTGGACTTGGAACCCTTACATGACTATATGCAGCTTTATGTTCTTCTCCTCAACAACTCTCAGCGTGTTGTTGATGGACCAAGCCTTGTTTTAAAATATGGCATTGTTTTTCATCACCAAAAAAAAAAAAAGAGAAAAGCTTTCTTTATTTAAAGTGCTGTCTTTTTATGACTGGCTAGACTTGTCTGGTTGATAGAGATTTCCTTAAACTTCCTCCTTCTTTCCGCCATATCTCGGATTCCTTGAGATGCATGTTTTTACCATTTCTCAGATGGGCTTCCACTTTGACTTCTGCTTTAATCCATCACCCTACTCTTTTCCTTCATGCTTATTCCTGAAAAAGTGAGCTCTCTATCAGATTAAAGATGGTTCCCATCAGAGATGTGTGGCTCCCTTTCCAAAGGTCCAAAGAAGAGGAAAGGAAAGATTCCTGTTTTTGGTGGTTACATTGTCAGCTTAGAGATCTAGTTATCTGTGTGGCTGCAGTGGAATGTGCAATATTGGCTCAGAGTTTCCTTCTTCTGGATTACTAGGGGAGCCGCATTAGCTGGGGTCACGGTGCTGTGGCTGTTATCAGGATCCCAGAGCTGAGGCTGCCCCTTTTCCTCCTTGTTATTTTGATCTTGCAAACAGGGTCCCAGCTGTGTGAACCCTGCACCTGATGGCCAGGATTGCCCCCCACGTGACATGTCTCCAGTTCCTCGGCATCCCTCACTATCAGCTAGCTCCAGTAAGGGTACGAGCTGGCTTCCACTGTGGTCCTTCATCCTTCCTCTCCAGGTAGGCCCTCCTTTCCCACTAGTTGGCCTTATACCTTCTCTCCTGTGCTACATAAGCTGAAGGAATTCCTCAGCGTTTCCAGCAGGTAGATGGCTCTCTTCTATGTTTGGACCCCTTCAGTGCTTGCAGTGGAAATTTAGGAGGTGGAAAGGAAAAGCTTGGGGGTTCTCCGTATCTAGGGGCTCCCTATCCAGCAGATTCAACTAACTGTGGATTGAAAATATTTGGGAAAGAACAGAAAGTTTCAAAAAGCAACATTTGAATTTGCCATACACTGGCGACTACTTACATAGCATTCATGTTTTATTAGATACCATGAATAATCTAGAGATGATTTAAAGTACACAGGAGGACTCAGCGAAAGAGAATGTGACAACGAATGTATGTGTATATTCTTGTATAACTGAAAAATTGTGTTCTACACTGGAATTTGATGCAACATTGTAAAATGACTATAACGCAATAAAAAATGTTTGTATGTATATATATATATATATATATATATATAAAACGTACATGGGAGGGTGCACATAAGTTCCATGCGAGTCCTATGCCATTTTATACAAGAGGTGTCAGCATCCATGGATGTTGACATCTTGGGAAGTGTCCTGGAACCAGTGCCCCATGGTTACCAAGGGATGACTGGAAGTCCAGGCTCCTTATCCCAGCCTGTCAGGTCGCCAAGTGGTCTGAATGCTGCCTGTACCACACTCTCCTGTTCACTCTCCTCCAGCCCTGCCAGACTGCCCTCTGATTCTTGAATAGACCACACACACTGCACTTCATGTCTGGCCCCTAGAAATACCCATTACTTTCTGAGAATGGCTCTGCTTTAATAAAACGGGCTGCATTGTCACTAGAGAAGACAGTGTGGAGGTTTCTTTAAAAACTGAAAATGGACTAAACTCATGATCCAGCCTTCCCACTCCCAGGCATGTGTCAGGAGAAAACTCTAATTCAAAAAGTCACATGCACCTCGATGCTCACAGTAGCACTATTTATAATAGCCAGGACAAGGCAACAACCCAAATGTCCACAGACAGGTGACTGGATAAAGAAGTAGTAGTATGTTTATACAAAGGAATACTACTCAGCCATTAAAAGGAACAAAATAATGCCATTTGCAGCAACATGGATGTATGTAGAGATAGTCATTCTAAGTAAAGTGAGCCAGAAAAAGAGAAAAATGCCATATGATATCACTTATATGTGGAATCTAAAAAACGACACTAATGAACTTAAATTACAAAAGAGAAACAGACCCACAAACATAGAGAAAAAAACTTATGGTTACCAGGGAGAGAAGGGGATGGGAAAGGATAAATATGGGAATTCAACAATGCCCCTCTTGAGGAGTAATGGAAATGTTAGCTATCTTGATTGTGGTGATGGTTTTCTGGATGTAGACATCTATCAAATTCATCAAATAGTACATGTGAAATATGCGTAATTTACTGTACATGAATCATACCACAATAAAGATGCCTGTAAAAAAAAAAAAAGAAAGAAAAGATTGGCAGAATTTTGTCCTAAGTCTTTATGTGTCTTCAGTGAGTGGGTTTTCAAGTTTCTGGTCTGCCATATCTTCTGAACCTGAAGTGCCCTCCTTCCCTTTTCTTTGATAAACTGTCAGTAGGTGGCATTTATTCTCGTGGCTTCAAATGCTCTGTGTCCACTGGTTAACTGTCAAATCTTTTCCAGCATGGACATCCCATTTCAGTCCCAGAAATATACTTATAATTGACAAGTAGACGTTCCCACTTCATTAGCCCATAAAAATCTCAAGCTCTGTATGTTTGGATTTACACTCGCTCAGAACTAGGTTTACTTCTTCAAACAATGGCATTACTATCCCATCTGTTTTCCGTGCCATACATCTGGGGGTTTTCCTTTATTTTCCCACTCCCTCAACCCCCGTCAGTACTACAATTCTATTCCTTAATGTCCCCCAACAAAGTCCCTGCTCCTCGCTCCCAACTGCATTAATCCACACCCCTTGCTAGTCTCCCCAGACCCCTAGCTAGTCTCCCCAGTTCACTTCTTTAGAGTGACCAATCCACTTTTCTCACTTTTAATGACTAATCTGTCATTCTACTCCTTAAAACCCCAAAGAATTCCCCGCTGCGTATGTGAGGAAGTCCACGCTCCCTGACTTAACGTCACACCTTCTCATCACCTAGTTGCTGCTTTTTTCAGCCTCAGCTTCCGTTACTTCCTCACAGCCTCTAGCCTCACTGACCTTCCTTCCCTAAGTGCAAAGTGCTCTTAGACACGATCAGACCTCTGCACGAGACACACAAACTACCAAGAATCCCATTCCCACCATGCACTCTACTGGTCTAGAGATTTCGTGGAATCATTCATATGTCAGTGCAGGAGGCATTTCCTCTCTGGCACCCTCCCTACCTTCTAGAACCCTGCCCCAGGCAGTGCAAGAGCCCCTCTGAACATACAGTATACATGATGCCAAGTGACTCATCACATTGTTTTGAAAACCTATTTGAATTTGTCTCTTCCACGACACACTGTGATCTCCTTGAGGGATGGGGGGCTGTGTGGTATTTGTCTAGACAGCTAATGTCTGGCACAGACCCCGGGCCATCGGAAACAGTCTGCTGACTCATCAAGAATTGTTGTCTTTGCGATGTAAGAATGACTACATGATCTCTGATCTTACATCATCCGGCAAGGGTCAAAATAGTTTCACATACAACTACACAGGCAAATTATGTGTATTATTTTCCTCTTTGTGAGCCCGACATCATAGGCATCCTGGAACATAAGTGTCACTCTAAGCTTTCTGTCCCCTAGGCTGTCACGTCCAGCTTCAACATATTTTTTAGAAGTTGTAGGGATATGTGTACATCACCCCGTCTTAGAGCAAATGGCGCTTCAGCCTGACCCAGTTTAATGTCCATATGAAAATCAGAAATCTTCCAAACTGAAGCCTGAAGAAACATTTCTCATCTCTCCTTCCAGTCTGTCTGCCATCTGCATTCCACATCCCCACTGCTCACCTGCGTCAGACCACCTTCCATCTAGAAACATTTACGGTGGGACACTTGGATGAGAACTAATTATAGCAGTCATGAAAGTGGTCCCATGAACGTAGGCTCTGCACAACAAGGGTGCTTTGACCGGAGGCCGCAGCTGTGGCCTACAGGGTCTTTTCACGTGTTCTGCCTGGCTTCCCTGCAGATGTTCGGCAGAAAATCAAGCCTGCAGTTAAAGTCTTAGAAGGCCCAAGAAATCCATAAAAATGGAGTGAGATTCATCTCCTTGGGAATATTTTTGGAAACAATCCACTAATAGGAAGAAGAGCTTTAAGAGGTTCGTTTCAGAGCAGATGATGTCCAACTGCAGGTGGGTCAGATTTGTCATTGTTGCTCGCTAGTTGGCTTTCTGCTGCTTCTAACATGCCTCTGTTTAGGGAAGTGGCCTGAGTTGGCCCTCAGAGCAGAAAGGTGAGCTGGGCCTGGCGACAGCCAAGCTCCTCTGCTATGTAGTAACCCGCTGAGAAGGAAGGGATGGCCCAGGGATTCCTCTGACTCTCTCTCCCTCAGTTATAAACTCTGAAGGGAAAATGGAACAAAAAAACTTAATTCAATACGGTATTGTCAATGTATAAAAATAATTGTCTGAGGAGGGGAGGGTATATTTCAAGGGGTAGAGTATGTGCTGGATTCAATTCCCAGTACCTTAATGTAAAAAAAAAAAATAAGAAAAACTCTGTTTTAAAAAGAAAAAGAACACAGAAGAAAAGAGATGTCAAACAATCCAAATTAAAAAGAAAAAATAATTTAATAAAAGTAACCAAATCGGTCTTTTTCTAGATAAGGAGTTTGGGATTAACAACTATATTAACTAATTATTATATTAATATTTATAAATATTAACTAATATTTATAAAATAAATAACCAAATCCCAGGTTCTTAGTAACGTAGTTCAACCTGAATCCTTTCTTTTTAACCCTAAGCAACCCGTGGAAGCCTCTGAAATTCTCATCTTATAAAAGAATTCATTTAAAGGCGGTTTGAAATTTACTGGTTAAAACAGTTATTTGTGGTTCCATGAATATAGGTCTATTAAGAAAGATAGACAATAAACCAGTAAGTAAATAAATATATTATGTGCTGCCAGGTGGTAATAATTGCCACAAAGAAACATAAAGCATATTAGGGGAGAAAATGATTGAATAGTGAATAAGTGCATGCTATTTTAAATAATGTGGTCAGATAAGTCCTCTCTGAGAGTAAAATAATTTGAACAAAGTCCTGAATGAAGCAAAAGAATAAGCCACGTAAGTAACAGACAAAAAAAGCCTCCCAGGCCAGGAGAAGTGTAAGTACGAGACTTGGAGTTACAAACACAGCTGTCCTGGTGGGGACCATCTGGGTGGTGAAGATGGGCTGGAGCAGAACGGTGAGAACTGAGGCTGCAGAGACGGGTGAGGGCCTGGATCACACAGGGCCTTGGTAGGGACTCTGGATATTCTTCTGAATAAAGTGAAAAATCACGAGAGTATTTTTTAAAGGGGAACAACTTGATCTGATTCATACTTTAATATGACCGTTGTGGGTAACATATGGGGAATAAGCAATGGAAGTAGGGCAAGGTAAGCTGATGGGAAGCCAGTGGGAAGAGTGCTGCTGACCTGGAGAGAGACACCAAAGTTGGGCTGGGATGATGGCGGGAGACGGGCTGAAAGCGGGAAACAACTTGACAATAATGTTCATAGGCCTTAATACTCGAGCTGGACACAGACACAGAGTGGTTCAGGGTGATGGGTATGTGATATTTGGGGCTGAGTCACAGCTTTTGTGCAGGGATCTGACAGGAGAATAAAGTGTGGATGTTGATGTCGGTAAGAAGAGTTCGTGGATGTTGAATTCCCCCTAGAGTCGCGTCTGTTTCTCTGTACATGACGTCAGCAGAGCAGGGATGGGTGTTCCTACTTCTGCAGAGAATTGCGTGTCCTCCTCATCGACTAATTCGAGAGGCCGACCTGCCCATCCAATTGCAACATCTTGAATCTGCTTCTTTCTATCCAGGAGGAGATTTCCAACTAAGATGCCAATCAAAAATTCCCGTGTCCAGGGTTAGAGATTTGTGCCTTTGGGAGGATCTCAGAGATGCCTCCACAGAGGCTCGGTGTGCTCTCTCTCCCTCAGAGAACACAGTTACCTTCAGTCCGCTGGGTCTCAGCAGAGAAGTTTTCACAAATAGCCCCTCTCAGGCCCTGGGGACCAACCTCCCGCTTGGCCGAGCTCTGAAAATGAACACGAGTTCCGGGCAAAGGGCCTTCTCCAGGGGGCCATCTGGCAGATTACATGAGGACAGTGTACAAAAGAGTGGGAGGGTTGATGATATAAATGGATTTTAATTTTTGCTCTGAATCTGATTCTGTCCTTCTGTTTTGTTAAGGAAGTGTTCTTAGGCCAGACATGATTCTCCTTTTTCTTTCTATTTGATCATCCAAGAGGTTTAGATAGGGTATTTGTTTTAGGGTAAGAAACTTAAAAAAAAAAAACAACCTTACAAATACTGTCTTGTTGGGCATTTGGCCAAGACAACCAGTAAATTCTCCCAGCAGTATTGAACCCCCTTGTTTCTCCAGGGGGTCTCCAAATGTATACATGTTCCAAATCTGACCCAAAACCAATGAGCCTTTTCTTTTTTTTTAATCACTTCACCATGGACAAAAGATGTCACTAAAGAAGGTGAGAAAAGAGCAGGTCCCCATCATCCAGAGTCCTTCCCAAAGAGCCCACAGAATTAAAGAGGAAATGAATGAGAGAAATGGTTTGTTGATACACAAGCAAGAGCCAACCAGAAAAGTAACTACCATGATAAATGGTGAAAGTTAAAGGCTTTTTTATCAACCTAACTTAATAGGGCAAAGGGAGAGGAGAGAATTGGCTTCCATGACAGGTTTTCTTCTACATATAATGAATCATAGGTATCTTCAGCTTAAAGTGCTTTTGTATTAACTGTGGGTTCCATCTGACTTTACATTCCTCGAACATTGTTCTTGTCTTTCAAGATTCACTCATGTATTTTGAGCCCCTGGATTTTCCACGTGAATTTTAGATTGATTGTCAATTCCTGCAAAACACCATCTGGGATTTGGGTAGGCATTCTTTGAATCCTTAGATCTATTCGTGGATTATTGTCACCTTAGTAGAATTAAGCCTTCTGCTCCATGAATATGGGATTATTTTCTGTGAATATAGGTCTTAATTTCTCTCAACAGAATCTCTTATCTATTGTAGTCTTCAGTGTCCAACTCTGGTACTTCTTCCTCACATCTATTGGATGCTGCGTCAGAACAGACACGACCTCCTGGAGAACGTCTACTGCCACGAAGCTGACATGGAACTGAGTCCTGAGAAGGCTTTAAATTCTTTTAAAAATAGGATTAATGTACTTTAGTTACTCCATAGATGAGTAATGAATGGGTTACTTTAACATAGGATTTTAATCCTTTTATAATCAGTAGAGCAATACAGACACATTACAAAAAATTGAAATATTACCTAAAATAGAAGAGAAGAGATTTTTAAATCCCACCCACAGAGGTGACTGTCATGAATGATTTGGTGCTTATCTCTCAGTCTCTGTGTCTCTCAGTCTGTCTCTCTCCATCTCTGTCTCTCACACACTCACAATCAGATTCATTACATCTATATTGATTTCACACACATGTGGTCGTGCAGATGGGACCCTGGATGCAGACGGTGGGTCTGCATACTTCCACCCTGAGGCCTCCCTTGACAGTGGGTAGAGACCAGGCACCCACTTTTCCAACTGCACAGCATTCATTCATCTACGTGAACCAGAATGAATGGACCCCATCCCCTCTCCATTTACCTTAGTGTTGCTTTAATTCCACATGTGTTGACCAGTGCTGTTATGAACACCCTTGAAAAGACATCTTTGAATAGGTGTGCAAGGACTTTAGTGGGATGAACCCTAAGGAACCTGGGGAAGGGGTGCACCTGTGGCCCTTTGATGAATGCTGCACCTTATTCTCCCGGAGAGGAGCATATGTCCATTCTTCCCTCCAGGGGATCTGCTGGAGCCTCTGCCTGCTCAAAGTGTCACCAGGGCTGGTTGTCACCTGATTAAAGACTTGCCAGTGTGATGGTGACAAGTGTTGTTTCAATAGTGTATCCATCTGCATGTGTCCTCACCTGAGAGATCAAGCATCTCTAACAGACACAGGCCACCTGCACTACCTCTCATTGGAACTGCCCATGTTTGTTCTGTTTCTGTTTAGAACACTGGGTTTCGAGAGGGTTTTGGGCTACAGGGATGTGAAAACTTTCTCCAACTTTGGGTTATGTGGAACGTTTTTTACAGGTTGTGTTTTGTCTTTCTAGCTGTTTTTCTGGGCTTTTGCTTGTTTTTTGATTTGTTTAGTTTTGTTTTTGCCACAGGAAGAGCTAAAAATCTCCTTTCTATCTTCTGGCTGTGGTGTCACAGGATGAACAGCAGTGTCTACCATGAGATTATGCACAGAGTTACTAAAAGGGCTTCATTTTGTACATCACATCTTTAATCCCCCTGGATTTCCCTTTCAAATAATAAAAATGCTACTTCAAGTGAAAACAAACAAACAAATAAATCACCAGCCCCAGCTTAAAACATGTGGGCAGGCACAAAAAGCCACCTTTCATAGTTTCATTGACAGAAATACCCAGAAGAGATAAAGATACCCAGAGAGAAAGAGGACTTGGGGTTGTCAGGGGATGGGGGAGGGAGAAAGGAGAGTGTGCACTCTGGATCCAGGGTTTTACTTTGAGGAAAGAAATAGTGTGAAAGTAGATGGTAGTGATGGTCACACATTATGTGAATGCACCTAATGCTCCTGAAATGCACAATTTAAAAGGGAAAAAGTCTATATTTTATTACAGGAAACTTTAAATAGAAAAAGGAAATGTGAAACAAACAAAGGAAATTAAAGAAAAACCAAACAAAAAAATCTCCAGCAGAAGGGACGTCAAGTTTGGGAGGGGGAGGGAAATGATGTTGGGATTTTGGAGAAGATTTTGGAGAAGAAGGTGTGGGTGGGTGCAGAGGGGGCTTTGCCCCAGATGGTGGTGATGCCTGAACTGGTTTTCCGTTGTCCAGCAGTCCAGGTGAAGATGCAGGTTCAGGAAGAGCTGCAGGAGCGGCAGGAGGGAGTTCGCAGTCTCCTGCTGGATCCAGATCATCATTTTTTGGGTCTCTGACATCTTCCCCTGCCCCTGCCTGCTCTGTAACTGTTGGATGTGGAGAGAGTTTTAAGTCTTGTGGAAGTGCTCATGCTGTGAGAGAGGAAACATTTACCCACGTGCCTCCCTTTCCATGTGCCTCTTCAAGGATAGAAATCTTCCCAGAGCTTTCCAGACAGCTCCCACCCAGAAAGTGCTCACAGGATGTGACTGAATTCTTCCAGACAGGTGGTCTGAGGCCATTCTTTGCTCTGGTCCCAACAGTAGCCTCTGGGGACACCTCCCTGTGTGGCCCAACCCTCGCCCCTCCCTCACCTACACACATGCACCAGCCCTGCCCTTCTCACCTTTGGGCTCTGCTTCGGGGGCTCCTGGTCCTCCACCTGACTTGCAGCGAGGTGGGCACGGTGCTCCAGGTCAGCCACGGGTGGGTCCCTGGTGAGAACCCTGGGTGATGTCTAGGTCGGAGGCCTGCCCCATTCATTTCTGGGCCATTGTGGTGGGGACCCTCCCATAACCAGACTCACCTGGAGCCTACACTGGCCCTCAGAAGTGTGGCACACCAGCTTTTCAGTTGGGGAGCTGGTGTGGGTGTTCTTATTCATTGGCTCCAGTTCAATATGTGGTGTCTGGCTCTGCAATGACAGTGACCTGCAGCTGACCCAGCCTGGAAGTCTCAGAGCCCTGCCCGGCCAGGAACACTCCTACTTCTGTCCACTCGACCCTCTACTGCGAGATCAGACTGGGACCTTGTTCAGTTCAGACAGTCACCCAGGAGGGAAGAGACACACCCAGAGAGCATGGGCTCCACCTCGGGCAGCAGGACCCTACCCTGGCTCCCCACATCCCAGCCAGCCAGCTTTGATCTGGGCTGTGGATGTGACCGGTCCCCCAGGCCTCTGACCTGCTCTTGCTTGATTCAGAAACCCATCCCCAACATCACTGCCCCACCTCCACCAGCCAGGAAGGGGCTGTGGGGCTACCTGTGTGGGATGTGAGTGGTGGCCTGGCCTGGGTGGGCCTGCCCTGGGCCTCCCTGTGTTACCTTTGGGTCTCTCTGGCCAAAAGGCCAGAGGCGCCTTGGGTGAGACCTGACCCAGCGCCGGCAGCGTTGGTACAGCCCCTCGCTGTGGGCTTTCCGGAGGCCGTGGCCTCGTGCTGTTGGGACGCAGCAGTACATGCCTTTGTCTCCAACCAAGTGAGCTGAGTAGGGGCTTCTCTACTGAGTGTGTGCCTGGTGACCTCGATTCCAAGTTCTGTTGGGCTCTATTGCCAGGGAAGTGAGGTCACTTCCTGGGGTCCCCTTATCCAAGCTTCCTCCTTACACAAAGCTCCCCAAGGGCCTTTCTGTGCTGCTGATCTCTCATTTCCCAACCCATGCCATGTCCACGGACAGTGACAACATCTCAGTGCCCCCATAGCCCTGGGGAGGCCTGGATGCAGCCAGGGCCACAGCTCTAAGGACACAGCTGGGTTCACACTCGGCTCCCCCAACTCAGCAGTGCTGTCACCCTTGACAAGCCACGTGTCTCTCAGGGTCTCCCCAATCCCCCATCAGCACAGTGGGGATCATTCTGGCCCCTGCTTCCTAGAGAAACCATCCTGTATCTAGACCAAGAAACACGTACTGCATCTTTCACCCCCACGTGCTGGCATCACAGGGAGCCCGTGTACAGACTCAGCAAGGGAAGTACCCCATAGAGGGCTGGCGGAGTGCAGAGCACATGCCACACAGACAAGGGTCTGCCCTGGGTTCTGGAGAAAGTCATCCTCTTTGCTGCTGCTTCCCAGGTCCCGGTCGGGGGATTGAAATTAAATACGACTCTGACATTATCCGCTCTGTCCTACAACCTCCAAGGTCATTCTGTGATGTTGATCTACAGGCCCAGTGTCCCATTTCGACCTCTGGGGTGGGCTGCCCCACAATGGCTCCCTGTTTTTTTTGCCTACTGGTGACATGTCCTTGTGTGATCGGCACACCCTCCCCTGGAGGGTGGATGGACACTGGGACCGGGTTCTGACCATACAGACTGACTTGTGAAAATGTGCGTGAGTTCCATTCATTCCCAGCTCCAGTGTTTATTTTCTCTGTCTCTCAGTGCCTCTCTGTCTTGTCTCTATCTCTGTTTCTCTGTCTCCCTCTGCTTCTCTGTGTTTCAGTCAGTCTGTCTCTTTTCCTGGGTATATGTGTGTATTTATTTATGTGTATATGTGTGTATATATTTATGTGTATATATGTGTATTTATGTGTGTGTATTGTTAGGGCCCAGGTAAGGTCACTTCTGAAAATGTCTTGATGAAATATTGATTATTTTGAATTCATGTTACTGAAGAAAAATTATCTTTGAAAATTGTGCAAGAACTTTGGTGGGATCTACTCTAAGGATCAGCACTGCTAGGGAAGGGATGCACCTGTGTCACTTTGATGTGTCCTGCAACCTGTTCCCCCAGAGAGGAGCGTACATTTGTTCTTCCCTCCAGGGGACCTGCTGGGGCCTCTGTCTGCTCACAATGTCACCAGGGCTGGTTGTCACCAGGCTAAAGACCTGCCAGTGTGATGGGGGCCAATGCTGTCTCTGCAGTCTGTCCATCTGCCCGTGTCCTCACCTCAGAGGTCGAGCATCTCTAGCACACACTGGCCACCTGCACTGCCTCTCATTGGAACTGCCCATGTGTGTTTTATTTCTTTTCAGAACTCTGGGCTTCAAAAGGTTTTTGGACCACAGGGATGTGAAGCTTTTCTCCGACCTTGGGTCATGAGGAACACTTTTTCCAGGTTGTAGTATGTCTTTCCATCTGTCTTTCTTGGCCTTTGTTTTCTGGTTTAGTTTGGTTTATTTTCCCACAGGAAGAGCTAAGCATCTTCCTTCTGGCTTTGGTTTCACATTTAGAAGTGCCGTGCCTACCCTGAGATTATGCAAAGAGTTACTAAAAGAGCTTCATTTGGTACGTCTCATCTTTAATCCATCTGGACTTTCCTCTCAAAATACAAAATGCTAACTCACATAAAAACAAACAAAGTAATTCACCCGTCCCTGCTTAAGATATGTGGGCAGACAAAAAAAAAAAAGCCACCTTTTATATGATTTCATTGATAGGGTACCTCCAGGATAGGTAAAGACACAGAGAGAAAGGGAATGAGGGCTTGTCATGGGCTGGGGGATGGAGGACGTGGGATGCGCTGTGGATACAAGCTTTTACTTTGAGGAAGGAAATAGTCTGAAACCAGTGGTGTTGGTCTCACAGCATTGTGAATGCCCTTAATGCTCCTTAAAATTTCACAATTTAAAATGGGAAAAGGCTAAACTGTATTCTTATAAGCTTAAAACATAAATATAGAATATACTATAATAGAAAAGAAAAAATCTGACTCCATATAATATCTGCTCTTTTGGCTTTAACCCTGTGCCCTCTTTTCCAGGCTTAGTCTTACTAGCTCTGCACCTTTTGTAAAACAATGTTGCCTTTAGCCTGAAATATACAGGAAAGCCTATTTTCAAGGCTTTGATCTTTAAGGATATTAACACTTTTGCACTTATATAAAGGCAAGTTGCAGAATAGAAAATAACTTTTGTTTTGTTAGAGGTTTTACAGAGGCACTATGACCCGATTCACGTAGACAGCTGCAGACCAAGAGAATGACAGACTAATATCTTGAAGAACCATTATCCCCAAGTCAGAATTCAGTCTCCTTTTCTACTAAAAAGGGGAGGGGCTGTGGTTGGTTGTTGCAAACTTCTTGGTGTAGGGTTCCTTTGTTTTTGGAACCCTTTGCAGCTGTCCACGTGGGTCAGATCATGGTGTTCCTGTAAAACCTGCAACAAAACAAATTTTTTCTATTCTGCAACTTGTTATCTTTATAGGAGGGCAAAAGTGTTAATATCCGTTAAGGTCAGAGCTTTGAGCATAGGCTCTCCTGTTTATTTCAGGGTAAGGGCAACATTGTTTTACAAAAGGTGCAGAGCTAGCAAGACTAAGCCTAGAAAACAGGACACAGGCTTAAAGGAAAAGGAACAGATCCAATATGGAGTCAGATTTGTTCTTCTCTATTACAGTGACTTTTGGTGAGAGCTAAGAGTATGATTCCTGGGTGGGTCCTCCACCGTCCCAGGCTGGAGTTCAGTCAGGATCCCTGCCATATTCACCATGACTTTGGACCTGATCTCCCGCAGAGAAAGTAACAATTATTGGATTAAAATTACCTGTCAAAGTCCCTTCAATTGCCGGCAAACTATAACACAGCAGGGGATGTCTCATTGGCCAGTCAACTGCCAGGCTCCCCGATGCAAGGGACCAGCGTCGCGGCGGGCTCCAAGGTGGCCTGGCCAATACACCTGCCTACATTCCTCTCCAGCATTGGCTTCCTAACGTCTACACTTTCAAAGCTCCTGTCCCTCTTCCCTCTGGCCTGATGTGAATTAACAAGATTCCTGCACCCACCTGGGCTAAGCCCAGGCCATGCACACTGCCCACCATCTGCTGTCTACCCCTGGGCTCAAGTGCATCCTCTGAACTCTCCCACCCCCAAAGGTCCACGTGCCCAGTGACTCCGCCCTAGGGATTCAGATCACCATCAGGACCATCAACCACCCAAGGCCCACAGACCAGTGGCGGGCAGCCTGGGATCACCCTGACCCATCGGGTCAGTTGAGGCACAGGGCACAGGGATCAGGGTGCCAAGGCAGGAATTGGAACCGTCTTCAGCCCATCCTGCCTCGCCCTGCAGCCTCAGACATTAAATGTGAAGGTGCACACTAGGCTGGATCCCCCACTGGTGGCAGTAGTCATCATTACTAGAGCCTGGATATCCCCACCCCAACCACAGGGTGAGGGGTGAGGGAGTGAGCTCAGGGTATGGGTGCACTCAGAGTGAAGGAGATCCCATGGTGAGGGGGTACAGGTTGAGGGGTGTGGGGCCTGCTCAGAGTGGAACTGACCTGGCTGAGAGTTGAGGGGGACAATCTCAGGATGTTGGGGGTCCTGTGGTGAGGCATGAGGGGTAAGCTTGGGGGTGTAAGGGTCATAGGTTAGGACCTAGCAGGATGGAGCGTTGGGGCAGGGACCTCGGTGTGAGGAGAAGGAGCCCTGTCTTCAAGGTCTGGTGGGAGACTGGACATGGCTGGGGGTGGGAGGGTAGTAATAGGGAGGGGAAGGTGAGCAGGGGAAGTGAGGCTGGTGTGGTGTGGCCTGGCCCCGGGAGGTCGTGGTTCTGGTTCAGTGCCAGGACCCAGTCGGTGGCTGGATGGGGGCTTTGGGGATAGAGACCTGGCGGGACGAGGAGGAGGGCCCCCACCTGGCTCTTCCTGGCCCCAGGGGCCATGTCCGGTACAGCAGGAGCCCCACCCGAGCAGTTTGCACTGCGGGCGGGAGGAGGAGGGGCGCGCATGTGCAGACACACAGACGCGTGGACGCCATAACCCGCCCTGAGTGTGTGGAAGCTGGTGGGAGCCGGTTGCTCCTGGACCAGCTCCTGGAAGAGGAACACAGCCTGGGTTCTGGGCCGCTACTTTCCCTTGGCTCTGCTGCCGCTGACAGGAAGGTAAGGGGGCCCTGGTGGGGACACGCTGCTCGAGGAATTGGCAGGTAATGCCTGGGCTGTGCAGCTGGGGAGGCGCACAGGGAGGGGTGAGGAGGTGAGGTCCACGCCGCGCATCCCGTTAGGACCCTGAGGTGGTTCCCGGCTGCCGCCGGGATTCGTGGTGCCCCCTTCATTATTAGTTCCTGAATTCCATGTTTTTGCCGTTGCTGATACCCGGGTTTAGGAGAGCAGTTACAGCCCCGGGAGGTGGGAGGGCGCCGGACGGCCCAGGAGCATCTCCAACTGGCCCTCAGACAATGGCCTGCTCCTTGGAGGTGGGTGCGGTGCGGCCGCAGGGCCTCAGATGGGATAGGGGCTGCCCCATGAGAGCCCCTGGATTTGCTCTAATCCCCCCGTGGTCTGACCTTGGGGGCAGCCTCTAAAGCCCTCAGTTCGTGGGATTAAGGTTACAGGTCAGTCTGCTGGGAGGCGGGCACGGTGTGGTCAGTGTGCCGGGGTGGCTGCAGCAACAGTAGGAAATGGTAGCAAACACCCGTGCTCTCACAAGGCAGCCCCAATCCCGCCATCACAGTCACCGCCATTCCCTGACAGCACAGCACCCGCCTTCCAGGAGCAGGCTGACCTGTAACCTGACTTCCACGAAACTAGGGCAGCAGAGGCCAAGCCCAGGACATGCACTGGGGAGTTTGAAGCAAATCCACAGGCTCCCAGGGGCAGACCCCATAACCTGCCGCTGTCTTCGACCACACCGCGCCCTCCACCAGGGAGCAGGCTGACTTGGGGACCATGCGTGGGGCAGCAGAGGCCGAGCCCAGGACAGGCCATGGGGGAGATGAGGGAAAACCGACAAGCTTGCCAGGTCGCTGCCAATCTCCCCGCCGCTGCCCCAGGTTCTCGGATCATTTGTTTTCAAGTCAGTGGGTTTCTGAGAGGCAGGCGCGGTGCAATCAGGAGGCTGGAGCTGTGGGGAGGGGTACTGCCCCAGGTGGAGCAGCTGAACATGCTCCCGTCTCCCCCAGGGCCAGTCCTGGGAATGGCCTCTGCTGCCCCATGTTCGCAGGGCGCATGTCATGTCTGCCCGTCCCTGGGAGGAGGGCTCAGTGCACTCGGGGCAGCCTCAGTGGCTGACAAGGATTTTAGAAGTGGGCTCTAGCCCAGCATAACTAACTCCTTTCTTCTCTTGCTTCCTCAGTTGGTGGCTGTATCGGCTTTTTCATTATAGGTTATTGCTGGATAATGAACATTGGTTTCTGTGCTATACAGAAGAAAATTTATTTAAAATCTATTTTTATATATAGTGGCTAACATTTGTAAATCGCAAATTCCCGAATTTATCCCTTCCCATCCCCTTTCCTTGGTAACCTTAAGATTGTTTACTAAGTCTGCAGGTCTGTTTCTGTTTTTTAGATGAGTTCACAGTGTTTTATTTTTTTCTTTTTTTAGGTTGTGCATATGAGTGATACATCATTTGATATTTTTTTGTTTCTGTCTCCCTTCACTTAGAATGACGATCTCTAGGTCCATCCATGTTGCTGCAAAGGTGTTATTTTGTCCTTTTCATGGTAGAGTAGCATTCCATTGTATAAATATACCACATCTTCTTTATCCAGTCATCAGTTGCTACATTTAGGTTGCCTCCATGTCTTGGCTATTGTATACAGTGGTGCTACGAATACTGAGGTTCAGGTATCTTTTCACATTGGAGTTCCCTCCAGTTATATACCCAGAAGTGGAATTACTGGATCATAGGGTAAGTCTACTTTTAGTTTTTTGAGGGATTTTCATGAATTACATAATGACTACACCAAACTGCATTCTTACCATCAGTGTAATAGGGCTTCCTTTTCTACACAGCCTCTAGCATTTATGATTGATGAACTTCTCAGTGATGGCCATTCTGACCAGTGTGAGCTGATACATCATTGTAGTTTTGATTTGCATTTCTTTGTTAATTAGTGATATTGAGCATTTTCTCATGTGCCTATTAGCCATTTGTGTGTCTACATTGGAGAAATGCTTGTTTAGGACTTCTACCTATTTTTGGATTGAGTTGTTTATTTTTTTGTTATTAAGTTTTATGAGCTGTTTATATATTCTGGAAATTAAGCCTTTGTTAGTCGTATCATATGCAAATATTTTCTTCCATTCATAGATTGTTGTTTGGTTTATTTATATTTGCCTTTGCTGTGCAGAAAATTATGAGTTTAATTATGTCCCATTTGTTTACTTTTGCTCTTATTTCCATTGCCTGGGTAGATTGCCCTTGGAGAATGTTGCTAAGATTTATGTCAGAGAATGTTTTGCCTATGCTTTCTTTTAGATTTATCGTGTCTTGTCCATCTACATCTTCAACCTGTACTCTAGATCTGTGCTTCAGTTTTGAATTTTGAGCTTCTTAGAGAACACCTACTCTTAGCTCATATGTCACATTCAACATGTCTAAAGCTGGTTTCATAATCTTTTTCTTGCAGCGTCTCCACTTATTCAGTGGGATAATCATTCTTCCAGTCCTGAATAGAGAAAGGCTTGGAATGGTGTTTGATTTAATCTTTCTCTCACCACCCTCCACATTTTGTCAGCATCTGGAACTGTATGTTTTCGGCTTCAAGTGTCTATTCTGATTGCTGATACTCTGATGAAGAGCTTTCATCCCTGATACTTGAATGTTTCCTTCTGTTGAACTCTTGGATATTCTGTCCCCCCCTTTCAGTTCACCTACAGTTTGACCCTCCAACATCTAGAGTCAAGTCAAAGACTTACCACAACCAGATCTCTCAGCCAGGTGGTCTCGGCCCTCCATCATTTTGGCCTTACCTTATGTGTTCCAATCATTATGTGCCTTAGCCTCCTAGAGTAACCTGTGCCTTATCAAAAGCCAGGAGTCTCCAGCTTTTTCCTATCCAGTCCTCAGTTACAACAGCTTAGAATTGCCCTGAGAACTAATTGGAGCCCCATCCCCTTCATAGAGTCTTCCCTATTTACTCCAAATACTTCTAGCTCCTCTTTGTATTCCTGCACTGTTTATGATCAGTAATGTGTAATCTTGGCTTTGAGTACTGACTTGGCACAATTCCCGGGTGGTTTCCAATGTGCCTTCTCGCTTAGCTGGTAACTGGAGAAGACTCCCTTGTTCAGCCTCCTTTATACCCTTCACCCTGCTTAGCATCGGGCAAGAGCAGGCATCTAGACAGTGCTTACCTACTTTATTTATTCACAGGGGTGCTGGTGTGGAGTATAACTAATAACTATTAATTCAGTGTTACAATTAAAAAAGAAAGCCAAGAAAATCCATAAAAATTTATCTCCATGTTCAGTTTAGCGCTCTACCTCAACAGTTTTCTTAACTTTGTGTTTATATTCACATAGTGTTCAGTGCTTGTACAGTTCCCTGAGGCAAGCAGGTGAGATGTCATTATATTTGTATTTCACGTTACATTTCATATTGGATATATTTGTGGAATGACAAAACCTTATTATATAAGTACACAGCCAGAAGCCCAGAGAGAGTAAGAGCCTAACCCAGGGTCACCTGGTTAGTTTTGGTCACAGGCCAGGACCACCGTTCACATCTTCCAGCTGATCCTTTTCCAGTGCCTTTTCATTCCAGTGCTGGGAAATGTAGCCCCATCAGCCAAATGTCCAAGTCACATTGCTGCCCACTTACGTGCCAGTGATGGCAGTGCTACAAAAAATGGCAAAAGAAAGGTCAGAAATATGAGTGGTAAAAGATATGAAATTGCTGGAAATGGATCCTCAACCTCCTCCTCCTTATTTGATTGCCTCACAATGCCCCACTCTGACAGTGCTATACATTGTTCATAACATAGTCTTTAAAATGAGACTGATCTTTTATAGGACATGCTTTTACCCTGTTCCCTTTCCTGCTATTAGTCCCGGTCAGGGACAGAAAGTTCCTGGCTGTGCTGTTTGTCACGTAGGTGGGAGGGAAAGTGGGAGAGGGAGCGGGTTGAACTGAAGCCGAGCTTTTTACAGGTCTGTTGTTCTAGGATCAGAGCAGTTCCATTCCTGCTTTCATCACTTCTCCACCTCCGAGTCCCAGCCACCCCCTCATGCCTGCTTCCCCACACACCACGTCCTGGGGTAGGACAGGTTGGTGGGTAACGCCCCCTCTGGCCACCACTCTGGAAGGTGCAGGAGTCTGCTTTAACTGTTGAGCTGTTTTGGTAATTGGGCATTTCCAGCTTTTCTAGACATCTCCTTTCCAGCTCTGAGAAATTGGAAATGTAACTTTTAGCCATACATGGACTATACTAATGTATTCAGTGGCATTAATGTGATGTTGTCTGTAAGGTGTTCTGTGACTGGATAGGAGGTTTTTTATCTCACAGGATTCTTCACACCCAATTCTAAAGGCCTATAGACTGCAGGTATAATTCAAGTTCTTACATGTCTGTAAGGTGGACATGAACATTATTTGGCAATATGACCATATGTTTATAGATTACAGTTAGTCCACCGACTTTGTATCTAATAAAAGTTTAAATTCCAAACACTTGAAGAAAATTTGCAGAACATATCTTTTTGCCTATAACTAGTTGCAAAAACTGAAAGCACAACTCTACCACAAGCCACAGTGTTCCCAGTGGAGAAAGACCTCTACTTTTACAACCTCTAAGTAATGCAGTGGTTCTTTGGGTGAGATGAGGGATGCCAGAGTATTTTGTTGGGAAACTAGAGTGGCATGGCAAGTATTCTGGGACTGGTTACAGTTGAATCCCTTCTTCCTATATCCTGGACTGATTACAGAGACAATATTTGTGTGGTACCCAGCTTCTGAATGCAAGTGTAGCAAGGAAGACAACAGAGAAAATAGAAGGGATATAAAGTAATGGAGGGACTTCATAGCAGTACAAATGGTGACTTTGACACCACCAGCTGCTGACGTGAACTTGGCAGGAATTTGTGAGAAGTGGTGGGTGTCATTGCAAGCAGGGGAGAACTGCAGCTTTTGGGGTGAACAGGCAAAGGGGAGAGCAGAGATGGTGGCCACCCAGAGGCTGAGTATTTGTGTCCTGAATGTGAAAATATCTGGTCTCCTCTTCAATTTTGCAGCCACAACTTCACATGGCTCAAGGCATTATTTCTACCAGAAAACCATAAAAAAAAAAAAAAGAAAACTCTGTTTCCTAAATTGTTTGTTCTTGATCTGAGATGATTGTCCTGTGGTGGGAGGTAAGTGAGCAATGGGGCCTATTACATCACCCCCTTTCACTGAAAATCTTCCTAGCTGCCTTTCACCCCACCCCTAGAGGTACTGTCATTCTGTTATACGTAGACCTGTAAGAAGGGCTTGCCTGAATCCTCACATGAAGAGGGACGGTTATGTGCAGTTTAAAAAAGAATTGCTTGGGTCATGTGGTCATTTGTTCCCTCCACTGGAAATCAGTATTCCAGAGCAAATAGTATGCATCTAAAGAAACTATGTTATTTCTAAGATGTCTTCAGAAGTTTTGCAGTAGGTTTAATTCTCTGCTTGGCGATAGCATCTTGATTGAAGGAGGCAGCCCTCACTAGGGGCTTTGTGTGCTTCCTGTCTAAGAATTCCATTACTAGCAATAGAGTGTTCCTAGGCAGATTTAGAAAGTTACTTGGTCTGAGAAGCCGACCTTGCCTGCAGCTGGAAATTGGCAGAAAAATCAGTTATGGAAGGAAGGCTTTAGGATTATCCTGTAGCAGAGTTCTGGGATCCAAACCCTGGGAAACCTCAGCTCTTGTAGGCTATGTTTTGTAACAATAGGCTATTGGATAATTTTAATACTGGTTATGGGATGTAGAGTTGGGAAAGACTTAAAAGTAAAAGAAATTTAAAATAGAATTTCCTGGGGAGGGTATAGTTCAAGTGGTAGAGCTCGTGATTAGCATGCACAAGGTCCTGGGCTCAATCCCCAGTACCTCCTCCAAAAATAAATAAATTTAATAACTATGCCCTGCCAAAATAAAAATAATTAAATAATACAATAATAAATAAATAAAAATATTAAAAAAGAATCTCCAAATATTTTAAAGAAGACAGTTCTCAGAATGAGAGATTTTCTGCATGAGACTAACTCTTTACAGGGGAAGCAGGGAGAAGGTGTAACTGCACTTACAGTAACTTAAAAGGTAAACCTTATTGCTCCCACTTGGCTGTTTCCTGGTGCATGTTCATTTTCCACATCTGTAGTTTTAGACATGGTGTGTCATTTTCTGGTACTCCATTCTGCTTCTGAGTGAGAGACTGACACAAAGTCACATAGCAATTGAAAAATTGTACAAAAGACTTTATTGTTAAAAATGTAGACCTGTGGCTGGGTGCTGCATTTGCAAGTGACTCTCAGTACAGAGAACGCTTAAAAGAATGCAGTGTTATTTCTTCTTTATTCCTTTAAGCCTTTGAGTAGAAGCTTTTCTTTGCAGAGTTTCTGGAGTACATCAGAAAAAACAGGAACTTAAAATAGCTTTAAGAAATCACCAGTACAGACGTTGCTTATTGTATTGTATCTGTCTTAAGTTAATTCTTTAAAGCAGGAATTTGTAAATCTCAATTTCTTAAACAAATATAAACATTCTTGACATTAATGACATTCTTTGTGGGCAGAGCTGGTTTTGCTTCCATTCTGAGCCTTCTATGATAGTTCTACCAGTCCTCAATATTTTATTTTCCCTCTGTTGTGAACTTAAGTTATTAAACTTGAAGCAGATATAAATATCATTAACTTGTTACAAATGTAGATATTCAGTGTTACATGGTCAGAAAGTTTGTGTACATCACACATATCTACATAATCCCCCCCCTTTCCAACTGTGTTCCTGATGAGAGGATGGTGGGAAATGGCATTATGGGGATATGTCTTACAGTACACAGTGTTTCCCCTGTTCCCTCGACCAGATCTGGATGTTCTTTCATCTTTCAGATTCTAGACTTACTAGCTCTTTTTCTTAAGCCAGGTGTAACTCATCCGCCTGTGCACACACACATGCATGCGCGCGCGCACACACGCACACGGCCATAGGGAGCAGCGTGCACAATCTCATTCTCCCACTCCAGGTCAAGACCCACCCACTGGGGGCAGTGTCTTGCACTCATTCATTTGTAAGTTCCCTTTAAAAACTCGCGTGATTGGGAAACAGGACTGATATCCACACCAAGTAGACAGGCCCTCAAGGGATCAGGCATCTCTCAATTAGTGTTGATTCTGGGCCTGGGGACATGAGCAAGGATAACTTCTATGGTTAATTCCAGGTTACTTTAATGTTTAAGTACCTGGGTTTCATGGCTTCCTGTACCACCTGTGTGACCCATGATTCCCACATTTATGTCTCCCGCTAGACTTTTTCTCTCCAACTCTGGACTCTTACAATCTTCTGCTGATTTGACAACTTCAGTTGGAACTCTGATATCTTAAAGCCAACATGTGTAAAATCTGAGCTCTTGGTCCCCTGAACTGGTTCTTTCTGCATCCTCCCCCATTCAGTTAGTGGAAACTTAATCTTTCCAGCTGCTTGGGTCAAAAAACTTGAAGTTATTCTGACTCTCACTGACATACCACATGAATTCTGTCAATAGATCTGGTTTAACACTGCTTTTAAAACATATCCAGAACCCAGCCACTTCTCACCATGGCTCCTGCCTCCACTGCTGTTTCCCTGCCCTGAGCCACTGTCCTCTCCTCCTACACAGCACTTCTCAGTGGCTTCCCTCCTTTCATCTCTGACCCGTTTAGACTATTCTCACCCGGCAGTCAAGTGAGCCTTTGAAAACCTAAGTTAGATTGTGTCGTCCTTCTGCAGTGCCTCCCCATTTCACTCCGGGTAAAAGCCACAGTCCTTACAACGTCCTCCAAGGCTGTACAGGATCTGCACTGACCCTTCTCTGCAGCCCCAGCCATGCCCCCATTCTGGAACATGCGAGGTGCGCACTGGCCTTGGTGATGGTTATTCCTTCCACATGGGCCTTCTCACCTCCTAGTCCTAGTTCTAACCTCAGTCCTCAGTGTGGCCTGCTCTGGTATTTAATATAACATCACCCTCATCCCATACTCTCAACTCTCTTTACCTTGTCCTTTTTTCTTTTTTCCATGGTTCCTCTTTTGTAATATGCCACCTCCTCTGCTGCTCTGTTGTGTGAATTGTCATCTCCACCCCCTGCCCCAACTAGACTCCAAGCTCCGTGAGGACAGGACTTTTGTTTTGTTTATTGATCTATTCCAAGTGCCTATACTAGTCCTGGGTACATACTTGTCAGTCAAAAATTATTTGCTGAATAAATTAAAAGAGTATTTTAAAAGTGAATCTTCATTTCAGGAACGGGTGAGGAAAGGAAGCTGCATGAAGGAAATTTGTGCAGTAAATAATGATATTTGCCTGTTGTTCTTTGTGTGATATATATATATATATGTGTTTTAGGCTTAATTTGGTATACCAGTTTCTTAATTTAATAGCTGTATTAAGGTATAACTTACAGGCCATAAAATTCACATATTATAATTGTACAAGTCAGCCATTTTAGCTATTTCTAGAGTTGTGCAACTGTGTCCTCAAAAAGTTCCCTTTTGTCTGTCCATATGCAGTTCACCCTCCCCTCAGTGGCACCCTGATTTTATTTATTTATTTATTTTTTGGGCAATCACATCTCAAAAGAAAAATTTACACTGCAGTACTAATAAAGCTTTGCAGTTTTAGAAATGACACACTTAAATATGAAATCAATTGTCATTGCTGAATGTAGGTAGCACTGTTAGACATCAGTGAGAATGGACTTGAGTGTCAGACTGGCTGCAGTCTTACCCAGCTCCAACATTTACCAAGTTACCCAAATTATTTTCTGCCTCAAGCTCTTTATCTGTTATATGGGGATAATAATAGCAGCTTACAGAGTTGTGAGGATTAAGCAAACAGAGAAACAAAATTTAGTATAGTGGCCAGTTTATGTTTGTACCTAAAATATATCCTTGCAGGTAGATAGCAAAATTCAAATCAGTTTCTAAAGTATGTGTAAAATATGGTCCAGTTCCTGCCTGGTTTTTAAATATATATGCCTACTGCAGAATGTAAAAGTAGGCTAATCTCCAACAGAAAAGATCATTTCTCAGCATTTCTTTTGAATGTAGTTGCAAAACCATTTTTACTAAATTTTCTGTGCAAATCTCTCACAGCTTTGACACCAGGGAGGTAATTATCTACTTTTTGTTAAAATCATGCTGACCATCAGAAAGTGTTCTGAATTATATTTTAGCCTTTATGTTGGGAAATACTGTGAGACTTCCTCTAAATGAATGGGGGTGACATTCATTGTAGCTCTTGTAGCCTGATAAGCCTGCACTAAATTATCTTTTTTTAACTTTTAATTAAAGTAATTAATTAATTTTTTGCAAAGGGTGGTAATTAGGTTTTTGTTTATTTATTTTATTTTTAGAAGAAGTACTGGGGATTGAACCCAGGCCCTTGTGCATGCTAAGAATATGCTCTTTCACTTGAGCTATACCCTCCCCACTAAATTATCTTTAATAAAGTCTTTTTCTCTGTTTTGTTATTTTCTTTTATGTACAGATGCACAAAGCAGGGTCATCAGAAGCCTCTCAATTCCAAAGATGATAATAGTGAAAAACATTGCACACTGACAGTGAATCCTTGGCATATGAGGAAAGATTGTTAAGTCCTGAATGAATTAAGAAGGTATTGTTACATTAACATACATGTAACCATGGCTCTCTTACCTTTATTTTTCACTTTATAATGAAGGTACTCCCCACCCATCAAGGTTGCTTTGTTTGATATAGGGAATATCTAAAGCCTTTTCTGCAAGTTTTTAAAATAAGTAAGAGTAGGTAATTTATCAGAAGTGTGAATGGTGTAATCTACTCTGTCTAGTATGGTAGCCACCAGCCACATGTGGCTATTGTGAATTGAGATGTTCTATAAGTGGAAAATACATAATAGATTTACAAGATTTCGTACAACAAAAATAATGTAAAATATTTATTAATGTTTTAAAAGTGTTAATCACACTTTTGAAATGATAGTATATTGGATATTTTGGGATAAATATAATTATTACTGGAATTAATTTCACTTGTTCCTTTTTATTTTCTAAATGGGATTACTGGAAAATTGTGACTTGCACTATGTTTCTGTTGACAGTGCTGGCTTCTAACTTATTGCAAGTAATATGAAAAGAAAACTTTGATCAAAATTTTGTAATTGAGTAGTTGATTTAAATCATATTAGTTTCAGGTGTACAACACAGAGGCTCAATATTTTTATAGATTATATTCCATTTAAAGTCACCATAAAATGATGGCTATATTTCCCTGTGCTGTATGATACAGCTCTGTAACCTATCTATTTTATACGTAGTACTTTTTACCTCTCAATCCCCTAACCCCTTCCTGCCTCCCCTCTCATCCTTCTCCCATTGGTAACCACCAGTTTGTTCTGTGTACCTGTGAGTCTATTTCTGTTTTATTATACTCATTATTATTTTTATTTTTTAGATATACATATAAGTTAATACATAGAATATTTGTTTTCCTTTCTCTGACTTATTTCACTTAGCATAATACCCTGTAGGTCCATCCATGTTATTGCAAATGGCATTATTTTATTTTTTATGTCTGAGCAGTATTCCATTGTGTGTGTGTGTGTGCTCATGTGTATATATGTGTGTGTATATATATATATATATATGTGTATATATGTATATATATATACATATATATATATAATATACCACATCATCTTTATCCAGTCATCTGTCAGTGAACATTTGAGTTGTTTCAGTGTCTTGGCTATTGTAAATAGTGCTGATGTGAACATTGGGGTGCATGTGTCTTTTTGAATTATATTTTACTCCAGACATATACCCATGAATGGGATAGCTGGATCACATGGAAGTCTATTTTAAGTTTTTTAAGGAACCTCTATACTGTCCTCCATAGTGGCTGCACCAATTTACATTCCCACCAACCGAATAGGAGGGTTCCTTTTTTTCTTAAAAGGTCAAAAATTCTCTACATTTATATACTTTCCTTACAGTTTAGGACACAACTTGGCAAAAGCCATATAAAATTTAATAGCAGTAAATACAGTATTTTCTTAAATGGCCATGCATTATGGATAGATATGTTATTGATGAGTTGGTTCCCTATTTTTGTAGATGCAGAAATTTTTACAGCTTCACAGACATTTCAGTCTTGCAAAAAGAAAAATATCTTTGCATTTTGCTGAAATTGTCCAGGTGGCTTTATCGAATTTGGTCCAGGCCTGCAGAGGTTAATACACATCCAAACCTGAACCATTTGAATGTCTGCAAGATTTTAAGAGTCTAGAATGTCAGATCTGTACTATAAATCTGGTGAATGACATCAGTGAGTGGACTCAAGAAAACTATATTTGAGTGCAAAACTTTCATAAGCTAAAAAAGGCTTTGAAATTGTGTCAAAGCCAGAGACTTTGGTGCACCACATATGGCCACAAACCCATGGGGACAACCACAGGCCTTCTAGAGTGCCAAGGAAATTCCATGTGAGGAGTCCAGCACTCACAGGAATCCAACAAGTCCCTGTCAGCCAGAGCACCTTCATTGCTACTGTGCTGTTTTGAGCAAATATCTTTTCATCAGGTTCAAATTGGTTTGTTGTTATTTTTTAGCCTAGAAATAATCAAACAACTTCTTGTTCCCTTGGTGAAAGTAAAAGCCTAACATTTTCTGATTTCTTTTGACAGAGAAAACATGACCTTTGAATCTAACCTCATCTGTGAAGGTCTGCAGCTGTGAGCAACCAGATCAGTGTCAGTCCCCTTGCAGCCATTGGCTGGGAGCCTGCATGTTACCTGGAATGATATTTGAAACATATCACCCTAGCCGTGCCTTCGCTGTGGGCTGGGAGGCGAGTCAGTCAGAATCTGCATTATGGAATGTATGTTTCAGATCCAAAGCTAGGAGATTTTTTTTAATAGCCAGAGAATGTAGCCATTAATATATCTATTAATGTATTTATGCAAGAACCTTTTTAAAAATTCTTTTATTACAAAAATTAACCCCCCCAAAATTGAAAATGAAAGAACAGTGGAATTAAAAATCATCTGCACCTTAATTATACATAAAGAATCTTAAAATCCTTCTAAACATTTTTTGTTCAAATGTAGATATTTTTCCCTTCCAAAAAGTAAAATTATTATTTCACATTTTTTGCTTTTTCCTTTTATTATATATTCCATATCAATAAATATAATTCTTTTAAATCCCTTTTAATGGCTGTTTAACACTATATTGAACAGATATGTAAATAGTCCTAGGTTTCAGAAATTTAAAAAATTGTCATTACAATACCACTGCAAAGAATATTTTGGTGTTTCTATTTTTAGTTACTAATTTGGACTACAAATTAACAAGTTTGCTTTTCATCTAAAACATTGGTTATTTTATTAATGAACTCTAAGGATTTTACATAACTTTTCAGTAATTTCAACAAAGAAATTATCTTTAAGGCAAAAATGTATGATGGTTTGCAAATCTATTTTTATTATATATTCACTTTTACCAGTGTCATATGTGTGTGTGTGTTTGCATAAGTGCTTTAACTACCAGCAATGTAAGAAATATCTGTGTACTAAAAATGTGAAAATAGTTTCCTGGTTTGTGCTTTCATTCTCCCAATATAGGTTTTGGATGACAAGCTTGTATTTGCAAAAGTACACACCCTGTGGGAGGTGCTCTGTACATACGCTGAGATACTGCACATAAAATTGCCTCTGAAGCCAAATAATCTGAAAACTCGATCCTCAGCCTTTGATAATTTCAGCTGTTTTATGAAAGTCCTCCAAGTGGATGAAAGTATCATCAAGCCGGAGCAAGAGTTTTTCATTGCCCTATTTGAGAAGAGCTACTTGAATGACTTTTATATTGAGGATAGAGATGCATTCTTCAATCCAGCCACCAGAAGCCACATTGTAAGTCTAAACAGAGTTTAGCTGCTGTCTTGGGGGTGATTTAGAACCTGCTGTTGAATTATCACTATTTTGGTTTGTTTGGTTTGGTTTGGTTTTTAAAAGCTGCCCATAAAAAGGAAAAAAGGGAAAGAAAAGAAATATGACTACAGATTCCTGTTAGGATAGTAAACAGTGGCTGGTTAGTTACCCTGTATAAACCACACACTCTCTTAGAATCTTTTTAGGTTTACTTCATCCTTTCTCAGGTGAAGTATCAAATAAGGGACAGTGTTAAAAAAAAATTCGGGATTAACAGGCTTGTGAGCTCCGGGATCTGCAAGGTAGCTTTCCCTCCCCATGGTGTAAGTCAAATGGCAGAAATGAAATAAAGCACCTCATGTATCCTCTGATGTTAACAGGAAAAGGCTAATCTTCTTGACCTTGTTTCTTCCTGGGTAAAATTAAGATAATGTGTCAGGAGGCGACAAGCTCATTTAGGGCAGGAACTATGTTGTCGTGTTCACTGCTGAATCCCAGGAACCGGGAAGGCTGAGTTTAACGAGTGAGTGAATGAATGAACTGTAGTTCCCCCAGAGTTACCATGTGGGGCAGTGCGGATTAGCAGCTAAGAGCATAGACTCGAGAGGGGAGGGTACAGCTCAAGTAATGGGGTGCATGCTTAGCACGCGTAAGTTCCTGTGTTCAGCCCCCAACACCTCCTCTAAAATAGACAAATAACCCTAATTACGTCCCCACGCCCCACCAGAATTACCTTATTATCTCCCCACCACCAAAAAAAAAAAAAAAAAAGAGAGAGAAATGGCCAAGAGCGTAGACTCAGGCTGGAACGCTTGTGCTGGTTTCTCGCTGTTGACCTTGTAAAAGTCATTTAGCCTCTGTGTTTATCAAGCTCCTCATCAATAAAGTGGGGATAATAATAGTACCCACCTCATAGAGTTGCTATGGGGATTAATGAATCTGTCAATGTTAGAACTGCCCTGGTTAATAATAAGTACTATGCATCTGTCAGATCTTTTCATAATTACTGACAGATGTTATTATCAATCAAAGAAGTATTAGTTATTTGTAAGGGAAATGCATGTTAGACCATTTCATTTATCATTTTCTGTAATTCAGGCCTTTTCCCTCTGAAATACCATTTTCTGTCTGTGCACTAGAAAGCCAAATGGCTTTCCAAATTTCATCTGTCTGGGTTCTTGTCATGATGGCAATACTTCAGAATGTTGACATTTTTTAGGGACTCCGTCTGAGATGACAGCAACCCCTCAAATTCAGGAGCACTTCTCTAACTGGTAACATCTTGCATGAAATGAAGATTTTAAAATGTAACTGCTTCAGATGCTTAATGATGCCATAAATGCAAGGATGTTATATCTAAGCTCTTTAAATAGATCCTGTCATTGAAATAAAGGAAATACTATATTATAGCGCTCTATGACTTTGTTATCTTTTCTATACATTTATCTGACTCTCTAAGACCAAAGAAAGCAAAGACTGAGATTGATCATTACTACTGTGTGGTACACGTATTTGTGGATGAAGACAATACTGAAATGCACTGTTTAAGATATTAAAATGGACACTAAACAGCTGCTTGATGCACATGCATGAACAGAACAGGGAGCTGGGTGCAGGGAGAAGACACTGAGCTTCCTGGATAAGAGACCCAGCATAGCAGTCCAGCCCAGGAGTCCACATGTTTTATATATATGTCCCAGCAAAATTAGCAGTGAGAATCTGAAATGAACTTTGGGGACACTTGCAAACAGCTGTCATGATTACTAGTGTGGGACACCAGGATTCTACAGTGTTTAGTTGGCATCTGTGCACAACCAGTTCTTTTCCACTAAAGCCTCTTGTAATTGCTGGTCCCACATCCAGGCTGAGGAATCATCTCATGTGGTGTTTGGGAGGGAGGTAAGTGGAGTCAGGACCCATGTTAAGGCTGGGTGGGTACTAATCTGGTTCTAGTACAGGAGAAAGGAAGGTAGGTCAGGTGGGAAGGAGAATGACTGAATTTAAATTTTTTTTCTTCAGTAAGCTAAATATATAACATCATGTCAAGTTTCTTCATTGTTTATATTCCATGTGCTTTCACCGAATATCTACTGAATTGTGGGGACAAAAAAGCCTGGGTTTTAGAATTGAACCTGCCCCTAACCAGCCAGAGTCCAGGTTCCTCTGGGTGTCCAAGGAGGGGCTGGACCGTCAGGTGTCCCTCCACTGCAGCAGTTTGGGCACTTGGGTGGCCTAGTTTTTTTTGCTGTGGAAGACTGGCCCGGTTGTAAGACATTAACCATCTGCAAAGCTCTCACCAGGTACCCACGGGGTCCCAGGACTGTAACATCCAAGCGTTCCTTTACACCCACGTTTGCAAATGACCCTCAAGGGGTTAGTATTAATCCTGGGTGAGAATTATGAAAAATTATATAGTATGTCCATCCCTTCTGGCAAGTGAGGGCCCCTTATTTACAAATGACCACAAAGTGTTAGCACAACATTTTATCAACAAAACATGTGAACACGTGGTGATAGTGACACTCACCTATTTGCTTCTACTTCCCAGTGCAACTTCAGCCTCCATCAGAGGACCTTAGCTGCCCCAGCAAACAGGGCCTTCTGTACAGGGAATGGGCTCCTCCTCGAAGCATAGACAAGAAGCAGCCCTTAGATCTCATCAGGTGAGCCGTTGTGGAGAGCACTTCAGTGGGAAGGGCTCAGGGTTGCCCTCATGGCATCTGAGTGTGACAGTCCTCCAAGAGTGTTACCAACCAGGAAGCTCACAGGAGCTCTGAGCTTTGTTGCCCCAAGTTTTACTGCAGGCTTTATTACAAAGCCATGATTTATTGGGTCACTACCGACATGGCTAACCCAAACCCTAACTGTTAGTCAAACCTTTCCTTAGCCCTAACCATTAAGCCCCTTCCTCTCCTGGTGGTCACTCACTTGTCACAAAGCTCAAAGACCCACTCTTCTAATCAAATGGTTGGTGTCTCTGGCTGGCCAGTCCCCATCCTGAGTCATCTCATGAACACAAGCCATCCAACGTTCCACCATGAATAACAAAGACACTACTATCTTGGGAAATTTCAAGGCTTTAGGAGTTGCCGTCCAGGAACTGGGACCAAAGACCTACCAAATTCTTCATTAAACAGGATTAAATGTTAGATTTCACTTAAATTATAAAGTAAGAGAAATTCTCACTGCTGTATCTGCTGTTCGACTCCATTTCACTACACCACATGACTATAATGTCGCGCTCAGTGTGTGTCTTCTCAGAGCACCAGTGCAGGCTGCTCCCCGGGAGCTTATGCTATTTGGGCAAGGCTGCTGGGAGGAGGGAGGCCAAGGACAACAAAGCAAACAAAAATAATTGGGCGAATAAGGAAACAATGTCAGATTGAAATGAAGGAAATAACACAGTGTTGAGATGGGAGACTTGGGGGGAAGTGAGTCAAGAAAACTATCTTTGAGTAGGTTACATGTGAGCTGAGATGGCGATAAAGAGGCTGGATTTTGAGGATCTGGGAAAAGTCTCCCCAGGAATAGAGGCAGCTTGTCTATTGGCCCCGAGGCACAAATGTGCTCAGCAGGTTTGAGGAGATACTGGAGCCAGCACTGGTGAGACTGAAGAGATGCGATGTTTAGAAGAGCATCAGGAGCACGGAAAGGAATGTAGACTCTAAGTGCGGTGAGAAGCAGTCATGATGGTTTAAGCAATAAAGTAATTTTCTCTCACTCACATTTGCAAAGATAATGTGGAGAATGGATTGCAGGGACCCAGGAAGCAGGGAGGCCGGATAGGAGGCTCTTGGCGTGGGCCAGATGAGAGATGGTGGGAGCCAGGGATGAATGCGTTTGGGGAGTGAAGCTGACAGGAAGCAGTTATGGGCTGGCTGTGGATGGTGAGGAGAAGAGGAGGGTCAAGGTAGCCCCAGGTCAGCCTGGAGCCAGGTGTCTGTTCTTTCTCATCTCAGTGCCCCATGCTGGTGCCCACCTACTTGGGCAAACCTCTTCAACTTCAAAGTGAGGGTTTTAAAACACTGTGAAGTGTTTTTTATGTTTTCACATTTTATGGAAAATTTCAAAAGTGTACAGAAGTAGAGAGGATACCAAAGCCAGCCTGCCTGTATCGGTCACCCAGCTCCTGAATTATAAACTCAGAATCACTGTTGTTGCATCTTTTATCTCTACCTCCTCGCCTCTCCCTCTGCTGGATCATTTTGAAGACAATCCTACATAGCTTAACCTTTCATTAGTGAAATGACAAGATCTCTTTTAAATACAAATGGAATAGTCCTTTTTTTTCTTAGGGTTACAAAATAATTCCCTGATTGTCACAAAAATATATTTTTAAGTAGTTTTGGGGTTGAAATCAAGATCCAGACAAGGTTCAGACATTGCAGCTAACATATCTCTCAAGTGGGTTCAAATCTATAAGTTTCCTGTTTCTTCTTTTCCTTGAAATTCCTGAGGGGTTTCTCTATTTCCTGTTTGGCTGATTTCATTCTTCCTTCTGGTGTTAGACTTGTTTCTCCATCCTGTGTATTTGCTTTAGCTAAGTGATTTGATCCTCCCCTAAAAGCTTGATCTGATTGAGGTTCAACTTTGTGCAAGAATACTTGTTACATGGAATTTTGTACTCCTGTCATAAGGTACATAATGTCCAGTTGTCTCTTTTGTGATGACAGCAGCCAGTAGTGATTGTCACTTAGGATCATTATTTCATAAGGGATTTTATTTCATGTGGTCATATTCTAATTTCCTCCCTCATTTATCAACAGGATCACAGTCATCAAGAGGCACTTTCTCATTAACCCGGGTTATCCAGTAGAACATAGTTTTAAGAGGATGTTTGTACATGTGTAATTCATTAGGAGAAGGTCTGGGCTTGAATTTTTAAGTGCACAGAAAACTCAGCTATGAACCACCAAGACAATTATTAACTCCAGGGAAAACAATGTAGGGAAGGAAAAAGTAAGCATAGCAGACAACTTGCTACAGCTGTGAACATTCTGTACAGAGTCCTAGTAATGTAAAGTAAGGATATTGAGGTGATCAAAATTATAATGTAATCATGTCAAAGGTTTGGAAGGATGAAGGTTTGGGAGTATAGATGAGATGGGGTTTGAAATAGAGCTTAATCCTCATTTTCCAAAATGGAAAGTCAAATCGGTGATACACAAAGTTGAAAAAGTTAGTAGGCTGTGCTACAAGTATATTACTCAAGAGATAGGGGGGTAATTATTCCAAGAATCAGCAGTAGGAGCTGAACGTGGTTGCTTCTGGCCTGGAAATGGGGGCGGTTGTTGGGAACTGCTCCTTTTTACAATCGGTGTTCTAGAATTGTTTGACTCTTTAATGAATGCATGGTATAACTTTGATAAAAAAGAAATAAAAACTGAATTTTGAAAAATTGATATTAAGAATTGGCGTTTGTTTGACAGAGAGATAACAATCAGACAAAATGACATTTGAAGTGATCCTCATTATTTCTAGCCTTTCATCAAGGACTAGGAGGCAGACATCTGTTTAAGGCTCAAAAACTCTTTCTGACCTTCTTGCCAAAATGTAACCTTTGGAAGTAATGAACACCCCGTCACTGTAAATATGCAGGCAGAGGCTGCCTACCCAGCTCTCTTACTGTAACAGGGTGTGTTTACCATTGGCCAGTTGGAGCATGCAACTTCTAACATTATTTCAGTTTTGAATGTGGCATTTCCAGGACAGATAGTTGATAAGAATGTATTACAGAAAGCTTTACAAGAAAGAGTCCAAGGCATCTCAAACCCATTGCCAGGGTTTTCTCTGCCAGACACCATCCTGAGCCTGCCATCCATGAGCCAGGCCACAAAGCCCAGTCACATGAGAATGAACACACTTTGTCCCTCCTATCTCCTGATTCAGCATCAGGCCCAGCCCTTTTCCCCATGGAATGGTCTATGCCCAGGCCTCTGATGATGGAGCTGGTCTCACAGCAGCCCTGTGAGCACTGGTCCAGCCCAAGGAGGTTCCTGCATGAAGTTTCCCAGGACTGCAGGCTGTTCTCAGAGCTAAGTCCCCACTAGGCTAAGCCCACGGAGCTCAGCGCAGCTCCAGAATGAGCCAGAAGCCTCAGAGAGAACTCAGAGCTGAGGAAATCCACAGGTTTTACCCAGCACTGCCGAGTCAGCAGTGAGCCAGTTGAGGGAAGTATCAGCAAAAGCAAGACACACCCGAGCAGCTGTCTCGTTGTTCTGCTTCATCCCTAAACCCTCTGTGTCTGCCTTCTGTGTCTGTCTCCCTTTCAGGACCAGCCTGGCACCACTTCATGCCCTGCGTCCTTTCTTCTAATCTTGCCTCCCTGGCCTATTCCATCTACTCCAGATTAACTGAGAAACATTGAAGAGTTTTTAAAACCTAGGAACAACAGACGTGCTAGATACAAAGAACACAGGGCAGTACCTTCCTCAGTCACCTCCCTCCTGCCTTCTCCCATTCCCACAATGAGTTTTATAAGTATTTTGTCAGAGAGATATTGCACTCCCAGTTGTTATCATTATCAGCCACTTCCTTACTATCTGTGGTTTACGATGCATTTGCTCCAGGGAAGTTCCCGAGATAAGGCAGGAGCAGATGACTGAGCCACTTGTTGATGTCCACTTGTGTCAAGCCTGTTAAGAATGATCTTTGGGGGGATTTGTTGAATGTGGCAGTCTTTCCAGTGAGTGGTGATGATCCCCTGCATCTGCTCCGGAGTCAGCCTCGTCCCCTCCTTTGCTCTGTTCTCATTTATCTCTCTTCAGCAGGTGAACAAGTGATCAGTACTTTGATGATACGTAAAGTACTACTTATTTCATGGTAGAATTTAGGGTCTGCTATGAAAACGCATATGTTTTAAGTGTGAATTGAGTCAGAGGTTTAAACTTAAAGCCCCCTTGATATAGAATCAGAAATTAATATGATGGAAGGAGGGTATAGCCCAGTGGTAGAGTGCATGACTAGCATGCATGAGGTCCCAGGTTCAATCCCCAATGCCTCCATTTAAAAAACAAATAAATAAACCTAATTATGCCCCCCCTAAATCAAAGTAAAAAAAGAAGTTAATATCAGGATGAAGCTACCGAGTGACTATGTGTGTCTTCTGAGACTACCTTCTGTCTTTCTGCAGGAAATCCTATGGAGAGAAGGTCAGAATCTACTTCACTTGGCTGGGCTATTACACTCAAATGCTCCTCCTGGCAGCAATTGTGGGGGTGAATTGCTTTCTGTATGGATATTTTAATCAAAATAACTATCTGGAAGTAACTTCTCTTTATTGCTTGTTAGCGTGCTGAAAAGTTGACTAGACAAAAAATGATATTCAGGGTCTCCAACTGGTTTAGTTAAAGAAGACTCATTGCACAGCACTTTCTGCTTTGGATGATACATCCCTTTTGTCCTGAGGATAATAACTAAGTGAAATGGAAAAAGACTTTTCTTTGATAATGCAGCCCAGCCTCTGACAGGAATATTACCCTTAGGAAACACTCCAGTGTCTTAAGACAACACTTTGAAAAAGAAAGGAGGTCTCAAGGGAGGATCATCCTTGAAATTCTGGCTCCCAGAGGAATGCTTCACTCAGCCCTACAGATGTGGGCTAAGAGCAGCCCTGATATCTTCATGGTTTCAATGGCAAAACTGGTAAAACTGGTGCTTTTCTGCGTTTAGAAATGAGTTCTTAATTTATATGGAGAAATGCATGTTCAACAACTCAAATGAGCAAATTTTATTATTGTTTTAATTAAAAAAAAACCGCCCTTACAGTGTTAGGGAGGCAAAAAAGTGATAAAGGATTAGTTTGTGCTTGATGTCAAAATTAAAACACCAGCTGCACTGTCTGAAGGGAAATACGTGGGTGCCAGAACACTGAATTTCACCACCACTGCTCTGAATTGTGTGATTAGTCCTTTGCTTTTGGTGGCCTCAACCTCCAGAGGGGTGCAACACCGAACCAGGGATTTTCTTTTGTTGATCTGGCTTCTGTCCAGCTGTGATGGCCGGATCCACATTTCTGGGCACCAGTGATGAGCTGCTGACCAGATTTATCTAGCCCTGAGCCTATCGGCCTGGCTTCACAGGCAGAAGCTTACATGGCAGCTCTAATATATAGTCATAATTACCCGTTCTGTTTAGCAGGATTCAGAGGGTGTGTGCCAAGCATGGCTTCTTAGCTAGAAAGCTGCAGATGGTCTCTGAAGTACTCTCCTCTCTTAACCAAAAAAAGAGTTTGGGGCCAAAGGCTGAATGTTGATATCTTTTGCCTAAATTTGTCTTTGGCTTCTCCATTGTTTTGTATATTGTTCCAACCAGGAAAAGGCTCCTCCGAAATACAGCGTCAAACTGAAAAGGTAGTATTTTTATAAGGTTCTTGCATGGTAGTTGTTCTCATTACAGTTCATTTTAGGAAGTGACAGTCACACCACAAATGTCCTACTCTTTGACACAGATTAATTTACACAAAACGTAGAGGGCAGAGGTAGGGTGTGTATGGGGGATAATCTCTCTGTGCTCAAAACTACTTGGGCTCTTTTTATTTAACTTTTAAATACTACTGATTATTTAAAATATATGCATTTTAAATACTTTCTAAATTTTTTTTTTATAGAAATACTGAGGATTGAACCCAGGACCTTGTGCATGATAAGCGTGTACTCTACTGCTGAGCTCTTTCCCCTAAATATTTTTAGTTAATTTTATTCCATACTGAATAGATTTCCAAGAGTAGAAATGTATTTAAGCTGTAAAGAATAATGATCCACATCCCAGTTTAAGAAAAAGAACATAAATGTTACCCATGAAGTGCTTTGTCCAATTTCATCCCCTTACTTTCCACTCTGGAACTAACAACTACATTAAATACTGATTTTTTTAAATACTTTTTTTTTTATTGAGTTATAGTAATTTTACAATGTTTAGGTAAATTCCAGTGTAGAGCACAATTTTTTAGTTATACATGAAAATACATACATTCATTGTCACATTCTCTTTCACTGTGAGCCACCACAAGATACTGTATATATTTCCCTGAGCTATACAGTACAATCTTGTTTATCTATTCTACATTTTGAAATCCCAGTCTGTCCCTTCCCACCCTCTGTCCCCCTAGTTACCACAAGTTTGTATTCTATGTCTATGAGTCTGTTTCTGTTTTGTATTTATGGGGTTTTTTGTTTTTTTTTTTTTTTGATTCTGTGTCTGAGCGATCTCATATGGTATTTTTCTTTCTCTTTCTGGCTTAACTTCACTTAGAATGACATTCTCCAGGAGCATCCATGTTGGCTGCAAATGGCATTATGTTGTTGATTTTTATGGCTGAATAGTATTCCATTGTATAAATATACCACAGCTTCTTTATCCAGTCACCTGTTGATGGACATTTAGGCTGTTTCCATGTCTTGGCTATTGTAAATAGTGCTGCAATGAACATTGGGGTGCAGGTGTAATCCTGAAGTAGGGGTCCATCTGGATATAAGCCCAGGAGCAGGATTCCTGGGTCATATGGTAAATCTATTCCTAGTTTTGAGGAATCTCCATACTGTTTTCCATAGTGACTGCACCAAACTGCAATTCCACCAGCAGTGTAGAAGGGTTCCATTTCCTCCACAGCCTCTCCAGCATTTGTCATTTGTAGCCTTTTGAATGATGGCCATTCTGACTGGTGTGAGGTAATATCTTATCATAGTTTTGATTTGCATTTCTCTGATAATTAGTGGAATAGGGTATTTTTTCATGTGTCTATTGATCACTTGTGTTTCTTCCTTGGAGAATTGCTTGTTTAGGTCTTCTGCCCATTTTTGGATTGGGTTGTTTGATTTTTTCTTATTAAATGGTATGAGCTGCTCATATATTCTGGAGATCAAGCCTTTGTCGGTTTCATTTGCAAAAATTTTTTCCATTCCATAGATTGTCTTTTTGTATTACTTCTGGTTTCCTTTGCTGTGCAGAAGCTTGTATGTTTCATTAGCCCATTTGTTTATTCTTGCTTTTATTTCTATTGCATGTATAGACTGCCTAGGGGAACATTTTTGAGATGTATGTCAGATATTTTGCCTGTATTTTTTTCTAGGAGATTTATTGTATCTTGTCTTATGTTTATCTCGCTGAAGAGACTGTCTTTATTCCATTGTAAATTCTTGTCTCCTTTGTCGAAGATGAGTTGACCAAAAGTTTGTGGGTTCATTTCTGGGCTCTCTATTCTGTTCCATTGGTCTATATGTCTGTTTTTGTACCAATACCGTGCTGTCTTGATGACTGTAGCTCTATAGTATTGTCTGAAGTCTGGGAGAGTTATTCTTCCAGCCTCTTTCTTTTTCTTCAGTAATGCCCTGGCAATTCTATGTCTTTGATGGTTCCATATAAATTTTATTGTGTTTTGTTCTAGTTCTATGAAATATGTCCTGGTTAAATTGATAAGGATTGCATTAAATCTGTAGATGGCCTTGGGCAGTGTGACCATTTTAACAATATTGATTCTTCCAGTCCAAGAGCATGGGATACCTTTCCATTTTTTAAAGTCTTCTTTAATTTCCTTCACCAATGGTTTATAGTGTTCTGTGTAAAATTCTCTCACTTCCTTGATTAAATTTATTTCTAGGTATTTTAATACTTTAGGTGCTATTTTAAAGGGTATTGTTTCTTTCTTTTTCTGTTGATTCATCATTAGTGTAAAGAAATGCAACTGATTTTTGAACGTTAATCGTGTAACCTTCTACTGTGCTAAATCTTCAATCAGCTCTAGTAGTTTTTGTGTGGATCTTTTAGGGTTTTCTATATATAGAATCATGTCACCTGCATATAGTGACACTTTTATCTCTTCTTTTCCAATTTAGATCCATTTTTCTTCTCTCACTTGCCTGATTGCTGTGGCCAGGACTTCCAAGACTATGTTGAATAGGAGTGGTGATAGTGGGCATCCTTGTCTTGTCCCAGACTTTAGTGAGAAGTTTTTGTGTTTTTCACCATTGAGTACTATGCTGGCTGTAGGTTTGTCATATATATCTTTTATGATGTTGAGATATGTTCCCTCAATACCCACTTTGGTGAGAGTTTTTATCATAAGTGGGTGTTGAATTTTATCAAATGATTTTTCTGTGTCTATTGAGATGATCATGTGGATTTTGTCCTTTCTCTTGTTGGTGTCATGTATTACATTGATTGATTTGCTTATGTTGGACCACCCTTGTGTCTCTGAGATGAACCCCACTTGAGCATGGTGCATAATCTTTTTTATGTGCTGTTGGATTCTATTTGCTATTATTTTGGTAAGGACTTTCTGCATCCGTGTTCATCAGTGATATTTGTCTGTAATTCTCTTATTTGGTGGTGTCTTTGCCTAGTTTTTGTATCATGGTGATGGCAGCTTCATAGAATGAGTTTGAGAATATTCCCTGTTTTTCAATCTTCTGGAAGAGTTTGAGAAGGACTGGTATGAGTTCTTCTTTGTATGTGTGGTAGAATTCCCCATTGAAGCTGTACAGTCCTGGACTTTTATTTGTAGGGAGTTTTTTTTATTGTTAATTCGATTTCATTTCTAGTGATTGGTTTGTTCAAGTGGTTAGTTTCTTCTTGATTCAGTCTTGGTGGGCAGTATGTTTCCAGCAACTTGTCCATCTCCTCTAGGTTATCCATTTAGGTTCCATAGAGTTTTTCATGATATTCTCGTATGATATTCTGTATTTCTATGTTATTTGTTGTAATTTCTCCATTTTCCTTTCTTATTTTGCATATTTGTGCTCTCACTTTTTCCTTTTTTGTGAGTTTGGCCAGAGGTCTGTTGATTTTATTTACTCTTTCAAAAAACCAGTTTTTGGTTTGATTTTTTTAAATCTCTATTTTATTTGTTTTCTCCCTGATCTTTATTATTTCCTTCCTTCTACTGACTTTTGGGTGTTTTTGCTCTTCTTTTTCTAGTTCTTTTAGCTGGTAGGTTAGATTGTTTATTTGAGATTATTCTTCTTTTTTGAGGAAGGCCTGTATCACCCTAAACTTCCCTTATAGCACTGCTTTTGCTGCATCCCATAAGTTTTGTGTGGTTGTGTTTTCATTTTCATTTGTCTCAAGGTATTCTTTAATTTCAACTTTGATTTCATCATTGATCCATTACTTTTTAGTTGCATGTTGTTTAATCTCTATGCTTTCCTTTTTTTCTCCTTTGTTTCTCTGTAGTTGATATCTAGTGTCATGGCATTGTGGTCAGTAAAGATGCTTGAGAAAATTTCTAGCTTGTTATAATTGTTGAGGCTTCTTTTGTGACCAGGTACATGATCAATCCTAGAAAATATTCCATGTGCACTTGAAAAGAATGTATATCCTATTTTGGGGGGTTGTAATGCTCTGAAAATATCAACTAAATCTAATTTTTCTCTTGTATCATTTAATTTTTCTGTTGCCTTATTTATTTTCTGTCTGGAAGATATGTCTAGTGATGTTAATGTGGTGTTAATATTTCTGACAATTATTGTATTCCCATCAATTTCCCCCTTTATCTGTGTTAGTAGTTGTTTTATGTACTTAGATGTTACTATGTTGAGTGCATATATATTAATGATTGTAATATCCTTATCTTGTATTATTCCTTTAATCATTATATGATGACCTTGTTTATCTTTCTTTATGGCCCTTGTTTTAAAGTCTATTTTGTCTGAAATCAGTACTGCTACACCTGCTTTTTTGGCATTTCCATTTGTGTAAAATATCCTTTCCTATCCATTCACTCTCAATCTATATGTGCCCTTCTCCCTAAAGTGTGTCCCTTGTATGCAGTGTATTGAAGGTTCTTGCTTTATTATCCAGTCTGCCACTCTGTCTTTTGACTGGAGCATTTAGTTCATTAACATTACAGTAATTAATGATAGATGAGTGTTTATTGCTATTTTGAACTTATTTTTGCAGTTGACTTGCTATTTCCTCTTTGTTACTTTCTTCTTCCTTTTGCGGTATGGTAATTTTCCTTTGTATTATCTTGGATTGTATTTAGTTTTTGTGACTCATTTATCAGTTTTTGGCTTGTGGTTACACTTTTTTGTAAGTCTGTTAACCAATTACTGTAACTGTGTGTACTAAACAGATAGTAATGTAATCTCAAACCCATCCTACCGAGAACAAAAAATTAAAAAAAAAAAGAGACAAGGAGAAGGGGAAGGGGAATGACTCTATATTTTCTTGCTTCCCTCTCCCACTCAATGATTTAGATGTCTTCTTTTACAATTTCGTGTTTATTCTATTTGTAATTCATGGTAGTTATCACCTTTCTATTTATGAGTTTCTCATTTCTGTAGCATCCTTCTTTTCTATTTAGAGTAGACCTTTCAATTTTTCTTTTAGCATGGGTTCAGTGTTGCTAAACTCTTTTAGTTTTTGCTTCTCTGAGAAATTCCTTATCTCCTCTTCTAAAGGATAGCCTTGCTGGATAAATTATCCTAGGCTGCATCATTTTTCAATTCAGGACTTTGAATATATCTTGCCTGTGCCTACTGGCCTGTAGTGTTTGTGTAGAGAAATCAGCTGAGAGCCTTATAGGGATTCTCTTGTAACTCACTCTTTGTTTTTCTCTTGCTGCCTTTTGGATCATTTCTTTATCCTTCAGTCTGGCCATCTTGATTATGATATGTCTTGGTGTGGGTCTGTTTGGGCTCTTCCTGTTTGGGGACCTCTGAGCCTACTGTACTTAGGTGTCTGATTCCTTCTTTAGGTTTGGGAAGTTTTCAGTCATGATTTCTTTAAATACCTTTTCCATCCCCTTTGTTCTTTCTTCCCCTTCTGGAATCCCTATTATGCATAGATTGGCATGCTTTATGTTATCCCATAAGTTACTTATATTGTTTTCATTGTTTTTTATTTGTTTTTCTCTCAGTGGTTCTGATTGGGTGCTTTCTGTTTTCCTGTCTTCTAGGTCACTTATTCATTCCTCTGCATTATCTAGCCTGCTTTGTACAGCCTTTAGGTCAGGTCTCATTTCAGTGAATGAATTTACCAGTTCTACTCTGCTCTTCTTTATAGCTTCTATTTTGTTTTTGACATATTTTATATCTCTAAACACTGTCTTTTAATTCCTTCAGTAATTTGATCACTTTTTTAAAATCTTGATCTAGTAGGCCATCAATGTCTATTTCATTGATCATTCTTTCAGGGGATTTCTCCTGCTCTTTTAATTGGGAGTAGTTCCTCTGCTTCTTCATATTGCTCATATCTCTCCGGCACTGTGGCTTAAGGAATATCAGTTATCTAATGTGGTCCTTAAGGAGTTTATTTATCTATCTAAGGCCTATGTGGGATTAAACTTAAAAAAAGAGAGAGAGAATTTTAAAAGAATGGAGGAAAAGAAGGTTTGAAAACAGTGTATAATAAATAATAGAAGAGCAATTTTAAGCTGAATAGGAATTGAGTTGAGATGTCTTTCAAAAACCTTAATAAAAGGAAGAAAAAAATCAAAACCCAATATTTGAAACCTGTGAATAATCAATGACAGATGAAAACCAAGAGACTTAAAAATGAAATGAGAACTGTAAACATATACAACTGTTTAAAAAGTAAAGATTAAAAAGGTAATAGAAAATAAAACAGATATAAAAAAGTTTTAAAAAACAAAGATGTGTTCTCCTACAGACTGTGTACTCTTAATGGTTTTATTAGGAGGTCTTTGTGTATTTGCCCTGTTTCACGATCTCAGCTTGCTGTTTCCAGAGGCACTCTGTTGGCCCCCTCATCTGTGCTGCTCACAGTGTCTGTTGGCAAAATCGCTCCCCTCCAACACTGGGTCAGGTGCTGCTGTCCTTTGTGGTGGGTGGATGGGTCACTCCCCCTCCAGATGCCGCAGTCAGTGCTGTGCCAGGTGCTCCATAGGTGGGCTCAGCTTCAAGAATAACAGCTTTATGGATATATAATTCACATACCATAAAATGCAGCCTTTGAAAGTGTACATTAGGGTTTTAAGTACATTTCAGGATTGTGCAACCATCACCCCCAAAAGGAACCAGTATCCTTTAGTAAGTCACTCCCTAGCCTTCCTTATGTTTAGCCCCCAGCAGCCACCACTCTACTTTCTGCCTCTACAGATATGCCTGTTCTGGGCATTTCATATAAGTAGAACCATACAGTATGCTGCCTTTTGTGATTGTCGTCTTTCATTTAGTGTGACGTTGTCAAGGCTCATCCATGGTGTAGCATATATCAGTACCCAATTCCTTTTTGTGTTCTAATAATATGCCATTGTTATAAATACACCACATTGCTTATCCATCCATCAGTTGATGATGAATAATTCTGCTGTAAATGCTCAAGGACAAGTTTTTGTGTGAACGCATGTTTTCAGTTCTCTTGAGAAATATCAAAAATGGAATTTCTGGGATATATTCTACTTTTAACAGTTTTGAGGAATTGCTAAAGTAGTTTTTAAAGTGACTGCACCATTTTATATTTCCAGTAGTAATGTATGAGGAGTCAAGTTTCTCTATATCCTTATCAACACTTTTTATTACCGGGTTTATAGATACATATTTATATATCATATATCATATATATCTGCCACCCTAGTTTATATGAAGTGGCATTTCATTGTGATTTTGATTTCTGTTTCCCTAATGCCTACTGATGTTGAACATCTTTTTATGTGCTTAATTGCCATTCATGTGTCTTCTTTGGAGAAACATCTATTCAAATTCTTTGCCCATTTTAATTGTATTTGTCTTTGTATTGTCACGTTTTAAGTCTTCTTTGTCTATTCTGGATAAAAGTCCCTTATCAGCAAAAATATTGGAAATACTTTCACCCATTCTGTGGATTGTCTTCTTACTTTCTTGATGAAGTCCTTTGAAGCACAGAAGTTTTTAATTTTACTGAAGTCCAGTTTACTTGATGTTTTTCTTTTGTTGTTTGTGCTTTTGGTGTCATATCTTAGAAGTGTTTGTAATCCAAAGTCCTGAAGATTTTCTCAGTGTTCATTTTCTAAAAGTTTTATAGTTTCAGGTCTGTGATTTACTTTGAGTTAATTTTCATAAATGGTGTAAGATAAAAGTTCAGTTTTCTTTCTTTCCAGGTGTATGTTCAGTTGTCCCAGCATCATTTTTGTAAAGATTAACTTTTCCCCATTGGATTGTCTTGGTACCTTTGTCAAAAATTAACTGGCTACGTGTAAGGGTTTGCTTATGGACTTTCAGTTCTTTTCTCTCAATCTATTTGTCCTTTATGCAAGTACCACACTGTATGGATTACAGTTTTGTTAGTTTTGAATTTGGAAACTTCAAAACTTTGTTCTTTTTCAAGATTGTTTTGACTATTCTGGGTATCTTGAATTTCCATATTAGTTTTAGGTTCAGCTTGTTCATTTCTGCCAAAAAGCAAGAGTTACATTGAATCTATGGGTCATTTTGAGGACGATTGCCATCCTAACAATAACAAGGCTTCTGATCCATGAATGCAGAAGAGCTTTCCATTTATTTTAGGTCGTCTTTAACTTCTATCAGTAGTATTTTACAGTTTTCAATATACAAGTTTCAGACATTTTTCCTCAGTATTTCACACATTTTTCTTAATATTCCTAAGTATTTTATTCTTTTTGATGTTATTGTAAATTAAAATGTTTCTTTCATTTTATTTGTAGATTTTTCAGTGCTATTGTATAGAAATTTAATTACTTTTTTATATATTGATTTGTGTCTTACAATTTTGGTTGGAGTGGGTTATTAATTCTAATAGTTTTTTTTCTTTTTTTTGGTGGATTCCTTGTGATTTGAATATACAATACCATATTATCTGGAATAGAAATAGTTTTATTTATTTCTTTCTAATCTAGAGGCTTTATTTTCTGTCTGGTTGCTTTGACTAGAACGTCTAGTACAATGTTGATTTTGGGAGGAAAGAATTCAGTCTTTCACCATTAAGTATGATCTTTGCTCTAGGTTTTCCATAGATGTTCTCTGTCAAGTTGAGGAAGTTCTCTTCTATTCCTAGTCTTTATCCCTTATTCTATTGATATGGCACATTACATGAATTGACTTTTGTATGTTGAACTACCTTTGCATACCTGGATACATCCCACTTGATTATGGTCTGTTTTATATGTTACTGGATTGGATTTGCTTGTATTCTGTTGAGGATTTTTGCATTTATATTCATAAGAGATAGTCTGTAGTTTTCTTGTGATGACTTTGTCTGGTTTTGGTATCAGTGTAATACTAGTCTCATTGAATGAATTGGGAAGTGTGACCACTTCTTGATTTTTAGATGAGTTTGTGAAGCATTGCTTTTTCGTTTGTTTTTATTTTTGTTTTTTCTTTAAGTAGTTGATGGAATTCACCAGCAAATCCATATGGGCCTAGCATTTCCTTGTGGGAAGGTTTTGGATTACTATTTCATTCACTACTTACTGTAGGAGTATTCGAGTTTTCTATTTCTCCTTGAATTAGCTTCAGTCATTTATGTCCTTCTAGGAATTTATCTGTTTCGTCTAGATTATCTCATTTATTGGCTGTATAATTATTCATGGTATTCCCTTATATTCCTTGTTATTTTTGTAAGGGCAGAAGTGACATCCTTTCATTTCTGATTTTAGTAATTTGAATCTTCTCTCTGTTTTTCTTCAATACTAGCTAAAAATTTATCAATTTTGTTGATATTTTCAAAGAACCAGCTTTTTTTTGTTGATTATTCTCTGTTATTCATCTATTCTCTATTCCATTTATTTCTGCATTTTGTATTTTGATTGGAATGTTTAATTCATTTACATTAATATAATTTCTTATCAGGTTGAAGTTACATCTGCTATCTGCTTTCTATATGCCTTTTTTTCCCATTCCTCTATTTCTACTTTTTTTGTACAAAGTAGGTATTTTCTAGAGTGCCATTTAAATTTATTGTTTATTTTATCTTCTTGTTCTTCTTTTTCTTCTTCTTCTTCTTCTTTTTCTTTTTTTTTTTTTTTTGTATTTTCTTAAGTGGTTGCCCTGGAGATTATAATTAACATCTTGTTTTAAATCACTCTAGTTCACGTTAATGCCAACTTAATTTCAATAGTACACAAAAACTTTGCTCTGTTATCAATCTTTTCCCTCCCCCTCCTCGTGCTGTCACTGTCATACAAATTACATATTTATGCATTTATAAGCCCATTTACACAGTTTCATAAGTATTGTTTTATGCAGTTGTCTTTTATGTCAAATAGAAGAAAACACTTACATGTAATACTCTATACTGTTTTATATATTTTACTCATGTAGTTACCTCTACTGGTGCTCTTTATTTTCTCAGGTGAGTGTCCTTTCATTTACACCTGCTGAACTATCCTTATTATTTCTTGTAAGGCAGGCCTGCTAGCAATGGATTTTTTCAGATTTTGTTTTTGTAGGAGTGTCTTAATTTCTCCTTTAATTTTTTTGAAGAATCATTTTGCTGGCTATAAAATACTTGGTGACAGTCTTTTCCTTTTATCACTTTGATGATACCATCCACTGCCTTCTGGTCTCCATGGTTTTTGATGTGAAATCAACTGTTTGTCTTACTGAGGAGCCTTTGTATATGTTGAGCCACTTTTCTCTTTCTGCTGTCAGAATTCTTGGTTCTTGTCTTTTGACACACTGAGTCTGATGTACCTATTTTAGATGTCTCTAAGTTTATACCAGATGAAGTTTGTTGAGCTGCTGGGATGTACAAATTAATGTTTTCATCAAATTTGGGAAGTTTTCAGCTACTATTTCTTTATATATTCTTTCTGCCCCTTTTTTCCTCTCCCTCCTTCTGGCGCTCCAATTTTGTGTGTATTGGTATTGTTGACGGTGTCCCACCTATCTCTGACATGGTGTTCATTTTTTTTTTCATTCCTTTTCCTTTCTGTTCCACAGACTGGATAATCTCAATAGTTTTAAGTTAACTGACTTTTTCTTCAACAAGTTCATATCTACAGAGAAACCTCTTTAGTGAATTTTTCATTTAAGTCATTATATTTGTATTCCTAGAATTTCTAGTTGGTTTTTAATATAAATTTTATCTATTGATATTCTCTGTACAATGAGATGTTCACATACTTTAATTCTTTAGGCATGGTTTCTGTTAGCTCTTTGAACATATGTGTAATTGCTTATTTATGTCCTTGTCTAGTAAGTCCAGTGTCTGGGCTTCCTCAGGGAGTTTCTATTGACTACTTTTTCCCCTCTGTTATGGCCAAACTTTTCTGGGTTTTTTTTTTGTACATCTTGTAATTTTCTGTTGAAAACTGGACATTTAAAATATTACAATGTGGCAGATCTGAGAGCCAGATTTTCCTCATCTCCAGGGTTGATCGTTGCTTCCATTGTCATTGCTGCTGCAGCTATTTATTTAGTTACTATCCTGAACAAATTCTGTGAAGTCTGTATTATTTATCATGCATGGTCACGAGATCAGTGTGTGTGCAGAAAGCCTAGTTGTCATCACTGTAATGATTGGACAGTGATTTCTTTCAATGCCTGGAGCCAATCGTTTGAGCTGTTGCCAGGTGGCTGTGTGTCTGTGTGCTGAGGACACACTCAGCACCGGCAGGCAGTCTGCAGCTCTTTCATAGCCTTTAGTTCTTGCTTATGCAGAACCACAAGTTCAGCCAGAGTTGAAGGCTTAGGGTTTTCTCAGATCTTTCCTTGCCATGTGCCACACATGTGTACGACCTTCTACAATTCTCAGAATTTTTTGGAGCTTTTTAACCCTACCTCCACCCCCAAGACGTCTCATTACTCAATTTTGCCTTCTAACTTTCCTAGTAAGCATCTAGCTAGCCCCTACTGGTACCACTGCCTCAGGCAGTTGTAATGTTAGATACTCACTGCTGATTGTTTTCCACAAACACTCTAGGGATAGGCTGTTTGCACAGCATGGGTTTGAGATAGGTCAAATAGTGACAGCTCTCTGTGGATGGGTTTCCTGGGTAACTTCAAACCACTTCTGCCCCTACATTGATTGTGAGACTGTTGCTTTTAAAGGTCACCATTTAGGTGAGGATACAGGGATGGGGATAGATCAAGTTACAATGCCACAAAACTCACTATCTTTATGGAGATTTAGCTGTTGTTTTCCTCAAATAAACACTCCCTGGATTGCTGGAAGCCTTGGTTTAATTTCCAGAGTTCTGCAGAGGTTAATTTTGACAAATTTTTCCATTGTCATTGCTTCATAGAGGAGTAAGTCTTCCAAGATTTTTACTCAAATATGCTAGAAGTGTATCCCATTTGCATTTGTTTTTAACTGAGTTACTTGCAAGACTAACTAATTCTACAGCTCCAGCACCATTCACATGAGTCCATCTGTATGACTTCTCCTACAGGGAGCAGTGTACAACCTGTTGCCAACCTGTGCAACCTTGTTGTTTTCCTTATTAAAGTGTAGAAGTTTTTAGAAATATGCTCATGAATAGTCCTTTGTCATTTTTACATGTTACAAAACTTCCACTAGTCTGTGGCTATTTTTTTCCTCTCTTTTCGTTGCTTTAATGCAGTTCTCACTTTTAAGGACTTTCAGTATATAAATATGTGGGTGCTGATCACACGGGCAAGACATTTAACTACTGTCTAAACCTCAGTCTTTCCTCTGATTTACTGTCTAGAACATCTGAACACATCTACTGAACCCTGTATATGAATGGATGCTGACAGCCCTAATTAAAAAAAAATACATTTTAAGTAAAGAAAAAATATTAACTTTGACACTGGAAAAGACAAATCTCAAATTTCCTAGCTGATCTTACTTTCTGTGATCATTAGCTACATCATGTTTATAGAGCCGACAGGCATATTGAGCTACTGATTTTATTTCATCAGATTTTAGAATGCAAAACACATTTCAGGCTCCCTTATAGCACCATATGTGTATCTTTAAGGATATGTACATATGATGATGTCTTTATTTTAAGTACCTTATTTTATTTTAAGTACCAACTGCTGTGCACCTCATTAAGGAAAGCTTGGAACTTCAGAACTCAAAATTTCATATCACCATCATCCCATAGCATCTCTTTTTCATTTAGCTGTTGTGTGGCAGAGTATTTTTCTGCTCCCTAGAAATGATCAATGTTGAAGGGGGAAAAAAACCCTCTTCCAATAAATATAGTCCAAATCACACACTTATCTGAACAATGGCCACCCTTTTAGTCCACACCAACCTATCTACTCATACTGACTCAGAGTCCTCAACACAGACAATCTGCCACTAAAGTCAGGGTCCTCAGCACATGTTCTATCCCCTCCCCATTCCTTGTTGTTTCTGACCTACTTTTGTCTAACATGTCTTGCCAGTCTCTTCACTGCCTGATTGAAGTTTTTAATTTTTACATTTGAGTTCCAGGCTGCGCCTATTGATTTCCAGAGAAAAGCCAGACACCTGGCTCATCAGGAGGGGCAGGGAGGATTTCAGGAAGCTGTTACCCTAACTCACTTGCAGATCAGTGAGTGGCTGTTGTGACCATTCCCTCTAGATCTCTGCCGTGCCGACTGCATCCACCCCAGCAAAATAACATAACTCCTTCAGCCACCTCTGCCTCCATTCATCTGGGTTGTTGCTTTCAGTGACACTCAGATGCTGCTGATGGGCATTTTAAAATATATATATACACACACACATATATTTTAATTGAAGTATAATCAGTTACAATGTGTCAATTTCTGACGTATAGTACAATGTTCCATTCATTCATATACACGTATATATGTATGACTTCCTTTACATATTCTTTTTCATTAAAGGTTATTACAAGGTATTAAATATAATTCCCTGTGCTAAACAGAAGAAATTTAGTTTTTTAGATATTTTTATATATAGTAGTTAATATTTGCAAATCCCAAACTCTGATGGGTTTTTTTAAAGCCACATCTGGAACCCTTGCTGCAGGAGAGTCTAAGAAATATATTTCAACCTCATAGCCTTTTGTTTAGGAAGTTGGAATAAAGGCTGAGCTGGCTCACCTACCTTGTCTGTGTTTGTGAGTAAAAAGATCTGGAGTTTCAAGGCCCAATGAAATGTCCCAGCCCTTCAGCAGCAAACTCTTAAAGGAACCAAAATGCTCCAATCTACCAGAGCATGCCTAGTCCTTAGACACTGCTGGACACAACCACCAACGCTGTGTACAGGCATCATCTTCATCTGGTGCATACTTTCTTTAGATGCCTAATATCCTGATTAAGAGGAAAAGCTGGTTTGGATTCCCAAGGTCGCAGGCAGCCTTCTGCCTGCCTGTGGTGTATATATCTTCATAGAAGAGTCCTCTCTCTCTCTGATCAGTTACAGCTGCCTGGTGTGTGTTTTGACAGAGAATGTGGGTGCAGTTCTCCCAACCAGAGTCCTACCAGTTGTTTTATTGCAGGAAGAGTGAGAGCAAAAAAGAACAGGAAGTTCTTGTCCAGCCTCAAACACAGGCACCCCCACCCAGGGCTCTCGCTCTGGGACACAAAGAAGTACAGGTCAGCAGCGATGTGGCCCTGGTGTACTCCAAAACATGGTGTGGTTGTACTGGGCTATCTGTGTCTTTCATGGACACTGCAAAGTTCTCGGCTTTGTGAAATGGGGAACTAAGGATCTCCCATCCATGCCTGTAGCTCCCAGGGTTTGCACCCTTAAGTGTTCTGAGGATTTGCTGGCATCTCATTCTTTTTCACCAGGTCATTTCTCTCTGACACGTTAGTCCTGTGACTTCCACATCAGAACTCCTTAAGTTCGGGATTTACTGAAAGATGCCATTTTACCCTGTATGTTCAAGTTCAGGGAGGAAGAGGAAGAGAGCACAGATCAGAATTGCTGTTTTGCTTCTTTATTTTGTTTTCATGAGCCATCTCCTGTTGCTGGATAGACACTGAGCAAATGAATGGCTGTTACACTCCTATTTGAAGGATGAGGAAAATGACACTCACAGAGAGGAGGCAAATTGCCTGAGGCACCAAAGACAAAAAGGGATGAGCACGGAATAAGAGCCCTGCATATTTCTTGGCTGTCATCAGCTTTTTAGATCAGTGACAGAGTGCCGTGTGTAGCAATAAAGATGTAGCGTGCTTTTAGAAGGGTGCAGACGTACCTGTTTTTGTTGATACAATTGCACTGTTTGTCTGGGACACTGAAAAATAGAAATGGGTTAGAAAATGTTGGTTTCTCATCCTGGGTCCTTCCTCCCCCTCACAGATATGGACCCTACTGTCTGTAGCAGGAATAAGACAGCCCCAGCCTTCCCGCCTCATGAGATCAGTCCTCATTCGTTTCATCCATGTCCACCTGTAGGTGCTAAAGCTCAGCACGATTTTCATGTCTTGGGTCACAGATTCTTGTGAAATTAGGTGTTTGAAGATAGAAAATCATGAAAGGAAGCTGCTTCTTTAATATAAAGTGCAGTAATTCTCTTAGCAGAGAAGGAAATTGAGGATTTTCTTCATTGAAAATCAATACAGATTTCAAGAACATCTGTAATTTTGATATGTAGAATAAAATGACAAAATCTAGAGGAATTATGGAAACACAAAGAAGATACCCAAAGTGGCTTTAAAGTGCTTTTACCAGGCTGGGCTCATGGAGAGACTGTTAATTGACAGAGACCCTCTTCTCACCCATAGTCCCTCTCCTTAGGTTGGAAAGGGCCAGCATTTCCCCTGTGTGCAGTCCTGGTGCTTCAAGTGAGTTGTGGGGTAGGGCAGTGCACATGGTGCTGCCTTCAGTCTCTCTATCCTGAGTAATCCCCGGTAGGCAAGGGGTGAAGGTCTTGCAACCTCACGAACCAGCCGCCATGTTCTCCAGGCTGTGTGCTCATCTCAGCTCATCCCAGCTCACGTGATGGCAGAGCAGAGAGTGGTGGCTAGAGGTCAGCCATGAATAGCAGGGAACAGCTGGAGTCAGCTGGGATCCAAGTGGCTAGGAGTCTCAGGTGGAATTCCCAGGACTTCTCACAGCTCATTCATTCAGATAATACTTCTCCAGCACCTGTGATGTGCTGGTGCTTCCACTGTGAAAAGAACCAAATCCCTTTCCTCATGAAGGTGACATTCTTGTGGACATAAGAAATGATACACTCAGAAGCAGATCCAGGTCAGGACACATGAGTGCTGTCTATTTTGGAGTGCACAAGGTGAGATCCTTTGGGAAGGAACGTATGATAAAGGAAAATGTGGGGGAGAGGATGGCTGTATCCCAGGTCTTGTTTGGGTCCCTGGGATGCACCTCACCAAGTGTGGGTCCTTGGCTTTGCACAGGAAAGAGTTCAGGAGCGAGCCACAGTTCAGTAAAGGTAGATATATTCAGAGAGATACATACTCCATAGACAGAGTGGGCTGTTTCAGAAGGCAAGAAAAAAGCCATGAGGCGTGGGGGTTGGGTGCTCCAATTTAATGTAAAAGTAGAAACACACTCCACAGAGAGTGTGAGGGGTTGTTAGTTTTTACACACTCAGTATCTTCATATGCTAAAAAGTGGGAGGAGTATTCCAACCGCTTTGGGGAAGGTGCTGGGATTCCCAGGAATTGGGCCACCACTCACCCTTTGACGTTTTATGGTCAACCTTGAATCTGTTCTGGCACCTGTGGGAGTGCCATTTCGTGTAATTTCGGTAATTTCGGAGTGTAATTCTGTGAGTGTGTATTGAAGCTCAAGATCTAGTGGGAGTTGACTTTTCCACTGTCTCGGTGCTAATGGCTGTGCCATTCTTTTAATGGCTGTGCCCAGCCCCCTGCCCTCCTGTCTCATGAAGGAGCTCTGAACTGATTGCACAATTGCAGAGCAGGGGACAGAGTGGAAAGAACTTCATAAGTGGAAGGTGGAAGGCAATTTTGGCAGTAGAATTCTCAAGTCAATTATAAAGTAAGGGTCTTCTGTTTGCTGGGGATACCTGGTGTCACATTAGGGAGCTGTGAGCCTTGGGGACTTCAGTGAGTGGGTGACTTACTATGTATACTGTGTTACTTCTTTGGCAGCCCAAGAACAGTTGGCTCATAGGTGGCTCATTCCCTCAAGCAGGAGTCTCTGGGGATTTTCTGCACGTGAGGCTAACATGGGTCACATGGGGGGGGCAGGACCAGCCAGTCACAGCTTGGTCCACAGTCACCTAGTGCCCTCGTGGCTTTCATCCCATGGATGTGTCACCTCCCTCTCAATGGGGACAAGGTCAAAAGTGGTGGGGCAGCTTCTCAGTGGCGAAGGCATTGCTCTCCAGACCCAACACTCAACAGTGTGGACCCCTGGCATTGGCCACAGTCTTGGCTAGATGAGGCTGTTGGGTAGCTGAGCTCATGAGACGTGGGTGCCATGCTTCCATTCTCAACAAGAGCTCTATTTTTGAAAGTTCTGGTCAGAGAGCCACAAATACTCCCTAGCCCATAAACAAAGAACAGTCTCTTTTAGTCGGGGAAGGGCACACAGAAGGAGAACGGATCATCCCAAGTGTAGGAGAGGCCAAATCAGTCCTGCCATCAGGGGTCTGACAGGTGAGCCAGCTCATTTTCTCTTACTAGTTGTTTACTTGGAGGATCTGGGCTATTTGGGTGACCTGCAAGTGTCAGGAAATTATATGCAATTGTAGAGTTCCTGATCCGGTGTTAACTCACCCCATTGTAGCTGTCTTGCAGGGAGACAGAACTTGGTGGACAACAGGCCATGGCCTCTGCTCCCTGGTGGAGCCAGGAGGTTACAATGTTAAGTACGACTGGGGGGCATTGTTTCTATGTTGAGAGGCTAGATGGCCATACATAGATCTCATGCTGGATGTCTAAGTTGCAGAGGGAAAGTAGATTCCATCCATCTCTCCAGCCTAGGAGGAGACCAGAAGTGGCCTCCCCCACCAACTGTGAGCTGTTTTTCTCCACTGACACCAGTATCTATAGCAAAAAGCTGGGCTGCCACCTGTGGTTCCCTGTAAACATCCCAGTAACCACAGAAATGGCCTCGTGAGGGTTGGTTTGCCCAAAGAGGCAGTGTGTGGGACGGAGGGAAGAGTGCTGGGGTCAGACACTGAGCGGGCAGGCAGGCAGTGATGACATCTGTGCAGCACAGGCACCATGGAACCGAGCCAAAGGGAGGCGGGTTTTGGAGCAGGGAGCTTGGGCTGTGCTGTGTTATTTGTAAGAAGATCCTGGGCTCTGGAGCCAAGAAGGCATTGGCTTGATTACTGACCCCAACCCTCATCTTGGGCAAATGTTTGAAGCTTTCTGTGCCTCTGTTTCTTGGTGTTCCAAATGGGGACAATAGTAACTCTCAGTAGCAATTACTTCTGAGAGTCAGGAGGACCTTTATAGATGTCATTCCATTACGCTCACAGAAGCCCACGAGCACCGTTCTAGGTCCCCCATTTTACATGTGGCAGATGTGTAACCTTTTAATCAGTAATCACGCAGCTAAGAATGGTCAGAACCAGCATTTGAATTTGATCCCTGTACCCAGATTATTTCTATTCTCACTCAATATTACTGGAAAACTAGAAAAGTCAGAACAAGCACTGCTGGGAAGTGGGTGCTTGAAACATGTTTGTCACTTTTGCCATTGTGGAGTGTTGAGTTCAAGTTCCTCACAGCCCGTCCGAGGCTCCATGAGTCTCCGGCTGCTTGCTCTCTACTCCAAGTCTCTCTGCTCTCTACAGGTTGATTCTCAACCCTGAATTCTCAGTAGAACTAATGTCTAAAAACAACCAAAAAAAAAAAAAGGTGGGTAGGGTACAGATCAGTGGTAGGGCACGTGCTTAGCATGCATGAGGTCCTGAGTTCAATTCCCAGTACCTCCATTAGAATAAATAAAGCTAATTACCCCTCCAACAACAAAAAAGAAATAAGTATTTAAAAAGCAAAAAACAGCACAAAGGGCCCACTCCAGGCCAGTAAAATCAGAACAGTGGGGGCAGTGCTGGGGTGCTCTGTTTTTAAAAGCTCCCAGATGCTTCCCATGTGCAGGAGGGTGAGAGCTACCCCTCCACACCTTTTCTCGCAAGCTTGTCCACTCACACCCGTTATCCTCTTTAAACAGGAAAACTACTTGGCTCAGCCTAGAACTTTCTCCCGATTTCTAGACATTTACTTGCTTACTGGACATCTTTCCTGGAGCCCACAGGCACCCAAACAGAACTGGATCAGTTGTTCCCTCTCATGACTTGCCCCTCTTCCTGCCCTTCTTCAGGGAATGGCACCAAAGCCAGAAAGCTGGCCGGCATTTTGACCTCTTCCTGCCCTACCTTCACACCTGTGGCCAATCTGTCCACCTGCTGAAATGCTTTCTTCTCTCTCCTCCTGGCTGGGCCTCGGCAGGCCTTGCCATGTACCTGCCAGTTGGTCTCCCTGCCTCTATCTAGTCTCTTTCTAGACCAGCTTACACATCTCCTCTACCTTGGAGGCACAGAGTCCGTTGTGATGTGCACCTGTGATCTCTTCTCCTAGCTGCCTCACCCGCCTCCGACACCCTGTGCTCACTTCTAGACTATTTACGGTTTCTGGAAGGGACCTGGCTCTCTTTGGCCTCCCACCTTTGCATGTGCAGCTCCCCAAGGAGAAATGGCCTTAACATTATACCTTCACCTGATCACCTCTAGGGCATCTCAGAACTCACCACAGTGGTTCCCTCCTCTGGGAGAGCCTTGGCTACAGTTCTGGCTCTCTGCCCCGAGCACCCTGTGCTGACTGTTATCCAAGCCCTCTTAACACTCCTCCTCAGCCATCACTTCACAATGACTCCTCTGCACCTAGGAGCTCCTGGAAGCAGGGACTGTGTCTTTTTTCTCTTTATTCTCAGAGCATGGTAGAGACTCAGGTATAATGATGGAGGGAACAGTGGTTATTCTGGAATTTCTCTATAGGTGGGGTCTAGCAGTAACAGTCTGGTTGGAAGAAGGGCTTAGGGGATTTATGCTGAAGCCACATTTTCAATTAATATTTCTTTTTTTTGTCTACTATTTGAAGTTACGAGTCTTAAAACAGAATAACGGTTACTTTACTGAAGATTGAGAAAAATGACAGTTTTCCATATTTACAAATACTATTTTAATTTCGGGTGACTGGAGTGGTGGAAAATAGAAATGCAGGGGCTACTAAAGCATTCTCATCTCCTCCCCTCACCCTCAGGTCCTTTGGACAGAAGAGACAGAGGGATGTGAGGAGAAGACTTGGAGGGTGGAACGTGCACTGCTTTTAAATTATGACAGTTACTTTTGTTTTTATTTTACTTTTTTTTTAATGGAGGTACTGGGGCTTGAACCCAGGACCTTGTACATGATAAGCAGGTGCTCTATCACTGAGCTATACCCACACTTCCCCCCGATACTTGTGTTTTTAGTGGGCATAATGTGCTGGTAGCAGGTACTTTAGCATCATACACAGTCATCTGCCTCTGACCATCATGTTACTCCCTTTCCCCTCAGCTAGAGAACTAGATAGTCTGTTTTCACAAGTTCAATAAATTATCTACATTTTCTTTTTCTTTAAAAAAAGGCATTAACTCGTGTTTCTCTTTAGTATCACCTATAAAATGTAATTTTATGAACCATTTACTGAAGTGTTAATTGTAATAAATATTAAGTACAGATTTCTGAAGCATCAGTCATCACTGAAGATCCACACTTGGCTCCTCTGTCTCTCTGTTAGTCACCTTACTTCTGGAGTTCTGGAAGCGGTGCCAGGCAGAACTTGAGTACAAATGGGACATGGTTGAGCAGGAAGAACAAGTCCGGCCAGAATAGAAGGCACGGTGTCCCCACGTGGAGATAGATGAGATTACCCACGAAAAGCGGGAGCTGTTTAGATGCACTTTAGTCTGTTTACTTCTGGACTTGTCAGCCTTGGCTGCATGTTGGAATCACCAGGGGACCTTAAAAAATGTTGGTGGCTGCATTCCGTCACTGCAGACTCTGATGGTACTTAGTGGCCTGGGGTGCGTTCTGACATAGGGAAGTTTTTAAAGCTCCTCTGGTTATTCTAATGTGCAGCCAAGGTGAAGGAGCACTGCCTGGAATGGTGGACATAGAAGAGAAGTGTGGTCCTTCCTTCATAGTAGCAGTAAAAATGGAAAAAAAGGAAAAAAAGACTGGCATAAGTGTATAAGAAAAGAGGCATTGATTTATGTCCTTTCATAAGACCAATTAAAAAAAATAGAAAAAAATTAGCTGCTATGACATAGATGTATAAGGAAAGACACATTGTTTTTTATAGTTGATTCCCATGTATTCACATGTGCCTTCATTATTGCAGCCTCCTTTTCATGGTAGACTAGCTGTCCCTTTGTCTTTAACTAAGTCCTGGTCACTGCTCCCCCTTCCAGTTGGGGTGTACACAAAGCAGCGTGGCTCTCATCCTAAAGTTAGAGAAAGGGTAGAGGAAGCAGTGAAACCTTTCTTGAGGTGCCATCAGTGTTTGGGCACTGAGCTAGGCATTTTATATGATTGGAAATGTAAATTTATTGCTGCCACTCCTGCTGCAAAATTAAAAAAAAAACTGTGTATCTTTGTATAAACATTCCAGAACTATGAAAAGATGATTTTTTGAGTCATCTGTATTATTGCTTCTTTCCATCCGCTGAGATAACTTAGTGCTGATGGTTCTTGCAGTCAGCTGCAGCAGGACAGTAGGTTGTGAGTATGAATAACTCTTGGAAAGAAAATGCTTTTACCAGGAGCATCTGAAAATATCCTCAACTATAGATTTTATAAATTGAATCACAGATTTCAGAATGTTGGCACTGAAAAGGTATGGAGGGAGCAGGTCAACCTCCTCTTTTTACAAATGGAAAAAATGAAGTTCAGCTACCAATAGAAGGTGACATTTGTCTTTTACAATGTAATAAGCTTCTAATAATCCCCATTATGAATAGTTACCATTGTTTACAACTGAAGATGGGGGTCAAAGCATATGTTGGTGAAAGACTGTACATTCAGAGATGAAAGCTGAAACTTAGACAAAATTAGATGTTCATAATGTTTTTGAGTCATGAAAAACAAAAAAGTATCATATTGGTAGCATACATAAAATACTGAAGAAAAGTCATTTTGGTCATTTAAATTGCCAATTTTAAATTTAAAATTGCCAATTAATGTTTAAATTTCCATTGCAACATGCTTGTTGAAAAATTGATGATGAAGACTCATTTCTCTTTATCGTTCTTCCTTATTTAAAAAATTGTTTAAATTTTTTTTTAGTTTATTAATTGAAGCATTTTACTTTAATTGTGAATGCATGGTCCATTGTTTAGAGAGGCCAGCATTGTGGTAGTGAGACCTTGGGAATGAAGTTGCCTAAATTCATATTTGAACACAGCAACTTGCTTCCTGAATGATTTTGGACAACTTAACTTCTCTGTGCCATAGTTTTCTATAAAATAAGAATAAGAGAGTTGCTTCCTCATGACTGTGGTAAGGACGGGTTGCGTTAATGTACAGAATCTACTCGGAAGACTTCTTGGCACAGAGAAAGGGCCATGTACTTAGTTACAGCTATTATTATACTATATCTGCTTTTATAATCCAGGTAAATCTTGAGTCTTACTGATTTCATCTCTAAAAAAGAAATCTAAATATAAACTCTAAAATGGAAACTCTAAAACTTCATAGTTGTAGCTAATTAATACATAAAGCTCAACCAAGAAACACACAGTGGAGACCAGTTAGCTGCCGACACCTGTGAAACTTTCTGTCCTTCACGGACTCTAAGGTGTCACTACCGTCACTTCTGAAATCAAAGGCAAGCTCAGGAACAGAGCTTTACAGCTTGGCCTCGTCAGGTACCCAGACCCCTAAGCTCAGGCCATGGCAGGGAAACAGTTTACTGTTCACATGTGCATTCTCAAAAAATAGTATTAAAATGAACAGTGTATATATTTTGTTGTGTGTTTGACATCGTTAACAGAAAAAAAAAGGAAAAATAGGAAAGAAACCCATGCAGTTACGAATAAGGAGGCTATGTCTGAAAATTATTATTATTTTTTTCACTTATGCTTAGGATTTAGTGACCAGTTAGGAGAAAAATCATTTCATTAGTGTAATCCCTTGATTGACTAAACTTGTTTTTTTTTCTTTTTTTAATTAGGAAGAAGAGCGTGTTCCCTTTACCACCTGGGAAAGTGTATACATATAACCCTTTATGCAAGTGCTCTTTTTCTGGGTAAGAACCTGCCACAGAGTTTTTAAAATCTAATGTGAAATGCTGAGACAACTGAAAGTCAAACTGGTAACTATGTAGTCTCATAGAAAAAAACTGTTTCCAGAGAACATCTGAGCCAAATCAGGGAGCCACTCTAGAGGTTCCACAGTGTCTTCTGCTCACAGTGCTTCCCCCAATTCCTTTCACCTCATTTGTTCAAATCAGATCAGTGGTTCAGGAATCTCCAGGGTCTGATTAAGAGACCAGATGGAGGCATTAAGAATTCTAAAATTTCCCAAGACTAACAACCAAGGTAAAATGTCTAAGAATAGCCTAACAAAAGGATAGTAGGAACTATCAAAAAAATTAAAAACTACTGAAAGACATAAAATAAGCTTTAAACACATGATTCTAGATTAAAAGACCATATCTCCAAAATATCAGAACTTATAAAATTGATTTGGGATTTATTGTGAATCATATTAGTAATATAATAATAAGATAATGAGAGTTTTACTAGCTCAAAAATAGCCAGATTAGAGAATAGGACAGGAAATCCAGATATGGGCTCTGATATCAATAATAATTTAATATACAAGATGGATGGCATTACAAATCAGGGAGATAAATAAAAGTTATTCAATAAATGGAACAATAGTTTACTATTTGGGGGGAAATGTAAAGATTAAAATTATACAGTGAACCATATATTGTGATAAATTCCAGAAACATTAAAAAAAAGTAACACAATTAGAAAAAACCTAGAAATAAATATGGATGAATATACAACATCTAGATGTGCAATAAGTTTCAGAGGAAAATATATAAAGATTTCCATGCATCAGAAGCATCCTAAGTATAAACAAAATACCAGAGGATGTTATTTGTTAACAAATCTGACAAGGGGCTACTTCCTTTAATACATAGAGAGTTCAGATCACTTCAAAGATAACACCAAAAAGTCTCAGGAGTGGAGAAGGCAGAGAAGATGAAGACACATTTACAAAGGAAAAAAATAGATGTCAGTCTGCAGAGGTAATTCAGTCAGTGCACATCAAAATGAAATAGTTTTCCACCTCTCAAGTGACACAGCTCTGTTTATGAGGATGAAGTGCCAGTGGTTACCAATCCCATGCCTAGGCTACTGGATAGTATTTGTGAAGTATGGTTGATTTACAGTGCTGTGTCATTTTCTGGTGTACTCCTCCAGCCTTCTTAGAAAGCAGCCTGGGAGTTCATATTAAGTGTCAAAAATATTCATATGCTTTAATCCACTAATTCAGCTTTGAAAAACTTTTAATCAGGAAGTATTTCAAAATGGCATGGAAAATTCAGTATGGATCTAAGTCACAGACATACTTTTCTATGTATATATATGTATAAAATCTCAGCCAAAATATTCTTTCTACCCTTCACAAAGTAGAATATTTTGCAGCCATGAAAAAGTGTGTCCATGAAAATATTTTATGACATGTTAAACTGTTATGCATATGATAAGCTTGAGAATAAAATTAATATATAAAATGATTTTTAATATACAAACAATGCACAGTTCTGAAGGAATTATGTCTATAGGCAGAAGCATTTTTCTTATTTTATTTTTTATTCATTTTCAGAGTTGAAGTCTTTTGATTGTTGGTGACAAAATCAATCTCCAGTGGGTTTAAACAACAACCAAAAAATGGGGTTGGATTGGATTTATTGGTTACTGTAAATGAAAACCTCAGGTCTGATGTCTGGCTTCAGTCAAGGAGAGATACTGTAGCCCATATTATGTCAAGGGCTGGTTTTGTCCTGTCTTCATTCTGTGTCCAGGGGTGTCTCAGCATGCTGCTTCTAGGCACTCATCATCCCAGATCACACATCCTTCCAAGCCAAGAGAGGTCTCTTTTGGCAGCTTCCTCTCTTGATAGAGGAAGCTCATCATTCACATGGGCACCAGCATGTATCTCCTCACATAATAGTGGTTCTTACTGGGTTCATTGCCAATTCTCAAATCATGTGCAAGGCCAATAGAACGAGGGGTATTATTTTTCTTAAACCAACTAAGATCTACCTCTGGTTCTTCAGAAAGAGTGAGTCAATCGAGCTTAAATCACAGGACTAAAAACAGAAAGGAGGTTATTTATCCTAAAGCAAAACTTGGGTCCTCTTGTAAGACTGGGCACAGATCCAGAACAGCAGATCTGTCCGCTACTGAGTACTTACAAATCTTTAATGAGCAAATATTAAAGTTAAGATCAGAATAGATGATACATAAGAAGAAACTCGAGGAAGGAGAATGGAAAGCTTTCCTGTTTCCTAAGATATATTGAACCCATTAAGTGCTTGGAAGAAAAATGGAAATGTGTCAAGTTTGTAAAAGTTCTGAAATGAATTAGAATTAATTTCACAGACCATGTAGGAGGCAGTAGTATACGGAGTTAGTGTGTCTTTGGGCCCTTAGAGTATTTCAGTGTTTTCACTTAATAGTTGCTTCATTTGGGGCAAATTGCATCATCTCCACGTGGTTCTATTTCCTCATCTGTAGAAGACATATAACATTACCTTCCCCACAGGGTGATTGTGAGGATTTAGAATAACAGATGTGTGCTGAAGTAATAGTAAACATTTAAAGAATCTTAACTATTATGATTACTTAATACATAATTAAAAAATTATTATGCAGACTTTTTAAAAATTCATACTATTTAAATGGCCTATATGTGCTGTACTAGAGAGGAAGGCTCAATGTACCTTCTATAATACATTTTTCTCAGCCTTAACTAATTTTCACATTTAATCACACACACACCAATAAGTTATTCCTTTCACAAGAGTGAAGCCTTAACTGTGAAGGAAAGGAAAATTAAAGAGAGTAGAGGAAGAAATAAAATGCTTCCTCTACAAATTGATGGCTTAAAAACTAAGAAAACATCTTTTTAACACTTTGGTCACCATATTCATAGCTAATACTTAGGTAGAAATTTTCACAAGCTTGTGGTTAATGTTCTCACTTTTTTCACCCGTAGTAAATAATTGACTCATCACAATAATCCTATAAATTGCTATTATTATCCCCCCCATTATATGGGTGAGGAGATTGAAGCCCCTAGAGGTTAAGAAATTGCACAAGGCCCCACAGCTAGCATCAGAGCTGGGATCCAGATGCAGAAGTGTGGCTCCAGGAGGGGCTTGTAAATGCTCCCTCTGCTCTCCCCTGCAGGTGCAAGCCAGCCGCCCGCTGTTACTGTAAATAACATGATGTGGTTCACTTAGTCTTGAAATTCATATTCTTTGTAGCTTTCTCTCTGGGGAAGCTATCAGAAGCAGCCAGGGACACTGAGTACATGATTCTGGACTATGACAAAGAAGGTAGATGGAAGGAAAACAGTTTAAAAATGGGACATTTAATGTACATTCTTTGGTGGCCAGAAAATTAACCTGCGTAGTAGGGAACTGAAACCCTGCCAGCCATGTGCAAATTATGCTTCAGACACCCCCTTTGCCCTTGGGTCCACACAGTCAGAACTACAATGGATCAGGGACATGAAACTTGTGCAAATGCAGGGAGTATGAATACCTGCCATTTTAAGATCTCAAGGAGTATGAAAAGCAAGTGAAGCTTCCATCAGCAGAGACCTGCTGTTACTTCCAGTGTTTCCCTCAGGGCATGTCCACAGCTTCACTGGTCCTATTTAGAATGAAGATGACAGCTAGCACCTGCTGAACCCTGAATCAGTGATAGGTTCTCCCTTGAAAGGAAGCATATCCCCTTCATGGGTTACAACTAGTTCATAACCTAAGTAATTCTATAGATGTATAAGGGATATTTTCATTGATTCTGCTATCACAGACTTGTCTCCAAAAGAACATGACACCAGTTACTCCATTTTTACCCCATTTAAAGATATACTTAACAGGCTTCCTTCTTTAGTACAGTTTTAGGTTTACAGAAAAATTCACAGAGAGCAGAGTTCCCATATATTCCCTATGCCCTGCACACAGCTGCTCCTGCTGTCAGCATGTTACATAAGTGGATGCACTCATTCTTTTTGACATCCTTCATTCCTCCTACCCTAAAGTTTAACATGCCTGATATTCACGTCTCTTGTGGCATTTATTTGTGATTTACATCAATTCTCACGTTTATGTGAGGTTTACAGAACATGCATTTGTCTGTTTAAGCGTGGGCTGGGGGCAAATTTTCTGTGTAAAAATATGATCATTAGTGAGTCTCATGCTGCTGGGTTTTTGGGTTGTCAGATCCTGTTGACCATTGCTTGAGTTATTGCGATCATTGTCTACAGACTCTCAGTGTTCATTGTATTTTCTGCAAAACTTCCCAAGATCCTGAATGGAAGAGACCCAATCCAGAAGTACCTGACTGTGCAGATGGGCCACGCCCATCACTGTTTCCCTCATCAGTTTTATCATCGTGACCCTGAACCCCATATATGAGAAAGTGGCAATCATGATGACTGACTCTGGTAAGCTCCTCCTGCAGCTGAGGTCATTTCTACGCCAGTTTTAGAACCAGGTCAAAACAGAGACTATCTTTTAGGCACTTCAATTCCAGTACATTACAGTCTTTATAAAACTTCAAGTGTAAAAGTATTTTCTCTAGCCTATATGAGAAGTGAATTAGCTCCAACTCTGCATTAGTAAAAGGGACAAAGCAAGCATTAGAATGTCCAAGCTGTATGTAAACAGGTCAGTGCTGAACAATATTTTCAATTACACTGGATCATGTACCCTATTGTTGAAAGTAAATAGTCTCTTTATTGCAAATAATTGGAAGAGGGTCATGGTTTCAGTGGCAGATTTGCTCATGCATTACAGAGAGGACAAGTAATCACAGTGTTATGTGTCTTCCCCCCATGCTGTTCCTGTTAGTGTATCTCCATTCACATCAGCTGTGGTTTCTATAACAAATGCTTTTCCTGTCTGGCTTGTATCCCAGCCAGTGGCTTAGTGGCCCAAGTTAAGTGCTTCCCACACAGTGCATGTGGCTGGGGGTTCTCCCAGTGGTCTGCTCAGTGGTCATCTTCTGAAAACACTAAGACCAATTCAAATTCTGAACTAGGAGGATGACCCATTTTATGTTCCCCAAATGCTTCTAGCAAGTTGCCCCGTGTTTTGTTTGTTTTCTTCAGTAGTCCTACCTTCCTGCCATTCAGGGAGACAAGAGAATATAATTTAGCAGGATGTTCAAAAGTAGTTTTCTGTCAACTTACACCTGACAGAGGACAGTTCTTGCCCACTGGATACTGTTGTGACTATACATTTTAAGGAACAGCTATTTTTTTTGCCTTGTGGGATATTGTGTTCATAGTGGGAGAAAATCTTACAACAGGGTGTACACTTGGAATTAACATAGTAGCTATGTTAAGGAATTCAAAACAGCTTAAATGAAAACAGTGTGAATTGTGTATATATATATACATATATTTACCTTGTTAACTCATGTATCTGTGGCTTTGATAAGGGTCTCAATGCCGTTCACAGTTTTACAGACTTAACTTTTCTTTATTCTAGCTGCTGAGCTCCCAAGGACCAGACTGACTATGAGAACAGCCTAACCATGAAGGTGTTCTTGTTCCAGTTTGTCAACTACTACTCCTCGTGTTTCTACATCACAATCTTTAAGGGCAGATTTGTGACTCATCTGGGAGATCTGGTGTATTGGCTGTGAAAATACAGAAATGAGGAGGCGTGGATACAGCTTTGTTTTCTGACAGTCTAACCCGTTTCATGTTTTCTCTTAGTTGCCCAATGAAGAGTGTCTTTACTTTCTGTTCCTTAGATTTTTTAACCATAAAATAATGACTTTATTCATGTTAGAGCTATCTAAAATTTAAATAAGATATTCTTTCTAGTATTCCAGTGTGACCCAGGTGGCTGTCTCCTTGAACTGATGACACAGCTGACAATACTCATGGGAGGACAGTCCATCTGGAATAACATACAAGAGGTGTTACTTCCGTGACTACTCAGTCATGTGATCTTGGGGTGAGAATGGCCCACCCATCCACGTCATTTTCCTGCGTGCCCATCTCTAAAACAGGGGAGACTCTCTGCTTATTAAAGCTCTCCAGATAAGATGATCCAGCCAACAGTGTAAATGTACCTGCTGTTTAATAATTATATTTAAATACCTTCCTTTTTATGTTTAACATAAATCCTCAAGTGCTATAGTCTCTGCTTATTAGCCCACCACTGGGGACTGACGGATCAGAGCCCATTGAGAGATGGCCCTTTTTGGGGCCGTGAACTAAGTTTTCCCACAACTTCCCGCAACTTTCTCCTCCTTTTATACATGCATTTAAAAATCCATAACGGGAATTTGGTGAGTGCCTAGTATGTGCTAGTCACTGTATTAAGTGTTGTACATATATGTGTGCATGCGCATGTGTGTGTGTATAATTTAATCACCCAAACAATCCTTATTCTTATCTCTCCTTTGCAAATGAAGATTCTGTGGCTTAAAGAGGGTAAGTGATTTGCCCAAGCTCTCATTGTCAATAAGAGACCACTGTGGGACTCAGATGTAAGACAGTATCTCTCTGAATCCATGTTCTTCTAAGAACAGAGGCAAAGGGTCCTAAGTCACAGGGTTATATAATGTTTTAAGAGACACTTGTCTAAAATAATAACTACAGAGGTTTTGACTTACTGTTCTCTTCCTAAAAATGAGAAAAGCAGATGTTAGCTAAGGTCACACTGTCATTTTGATTTTCACATAAGCCCAATCCCATATCAAAGTGGACAGTCCAGTGTTATCTGCAATTTCTGCACATTTTAAGGTGCTTACTGTATTCGCTTTCTGTTGCTGCTGTAACAGGTATCCCCATACGGCATGGTAGTAGGAAGAAAAAAGAAAAAGTCTCCACTAAACAACACAAATTTAACTTCGTAAGGTTCTTGAATGCAGAAGCCTGCTGAAGTCAAGGTTTTGGCAGGGCTGTTTCTGAAGTCCTCAGGGGAACCTGTATCTTTGCCTCTTCTGGCTTCCAGAGGCCACCTGCGTCTCTTGGCCTGTGACCACTTTTCTCTCTCTCAAGGTCAGCACGATTGTGTGCCTCTGACTCTGATTCTGTGGTCACATCTCCTCTCCTCTCTCCCCTCTTCTGCCTACCCCTTCCTACTTTAACGACCCTGGTGATTACACTGGGCCCACCTCTATAATCCAGCTCATCTCTCATAGAGTTGGCTGGTTTGCAAACTTAACCGCATCTGCAACCATAAGCCCCTTTGCCAGGGAAACTGACCTCTTCATATGTTCTGGGGATTTGGACATAGACATCTTGGGGGGGATCATTTTTCTGCCTACCACACTAACCTTTTTAAGATAATTTCTGGCTTTGAGTTCCTGTTCTCATGAAACTGTTGATCTCTCTTCTTTCTTGCCTTCCACACCAGCATTCTGATCCTGGCCATCCTAATGGCAGAGCTCACCCCTCTCTGTGGTGTCCCCCTAAAACACTTACACAAGCAGCCCTTACTGATGTTTGGAGCATGGAGGAGAAACTCAAACAACTTGAACTTTGAAATAAAAAACCTCCATCATTTTAAAATCTTACATGCCACTATAAAAAAATTTATTTTTTAACTTCATTTTTTAATTTTTAAATTATTTTAAACTTTGTTACTTTTTAAAAACTGTACTTTTTTCTTATCATCCTTCATTGTAAGCTCCAGAAACCTGCGATTCTGCCCACAGCATCCAACTTCCCTTTCATTGTTTCTCCTCCCTTCCTTAACCTTCCTTCTTTCTCTCTTTTTACAAAGTTTCTGTCCATTCTCCTTATAGGGCAGGTAAATTAATTTTTCTTTCTTTATTTCTGTTTTTGCAGAGTGAACACCTTTGGGTGTCAGTGTGTCCTTCCACATTTCTTCACAAGGTCTTCATCTTTCAGCTTCAGTATGGATTACCGGGGTCTGTCTCTAAACAAAGACAATTCCCTTGTCCCCGAGCTCACCATGCCCCTCAAAAAAAAAAGATTCTGATCTTCGCTGTGAAATGAATCTTTTTTTTCCCTACTGTGCAGTAGACAACTCTTACCCTGAGCTCACAGTCGGATTTTTCCAGAGGAGTAAAAGTAGGTCATGTGTAAATAATACTATTTTTCTGTGTGAAAAGAAATAGATTAAATAGAGGAAATACTTAACTCAGGTTACTCAAAAGCATTTCCTGGAGGAAATAGGTTAATTTTTTAACACTAAATTTTGTTGAATCTGGTTGTCAGTGAGCTATTTTAACCAATCAAGGAGAAGGATATATTTCCTAAATTAGTACTGAGAAATTCATGTGAAATGAAACTTCTTCACATGGACTAGTTTAAAGTAAAGGATGCATTATAATATCTGTGGTCTGTTTATACCTTCACTTAAGTAAGCACATTGTTGTAGGTTCCAGTGAGCTGTATTTTTCATCCATGTATTTCTACTATGGGCTAAAATATTTAGGGAATATGTTTTGAATTATGTTTCCCTTGTTTGAAAACCAGGAATGCTGAATGGTAGCCAAGTTCGAGGGTGGCTTGTGTCTTCCTCACTGCCTCTTCTCTTTGTATAAGGTGCCAGTTCCCTTCTTATTTTTCCATATAAAATCCTAACATACGAAAGATCTATCAGTTACTCTTGCTATGCCAAATGTATACCCATCCTCAAAAATACATAGGAAGGGAAAAAAAAACTTATCAAAATTAGCAACTATTTTCATGCTATTTAAATATGTCCAAAGGAACATAATGAAATGAATTTCACCATAACTCACCTGCCTCCACCCCTCAATTCCATGTGGGGTTCTTGAGTAGGATTCTGGGAGCAAATGAAGAAGGACAGGGATGCCGTGATCCAGGCTCCCTCTGGGGTCTCCCCAGCACTTGGATCAGCACCTGGTATAAAGTAGGTCTCAGTCCGAGCCAGCTGAGTGAGTGAGTGACTCACAGGCATCGAATGCATAACATCAGTGAATTAACAGCATTCTTTGTAGGACTCAGAGAATAAGCTGAGAGCCCTGTGGCCTTCCCATCCTCACATACTATTTTGATATTGGAATCATTTCTGGAAATGTTATTCTGTACTTGACAAAAGGCTAGTACAATTCCAGGGTTAAGCAACTTGCCCTGGAGAGATTTTATGATAAATTATTAAGAAAAATAGTTAAATGCCCAAAATGGCATGGCATTGTCCTTTGGTGTTTAGATAATGTATGGCTGTAATTTTCTTACTTTATATGTTTTCTACATTTTCCACTGTGGGTATGCACTATTATATAATAAGAAAAAGAATATCTCTCTTTTCCAGATACGATTTGGTTAGAGGATGAGTCAGAGACATATAATAAGAGAATCTTAAATACATGTGTCCCTAATTCACTCTTTAAATTCAGGAACAGGAAACTCAGGAATGATATAGTTTCAGAGAATCAAAGATACTTGTATTCAAGATTAGCAAGTGGTAGTGTCCTCAAAAGAAATGGTGATAATCTATAATGCAGGGATTAAATGTGATAATGCAGGTACAAAGACAACATGCAGTAGAAAATGCCATGTGGCAAACACAGAGTAAATGGCAGTTTACTATGAATATGTCAATATGTGTGGTCAATTCCCAAGCAAATGATTGTGTAACCCCTGCTAGAGGGAGAAAGCTTCCAGCCTTGGCTGGAGAGGGGGGAGGATCCAGTGTCTGTATGTTTTAAAATATCTACAGGTGCTTCTCATGTGCAAATTGATATCCCTGCATGAGAACCATAACCCAACAGAAAACCCAAAAGACCGAGGACCATGGTGGGTAGACAACAGCCCAAGCTTTTCTGCCACAGATGAGTGGTTCCACTCAGGAAGACTGAGCAAGAGGCTCAGAGTCTTAGCTAAGGACAAGCAAGTCGGGACTTCTAATATGACCTAATGTCATCAGCGGGGAGGGCAGTTCAGCAAAAGAAGGGAGCGCCAGATGAGTTAGCATGGAAGTTTCATCCTGGATCCAAACCGTGATGGATTTGGGTCCCAGAGGGTAAAAGCCCTGCTTCCCTGGGACATGGACCGAATTCCACAAGAGGCTGAGACAGGAAGTATGAGGCAGAGAAAAATTCCCCCAGGACATTCCCGAGTCTGGGTGCCAGGAAGGGTGATGGACGAGCACGGTCCCAGTGCCACCTGCACCACAGGGCTCTGAGTGGCTGTGGAGCTGTGTGCTCCTGGCCGAACCTCAGACCTGACTGCTGCGCTCTGGGCTGCAACCTGGGGAGTGGCTTCAGCAGCAGGCTCTCCCCATCATTCTCGTAGGTGTTGCAGCGACTTCCACCCCTGTGGCTACGTTGTCCCTAAGCCAAGGGTCTAAGTGACTTCAGCCCTATTTAAAGGTGGCCACAGCTGGTTAGCCTGTGCTGCTCAAAAGGAAGATCCCACACGGGGTTTTGATGTGTTAGGGGGGTTGCTAATACCTGTCCTGCTCTGAATCGTTTCATCCTGACAGCAGCCTGGGTGGTGGAAGTTTCATCTTCCAAATTTATTTCAACTTTTTTTGTTGAAAGTATACTTGGTTTACAATATTGTGTTAATTCTTGGTGTACAGCATATTGATTCAGTTATACAAACATATATATATATTCCTTTTCATATTCTTTTTCACTATAGGCTATTAAAAGTTATTGAGTGTTGTTCCCTATGCTATACAGTAGGACCTTGTTGTTTGATGCAAAAATTACTAAACAAAGTACTTGCAGACTAAACCTAGCCATGTATATGACAGAGTTGATTTTATCTCAGGATTTAAATGTGGTTTTGATCTCTAGGATCTCTTTATAAATTTATCATAAGTAAAGAGCCTGTGGAACATTTCTCAGGAAAATGTTTTAAAATCATAAGATTTAGAGAATAAAGAAGGAAGATAATTATACTGAAAAGCAGATATCAAAATATAGAAATGGGCATTTGTGATATAGTAATATTTGAATTATTGGAAGAACGTGTTGAATAAGAGAATCCAGTGTTGAGTCTACTAACCACAACATTCTGCCATAGCAGTGAGTGTAAATCATCTTCTGAGATCTGCAATAATTGCATTTTGAATGTAAATAAAGTTAAATAACAAATAAGCCATGAAGCGTGGATTCAGATTCAGGGGTATCTCCAGTCCATATACCCACCACTTCCCAGAGCTCCCTGCTCTTCCCCTAATGTCATTGAAAGAAGTGGGGAAAGTTTGTGAAGCAAAGGGCATGTTCCATAGCAAAGAAATCTTGTAGGAAATCTGGGAGCATGGCCAGTGAAAGGTTAACACTGAGATCAGAGGTAGTGGGAAACCTAGCAGGGGCAGCTCTTTACAAGTCACATCATATACTCTGTGTGTGTCCGCGTGTGAGTACATACACATGAGTGTGCATGTACAGTGTATACACCTGCCTTTCATGTGAAGCCGCCTCACTGTCCAAATTTGAAATCCATCCAAATGTGCAGTGCAGTCAGCAGAAGCTCAGCCAGATGCTAAGTTGTCTGTTGTTGCTCTGTCTATTCTGCTGAACTCCACGAGTAAACCACGTGCCAGCTGTTGCTTTCAGGGAAAAGAGCTCTGTAGGCTACAGGTCCATGCCTTATTTCACTGCAAACTCCAATTTCATTTCAGGACAAATTGCCATTTGAAAAAGGGAGAAGCATTCAGTTGACCCACAAGCCTCTGAGTGAGGGAAAAAGATAACCTTAGAGACAGCACTGTGGGACAGCATCCAGGAGGGGGCAGAGCACTGGGATGTGAGTCGAGGCTGTGTTTCTTTCAAGTTTTGCAGTGACTTTGAGGTGGCATGTCACTTCTTTGGCCTTTGATTTGTTCAACTTAAATTACGGTCTTGGACCTGTTTGATCCAAAGTTAGAGTATCATTTTTCTGCTTGGTGACCCCTCATGGCTCCCCAATTCCTTCAAGGGGGAAAATGCCCACATCCTCACTGCAGTCTCTTAGGCTCCACCCCCAAAACCACCACTTATTTCCTGTTCACTCTGGCCCACACCAACTTCCATGCTGTCTGTCCAGCATGAGGGACCTCCAGGCCGGTGATCACTGTTCCCTCTGCCCCTCCTCTGCCCACCCCTTTGCCTCCATCTTTGCCTTATTCAAATGTCAGTGCCCCATCCCCACTCCTCCCTACCACAAATTCCTCGCCCTTCTTTTTCCTCTGCAGCACTTATCACCAGCTCACAGACCCTGTATTTCTTTCTGTTACTTATTTTCTCTGACGATTTTCAGACTGGAAAGGCCATGGTGGATAATAGCAGAGAAATGGGGGAAAAAGTCAAATAAGGGAAGGTATCTTCTAAAAGCTAAATGCCCACCTGAATAGGAGGCAGGAGATAAAGTAGTAGTCATTACATTTTGGTAAACCCAATGTACATAATCAGGACTAGCTTTCACAATATTTGGGGGTAGGGAGGCAGCAGTAAAAAGAAATTTATCCTGAAAAGAAGAAATTAAATTCTTGGGAAGATGATGTGCTCAGCTTGAAATGTCAGCAATGCTTTTATGACCTTGGTCTGATAATATCCTGCCTTATAATTTGATCTGTTTGGCAGCTGGGTCATGAATCTAATGGTGCTGCAGTTTCAGAAGCAGAAGAGACCACCCCACGATGGGAACGGGACAACCATCTGCAGCCCATGGGCAAACTGGGGTTGTTTTATGAATACCTTGAAATGAGTAAGTCAGCAGTGGAGATTTCAGTGCTGTTGGTTATACTAGAGTATGTTTTGGATCTCAGAAATATCAGTTACGGAGCCAAACAATGACCTAGCATACAGAAACGGAGCCTGCTTTTCTCCATTAGATACAATTACGTAGTCAGGCTTTCAAATAGGGTGCCTGTGTGTATCTTTGTCAATATTTATTTTGTACAAAGCTGAAGATTTACTGCCAAGGAATGAAATGGAATATTCATTCAGGTACGTCTCCACCATTAATTCTCAGAGCCTTCTGGTCATGTTGTCTAAAGATGAACTCAGAACCGTTACTAGATGTGACTCATCTTGGGCTGTAGTCCGTGTGGCACAGCTGTTGGCTGATATCCTTCTAAACAGAGTCATGTGAGCCAGCCAGACTGTGCAGAAAGCCCGCAAGAGCATCCTGCCTCATGGCAGCAAGGTTCACAGGGTCACCCCTAACACATCTCACACCTGCCTTTGACATTGTTCCTATTTCCTGTGGCTGGTGGTTTCTGCCTGGTTCCTTGAGTGATCTCATGGCACATCACTGGCTTGAATTCAGGATGAATTTGTTGATCTGGAATATCGGTTGAGCACAGATCCCCTCCTTCTCCAATGTCTGTGTCCATTTCTGTACATTTGCTTGGGCTCTGTTTCTCTTTGGTTGAACTTGGTTTTGAGCTCTCGGTTGCCTTTAAATGATTGCATCTCAAAATAGATTTCCATAGGAAACATCGTCTTTTCTATTATGCATGGTGCACTTTTATCTACTGGAAGGCTGATAATGTGCATGTTTTGTATCTGAGCCCTTTCAGCTCACCACTGCCTTGAATTAGTTTTTTTTTTTTTAACTTAGGAGAACAGGAAAGGATTTTGTTCAATAGGCTTTGCATTTATGCATGGGGGTTCATGTTTGCAAATTTACCCTTTTGTGTTTCCTGTTTATAAGTCTACAGATAGAGTTATTTTTTTCCTAAATCACATTCTATATGTAAAATAATTGCTTTTAAAAATATACATTATACATGGAAATGCATCTGGTTCCTTCGGTGAGTGAAAAGTCATCTTGTGCTATCTTCAGTCAGCGATGCTTTGTGGCTTGGTGTCTGATTTCAGTTTCATTTTTGCTTTTGTTGTGTTTTGTGACCAGGTTCCATTAAGGGTGCAGCTGCAGTCCCTGGTGTAGAAGTTATGTTCATTTATTTTGCTTATTTTCAAAAGGACTATAAGCCAATATCCTGTTATTCCAAAATGAGTCATAATTGTAAATATTTCTTATTGGGGCTATTATCAGCATTAATAATAACAACAACATTCTGGGGGCAGCATATCATTTGTTATTTTAACACATACACAAAAAGCCTTGGAAAAAATTTATTGTTCTAGTTAAGTCAAATAAAGGGCACTGAAAGGAAAAATTGTATGCTTTGGGGACAAATTGATAGGACTTTTAGAACTTTACAGTCTCATTAAAATACCAATTAAATAATTCAGCCTCCCCCTACCCTGCAAAAAAGGATGGAGTAACAGCTATTCTAGAGAGATTTTTCAGACTTATTAGTTTTCCTATTATCTAAATATTCCCTAATGAATTAGAAAAATTAATCAATTTCTGAGAGTAGTCAGTCTGTTATTCTGTATTCAATGCTAGATTGAAACCTATTTTTTATTCTTTTGGTTCATAAGAGATAGAATTTCCAAGTGTTTTTTGAATTATTTTTGTTCCTCTAAAATAAAGTGACTTTGTTGGTGATCTCCTGACCAGAGTTTCCTCCTCCCAGTTTTCCCCATGATCATTAATGACACTCAAATTGTCTTTTTACTTATGCCTCTTAGCTACTGAAGGGGAGCAGCTTCTGACAGATGACCCTGGAGCCCTCCACCTGTGCTTCGTTAGTCCTCACACCCAGCCACCAAACCTAGTCTCCTTTGCCTGAAGTATCTTTCTCTGCTTTTCTGCCTGGAAGTGTTCTTGCCACACCTTGGCAGGAACCCCTCCACTTTTTACAGATTTTCTGCTCTCCTCTCTAGGCATTAATTGCACTTGATTCTTGTCTTGATGGTGCGTGATCGTGTCCATGTCCATTGTGCTCCCCGGCTGGACTGATCCTGTCGGAGGCAGTAGTCAGGCTTTGCATCTTCCCGTCCATGTCTGGAGCACCACAGCCTGGACCCTGGTTCTCATACATAATTAAGTGACTTAAGCTTGGAGTTTCAACATACTCACATACAACTGTTAGATGAGTTGGCACTAACATTGCCCCCACGGCACCCACAAGGTTCTACATGGCATATGTGTTTTTCTGAGTTAAATTTCTCTTTTATTAGTTTTAGTGAATTTCCCACTGTCCTTTGAGGTTATTAGAGTAACTCTGAGTTGTTAACCACATTAGCTCTCCCCCCACCAGCGAATGATCCTGCCGTCTGAGAACTCAGACATGGGACATAAGAGAAATAATCTATCAGTCTTAAAATCTGGAAGTCATAAGATAACATTTTGTACTTAGGGCACCCACAGCACAAACACCAGTCTCTCAAGAGTTTGGCGATGCCTTCCCAGAGGGTGGGTGCCATAAGTGAAATGCAGTGAGAGATGAAATGAGAGCTCTTTGTCTCTGGTACTTCCTCTTCCACCTGTGCTGTGTTAACTTGATCTTCCCTTTGTATACTGCAGTCTTTAGTTTTTAATTTACTGCAGTTAATAGTTTTTCTTCAATGTCTTCTTGAACCCACCCCCTTCATTCCCACTGTCTCCAGTGCTATCCCACCCACGCCTCTCCTGCACTCTCCAGGACCAGGCCTGTCTCCCCCATGGCCTCACCTCTGCTCTGTCTGCCCACCACCTGCACTGACATTTCCTTAACTCCACAGAATGAACTTTCCAAAATATCAGCTGCGTAACTGGGGGGGATTGTAGACCTCTCATCTCTTTACTCACTCATTCATATATCCACCCAACAAACGTTGAGTACCTGCTATGCCAAACACTGTACCAACTGCTGGGGAGACCAAGACAGGTAAGACTTGGTGTCTGCACTCTCCAGGCCAAATGAGGCATGGCAAGTAGTTGATGGATTGCTAAGCAGGTGAACACAAATTGGACTTCCTACAGCTGGAGATAGTTGAACTGAATTTTGAAAGGTGAAAGGAAGTTAGCTCTCTGTTGTGTGGCAGAGGGAGTGGACACTTCATGCAGAGAGGTAGAGACATATAAGAGTACACGGCATGAAGTGGCTTGGCCAGACTGAAGAACAAGTAGGGCTAGAACAAAGTATCCACAGGTGGGAATATCAGGCGCACAAGGCCTCTGTCACGATGGGTCTTGTGTGCTTAGAGTTGAATGTATCCTTAAAGAAACAGGGATATATTGGAATATTTGTAAGCAAGAGAATTGCATAATGTGTATGTTGAAGAAGATCTGGTTATTCTGGCAGCAGAATGGAAGATAATACTTTGGGGGAAGGCCAATATTTGGGGGGAAAGGATATTTCAGGGGGCCACCCCAGGTAACTCAGACAACAAGTGGCACATGCCTGCAGAGAGGCTCTGGGCAGAGGGATAGAGACATGGGTGGCAGAAGTGGTAACTGCTGCAGAGGTGCCTGTGGGGCTGGATTGGGGGTGGCACAGAGCTGCTGAGATGACCTACCAGTGACCCATCTGGAAAGCGGGTCTGCAGGGGGTGTAAGGGGGGAGGAGCTGGTTTTGAGGAGATGGTTCTGTGTGTGGCATTTTGAGTGCAAAGTGTCTATGGGACATCTGAGGGGTGATGTCCATTGTTAAGCTGGATTCACCAGTCAGGAGCTCAGAGGAGCTGTGGGTGAGGCCGTGGGGGCGATTCAGTCCTGCCAGGCGGAGGATTGAAGACAAGGCCCTGGGGAAAAGGGCCATGTACATGGCAAATGGGAGAAGAGAAATCCACCAAGAGAAAGAATAGCAGAGAAGTTGAGAGAAAACTAGTTGAGACAACACAGAGAAGGCTGTAACCTGGCTTAAGAGGGATTTGAACACTGACTAAAATGAGCCTAGTGAGAAAGGTGGGTGTGCGGAGCAAAAAAGCAAGAGCTAAAGCCCACCTTTAATTGCCACGTCTGGGGAAATGGAGGAGGAGGACTATACTTAGGTAGCCTTTAAAAAAAAGATCTGTGTGTATCTGTATGTGTGTACATATGTACACACAAAATTTTCTGCCTGGGCTTTTTAAATTTATTTAAGTAAAACAAAAATCAAGGGGTAAAAACATTCCACAGAGAGGAAAATATTTGTCCACAGCAAAAGCTACCTGGTAATCAAATAAACTGGGACTGAAAGTACCCACTGGCTTTGGAACACGCAGCCACCGGCAGTGCAACTCCTGTCTCAGTGCTGCGGTGAGGGCCGTGGGGGATGCAGGGCTCTGATCCCTGGAGGAGTCATCAGCGCAGGTACTTCTCCAAGAAACTGAGCTTTAAAGGGAAGAAGAAAGTGCAGAAAGTATCAGAGAGCAACACAGAGCCGTGAGAGAGGGTCAGGCGAGGGTTAGTTTTGTTTTACAGAGGGCGTTTCTGGCCTTGCTGAGTTGCTAGGCCTTTGCTGTTTTTGGTCTTTGTTCCAAAAGCTTTTTAGAAAATTCTTCTCACTTCAATATCTGAACAGATTAAATCATGTTGGTTTTTTTCTGATGTTTTATTTTTAATTAAAAAAATCTGCAATTTATTTTAATGTCAAAAGTGAGGACACTGTATCAAGTCTTCCAAAGATTTAGCTAATTACTCCAGTACTTGACCACTGATTTGAAGTGTCAGTTTTATAATATTACTAAAATCTCATAAATATCCAGTCTATTCTTGAAATGTGTTCTATTTCATTCATACACTCAGTGCACTATTTCTAAACTGTTTCCATCACCATAGAGTAATACCTCCTAGAGTTGGTCCTATTTTATCCTTTTCCAGAATGTCCCTAATACTACCAATTCAAACATGCCTCCTCATTATTTTATTTGTATATTTGTGTATAATTCTGGAAGAATTTTAGGATCACCTTTCAGCTTTTTTTCTTAAATTCATTTGGGATTATTAACTAAATTTGCATTCAGATTCTAAATTTATTTTGGAGAAAAAATGTGCTATGTCCCCCAAATTTGAGTCTGCCCAATGAAGAGTATGTTGCATTCTATTGTTTATTCAATCATTGTTTTTTTTCTTTTTTTAAGTCACTTATCAGAACCATCAACATTTTTCAATAATTTATTTCTAAATATTGTGTCTTTATTGTCATTATAAATGCTATCTTTTCTGGGTTTTGAATTGGGTCGATTGCTAATAAAGTCTTAATTTCTGGCTTCTCTTGAGTGAGAATGAGAGCTGACAGTGTGGGGCCCTCTTTCCAATATGGTGACCGTGAGCAGTGCGTTTCATTAGGATATCCTCTTGCCAAGTTTCCAGTGGCTGCACACACTCCACATATTTCTTTTACTTACCTGCCCCCTGTAGGCAGATGAGTTCATGTAGGGTTAGGTGGATTATGGACACAGATACTACCATCACTGCTGCCACACTGCTGACTCTGTGGCATCACTAACTCAGGCTCTTTCCTCTCTGACCTCTCTGAATATGTCAGCTCCTTCTGGGCTGTGGACCTGCTGCATCTTTCCAGCACTGTCTGCTTTTCTGCAACACATCCCTGCCTCTCAGGTCAGAAGCAAATGTCAGCTCCTCCTACGCATCCACCCCATCCACGGTCTTGCCATTCCTGGCCAGAGTGGTCCCTATCCCTTGACTGAGCAGTAACCCTAAAGGGACTATAAATTTGCCTCCCATCCACTGTCTTAGTTACATACCTGTGCTAGTATACTTTATAGGTCTGCCAGTTAGGAGGGGAGGGTCTAAAAGTCTTTTAGATCTCTGGCCTTATCATTTCTAACCACTCCCCCACCCCATGGAACAGCTTACAACAGATCTCTGCTGCCCCATCTGTAACAATGTCCTGTAAATTACAGACAGAGAGAAAAGAACTTCTAGGCCACCACCATAACTTTGACTTCCTGTGACCACACAGACCATAGAAATATCAAGATAAAAATTTCTGAAGAAGGATATTTTGCTTATGAAGGAAATTTAATTGCATAGCTTTCTGTGACTTGTAATAACTTCATAGACTCTCTGAATGTGCTGCACTCACCTTCCCAGACTCAAGGGAGCTTGCTCACTTGCCTATTTTCAGTGTATTTCCTCCAACATTCTATATGCAGAGCTTTCCCAAAGGTACATTTCTTATTTCTACTTAAATTGTTAGATACATCCACAATATTCTTTTTTTAATCCTCAATTAAAAATCATCTTCCAAGATTGTATTATTTCAACACTGAGAGTGAATAATATGCTTCAAGATTCCCACGTTTATCACCAGCAAGTAACTATGGTTGGTTAAAGATTTTTAAGTATGTTATTCTTTCTAAGGGTATATAAATGAAAGAAACAGATTGTAATTAGTCTTCTTCCCAGAGATTTTATGTTTGTCTTTTGTTTGGATTCTTTCACTGTTCAACATTATTATTACCATGAACGCCTTTTCTCTTTGGGATTTAGTTCACCATTTGCCTCTCTTTACATGATTAAAGAATATATGTTGTCCTTCCATCCATCCACCACTCCATGATGTGTGTCCACTCCTTCAACAGGTATGCAGTTTGGGTTCACCACCTTATTTGTGGTCTCTTTTCCAGTGGCCCCTCTGTTGGCTCTGGGGAACAATATATTGGAAATCAGAGTGGATATATGGAAACTTGATTACCCAGTATAGATGCATTGTGCCAGGAAAAGCCCAGGACATCACAGCGTGACAGCCCATCATGCAAGGAAGAGCAATTCTGGCTGTGGTGACCAATGTGAGTAAAAAGGCTTCACGGGGTGAAGACCTTGAAGAGCCCAAAAATGCATTAGTGTTGCTTCCTAAGGAATCCAGTGTTGGGTATTGTTTAATATGAGAGGGAGATGCAACCACTATCATCATTATAAACAACGTAGTTGTTGTAACTGTAATTATTATTTTTAATATATTTTCTTTATAATTATTATTTGTGACTTACAAGGGCTCTTACAGAGGCAGTTTTTAAGAAGCGTGACCATTGTACCATTGCTGAAGTGTTAATTCAGTAGAAGCATAGTAATATTGTTAATAAGTACTCACTCTTTCTATCCTCACATGACTATAAAGGTTACCCAGCAGTGCTTGTATAATGGAGAGAGAAATCTATCCATTTAAGAGTATGTAGAACCTAAAATAAGAGCAGTCATTCCACTGTATTTTACCATATATTCCACACTATCAGTCTAAAGTAGGAACTACCTGATGAGGCCATATAAACACTTTGTGCATCCCCAATCATTCATTAACTTCCTGGTCCCCTGGGGCAGAGGTTCTTCCAGAAGGTGGTCCTATCTCTCCTCCCCACCCTACTCTTGGCCTTTGCTACCCACTGTTGGTCATTAGCTAAGCATCCTCATGCCCTGCATGTGCCTGAGCTGTGAGGGAACAGAACTCAGCTGTTACAAACTGAATTGACTATGACCAGTCTGAACAGTCTCTCTCTTTCCCTGCCCCCATCCCCACAGGGCAACAGGGGGCTCACAACCACAGCGATTCCCATGCCAGCCCATCAGGGAACCTTCTTCCCTAGAAATGTTCTTACAACCAGGGCTGTTTCCTCCCTTACTTCACTGCCAGTTTCACTCCCAGGTTACAGTCCCCAACAAAAGGCTATCCCAGTTTGAATTTCTTAATCAAGTCATTTTGACACTGAGTACCTGGCATTTACCTATGAGCACTCATAGAAACAGAACAGGGCCTGGCAGTGGCTGTGGGCAAGGTTCCTGGGTGAGGGGCCTTGCTGGGTCCTTCAGGTTCTGTAGCCTGGCCCAAGCTCAGCTCCCAGCACGGCGTCTTCCCATCTGCATGATTTCGGGCCAGGCTTCAACAGTTCAGAGCTTCATTTTATCATCTGCAAACAGAATAATTCCCTGCCACATATTTTAAGACTGTTATGTACCACAAAGTGTGCTTAGGGAATTCTGTGAGTCAATACATGGAAGTCACACAGCCTGGTCCTCAGGGAATGTTAGTTATCTACATTATGCACCATCGATAAAATTGGCTGCACAGACTTGGCCAGGTATCAAAGCTAACAGGCACAAGAATTTGACGATGTGTCACTGTCTGGATCATAATCACAATTTTACACAGTAAAACAAGCTACCTGGGACCACCCAGCTTTCAGCCCACCCGACTCCCCATCCCAAGATCCCTCAATTTATCTGATTTGCTTGCTACCCCTACTTTTTGGAGAAAGCTGGCAAATCACACACAGTCAATATCTGCTAGGTTATGTCCATTCCCATTCACTCAAATTGCCCTGTTTTCAATATACACTGTGCTGCAAAACATAGACTAATATTCAGAAATATGACAGCAAGGCCTTTCCAGTTCCACAGTCAGAAAAGTATGAATCTGTCATGTTTAATATGCCATATGACAGTAAACAATGCAGGAAAACGGTCTCCTGTGTTTTAAGAAAATTTTTAGTATTGACGTTTGAAACTAAAAGTGTTTTTGTTTGACGTTCATCTAACCAGTAAATTCGGTTGACTCCTATTACCCATTACTACGGTGTTGTGGTTTGATTGTATTAGGCATATTTTCCTCATCTCCCCAGCATGGCTTTGCTCCATCAGCACAGATGGAGTGTCTCCAAGGCTGCTCTACATGCACAGGTGTGTGTGTGCACACATGTGCACCCACTGATTGGTGCCACTGATTCATATGCAGGAGTTGTTCTGTATTATAACTCAGGCATTGCTTTATTATACCCTAGAAAACTGCTTTTAGATCATTGATTGAACTATAGACCATCCTCTTGCCCATATTAGGAAGTGACATCTTCCAAGGCACAGGTCCTGTGTGATTGTATATACGTATAAGTAAGAACTAAATATGTATGTCATCCCCTCACATATTTAATTAGTGCCTTCCCAATTGAATGTGCACAGTAAAGGCTAACTTCCCATAACAGGAGAACATTTAGGAAGAAAGAAGAAGGAAATAGCCACCAGGGAGAAGACAGGACATCAAGCAGGAGTTTGGTATAAAATCATTTATTCTAAAGCTGCTGTGGCTCAATAAATAAGTGGAATTGACATTGTTGTATCATGTCAGAGCATCTGCTATTGAAGACCTATTTTAACTTACTTTGATATAAGTGGGAAATTGTGTCGGAACAGCATGGGAAATGAAGCACACTGCATCTATCTGTACTCCTGAAGTGTGTCTCAGAGCTGCTCAGTTTTGAGAAAAACTATCTTGTCAGGAGACAACAGACTTATTTTCATTGTTGGAATTTTTGTAGCTTCCAGAAGCACATCTGCAGGTGATTCTGTAAAAGTCTAGTGTTGACTTAAATAGAAGAAAAATTTAGCCTATTGAAATCTAGAAGTGAAATATTTTTGCCCACCACCACCACCACCACCAGGCAAGCATGTGTATGCCCAGAGAGATTTCACATCAGAGGGAATGAGAAAGCTTGTTCTGTTACCGAGGCCAAACTTGTTCTGCTCACTGCACAACAGTGATAAATAAATAAATCAGGAGACTAGGTTTCAGGGCAAGTTATAGTAACTTTATTCAGAAAGCTGGCAGACCAAGAAGATGGGGGACAAATGTCCCGGAGAACCATCTTGCCCAAGTCAGAATTCAGGCTCCTTTTAAACTAAAAAGGGGAGGGGGAGTGGTTGGTTGTGCAGACTTCTTGCTGCAGGCATTCATTGTTCTTGCAGCCATCCATGTGGGTCAGGCTATGGTGTCCCTGTAAACCTCCACCAAAACAAAGGTTATTCTCTATTCTGCAACTTGCCATCTCTGCATAAGTGCAGAAGTGCTAACATCCTTAAATGTCAGAGCCCCGAGAATAGGCTCTCCTGTAGGTTTTAGGCTAAAGGCAATGTTGTTTTACAAAAGGTGCCGAGCCATCAAGATTAAGCCTGGAAAACAGGACACAGAGCTTAAAAGTAAATGAACAGATCCAATATGGCATCAGATTTGTTCTCCTCTATTACAGTTCTAGTTGGGGAAATTTTGCAATAAAAAAAATCCCCTTAGCTGTTTTTCTTGCTTTGCCTGAGATTTCATTTGTTGGCTTGCGGTATCATGGTGTCTAAACCATGTATTCAGATGAATACTATTAAAATCATATGGTGCAGAAAACCTATGTGTTCTGCTTCAAAAAATGACTGAAATATTTAGCTTTGTTTATTCCCATAGAATTTGGATTGAATCTATTCTTGACTTTCTTCTTCCTTCAAACCAGTATTTTACTGGAGGGTTTAAAGCCCAAATTACAGAATTTTGGAGAAAACTCATATAATTAATAAGAGCTTTACTTCTGAATTTAAGACTGACCCATATTTATACTTTTAATCAAGGAACACACTAAACTTTGTTAGTCAATCATTTATGATATTTTTAACTTTGTCCATGTAATCTTTTGGATGTTGAGAGGCTTAGACACTTGATCTAACAAAACAGGTATCATTGCTTGCCTCTGTGAATGGAACAATCCCAGTAGAGCTTCCTGCTAGTGTATTTTATTAAAAATAATAAAGAATTCTTGTTCTCTAATAAAGCAAAAGACAAAAGCAATACTGAGTGTTTCAAATAAATCAGACTATGGGTTGAATTATATAAACAAGTCAAGATAGTATATGGAAAAATTATGAATTTGAAGGAAAATATATTTTATGCAATTAATATTCTACTATTAAGAAGCAAATGATAAAATTTTTTTTAATCATTTATCTACAAAGGAGTTATATAAAGCCAACTTATTTTCATAACTGTTACATATACAAAAGGGCTATCTAAATCTACATTATTAAAGATTAAATTATACCAAATAGATCTCCAATGTTGATTGATTTTCATGATATTTCTAATTTTTGAAAATATAACTTACATATAACATATCCAAGCAACCCTTGAGTTATCCACAGTGCCCTAGTATACAGTTAATCTTACTGAACTTAAAAAATGTAATAGGCAACGATCAGACCCTTGATTTTGAACTGCCATTGTACTTCTAGATATTCCCTTAGGTTAAAGACCAAAAGCAAAGTAACTATTCTACTTTAATGCAGTTGCTCAAATATTTTAAGACATTCAGTATCTTTATCCAGTTTACAGGAAAGAATTAAGTTTTCTGAATCTTAAAAAAAAAATCTACTGCTGAAAATGAAATTCTGGCATGTCTGTTGACCATAACTATAAAGGCTCTAAATTAATGCTCCCTTTACTGTTTTCCTCCCAGCATAGGCCATGATCATTGCTTTCACACCAGACACGATATCGTGCCTGGTGTATTACTGGTCCTTCTTTGTCCCATTCTAGGGGTCCACCTGCACGACACCATGGAGGGACACATCAACAAAACCCTCTGCTAGTTCAGCATCATGGACTTCAAAAGCAGAAGCAAGGAAAATCCATACATTAGGCTTAGTAACCATACATCATGCAGGTAAGTTCTGTTTACAAGTGTTTAAAAATGCATTTCATCATTTATAGGACTTTTATTGTAATATAATTCTGTTTGGTATCACAGCTGCCAGAGGTGTTTTTTTTTCCTAGTTTTCATTTCAATTAAACTTAAAAAAGGAAAAGCTATAAAAGTTAATACAGACTAGGGTTAGAATCTTGAAACCAAACCATAAAGCAACATTTTAAAATGAGAGTTTCAAGTGATTACAGGGAGATTGATCCAGGAGAAAACTCTTTTTTTTTTTCTGTTTTACATCTGAGTGCTTTATTTTGTGTTAAAATTTTTTCTTTTTTTCTTCTTTTTCTCTTTTTAAGTTTTTTATGGAGTAATAGTCATTTTACAATGTGTCAAATTCCAGTGTAGAACACAATATTTCAGTTATACATGAACATATGTATATTCATTGACAGTTTTTTTCACTGTGCAGGAGAAAACTCTCATATGTTAGAAATGAAGAAACTGTTAAGAGTTCCAATAAGTAAGATAATTCAGTTGTTATGAGTAATGTGTTATTTAAGCACACCCTGATGATCCTGAATGATAACAAACTAGCACAGTCACTTAACTAAGCAACACAAAGACAAACAATGTAACCTGGTAACCACTAGTTTGTTCTCTATAAGTCTGTTTCTTTTTTGTTATATTCACTAGTTTATAATTTGTTGTGTTTTTTAGATTCCACATACAAGTGATATCATACAGTATTTGTCTTTGTCTGACTTATTTCACCAAGCATAATATCCTGCAAGTCCATCCATGTTGTTGTAAATGGCAAATTTTCATTTTTTATGGCTGATTAGTATTCCATTGTATGTATGTGTGTGTATATATATGTATATATATAGATATACACCAAGGATCATATGGTAGTTCCATTTTTAGCTTATTGAGGAACCTGCATACTGTTTTCTACAGTGGCTACACCAATTTACATTCTCACCAACAGCATATGAGGGATTCCTTTTCTCCATATCTCTGCCAACATTTGTTATTTGGGTTCTTTTGGATGGCCATTCTGACAGGTGTGAGGTGATGCCTCATTGTGGGTTTGATTTGCATTTCTCTGATTACTAGTGATGTTGAGCATCTTTTCATGTGCTTGTTGTCCATCTGTATGTCTTATTTGGAAAAATGTCTATTCAGGTCTCCTGCCTATTTTTCAGTTGAGTTTTTATGCAAATATATTTTATAATGACAAGTGTAGCAGAAATTAAAGCTCCTAAATATATGAAGCAAACATTGACAAAATTGAAGGGAGAAGTAGACAGCTCTACAATAATAGTAGGAGACATCAACAACACACTTTCAATAATAGGTAGAACAACAAGACAGAAGATCAGTTAGGAAATAGGGGGCTTGAACAACATTACAGATCAGTTGAACCTAAGAGATATATATAGAAAACTCCACTTCACAAGAGCAAAACACATTTTTCTCTAGTACATATGGAATATTCTCCAGGTTACACTATATGTCAGGCCACAAAAATGTCTCAATAAATTTAGAAAGATTGAAATCATACAAATAATCTTGTAAATCAAAATGGAATGAAACTAGATATCAATAGCAGAAAAAAAAACAGGAAGATACACTAATGTGAGGAATTAACACCCTTAAACATCCCATGAGCCAGAGAAAAAATCATAAGAAAATTTAGGAAAACTGAGTCAAATGAAAATGAAAACCTAGCATATAAAACTTAGGGATTCTGTAAAAGTAGTACTAAGAAGGAAATTAATACCTGCAAATGCTTATATTAAAAAAAGAAAGATTTCCAACTCAACAACTTACACATTAAAGAACTAAAAAAGAAAAAACTAAATGCAAATCTAGCGGCAGGGAGTTAATAAAGATTCAAGCAGAGATATTCAAAATGAGAAAAGAAAAGCTACAGAGAAAAATCAATAAAAATATGAGTTGCTTTATTTAACACATAAACAAAATTGACAAACTTTTTGCTAGATTGACTATGGAAAAAAGAGATTCAAATAACTAAAATCATAAATGAAAGAAGGGATATTACAATAAATTTTACAGAAATAAAAAGTATTATAAGAGCAATATGAAAAAATTGTACACCAACAAATAGCATATATCAGATGAAATGGACAAATTCCTAGAAACACAAAACCTACCAAGTCTGAACCATAAAGAATAAGAAAATCTAAACATCTAAAACTGGTTAGGAGATTGAATCAGTCATCAAAATCTTTCAACAAATAAAAGCTCAGGACCAGAAGACTTCACTTCTGAGGTCTACCAAATATTTACAGGAGAATTAACACTAATTCTCCCCCAAACTGTTCCAAAAAATTGAAGAGGAGGGAACATTTCCAGACTCATTTTATTTTGTCAGCATTACACTGATACCAAATCCTGACAAAGACACTATAAAAATTGCAGACAAATATCCCTGATGAAAATTCTCAAGAAAATATCAGCAGACAGAATTTAACAGCACTTTTGTAAGTATTATACACTGTGAACAAGTGGAATTTATTATTGGAATGCAAGAATGGTTCAACATACAAATATTAATCAATTTAATATACCACAGTAGCAGAATAAAGGTGAAGGGAACCCATGATCATCTCAATTTATGCAGAAAGAGCATTTGACATAATTTAACACCTTTTAATGATGTAAACCCTCAACAAACTAGGAATAAAAGATAACTACCTCAACATAATAAATGCTACATATGAAATGCCCACAGCTAACATACTCAGTGGTGAGGCTGAGAGATTTCCCTCTAAGAAAGCTTAATAAAGAGACTAAATTCTTCACAAGGAAATTCACAAAATGCCATTAAATAGAATAATATTCAAGATTCTATATATTTTCTTTATAGACCAAAAAAAAAAAAAAAACCCCAAAACAAAAAGCTTACAGCAGGAACATTATGATAAGAGTCCTTGGTTGAGGACAACAATGAACAGGAGACTAAAGTAGACAGGTGACTAGATTGTATAGTAGGAAATATTTAGAACCATTACATAAAATTTATATTAGTCAGTAGACACATAAGTTAATGGAACAGAATAGAAAAGCCAGAAATAGCCCCCACCCAAGAACAGAAAACTGATTTTTGACAAATATACAAAAAGCAATTTTTCAAAAGTCTTTTCAACCAATGGTACTGGGACAATTGGATATGCATAGAAAAAAATGAACCTTGACTTAAGTCTTACACCTTATGCAAAAATTAACTCAAAATGAAACATAGGCCTTCATGTAAAACATAAACTACAAAACTTTTAGATGATTGCATAGGAGAAACCATGGGGAGCTGATGCTGAGTGGTGACTTCTTAGACTTGACACCAAAAGCATGACCTATAAAGGAAAAGAAATCAGCATATTGGACTTCATCAAAATGAAAATTTTTTGCTATATGAAAGAGACTTTTGAGAGGATAAAAAGAAAAGCTAGAGCAAGGGAGAAAATATTTGATAACCACACATCTGACCAAGGATTCCTCTCTTAAGTCCATATCAAAACTCCAAAGTAAAATAAAGAAATAAAGACAATTCAATTCAAAAAATGGGCAAAAGTCATTAAAAGGCATTTCACTAATGATATAGGGTTGGAAAACACACAGATTTAATGATAGGTGATATTAGTAGCCATTTATGGAGGAAGTGAGCTTTAAGCCTGACCACAGAAAGAATTTCATAAATTAATAGGAGTGTAAAATATAAGCTCAAAGATCCCAATGGATCCCAATAATGTTCTTTCATCTACCATTTTCCTTTAAAGTTTAAATTTTTCTGCAATAAACTAGCATTATGTCTAGTATAGTTATGGTATATATATGTACATAGTTTATATATTTTTCAGATATTTAGGAATACTTGAACACTATTTCATTTTATTTGAAGTTATTTATTTAGAAAATTTTCCATATGGTAATGGTTTTTAAATGTCTTATGTTTTAGAGATAAATAAATACTAAAGTATTGACTAATAAAATATTATGCCTTTTTTTTTTAAATAACCAAGTGAGGGATGGAAGAAAGTGTGTGGGAGTGTGGATGAAGCAAGACTGTGGAAAATTGAGAGTTCAAGTTGGGTGAAAGGTATATATTGGCTCATTATAATATTCTAATTTCCACAACTTTGAAATTTGCCACAGTAAAGATTAAACTAAATTAAAATATATGTACATGCATGTTTCTATGTGAATAGGAAAATAAAATCTGAAATGATACATGTCAAACTGTTACCCATTGATATCTCTGGCATGTAAAATTGGAGAGAAGGAAAGAGAATTTTCTATTTTAACTTTACAGATGTTGAGATTTGCACAATGAACATATTTTTAAATTAGATAAAATGACTGTGAAATTCATGGTCACTTTTTGTAATTAATCCCATTAATCAGTGGATTATACATTATAGAAAGTTTTCAAGTTTGTAAAACTTTAAGAAGGCTCAAATATGGCTAGAAATGTACAGAAAGAAAAGCACATAAAACATACTGATAAAGCTAAACTCGAACATCTTGTTCACAACGTGATCCAGATATTATGATTATTTTTAAAAAGAAAACAAAATAATCCAAATGCACTGGCTCATCCACCAGATATACATTTATTTTTTTAAGGCATAACAAGAGAGTTGGGCAAATTACATAGTGGAAATATTCAACAATGATCCAGAAGAATGAATTTAACTTGGGTTCAGTTCCTGAAATTTGAGTCTTTGAAAATACACTTAATTATATTCATAACCACTAGGGCTCAGTGTCTTCTTTAAAATGTGAAATTAATGATGCAGTTTTTAGAAAACAAAAAGATCACAAAAGTTATTCTAACTTGGTGCTAGGTAGATAAGAAACTGTCTTTGGGACAGTCTCTGGTCTTATCTAAAACAAAATGCCGGGGAAATTTGTGAAAGATAGGGTTGGGTCCCAATTAAGACACTTCTTTTATTTGCTCCTGAGATGACTGAGAAGAATGTTGTCTGTAAATTAAAAACAAAACAATACTGCCCCTAGTAATGGATTTATATTTTCAGTCATTATTCGATTTTTTTTTTCAAATGGAGGGACTCGGAATTGAACCCGGGACCTCATGCATGCTAAGCATGTGCTGAATCACTGAGCTATGTCCCCCACCCTGAACGGATGCACTTAGAATATTGATGTTCAAAGTGATCACTGATATAGCTGGGTTAATATCTATCCATTACAGCGCACATTTTCTTGCTCCAGCACTGGTTCCTGTGGCAGTTTCTGCTGGTGAGTCTCTGCTCTAGTGAGCCATGTCTCCCTATATTTTCCTGTATGTCTCTCCAAACTTGGAGGTAGCAGCTTGCCATGTGTCCTCTCTTTTCTTATGGATCCTAGAAGAGTTGCTGATTTTTCAATCCATTAAACTTTTTACTTATTGTTAGAATGAAGTAGTTACTTCCAGTCTCCTGGCATGTGGAACTAGAAACTGGAAATCTTTCTTAAGTTTTTGAACAAAGAAATATGGAAAAAGGTCTAAGTCTGTGGGAGGCAACTGAGCAAATAAGTTACAGAATTCAGCTGAGTCGGCTGTGCTAGTCAGTGTGGGAGAGAAGTCATGACAGGAGGAGAGGAGGGTGATCTGTTAGAGGGATAGTGAGGCTCCCTGCAGCCACCAAGACACTACATTTCCAGCTCTTTTGGCCAGGCAGTTTTATGCAGGAGCCAAGCAGATCAGCAGCCCATCACAGAAATGTTTTGTTGACAGAACTATTCGAATTGGCTGAGAATAGTTTGCCTGTCAATAAATATTGAGATAAAAGATACTACTGAATGCAAAGCAATGTTCTAAGGTTGGAAGTAAAGAGTGGCACAAGAAGTAGAGATGCTATGGTTTTCAATAAAATCATAGGTCCACAGATGAGAGCTGAGAAATGTGCGTTTTGGGAGCCTAAGAGTTTTGGACAATAATCAAGCCAATTCACCCAATCATTAAATTCAGAAGTTTCTTTCTTTCTTTTCTTTTCTTTTTTAAAGTAGTTTAAGTTACCTCTAAGTTTACCTCCAGGTTTACTTCAATAAACTTGATGTGTCTTTCACAAAAGTGACTATAGCTCACTTGTATGGTGTACGTTTGTGTGTCTAAAAAATCACTTTGAATTTACTTTTCTACTTGACTGAATTCCTGTATGTGCTGGATTCTCTGTGCTAAAGATACAATGGAAAATAATCGAATTTCCAATTTCCAGAATACAAATTCTCATCACTCTGTAAGTAAGTAAGAAGCGTAGGGACATACTAACACTGGAAAGATTTTGTCCCATGGAATACTAGCTGCAGATACAGAGTGGTTCTTGATATATTTATTTATACACTGTTTTTCCTGACCAATATTTTTATTCCACTTCTTTATGGTCCTAACTTGCCTAATTAGTCTAATTTTATGCCAGCGACTTGAGAGTGAATCTAGAAGTGGAAGGTAAAGCAGACAGTCACAAAGTATCTTCTAGGTAAACATATTGCCCACTGGTGATTTTTATTGTAAGAACCTTAGGGTATTCACAAGCTAAGTCACCTAGGGTATTCAAAGAATAAGGTGATAGTCCAGTGACATTAATAAATAGCCATTGCATGCAATCTGTTAGGTCTTAGGAATTAAGTAATACAGTCACTCTTCTTCTTTTGCCATAAATATCAAGAGAAAACTTGACAAGTTTATAAGAAGTAAGTTTTTTACATCTTTAATAGAATAAGGTATTACATGGGAGGTATATCAAGGAATTATGTATTTAAAGTTTCACAGAAAGGTGATACATGAGATAATGTTACTAAATTCCTCTATAGTAAATAGTGTTGGTCTTTTGGATTTCAGAAAGGAAATATTTATGTGAATTAGGCTGGATAAAGACACTCCCTAGAAACACTTACCCTGGTTTCTCAGCATGTTTCCTAGAGCCGTTTTCAAGCTAAAGGCAGTTTGGGCTGGAAAACCAATTTGGAGCAATATACTCCACTTTTATTATAGGTAGACCATTACCCCTAACCTAGAAACTCTCTGTTCCCAACAAGGTAGGTGACGGGTGGCTTACACACATATTCAGATCCCAGAATGTGACAGGTGGAGAAGCGTTCATTGAGCTAGAACAAAGAGCAAGGATACTTCTTGAAATACTAACCCTGATTTTTCAACATATTTCCTAGAGCAGCTTTTAAGGTAAAGGCTTTTGCACTGGAAAACCAAGTTGGAGTGATTGCCTCCCCTTACATATATAGGTAGGCCAGTGCCACTACGAAAAACTCTGTGCTACAAACAAAATAGGTGAACAATGGCTTCCACACACATTAGGATCCCAGAATGGAACATGTGCAGAAGTGATCAACTATCTAGAAGATAGGGCAATGGTAAATCTATAAACACTTACCCTGATTTCTCAGCATGTTTTCTAGTGTTGGTTTCAACATAAAGGCAGTTTTCACTGGAATATCGAGTTGTAGGGAGTGACTCCCTGTATATATATATAGGGAGGCCAGTGACCCTAACCCAGAAACTATGTGTTACCAGCAACATAAGGGTAGGATGCATTCCACACACATTTGAATCCCAGAATGGAACTTATGGAGAAGCGTTCATTCATCTAGCACAATGGGCAAGGGTACATCTAGAAACACGTACCCTGATATCTCAGCATGTTTCCTAGAACCAGTTTAAAGGTAAAGGAAATTTGCATTAAAAAACTGAATTGGAGCAAGTGGGTCCCCTAATATATATAGGTAGGCCAGTGTCCCTAATCCACAAACTCTGTGTTCCCAGCAAGGTAGGTGAAAGAGGGCTTCCACACACATTCAGATCCCAGAATGGAAAATATGGAGAAGCTTTCATTCACCTAGCACAAAGGGCAGTGTACATCTATCAACACTTACCCTGATTTCTCAGCATGTTTCCTAGAGCCGGTTTCAAGGTAAAGACAAAATGCTTTGGAAAACTGAGCTGTAGTGAGAGCCTTCCCTAATATATATATTGGTAGGCCAGGGCCCCCAACCCAGAAACTCCATGTTCCTAACATTGTACATAAAGGGTGGCTTATACACACATTCGGATCCCAGAATTGAACATGTACAGAAGCATTCATTCATTTAGCACAAAGAGCAAGGGTACATCTAGGAAAATGAACCCTCAAATCACAGCATGTTACCTAGAGCCGGTTTCAAGGTAAAAGATGTTTGCTCTGGAAAACTGATTTGGAGAGAGTGCCTCCTATTGTATGTATAGATAGGCAAATTCCCGTAATCCATAATCTCTGTGTTCCCAACAAGGAAGGGGAAGGAATGCTTGCTTACACATTCGGATTCCAGAATGGAACATTTGGAGAAGTGTTCATTCATCTAGCATAGTGTACAAGGGTGCATCTAGAAACACTTATTCTGATTTTTCAGCATGTTTCTTAGAGCAGGTTTAAGGTAAAGGCAGTTTGCGCTGGAAAACCAAGTTGTGGCCAGTGCCTGAACTTACATACAGTTAGGCAAGTGTCCCTAACCCAGAAACTCTGTGTTCCCAACAATGTAGTCAAAGGACAGCTGCTACACACATTCGGATCCCAGAATTGAACACGTGAAAAAGCTTTCATTCTTCTAGCACAAAGGGCAGGGATACATCTAGAAAGAATTATCCTGATTTCTCAGCATGTTTCCTAATGCTGGTTTCAAGGAAAAGGCAGTTTGCACTAAGAAAACATGTTGGAGTGAGTGCATCCCCTAATATATATAGGTAGGCCAGTTCCCCTAAACCAGAAACTCTGTGTTCAGAACAAAGTAGGTGAATGATGGTTTCCACACACATTAGGATCACAGAATGGAACATCTGCTGAAGCATTCTTTCATCTAGCAGAGTGGGCAAGGGTACACATGGAAATACTTTCCCTGATTTCTCAGCATGTTTCATTAGCCGGTTTCAAGTTAGAGGCTGTTTGCTCTGGAAAACTGAGTTGTAGTGAGTGCCTCCCCTTATATATATGTAGGTAGCCCAGTGCCCTTAACACAGAAACTCTGTGTTCTGAACAAGGTAGGTGAAAGACGGCTGTCACACCCATTCGGGTCCAGAATGGACCATGTGTAGAAGAATTAATTTATGTAGCAGAAAGGGCAATGGTACTTCAGAAATACTTACCGAGATTTCTCAGCATGTTTCCTTGCATCAGTTTCAACGTAAAGGCAGTTTATGCTAAAAAACCGAGTTGGAGAGAGTGCCTCCCATTATATATATATAGGTAGGCCAGTGCCACTAACCCAGATACACTGTTCTACCAACAAAGTAGGAGAAGGACAACTTCCACAATCTCTCAGTCCAAGAATTGAACATTGGAGAAGAGTTCATTCATTCAGTACAAACAGCAAGGGCACATCTAGAAACAGCCTGACTTCTAAGCATGTTTCTTAGAGTCGGTCTAAAGGTAAAGGCAGTTTGCACTGGAAAACTGAGTTGGAGTGAGTGCCTTCCCTTATATATATAGGTAGGCTAGTACTACTAACTCAAAACTCTGTGTTCCCAACAAGGTAGGTGTAAGGCAGATTCAACAAACATTCCGATCCCACAGTGGAACATGTGGAAAAGCATTCATTCATCTAGCACAAAGGTCAAAGATACATCTAGAAACACCCTGATTTCTCAGCATGTTTCCTGCAACCAGTTGCAAGGTAAAGCCAGTTTGTGATGGAAAAGCGATTTGGAGCAGGTGCCTTTCCTTATGTATAGAGGTAGGGCACTGACCCTAACCCAGAAATTCTGTGTTCCCAACAAGGTAGGTGAAGGGTGGCTTATACACACATTCAGACTCAGAATGGAACATTTGGAGAAGTGTTCATTCATCTAGCACAATGCACAATGGTACACTTAGAAACACTTAGCCTGATTTCTAAGCATGTTTCCTAGAGCTGGTTTCAAGGTAAAGGCAGTTTGCTCTGGAAAACTGAGTTGGAGCGAGTGCCTCCCCTTTTATATAGCTAGGCCATTGCTTCTAACAAACAAACTCTGTGATCCGAACAAAGTAGGTGAGGACGGCTAGCACACACATTCAGATCTTATAATGGAAAATGTGGAGAAACATTCATTTATTTAGCACAAAGAGAAAGTGTACATCTAGAAACAATTACCCTGATTTCTTAGCATGTTTCCTATAGTCGGTTTCAAGGTAAAGGCAGTTTGCGCTAATAAATGACTTGGAGAGAGGATCTCCCCTAATATATATAGGTAGGCCAGTGACTCTAACCTAGTAACTCTATGTTCACAACAAGGTTTTTGAAGGTTGGCTTACACAAACATTTGGATCCCAGAATGGAACATGATGAGAAGCGTTCTCTAATCTAGCTCAAAGGGGAAAGATATATCTTGAAATACATACCCTCTTTTTCAGAATGTTTCTTTGAACTGGTTTCAATGTAAAAGCAGTTTGTACTGTAAATCGAGTTGGATTGAGAGCCTTCCCTTATATATACAGGTTGGCCAGTGCCCCTATCCCAGAAACTGTGTTAACAACAAGGTAGGTGAAGGATTGCTTCCAAACACATTTGGATCCCAGAATGGATAATGTGGAGAAATGTTCAATCATTTAACACAAAGGGTAATGTACATCTAGCAACACATACCCTGATTTCTCTGCATGTTTCCTAGAGCTGGTTTCAAGGTAAAGGCAGTTTGCGCTAGAAAGCCGAGTTGGAGCTAGTTCCTCCCTTTATATATATATAAGTAAGCCAGTGCCACTAATCCAGAAACTCTGTATTCCCAACAGGGTAGTTGATGGACGGCTTCCACACACATTTGGATCCCAGAATGGAACATGTGAGGAAGCGTTCCTTAATCAAGCAGAAAGAGCAATTTAGAAACATTTACCCTGTTTTCTCAGCATGTTTCCTAGAGCTGGTTTCAAAGTAAAGGCAGTTTGCTCCGGAAAACCAAGTTGGGGCCAGTGCCTCAACTTATATATATAGGTAGGCCAGTGCCCCTTACCCAGAAACTCTGTGTTGCCATCAAGGTAGGTGAAGGACGGCTTCCACATACATTCAGATCCCAGAATGGATAATGTGCAGAAGCGTTCATTCATCTAGCACAAACGGTAATGTAAATCTAGCAACACTTACCCTGATTTTTCAATATGTTTCCTAGAGCCGGTTTCAAGGTAAAGGCAGAATGCTTTGGAAAACCGAGTTGGAATGAGTGCCTCCCCATATATATATATAAACAGGACAGTGCCACTAACCCAGAAACTCTATTCCCAACAAGGTAGTGGAGGGTCGGCTTCCACACTCATTTGGATCCCAGAATGGAACATGTGCAGAAGCTCTCTTTAATCAAACAGAATGGTCAATGTTATACCTAGAAACTACTACCCTGTTTTCTCAGCATGTTTCCTCATGCCAGTTTCAAGGTAAAGGCAGTTTGCTCTGAAAAACCGAGTTGGGGCCAGTGCCTCAACTTATATATACAGATAGATCAGTGTCTCTAACCCAGAAACTGTGTTTCCAACAAGGTAGGTGAAGGATGACTTCCACACACATATGGATCCAAGAATGGAATATGTGCAAAAGCTTTCATTCATCTGGCACAAAGGGCAAATTTACATCTTGAAATGCCCTGATTTCTCAGTATGTTTTCTACAGCTGGTTTCAAGGTAATGAATGTTTGCACTAAAAAACTGAGTTGGAGCAAGTGCCTTCACTAATATATATAGGTAGGCAGTGCCCCTAACCTAGAAACTCTTTGTCCCCAACAAGGTAAGTGAAGGACAATTTCTACACCACATTTGGATCCCAGAATGGAACACATGCAGAAGCTTTCATTGATTTAGCACAAAAAGCTAGAGTACATCTAGGAACAATTACCCTAATTTCTAAGCAAGTTTTCTAGACCCTCTCTCAAGGTAAAAGCACTTTGCATTGGAAAACCTAGGTGGAGCGAGTACCTCCCCTTATATATATAGGTAGCCCAGTGCCCCTAACCTAGAAACTCAATGTTCCCAACAAGGTAGGAGAAGGAAGGGCTTCACACACATTCAGGTTCCTGAATGGAACAAGTGAATAAGCATTCATTCATCTAGCAAAAGGGGCAAGTGTACATCTAGAAACCCTTATCCTGATTGCTCAGCATGTTTCCTGGAACAGGTTTCACGGTAAAGGCATTTTACACTGGAATTCTGAGTTGGAGCAATTGCTTCCCTTTATATATACAGATAGGCCAATGACCCTAACCTAGAAACTCTGTGTTCCCAACCAAGTAGGTGAAGGACTGTCTCCACACACATTTGGAACCCAGAAATTAACATGTGGAGAAGCTTTCATTCATCTAGCCCAAAGCACGTGTGTACATCTAGAAACAATTACCTTGATTTCTCAGCAAATTTCCTAGACCAGCTTTCAAAATAAAGCCAGATTGCTCTGTAAAACCGAGTTTGAGCTAGTGTCACTCAAAGGTAGGCCAGTGCCACTAACCCAAAAACTCTGTGTTTCCAACAATGTACATGAAGGAAGGCTTCCACACATATTTGGATCCCAGAATGAAACATCTGGAAAAGCATTCATTCATCTAGCACAAAGGAAAATGTTACATAGAGAAACACACTGATTTCTCATCATGTATCATGGAGCTGCTTTCAAGGTAAAGGAAGTTTGCACAGCAAAACCAATTTGGAGCGAGTGCCACCCCTTATATATATAGGAAGGACCATGCCCCTAAGCCAGGAACTCTGTGTTCCCAACAAGGCAGGTGAAGATTGGCTTACACACATATATGGATCCCAAAATGGAACATGTGGAGAAGTGTTCATTCATGTAGCACAAAGGGCAAGTGTAAATCTAGACACACTTACCCTGACTTCTCAACATATTCCCTAAGGCCAGTTTCATGGTAAAGGCCATTTGTGCTGGAAATGTATTGGAGTGAGTGCCTCCACTTATATATATATATATAGGTAGGCAATTGCCCCTAACACAGAAACACAGCATTCCCAACAAGGTAGGTGAAGAATGACTTCCACACACTTTCGGTTTCCAGAATGGACCATGTGGTGAAGCATTCATTCATCTAGCACAAAGGACAAGGGTACATGTAGAAACACTTACCATGATTTCTCAGCATGTTTTCTTGAGCAGGTTTCAAATTAAACACAGTTTGCACTAGAAAACCAAGTTGGAGTTACTGCCTCCTCTTATAAATATTTAGATAGGCCAGTAACCCTAACCCAGAAATTCTGTGTTCCCAACAAGTTAGTAAAAGGATGGCTTCCACACACATTTGGATCCCAGAATGGAACATGTGGACAAGAGTTTATTCATCTGGCACAAAAGGCAAGTGTATAATCTAGAAGCACTAACCCTGATTTCTCAGCATGTTTCCTAGATCTGGTTTTAATGTAAAGGAAGTTTGCACTGGAAAATTGAGTTGGAGCTAGTGCCTTCCCTTATATATATAGGTAGGCCAGTGCCCCAACCCAGAAACTCTGTCTCTCCAACAACATAGGTGAAGGACTGATTCCACACACTATAGATTCCCAAAATGGAACATGTGGAGAAGCATTCATTGATCTAGCACAAAGGTCAAGGGTACATCTAGAAACATTTACCCTGATTTCTCAATATATTTCCTATGGCAGGTTTTATGGTAAAGGCATTTTGTGCTGGAAAATCGAGTTGGAGTGAGTCCTCTCCTTAAATATATATAGGTAGGCCAGTGTCCCTAACCCAGTAACTCTGTATTCCCCACAAGGTAGGTGAAGACCTGCTTGCACATACATTCGGAACATATAGTGAAATATGTGGAGAAGCATACATTCACCTAGAACAAAGATCAAGGGTATATCTAGAAACATTTACCCTGATTTCTCAGTATGTTTCCTAAAGACAGTTTCAAGATAAAGATAGCTTGCACTTAAAAACCGAGTTGGAAAGAGGGCCAACCCTTATATATATAGTTTTATAGGGCCCCTAATCCAGAAAGTTTGTGTTCCCAACAAAGTAGTTGAAGAAAAGCTTCCACACACATTCAGATTCCTGAATGGAATATGTGGAGAAACGTACTTTCATATAACACAAATGGCAAGTGTACATCTAGATACAGTAACCTTGATTTCAGAGCATGGATCCTAGAGCCTGTACAAGGTAAAGGACTTTTGCGATGGAAAACCTAGTTGGAGAGAGTACCTCCCCATAGATATGTAAGTAGCATAGATCCCCTAAGCCAGAAACTCTGTGTTACCAACAAGCTAGCTGAAGGATGGCTTCCACATACATTCAGATCTCAGAAGTGAGCATGTGGAGAGGCGTTCATTCATCCAACATAAAGGACCTGGTTGCATCTAGAAACACTGTCTCTGAATTCTCAGCATGTTTCCTAGAGCCGGTTTCCAAGTAAATGCAGTTTGTTCTAGAAAACTGAGTTGGAGTGAGTGCCCCCCCATTGATATGTAAGTAGCATAGGTCCCCTAAGCCAGAAAGTCTCTGTTCCCAACAAGATAGCTGAAGGACTGCTTCCACACATATTCAGATCGCAGAAGTGAGCATGTGGAGAGGCGTTCATTTATCCAGCATAAAGGGGCTGAGTACATGTAGAAACACTGACTTTGATTTCTCAGCATGTTTCCTAGAGCCTGTTTCCAAGTAATGGCAGTTTGGCATGGAAAACCATGCAGAGGCGAGTGCCTCTCCATACATATCTAAGTAATGTAGTTCTTCTAAGTCAGAAACTCTGTGTTCCCAACAAGCCAACTGAAGTATGGCTTCCACACACATTTAGAACTCAGAAGTGAGCATGTGGAGAGGCATTCATTTATGCAGCATAAAGGGCTTGGGTACATCAAGAAACACTTACTCTGATATCTCAGCAGGTTTCCTAGAACTGGTTTCCAAGTAAAGGCAGTTTGTGCTGGAAAACTGAGTTTGAGTGATTGCCTCAGTATAGATATATAAATAGTGAAGTTCCCCTAAGCCAAAAACTCTGAGTTGCAAACAAGCTAGCTGAAGGATGGTTTCCACACACATTCATATCTGATATTAGCATGTGGAGAGGCATTCATTCATCCAGCATAAAGGGCCTGGGTACATGTAGAAACACTTATTCCATTTTCTCAGCAGGTTTCCTAGAGCTGGTTTCCAAATAAGTCAGTTTCTGCTGAAAAAACAAGTTGGAGCTTCTGCCTCCCCATAGATATGTAAGTACCATTGTACCCCTAAGCCAGAAACACTGTATTCCAACAAGATAGCTGAAGGACGGCTTCCACACACATTCAATTCTCAGAAGTGAGCATGTAGAGAGGCCTTCATTCATCTAGCATAATGGGCCTGGGTAGATCTAGAAACACTTACTCTGATTTCTCAGCATGTTTTCTAGAGCCGATTGCCAACTAAAGGCAATTTGTGTGGAAAAACGTGTTGGAGTGAGTGCCCCCATAGATATGTAAGTAACGTAGTTCTCCTAAGCCAGAGACTCTGTGTTCTCAAAACCTAACTGAAGCATGGCATCCACACACATTCAGAATTCAGAAGTGACCATGTGTACAGGCGTTCTTTTATCCAGCATAAAGGGCCTCTGGAAATCTAGAAACACTAACTCTCAATTCTCATCAGGTTTCCTGGAGCTGGTTTCCAAGTAAAGACAGTTTGCACTGGAAAACCAAGTTGAAAGGACTGCCTCCCCATAGATATATAAGTAGCATAGTTCCACTAAGCCAGAACTCTGTGTTCCCAACAAGCTAACTAAAGGACGTCTTCCACACAGATACATATCTGAGAAGTAAGCATGTGGAGAGGCATTCATTCAGCCAGTAAAAACGACCTGGGTACATCTAAAAACACTTACACTGATTTCTTAGTATGTTTTCTAGAGCCGGTTTCCAAGTAAAGGCAGTTAGCATGGAAAACCATTTGGAGTGAGTACCTCCACATAGACATATAACTAACGTAGTTCTCCTAAGCCAGAAACTCTGTATTCTCAAAATCTAGCTGAAGGATGGCTTCCATACACATTCAGACCTCAGAAGTGAGCATTTGGAGAGGCATTCATTCATATAGCATGAAGGGGATTGGTAGCACTGGAAAAACTTACTCTGATTTCTCAGCAAGGATCCTTGAGCCAGTTTCGAAATAAAGGCAGTTTGTGTTGGAATACCCATTTGGAGAAAGTGCTTCCCGATAGACATGTAAGTTACATAGTTCCCCTCACCTAAAACTCTGTGTTCCCAACACATCACATGCATGACAGCTTCAACACACATTCAGCTCTGAGATGTGAGCATGTGGAGAAACGTTGTTTCATCCAGCATAAATAGCATGGTTATACCAAGGAACACTTACTGTGATTTCTCAGCATGGTTCCCTGAGGCTGTTTCTAAATTAAGGCACTTAGCGATGGAAAACACATTGCAGTGAGTGCCTTCCTTTAGATATTTTAGTAGCGTAGTTCGCCTCATCATGAAAATCTGTGTTCCCAGCACACTACACGGAAGTGACGGCTTCCACATACATTCAGATCTGAGATGTGAGCATGTGGAGAGCCGACCTTCCATCCAGCATAAAGGGCATGGTTACACCTAGGAACTTTTACTCTAATTTCTCAGCATGGTTCCTAGAATAAGTTTTGATATTAAGGCACTTTGTTCTGGAATACATAGTTGGAGCGGGTGCTTCCCCATAGACGTGTATGTTACACAGAACCGCGCACCACGAAAATCTGTGTTCCCAACATGCTTCATCCATGATGGCTTTGACACACATTCAGATCTGAAATTTGAGCATGAGGGGAGCTGTTCTCTTATTCAGCATAAAGAGCTTTGTTCTAACTGGGAGCATGCACTCTGATTTCTCAACATGGTTCTTAGAGCCAGTTTCCAAGTAATAGGCATTTAGGGCTGGAAAACACATTTGAAGCAAGCGCCTTCCCTGAGACATTTTAGTAGCATAGTTCCGCTCACCACGAAAATCTGTGTTCACAACATGCTACATGCATGACAGCTTCCACACACATTCAGATTTGAGATGTGAACATGTGGAGAGCCGTTCTTCCATCCAGCATAAAGAGCATGGTTCCACCTAAGAACTCTTACTCTGATTTCTCAGCATGGTTCCTAGAGTCAGTTTTGAAATTAAGGCATTTGGTACTGCAATACACACTTGGAGAGAGTGCTTCCAATAGACATGTAATTTTGATACTACCCATCTCCTCAAAACTCTGTATTCCCAACATGCTAAATGCATGATAGCTTTGACACACATTCAGATCTCAGATATGAGCATGTGTTGAGCCGATTTCTCATGCAGAATAAATGGCATGCTTTTACCTAGGTATACTTATGCTGATTTCTCAGCATGGTTCCTACAGCTATTTTTGAAATAAAGGCAGTTTCTGCTGGCATATCCAGTTAGAGGGAGTGCTTCCCCATGGACAAGTAAGTTCCACAGTTACCCTTAACACAAAACTATGTTCCCAGCATGTTACATGCATGATGCCTTTGACACACAGTCAGATCTGAGATGTGAGTATGAGGAGAGCCGAATTTCCATCAATCATAAAGGACATGGTTTTACCTTGGAACACTTACTCTGATTTCTCAGCATGGTTCCTACAGTCAGCTTTGAAATTAAGGCACTTAGTCCTAGAATACATATTTGAAAAGAGTGCTTCCCTATAGACATGTATGTTACACAGAACTGCACACCACAAAAATCTGTGTTCCCAACATGCCTCATTCATGATGGCTTTGACAGAGATTCAGGTCTGAGATGTGAGTATGTGGAGAGCCATTCTTTCATCCAGTATAAAGGGCATGGTTACACCTAGGAACACTTATTACTCTAATTTCTCATGATGGAACCTACACCCAGTTTTAAAATAAAGGCAGTTTGTGCTAGAATACCTAGTTGGAGGAATTGCTTCCCCATGGACATGTAAGTTACATAGTACCTGTCACCATGAAACTGTGTCCCTTACATGCCACATGCATGCCTGTTTCAACACACATTCATATCTGAGATATGAGCTTGTGGGGAGTCGTTCTTTCACTCAGCATAAAGGGCATGCTTATACCTAGGAACACTTACTCTGATTTCTCAGCAAGGATCCTTGAGCCAGTTTTGAAATTAAGACAGTTTGTGATGGAACACACAGTTGGATCGAGTGATTCCCCATAGAGATGTATGTTACATAGTACCCCTCACCAGGAAACTCTGTGTTCCCAACACGCCACATGCATGACTGCATCGACACACATTCAGATTACAGTTGTGAGTACGTGGAGGGCCGTTCTTTCTTCCACCATAAATGGCATGGTTATATCTAGGAACACTTACTCTGATTTCTCAGCATGGTTCCTAGAGTCAGTTATGAAATTAAGTCACTTTGTTCTGGAATACACAGTTGGAACTATTGCTTCCCAATAGACATGTAATTTTCATAGTACCCCTATCCACGAAACTCTGTGTTCCCAACAGGCTGAATGCATGACTGCTTCAACACACATTCAGATGTGAGATGTGAGAATGTGGGGAGCTGTTCTTTCATTCAGCATAAAGGGCATGGTTATACCTGGGAACACTTACTCTGATTTATCAACATGGTTCTTAGAGCCAGTTTCCAAGTAAGAGGCATTTAGTGCTGGAAAACACATTTGGAGCAAAGGCTTTCCCTTAGACATTTTAGTAGTATAATTCCCCTCACCACGAAAATCTGTGTTGTCATCACACTACATGCATAACGGCTTCCACACACATTCAGATCTGAGATGTGAGCATGTGGGGAGCCGTTCTTCCATCCAGCATAAAGGGCATGGTTACACCTAGGAACTCTTACTCTTATTTCTCAGCATGGCTCCTAGAATCAGTTATGAAATTAAGGCTCTTTGAGCTGAAATACACAGTTGGAGCGATTGCTTCGCCATAGACATGTAATTTTGATAGTACTCTTCTCCATGAAACTCTGTTCTCAACATGCTACATGCATGATGGCTTTGACATACAATCAGATCTGAGATGTGAGCTTGTTGAGAGCCGTTCTTTCATCCAGCATAAATGCCATGATTAAACCTAGGAACACTTACTCTGATTTCTCAACATGTTTCCTAGAGCCACTCTCAAAATAAAGGCAGTTTGCGCTGGAATACCAAGTTAGAGGGAGTGCTTCCCCAAGGACATGTAAGTTACATAGTACCCCTCACCACGAAACTCTGTGTACCCAACACGCCACATGCATGATGGCATCAACATTCAGAGCCCAGATGTGAGCATGTGGAGAGCCGTTCTCTCATCCAGCATAAATGGCATACTTATACCTAGGAACACTTAACACTGATTTCTCATCATGGTTCCTAGAGCCATTTTTGAAATAAAGGCAGTTAGTGCTGGTATAACCAGTTGGAGGGATTGCTTTCCCATGGACATGTCAGTTCCACAGTTACCCTCAACACAAAACAGTGTGTTCCCACACATTACATGCATGACAGTTATGACACACATTCAGATCTGAGATGTGAGTATTTGGATAGCTGAATTTCCATCCAGCATAAAGGAGATGGTTTAACCGAGGCACACTTACTTTGATTTCTCAGCATGATTCCTACAGCCAGTTTTGAAATAAAGGCAGTTTGTGCTTGAAAACCAAGTTGGTTTAGTGCCTCCCCATAGACATGGAAGAAGTGTAGTTCACCTCACCATAAAACTCTGTGTTCCCAACAAGCTACATGCATGACGGCTTCCACACACATTCAAATCTCAGATGTGATCATATGGAGAGGTGTTCTTTCATACATCATAAAGAGCTTGGTTTCACCTAGGGACACTAACTCTGATTTCTCAGCATGGTTCCTAGGTCCATTTTCAAAATAAAGGCAGTTTGTGCTGGAAGACCCAGTTGGAGGGAATGCCTCCCCATAGACATGTAATGGCAATCCAGAGTTTCTGGGTTAGGAGAACTATGCTACTTACATATCTGTGTGGAACCACTCGTTCCAGTTATGTTTTCCCAAGCAAAGTGCCTTTCCTGTCAAACGGGTTCTAGAAAACATGCTGAGAAATCAGATTAAGTTTTTCTATATGTACACATGCCATTATAAAAGATGAAAGAACGCATCTCCAGATTTTGCATTCTGGGATCCAAATGTGTGTGGAAACTTTCCTAGCTAGCTTGTTAACACAAAGTTTCTTGGTTAGGGGCACTACGCTACTTTCATATCTATGAGGATGCAGTTGCTCCAGCTTGCGTTTCCAGTGCAATATGCCTTTCCCTTAAAACCAGCTCTAGGTAATATGCTGAGGTGTCTGAATAATTGTTTCTAGATATACCCAGGCTCTTTATGCTAGATGAAAGAACGCCTCTCCACACGCTCCATTCTGGGATCTGAATGTATGTGCAGGCTGTCCTTCAGCTAAATTTTTGGTAACAGAGAGTTTCTGGGTCAGGGATCTTCTTTATTGACATTATCTATGGGGAGGCACTGGCTAAAGCAAGTTTTTGCAACTCAAAGTGCCTTTCCCTTGAAACCAGCTCTAGAAAACATACTGAGATATCAAAGTAAGTGTTTCTAGATTTACTCACGTCTTTTATTGTGGAAGAAAAAACGCCTCTCCACATACACCATTCTGGGATCCGAATGTGTGTGGAAGCCATCCTTCAGCTAATTTCTTTGCAACACATAACTTCTGGGTAATGAGAAATATGCTACTTACATATCTATGTGGAGGCAGTGGCTTCAGGTCGGTTTTCCAGTGCAAAGTGTCTTTCTTTGGAACTGGCTCTAGGAAACATACTGAGAAATCAGAGTAAGTGTTTCTAGAAGTACCCATTCCCTTTATACTAGATGAAAGAACGCCTCTCCACATACTCCATTCTAGGAACCAAATGTGTGTGGAAGCCTTCTTTCAGCTAGCTTGTTGGCAACACAGAGTTTCTGGGTTAGGGGAACAACAGTACTTACATATCTATGGGTAGGCACTGACTCCAGCTCGGTTTTCCAGCACAAAGTGTATTTCCCTTGAAATGGGCTCTAGGAAACATGCTTAGAAATCAGAGTAAGTGTTTCTATATGTACCCATGCCCTTTATTCTAGATGAAAGATCGCCTATCTACATGTCTCATTCTCAGATACGAGTGTGTGTGGAAGCTGTCTTTCAGCTATCTTGTTGGCAACAAACAGTTTCTGATTTTGTGAATCTACCTTATTTGCATATCTATGGGGAAGCACTGGCTAAAGCATGGTTTTCCAGTGCAAAGTGCATTTCTCTTGAAACTGTCTCTAGGAAATAGGCTGAGATAACAAGGGTAAGTGTTCCTATATATACCCAAGATACTTTATGTTAGAAGTAAGAACGCCTCTCCACAAGCTCCATTCTGGGATCCAGATGTGTGTGGAATCCTTCCTTCAGCTAAATTGTTGGCAACACTGAATTTCTGGGTTAGGGGAACTACGCTTCTTACATATCTATGGGAAGGCTCTCGCTCCAGCTCCGTTTTCCAGCGCAAAGTGATTTTCCCTTGAAAAGGCTCTAGGAACCATGCTGAGGAATTAGACTAAGTGTTTCTTGATGTACTCATGCCCTTTTTGCAAGATGAAAGAACACCGCTCCACATACACTATTCTGGGATCCAAATGTGTGTCAAAATTTTTCTTCAGCTAGCTTGTTGGCAATGCAGAGTTCCTGCATTAGGGGAACTAGGCTACTTACATATCTACCATAGTCACTAGCTCCAGCTTATTTCTTCAGTGCAAAGTGCCTTTCCACTGAAACCGGCTCTAGGAAACATGCTGAGATATCAGTGTAAGTGTTTCTAGATGTACGCATGCCCTTTATGCTAGTAGAAAGGATGCCTCTCCACATGCTGCATTCTGAGATCCAAATGTGTGTGGAAGCTTTCCATCAGCTAGCTTGTTGGCAACACAGAGTTTCTGGGCTAGAGGAACTTCGGTATTTACGTATCTATGGGGAGGCATTCACTCCAGCTTCATTTTCCAGTGCAAAGTGCCTTTCCATTTCAACCGACTCTAGGAAAGATGATGAGAAATCAGAGTATGTGTTTCTAGATGTACCCATACCCTTTATGGTGGAAGGAAGAACGCCTCTCCACGTGCTCCATTCTTTGACCTGAATGTGTGTATAAGCCGTCCTTCATCTAGCTTGTTGGGAAAACATAGTTTCTAGGTCAGGGGAACTATGATACTTGTATATCTACTGGAGGCACTCGATCCAGCTCAGTTTTCCAGTGCAGAGTGCCTTTCCCTTGATACTGGCTCTAGGAAATATGCTGAGAAATCAGAGTATGTATAGATGTACCCATGCCATTTATGCTAGATGAAAGAATGCCTCTCCACATGCTACATTCTGGGATCTGAGTGTGTGTGTGGAAACCATCCTTCAGCTAGCTTGTTGGTAACAGTGTTTCTGAGTTGGGGGAATTACTTTATTTGCAAATCAATGGGGAGGCACTGGCTAAAGCATGGTTTTCCAGCATGAAAGACCTTCCCCTTGAAACCAGCTCTAGGAAACATTCTGAGAAATCAGAGTATGTGTTCTAGATGCTCCCATGCCCTTTATGGTGGAAGAAAGAATGCATCTCCACGTGCTCCATTCTTTGATCTGAATGTGTGTGTACACCGTCTTTGAGCTAGATTGTTGGCAACAGAATTTCTGGGTTAGCGGTAATATGCTACTTTCATATCTATGTGAAGGCACTGGCTCCAGCTGTTTCCCAGCACAAAGGGCCTTTCCCTTGAAATCAGCTTTAGGAAACATGCTGAGAATTAAGAGTAAGTGTTTCTTCATGTACCCATGCCCCTTATGCTAGATGAAAGAACGCCTCTCCACTTGTTCCATTCTGGTATCCAAATGGTTGTGGAAGCTGTCCTTCAGCCAGCTTTATGGCAACACAGAGTTTCCAGGTTGGTGGAACTACACTACTTACATATCTGTGGGGATGCTCTGGCTCCAGATTGGTTTTCCTGCCCAAAGTGCCTTTCCTTTGAATCCAGCTATAGGAAACAGGCTGATAAGTCAGAGTAATTGTTTATAGATGTACCATGACCCTACTGCTAGATAAAAGAACGCCTCTCCATGTGTTCCATTCTTGGAACAGAATGTGTGTGAAAGCCGTCTTTCAGCTAGCTTGTTGGCAACACAGAGCTTCTGGGTAAGGAGAACTTCGCTACTTACATATCTATGGGGAGGCACTCACTCCAACTCGGTTTTGCAGTGCAAATCGCCTTTACTTGGAAACTGGCTCTAGGAAACATGCTGAGAAATCAGTCAGTGTTTCTAGGTGTACTCGGGCCCTTTATGTTGCATTAATAAATGCCTCTCCACATTCTCACTTCTGAGATCTGAAGGTGTGTGGAAGCCATCCTTCAGCTGGCTTGTTGGGAACACAGAGTTTCTGGGTTAGGGGAAGTACGCTACTTATATATCTATGGGGAGGCATTCATTTCAACTTGGTTTTCCAGTGCAAGCTGCTTTTACTTGGAAACCAGCTCTAGGAAACATGCTGAGAAATCAGAGACATGGTTTCTATTTGTACCCAGGCCCTTTATGCTGGATGAATGAACACCTCTCCACATGCTCACTTCTGAGATCTGAATGTGTGTGGAAACCATCCTTTAGCTAGCTTGTTCAGAATATGTGATTTGAATCCTTTATTCAATCTCGTCTGCTTTGATAGCCATGTTTTAGGACTTTTTGTTGCTGCAAACAGTGGGTTCATGTGTCTGTGAAACTTCCGTCTCTTGATTGGTTCCTATATAGTCATTCTGTACTCCCTAAGTACACATAGCTTGGAGCCGGGACACAAAGCCCTCTCTACCTTTGTCTCCCACATCACAGCAGTTGTCTTCTTTTTTGGGCCTGCACATTTGTGTTTCTGAGACCTGCAGCTACTTTGCCTATTGATAAAGCAGTTGCTGTGTTCTACACGATGATAACTCCCATGTTAAATCCTTTAATCTATACCTTGAGAAATGACCAGATGTAAAATGCCTTTAGGAAATTATGTAGTAGGAAAGTAATTTCAGGTTATCAATAAAATATGTGTGGAGTCCAATGTTCATTCAACTGATGAAAAGATCAAAAGGATGTTATTGGGGATTTCAGCAAAGAATATCTATGAGATAAAGACAAAAATTAACCACTAAAAATCATTGATTCTGCATGGAGGGGATAAGAAATGGATGCAAGAAAAGGGAGAAACACCTAGCCCAGGACTAAACTTTGCTTGAAACATTCTAGTAGATTGGGGCTTAATATTACTTGTTTCTTTAATGTACATTGATTAGTAAGCTTTCATTGTAATAAAATAAAATAAAATAAAAACATCTTGTTATTGAACAATAATCTTTATAACAATCCAAAGTAGGCACTGCTATTATCTCCATTTTGCAGGTCAGGAAACAAACACAAGGGGGAAAGTTCCAGAACAGAAATATTAAAGAACCAGTAACCAGAATCTAACAGACCCCTCAGACCATGTTCTTATGCCACTGTCATACACTGCCAGGCAATAAGATAGAAAGGTAGTGCAATTATACTATTTACCATTTATTGAGATAGGACTGTGCTGGAATATATAATGCATGTATGTATATGTTACATACTTAGTTGTATGCATAATTATTATACTAATATATAAATTAGTTTATTACATATAACTAAATTCTAAAACTTTGTATTAATAACTTTGCCCATTTTAATACATTATACTTGATAGTCGTGTGTTGACTGTAACACTGTAGGATGTAACCACTTTAAGAGTATAAATGCAGTGGACCATTTAACCTCCAATGGGTAGTAAAGCATATTACACCACATTTCCAAATTTCTTTGTAGCATTCAGAATCATTTTCTATCACTCATTTCACCATCTTATGCTGATAACCCATCAGAAAAAGTAGTGGTTCAAGTAAAATAATATTTTAATATGAGGCATGAATTTCAATTTATAACATAAATAAATAGTCATACCCCATAAAGTACTTACCTACTTGATAATAGTAGTTTCTACAAGTAGCACAATGTCTGGTTCACAAAAAATGCTGAATTAATAAAGGCAGATATAATGCATGATGAATAAATTTAATAAAATACATTCTAAGTAAGATAGAGAAAGAAAAATACCATATGATATCACTCATATATGGAATCTAAAAAAAAGGAAAAAAGACACAAATGAACTTATTTACAAAACAGAAACATACTACAGATACAGAAAACAAACTTAGGGTTACCAGTGGAGGAAAGGTGGTGAAAAGGGATAAATTGGGAGTTCAAGATTTGCAGATACTAATAAATACATAAAAATTAAAGTTAAGTTTCTACTGTCTAAGAGCAAGGAACTATATTCAATATCTTACAGTAACCTATAATGAAAAAGAATAAGATAACAAATATATATATATGTGTGTGTGTGTGTATGATTGAAACATTATGCTGTACACCAGAAATTGACACATTATATACTGATGAGACCTCAATTTAAAAAAATACAGAGCAAAAAATTACTGCTGGAGACTAGGACACTTTTTCTACCTTTATCTTTTTCAGACTCTGTGAAGAATTCTAGCTATATTTCTTTGAGAAACCACAATTTGTTTCACCTCCTGCTTAAAGTATGATTAAGAAAGAAATTGAAACTGAGGATGTCATCATATGAACAAATTTCTTGCCTTGATATTCTCCCTGCTCTTAGCCAGATTTCTTCATTTTATGAATGTGAATAGGATTCTAAGAAGCAAAATATGGTGTTTGTAATCTTCTTCATTTTCTATATGGGAGCCATGCTGGGAAATTTGCTTATTACTGTGACCAGCAAGTCCAGCTGGACACTTGGGATTCCCCATGTACTTCTTCCTATTTTGTCTTTGATTGATACCTGCTTTTCAACTTCCTTGGACCCCAAACTAATTGTAGATGCAGTCTGCAAAGAAAATAATGTCCTACAATGAGTGCATGACTTAAGTATTTTCACTGCATTTATTTGGCATCATGGAGGTCTTTGTTCTCCTCATGGCCATGGATTACTATGTAGCCATCTGCAAGCCCTTGTGTTACCCAGGTATCATGAGCTGCCAGGTCTGCATCATCTTGATTGTTCTTGTATGGATAGGGTCTTTTAGATTAACCTGGCCTTGAGATTACCTTTTTGTGGGTCCAATTTGATTGATGAATTCTGTGATATGCAGCCCTTGTAGAAACTTGCAAGCATGGATATTTATGTGATGAAACTGTTGGTGCTGTTTAATAGTGGGGCCATTTGCACAAGCAATTTTCTAATTCTGATAATTTAATACACAGTTATCTTGCATTTAGTGCAAAAGCACAGTACAGAGGGAGAAAAAAAGCTCTCTTGCACGTCCCACATCACTGTAGTTGTCTTATTTTTGGTCCATGTACATTTATATATATCCACTCCCCCAACCACATTCCCCACAGGCAAGATGGTGGCAGTATTTTATACTATTGGAACATCCTTTCTCAATTCACTCATCTACACGCTAATGAATGCAGAAGTGAAAAATGCCATGAGAAAGTTATAGCATATCAAAACTTCATCAGAAAACAAAAGATGAATTGAAACATAGTTTGACTGAATCTGTACAGATATCAAACATGAGGGTGTCTGATTATTGTGGGAAGGACATATAATCATTTATGATTGTGAGTTGTATCTTTTTGAGTCTACATGCAAAATGAATGACAGTCTTCTTATAGTTAATTTTTTCCTTTTTTAAAAAAAATTTTATTGAGTTATAGTCAGTTTATAATGTTGTGTAAGTCTTCTTATACTTTAAGTGGCCCAAACTTACCAATTCAAACTGTGTCTCCAGTCAAAGTTTATTCAAATAAATTCAGAAAAATGGCATTAAATTTTCTTCTTATTAATTCTTTTTTCCTTCTGGGACATTACAAAGTTCAGTGTCAAACTGGTGTCTCAAAATTGGCATGTCATGCATATGTAGAGTTATATATATATAAAAGAATGGACATACCATGATTTGGTCATAAATTCATTTAACTATACCTCCATTACACCACCACATGCACACACACACAATACAGGGGTTTATGATTATTTGCATTCCAGAGAAATGAATGAATGAAGGTAAGATATATAGAAGAAAATAAAACAAGCTAATCTGTTATTGTAAATATAAAACTAAAATAATAGAGTAGGAAGAAGTTATAAAGGTAAAGAAAACCTAGGAGTTTATGTGGTTTAAAGTACTTGAAATCAAATTAAAACTGGGAGCATTACATGAATTTTTAAAACGATCTGGGACACAATGTCCATCCAATGTATAATTTTGCAGTTATCACTTATGTTCCAAAGTGATTTACCTAAAAGAGAAACTATGACTTCTATCTATCTTTTCATTTTAGGAAGAAGTAGAGCACCTGATATATGTCAAGTGCTTTTTTGTTATCATGCTTTCAACTCAAAAAAAATAGTACAAAGTTAGGTACATCTATTGAAAGTATACAGATTAAAACTCCGAAGTCCAGAGAAGTAAGTGAATCTTACTTTGCTAAGGTTATTTTGCTAAGTAAAAAGGCAAGGTTTTAAACCACTTCCATATGTTTTCCAAGTCAGTAATATACACATCTACTCGACTTTATCCCATAATTCAAACATCTGCAAAATGGCCTAAAACACAGGAAACTTTAAGAATTGATGCAGTGATCACAAAGATCACAGGAATTGATGCAGTGATCACTGTCCTTGTTTTAGCTTCATGATGGGTGGTAGAACATAAAGATTAAGAGTATGAGCTCTAGACTCAGACTGGATGGATCTAAATCCTGGCTCTGCCACCTTGTAGCCTTGTAACATCAGGAAATACAGATGAAATTCTGGGCCTCAATTTTTCTGTGCAAATTAGAAATGAAAATAATCCATATTTTATTGGCTTGTTATGAGGTTAAAAATGATGGCACACGTAAAGAACGTTGAATAAATGAGACAACCTAGCATGCACTATGTATTTTCATTAGAAAATGCATTTTCATGAATATTTACTGAAATTTGTATTTCTATAATAACAGCCATCTTATATATACACACTAACAGTACTTTTATTTTATTATGTTGAGATATGTGCTTTCTACACCCAATTTGCTAAGTGTTTTTTTTCTTTTCATGAAAGGATGTTGTATTTCATCAAATATCTTTTCTGCATTTATTGATCTGATAACATCATTTTTATATTTTATTATATAAATGTGGTATATCACATTTAGGAAGTCAAGAATGCTTACTTGGGAAATTAATGTCTCTTCAATATATGGTATTGGGAAAACTGGATAACCACAGGCAGAAAAATAAATTTGTCTCCACCCAACCCAACTACTCACAAATATTAATTTAAAATAGACCAGACATTTAAACATAAGGCAAATCACCATAAACTCCTAGAAGTGTACATAAGAAAGAGGCCCCTGGACATTGGTCCTGAGAATGATTTTTTGGATATATTAAAACACAAGCAACAAAAGTGAAAATAAACAAATGAGAATATATCCACTAAAAAGCTTATGCACAGCAAGAGAAACAGTAAAAAGAATGAAAAGAAAACCTATAAATTGAGAGAAAATATTTACAAACCATGTATCTTCATATCCAAAATATATAAAGACAGAAACGCAATAACAAACAAACAAACCAATTAAAGACTGGGCAGAGGACCTGAAAAGATATTTCTTCCAAGGAAGGCATCAAAATGGCCAACATGCAGGTAAAACAGATGTTCAACCTCAATAATCAGGAAAATGCAAATGAAAATAAGATTCCACCTCACACTTGTTAGAACGTGTATCTTCAAGAAGACAAGCAGTAACAGGTGTTGGTGAAGATACAGAGAAAAGGGAGCCCATCCATGCACACTGTTAGTGGGAATGTAAGTGGATGCAGCCACTTTTAAAACTACTATGTAGTTTCCTCAAGAAATTAAAACTTCAACTGCAATATGATACAGTTATCAAGTTCAGGGTGTATATCTAAGGAAATTAAATGAATATCTGCACTGCCATGTTGATTACAGCACTGTTCAATATAGTCAAGATATGGAAACAACCTAAGTATCAGCCAATGGATTAAAAAATGTGATATATATATATATATATATATGTAATATATTATATATAATCTTGCATCACATGGTGTATTTGTCACACCTAATTCATTGATGTCAACAAATTTGTACATTAAATGCATCAAAAGTATTTAAAAATTATTGTATTAAAAGTAAAAAGTATACATTTCAACTAATAATTCTGTTTTTCTTCTCCAGAATCTATCCAGGATACCACATTACTTTTAGTTGTCATATTTCCTTCAGCTGCTCCAAAGGGTGACAGTTTCTCTGACTTTTCTCATCTTTGATGACCTTGACAGTTTTCAGAAATACTAGTCATACATTTTATACAGAAATCTTACATTGGGGTTTGATATTTTATTCAAGATCACACTGGGGTTATGGGTTATTGGGAGATAAACTGCAGGGGTAAATCACCCTTTTCACCACACATCAGTAGCTACATACTCTCAGTGTGACTTACCACTATTGATGCTAACCTTGATCACCTGGCTGAGAAAGTGTCATGTTTCTCCTCCATAGTTACTTTTTCCCCACATTCCACACTACCTTTTAGAAATTAGTCACTATGTACCATCAATAAAAAAAGAGATGACTCTTTGAGAGCAGAGTATCTACATAATTATTAGGAATTATTTTTGATGTGAGATTTGTCTATACTCCCCTATTATTTAGTTATTTAATTATTTATGTCATTATGAACTCATGGACTTTTATACTGTGTGTTACAGTTCAACTCATTGTTACTTATTTTGCTGCTGAATTATCTTTCCATCTTTGTCCACTGGAGGTACATTCACTCAGCTCCTGTGTCACACTGGCATATTATCATCACTGTGTGGATCTTTTCATTATTCCTTACTGTCTAGCACTACAAGATGCTCCATGTCATCTTGTCCATTCACTACCCTAGACCTAGAATCAGCCATTTCTTTAAGAGGTCCTAGTTTATTTTATTGGAGGACAGTATTAGGAAACAAGACCTGGGTACTAGAAGACAATTGTTTTTAATTCTAGTCAAAATATGTCATTTATTGCACAAATGAACATCTTTTATTGCATGCATAGGCCACCTTTATTTTTTCATAATCTAATAATGTATATTAAATGTTAAGTTCTTTATAACATCTGTTTTTCAATTGGAATGGAAGGCACATTTTAGGGAATGACTTTCCCCAGACTCCTATATTTTGCATCATTCATACTTAAATAGTCCTTCAGGGAAGACAAAAGAGAAGCATTTTTTTTCAGTCAAAATATTGTGTGAGAGTGGATTTCAGAAAGTGTGCGATGAATCTGGGATCAACTCAGATTGGCATTGAGGTCAGAAGCTAAGTCTCTTTGTGAGATCATAGAGATCCTGGCTCCCAGTGAACATCCTAAATTCTACATATGCTCTTATCATAACTGGTAAGTTTTCTAAGGCACTTGAAGAAGTGTAGAAGTTTTAGGGAACCTATAAGTGCTTTACAATCTCGAATGAGCAGATGGGAATAAAATGTGCACACAGCACCTGATGGAAATAGGCACTACTACTGGTAGATGTGGTGTGATAGATAACCAAACAGAAATATTGCTACTTGAGAATTTCAGGAAATTCTCCATGAATATGATGATTTTGCTGTATATATAGCAGAATACAATTCTCCTTCATCAATGGGTAACTGAGTACAGAGTGGTGTCAAACATGATTCAATTGTATTTATGGCAAATTCTCCTAATTCATTCATGCAACAAATATTTACTATTAAACACCTACTTTTTTGTAAAAACTTAAATTTGGCAGTAAAGAGATAAAACTCGCTTTCCTTGTGTTACTTTGTTCTAAGTTATGCCATCCTTGCATTATCATTCATATATATGTTAGTGAAATATACAAATGTGTCAGTGTCCATCTGCATCTGGATACAGATAGGTATATGGATAAAGATAGGGCATAATAGTTGTTAGAAACTGCAAACCAGTTTTCATTTCTGATTGCTGAAGAGTTGTGAAAAACACGTAGTTTGAAAACTTTTTGAAATTTGTTGAGCTGACTCACCATCTCTCATTCAAATTCTAGATCTTAATATTGCTCTAAGAATTTCACTATCCCTACTGCCTACATTAGAAGATAGTTGTTGTAGTAATATGCTAATATAAACAAATTATTTACTAAGATAAAGTTTTTGAAAGTTTTATTTTTAATGCAGCATAATTATGACATATATTAAAATATTACCCAAGGGAATATTTTAAAATGTGGGTCATCCCCCAACTTTGATACCAAGATGCAATTTTCCCATTCAGAGATCACAAATTTCATGCTATTTTGGTGCACTCCTAAAAGTAATTTATATGAATGTATCTATATGTGATCTACATTATTCTGCTGTTGATACAAATGTCACCATCCTAAGCACACAGTTTTGAACTCTTCCACTTTACAATGTAATTTAGAAGCTGTTGCATATATATCTGCTTCATTTTGGTTGATGAATGATTCAGTGATAGTTGGTCCCTGATTTATTCAGCTCACTTCTGATAGGCACTGAAGTTGTTTCCTATCTTTTGCTACCACAAAAGGGGCTGCAGTGATTATCTTTGTGCCTGTGAATGAGGTTATCTATAGCAAGTAGAATCACTAGACCTATGATTGTATACAGTTGTAATATCATCGATGTTGGAAATCACTTCATAAAGACTGCTCCTACTTAAATATCTAGCAAAAAAGCCTTGAGATTTTTTTCCACATCATTTTCAGCACTATTAAAAAGACTCTTATTAGAAGATCACTTTGTTAGTTCAATGTGTAGAAAGATATCTGTTTGGGATTTAAATTTGAACTTATTTAACTAGAATGAAGTTGAGCATATTTTCATATGCTTAATTATTTTTAATAATGTTTCTTTTGAAATTAGTTATTTTGCTGTAATTCACATGTGCTGTGTTTTAAAAGACAGATCTCTGAAATTCACTTATATTTGAGGAAATTATGCCTTTTTCTGGTATTTATGCCATAAATATATTTTACCAGTTTGACACTTATGCTATGCTATTAACTGCAGTATTATTTGGAAAATATTTGTGATGAAGTACACAAAAGCATTTGCCCATCATTGGTATATATGAATAAATAATAATTTCTTTCCTTTTTCTATCTTCTCTTACTGAAGTCAGGGTTTGGGACACTCAAGAATATAGATCCAAACAATTCTATTGAAGTTTCTATCACTTGGGGCATCCTGAGCTGATTTTCCATATTTCCTGGTGCTTAACAGGAATAAAAGTTGAAATATTATTCAGATGTTTGGCAAGTGTTCTCACTCTATTCATCTTTGTGCTGTAGCATCTGCTTTTGTTTTAAGAAAATGTTGACAGACTCAGAAAAATAATGAATAAGGGGAAGAATTTAACTTTGAACAAAACAGTATGATTTTAAAAGTACAAAGTTTAATGATAAAAGCTGAACTTGTAACAGTAAGCAACTGGAAATGTTTGAGAGGTAAAGTAAAAAGAAATCAGCTTAGTCAAAGGCAAAAGATTAAAGTAAATCACAAGATGTGCTGAACCAACTGAGTGTTCATTGCTAAAACTATGTTTCTCTCCCATTCACTTACTTCTCCCTCTCCCCCCATTCACCCACTTATGTGTGTGTGTGTGTGTGTGCGTGTGTGTGTGTGTGTGTGTGTGTGTGTGTGTGTGTATCTTCAGGTTTAATTAAGGAAGCTAAATTAACTATCAAATATTAAAACATAATTCTTTGAATGTTCAGAATATTTACTAGAAGTTATTTTATAAATGGCCTAGCAGGTTCAAGTAATGTGAAAGCATATTAGGGTAAGTCATGCATAAACTTTCCCTTTTTTTTGCAACATGTTATCTTACTAGGTCTTTGCTGAAAACTGGGAAAAATATTCTTCCCAGGAAATTATCCACATGCCAAATCCCCTAAAGTCATGTTTATTATACCCAAAGAATCAGTTATTTTCTCATTATCTAAATGAATCATTGTTTTCATAAGCAATCAGTTAAGTACACAGAATAAATGTCATGATTTTCATTTTATTCAGGAATAAACAACATGGAAAGTAAGTGATTACCCACTGGAAAGTGGCAGTTCCAAGAATGAGCACATGCATTTGACATCCAACGATAGTATTCATGTCTTAATATTTTTTCCTTTGCAGATTTATTACTTTTAATCTGTACTTTCTCCACTTTGATTGAAACAATGCAGCCAAATAACAGTGTAACTGAGTTCATACTCTTAGGATTGACACCAGATCCTATGAGGCAGAAAATGGTGTATGTAATCTTCTCCATTTTCTATGTGGGAAACTTGGTGGGGAATTTGTTTATTATCGTGACCATCAAGTCCAGCTGGATACTTGGGAGCCAACCGTACTTCTTCCTATTTTATTTGTCCTTGGCTAATATCTGATTTTAAACTTCAACAACCCCCAGACTAAATGTGGATGCCCTGTCTGCCAAAAAAATCGTATCTTACAATGAGTGCATGACTCAAGTCTTTGCACTACATTTCTTTGGCTGCATGGAGAACTTTGTTCTCATCCTCGTGGCTGTTGACCGTTAAATGGCCATCTGCAAACCCTTGCATTACCCAAATATCATGAGCCACCAGGTCTGCATTATCCTGGTCACTCTTGCATAGATAGGGTCTTTTATACATTCTATGGCTCAGATTGTCTTGGCCTTGAGATTGACCTTCTGTGGACCCAATCTGATTGATCACTATTGCTGTGACTTGCAGCCTTTGTTGAAACTTGCCTGCATGGACACCTATGTGATCAATCTGCTGTTGGCAACTAATAGTGGGGCCAATTGCTCCAGCAGTTATGTAATTCTGATGACCTCTTACATTCTTATTCTCCATTCCCTGCAAAACCACAGTGCAGAAGCGAGGAAGAAAGCTCTCTCCAATTGCACTTCCCACATCATTGCAGTCATCTTATTCTTTGGCCCATGTATATTTATGTATACACGACCCCCCCAACCACTTTCCCCATGGACAAGATGGTGGCAGTATTTTATACTATCGGAACATCCTTTCTGAATTTAATCATCTACACACTGAGGAATGCAGAAGTGAAAAATGCCATGAGAAATTTATGGCATGTCAAAATTACATCAGAAAGCAAAAGATGAATTGAGGGCTTTGTTTGATTAGTTATTATATCATAGTTTGGCTGAATCTGTACAGATAAAAAACATAATAGTGTATCTCATCACTCCTCAATACAATTACACTGCACCAGATTTTCTTACTTATTTTTGTACTTCTGTCCTCAGATTAGTAGCTTCCCTCACATTTTCAGCCTGACTCTTACATTGCCTGACAGTTCTGGCATGACTGATTGTAAAATACAAAACACAACACGGTCTACACAATGCTTGATAAGAAAAAATACATTTATATAATCACAACCTTGCAAACACATGATCATCACAAAGAAAATGTAGCTAGTACTCTATAATTTGCAATCCCGACTATCATACATTTCAAATTAGGTCTCTTGTTTTCTCTTGAATATTTCCAGTGCAAGAAAATTAACTTTATATATCAATCAAATTCATTATGAAACCATTTTATTTTTGAAATACTTAATATTATTGAATCAAATGCTATTTTATATATAATGACATTTTAAAATAATTTTCTTATTGTTTCCTTTGGTTATTAAGATTACTGAGACTATACATATACATATACATATACATATACATATATATATATATGTATATACATATGTATCTATAAACATAGCATTACAAACACCTCGAGATCTTTATAAATTATGTGACTGATATGACACAAATTATAGAACACTAGCCACACTTTATTTATGGATGATCATACATCTGAAAATAAGCTACAATAATAGAAGTTTATAACACAATGAGGATAAAAAGTAAAATAATTTATGTCATCAAGACTAATAAACCTTAAAAATATAGGGAACATGCAACATATTTTCTGAAACTGAAGTACAGAAAGGTAGAATATGTTATGAAGAAAAAAGTGTATTATATTATTTTATTTAAAGTTGGGTTATATCAGTTAAATATAAGAAAGCACACAAGGCATTCTGGAAATAATCACTGTGCTTGCCTCTAGTTAGTGGACTTAGAAAATACCCATTTCTGCAGCAAGAAGCTGCTTTCTTTTTTTTTTTAACATTTTTTATTGATTTATAAACTTTTTAAAATCTTGTGTCAAGTTCCAGTGTTCAGCACAATTTTTCAGTCATTCATGGACATATACACACTCATTGTCACATTTTTTTCTCTGGGAGTTATCATAACATTTTGTGTATATCTCCCTGTGCCACACAGTGTAATCTTGTTTATCTATTCTATTTTTTTATCTATTCTACAATTTTGAAATCCCAGTCTATCCCTTCCCACCCTCCACCCCCTTGGCAACAGCAAGTCTGTATTCTCTTGTCTATGAGTCTATTTCTGTCCTGTATTTATGCTTTGTTTTTGTTTGTTTGTTAGTTTTTGTTTATTAGATTCCACATATGAGCAATCTCACATGGTATTTTTCTTTCTCTTTCTGGCTTACTTCACTTAGAATGACATTCTCCAGGAGCATCCATGTTGCTGCAAGTGGCATTATGTTGTCGGTTTTTATGGCTGAGTAGTATTCCATTGTATAAATATACCACTACTTCTTTATCCAGTCACCTGTTGATGGACATTTAGGCTGTTTCCATGTTTTGGCTATTGTAAACAGTGCTGCTATGAACATTGGGGTGCAGGTGTCATCCTGAAGTAGGGTTCTTCTGGATACAAGCCCAGGAGTGGGATTCCTGGGTCATAAGGTAAGTCTATTCCTAGTCTTTTGAGGAATCACCACACTGTTTTCCATAGTGGCTGCACCAAACTGCATTCCCACCAGCAGTGTAGTAGGGTTCCCCTTTCTCCACAGCCTCTCCAGCATTTGTCATTTGTGGATTTTTGAATGACGGCCATTCTGACTGGTGTGAGGTGATACCTCATTGTAGTTTTGATTTGCATTTCTCTGATAATTAGTAATAGTGAGCATTTTTTCATGTGCTTTTTAATCATTTGTATGTCTTCCTTGGAGAACTGCTTGTTTAGGTCTTCTGCCACTTTTGGATTGGGTTGTTTCTTTTTTTCTTATTGAGTCATATGGGCTGCTTATATATTTCGGAGATCAAGCCTTTGTCGGTTTCACTTGCAAAAATTTTCTCCCATTCCGTAGGTTTTCTTCTTGTTATACTTCTGGTTTCCTTTGCTGTGCAAAAGCTTGTAAGTTTCATTATGTCCCATTTGTTTATTCTTGCTTTTATTTCTTCTAGGAGAAAATTTTTGAAATGTATGTCAGATAATGTTTTGCCTATGTTTTCCTCTAGGAGGTTTATTGTATCTTGTCTTATGTTTAAGTCTTTAATCCATTTTGAGTTGATTTTTGTATATGGTGTTAGGGTGTGTTCTAGCTTCATTGTTTTACATGCTGCTGTCCAGTTTTCCCAAAACCATTTGCTGAAAAGACTGTCTTTATTCCATTGTATATTCTTGCCTCCTTTGTCAAAGATGAGTTGACCAAAAGTTTGTGGATTCATTTCTGGGCTCTCTATTCTGTCCATTGGTCTATGTGTCTGTTTTGGTACCAATACCATGCTGTCTTGATGACTGCAGCTCTATAGTATTGTCTGAAGTCTGGGAGAGTTATTCCTCCAACCTCTTTCTTTCTCTTCAGTAATGCTTTGGCAATTCTAGGTCTTTGATTGTTCCATATAAATTTTATTATGATTTGTTCTAGTTCTGTGAAATATGTCCTGGGTAATTGGATAGGGATTGCATTAAATCTGTAGATTGCCTTGGGAAGTGTGACCATTTAAAAAATATTGATTCTTCCAAACAAACAATCAAAAAGCACATGAGAAAATGCTCAATATCACTAATTATCAGAGAAATGCAAATCAAAACTACAGTGAGGTATCACCTCACATCAGACAGAATGGCCGTCATTCAAAAATCCACAAATGACAAATGCTGGAGAGGCTGTGGAGAAAGGGGAACCCTACTACACTGCTGGTGGGAATGCAGTTTGGTGCAGCCACTATGGAAAACAGTGTGGTGATTCCTCAAAAGACTAGGAATAGACTTTCCTTATGACCCAGGAATCCCACTCCTGGGCTTGTATCCAGAAGGAACCCTACTTCAGGATGACACCTGCACCCCAATGTTCATAGCAGCACTGTTTACAATAGCCAAAACATGGAAACAGCCTAAATGTCCATCAACAGGTGACTGGATAAAGAAGTAGTGGTATATTTATACAATGGAATACTCAGCCATAAAAACCGACAACATAATGCCACTTGCAGCAACATGGATGCTCCTGGAGAATGTCATTCTAAGTGAAGTAAGCCAGAAAGAGAAAGAAAAATACCATGTGAGATTGCTCATATGTGGAATCTAAAAAACAAAAACAAAGCATAAATACAGGACAGAAATAGACTCATAGACAAGAGAATACAGACTTGTGGTTACCAGAGGGGTGGAGGGTGGGAAGGGATAGACTGGGATTTCAAAATTGTAGAATAGATAAACAAGATTACACTGTGTAGCACAGGGAAATATACACAAAATGTTATGATAACTCACAGAGAAAAAAATGTGACAATGAGTGTGTATATGTCCATGAATGACTGAAAAATTGTGCTGAACACTGGAATTTGACACTACATTGTAAAATGATTATAAATCAATAAAAATGTTAAAAAAGATGTCAAAACCTTTACTCATTAGGAAATGTAAATATAAGCCATAATGTGATACTACTTTGTACCTACCAGGATGTCTAGAATAAAAAAAATACAATCATAAATGTTGGTGAATTTGTAAAGAAAGTGGAGTTCTTATATATTGCTGGGGGTAATGTAAAATGATGCAGTCACTTTGGAAAAAGTTTTGGCAGCTCCTCAAATGGATAAAAATATAATGACCAATGACCCTGCAAGTCCACTTTCAAATATTTACCCAAGAGAAAGGAAAGTATATATTCACAAAAATATCTGCACATCAATGTTCATAGCAACATTGTTCATAATAGCCAAAATGGAGAAACAATCCATACATCAATCAACTAATGAACAGATAAATGCCATATCCATACAATGAAATCTTACTTGCGATAAAAAGGAAAGAAGTACTGATTCTTAACACAACAGGGATGAAACTTTAGGAACATTATGCCAAGTGGAAAAAGTAGGTGATTCCATTTACACGAAATGTCCAGAAAAGAAAATCTATATAGATTGTTTGTTTAGGGTTGCTGGTGATGGTGGTGTAAAGGAATAATGAGTGACTGCTAATGGGTAGGGACTTTCTTTTGGTGATGACAATAATGTTGCAAAATTAAATAATGTTGATGTATACTAAAACACCATTAAATATTATAATTTAAATGAGTGAATTACATAGTATTTAAATTATATACCAATAAAGCTGTTAAAAATAAACAAATGCTTAATCTAGTGATCATTTCTACAGAATAGAAGACCATATAGAAGCTATCATAAAAATTTCCTTCCCACAAATTGATTCTATTACAATCAATACATAACAGTGACTTTTAATTCCTAATTAGCATGATTAAGATTTCAAATAATCATTGTTATGTTATATAATTTAATTTATACAATTCATACAGAAAGATTCAGAAATTTTATTATTGGGAAACAAATAGCATGTAGCAAGAGAAAAGGCCACTTGTTTCTAATCTGGAAACAGTGGCCTGTGAGCAACTCCATGGACATCCACTTCAGCAGCCAAGTGCAGAACACAGTGGTGCCCAGTGTGGACAAATGTCCTACATGCTGCTGGAGTCCCATTGACTGAGGTACCTCAGGGTGTAAAAACCTGAGATCTTGGACCTTCCACTTCTATGAGCCTTTGGGCTGAGAGAGTCATTCCCTTACCCATGTTCCAAAATAATAATGTCCATTTGACTGGAGAATACACAATAAATTCACCTAAGACAAGATCCTCAAAAGATTGATGTTTGCTTTTCAAAATTAGGTGGCACAACCTTCATTATCTCCAGACCAATAAATGACTCAAAGATCAGCATAATGCAAAGGAAGCTCTGAATGTGAAAGGAAATAACCTGCATCCCAAAAGTATTTGCAGGACTTCACAAATATGAACTTGTGTGAGCTGGGAGAATATTTTGGAGGAATGAACCTTGAAAGTGTTAGATCTGAGTGCTAGGAAGAGCTTAATTCTGATAAGGACACTCTGAGTTTTGAGTGAGAACTTGGGGTTCAGCACTTCGGCAATAGCCTTTGGCAGGCGTATCCTTGGAGTCTGGACAAGCTTATGTGTTATAGCAAATTCCTGGAGGTAGATGATTTTCCTGGGAGAGAGGAGAGACTGACAAGGAATCAATCTGCCTGAGGAACTATGTGTTGGGAAAAGGGGAATACTCAAAATTTCTTGAGAAATATTGGATATAATATCTGATCCATCACTGTTACAAGAAGACCTAAAATACTATTACAATCTTCCAATTAAAGTAAAAGCTTATAAAGGCCACATTATAAATTAAGTTTTGGTGCAAGCCTGCCTCAGAGAAGGTTTGATGTGTCATTGAATATATCCTGTAATTATTTCCCTATTCTTCAAATATATCACTGGAATATTTGGATACTTAACACCTGGACAAAATTTCATGTTGATTACTTTCCAATAAGTGTCCCTATATCACAGATAAAATAGAAAATCAGAAGCAAATCATATTTTAAAAGTTATTTCAAAGATAAAAGCAAACATAAAATATATGAAGGATTCAAATTTCCCATAATAATGTTATTTAATTAATTGGTCTGATTCATGCAAAAAAAAAAGATGGATTATAGCATGTAACTATGCACTACTATAATCTCACTTAGGAAGGATCCCCAATGGAAACTTCAATGCAAGATATATTAACTTTACTATATTAAGTTTCAGAGTCTCTAGCAATTGGTCTGTAGTCCTTCTTCAAGCCCACACTGGCTGTTGCCCTCCAATGTCAACAGATCTGCACAGGAATCTGGACTAACCGTCCATGGAGACTCTCAACTCCAGACCCCACTGAGGGCTAGTAAGGCAAGAAAACCAGTACCCAATCAGTGTGCCATGCATAAACAAGAACACTGAGATGATGCCCTTACCGCTCCCAAAAGGGGACAGAAAGAGCAGATCCCATCCACTATCCTTGAAGGCAGAAAGTCCAAACAGATAAAAGAATGAGAGAGCCAGGGGAGTCCTGAGCTGGCACTCCAGTTGTCCCCTCAGGAGCACTGCCTAACATTGGACATAGGGAAAAGCCTGTCAAATTTAGTCAACATGAGTGCCACTTAGCCAGTTCTGAGCACCAGATCTGGCAAAGTCAGTCACAAGAGTTGTAAAATCATAGGGGTATTAGGGAAGGCCCAAGAACAGGCATTCATAGAGCCATTAGAACATAAGTTGGATGAACACTTGCCTACCCACCCACTCCTTCTTGCATGCCCCAGAATGCCCTATACCCCTGCTAGGAAGAGATGTCTTATATAAATTGGGGGCTACTATCCTCCTAATAAGAAACAAACTGGAGACTGGCATACCCTTTGATGAAGGGCACAAGATGATAATGTTAATGATTGAGGAAAAACTTCCTTGGAGTAAACCTCAAGGTTTGGGCCCAGAGATGGGTGGACTGAGCTGTGGGAGCCAGTCGGTGATAGCATGCCTAAAACTGGACATACATGGCCCAATAGAAAACAGTACCCTCTCCATTCGGAAGACTTTGTGGGGCATTGTCCCTGTGATGCAAGACCTAATTGGCCAGGACCTTAATAGATAATGACAATCAGTGTATAATACCACCACTGTCCCCATAAAGAAACCCAATGGGGAATACTGACTGGGACAAGACCTCAGGACAGTCACTGAATCCACTGAGTATATACATCCAGTAGTCCCTAATCCCTATACCCTGCTGGCCTCTCTACAGTCCACATGGACCTGTATTCTGTATTAGATTTAAAAGATGCCTCCTTCTGTATTCTGTTAGCCTCAGAGTCACAAGAAATGTTTGTTTTAGAGTGTCAGAACCTGAACATGCACAAAAATAACACTGCTGGACAGTTCTACCCCAAGGGTGCAAAAATTTCCCCACAATTTTAGGGCAAACTTTAGCTAAAGACCTAAAATATCTACATGTAGATTAGGGAACCCCTCTCCGGTATGTAGATGACATTCTGATCCCAAGTCCAATATAACTGGTTAGCTGAGATCATGGTAAACCTTGGCATGAAAAACATAATCAGTCAGATAATTGAGACATGCCCTACCTGCACAATACACAACCCCAGCACCAGACCCCCAAGAGTCCTCCACAGATAAGGCCCATTCAGGCCAGGGGGACACATCGTGGAGAAGATTGTCAGATTGACTTTACTGCCATTCTAGTATTGAGCAATGTCAGGTATCTCTTGGTGTCTTGGTGCTAATAGACTTCATTTTCTGGATGGATAGAAGCATCGCCCTCCAAAAAAAATAAAATAAAATAACCGAAATGACAGCTGAAGTCGCTCAGGTGTTACTATAAGAAATAATCCTCAGGCTTGGGCTCCTGGGATCCATACAAAGTGATAATGGTCCAGCATGTGTGCCTCAAGTGATGAAGGGATAACCAGTGCCCTGGGCATAAACTAGACCTTGCTCTCAGCCTAGAGATGCCATTCACCCTGGAAAATAGAGAGATCCAATCAGGCCTTGAAACTAGCCTTAGCCAAGCTACGTCAGCAAAACCAAGGAAATTGGATTTTGTCTTCCAATTGCCTGACTGTGCGTGTGGTTAGCCTCAAGGAATAAGTTAAAATTAAAGGCATTTGAAATCATATATAGTAGACCCATTCCCCAAGCCTGGAAAGAAGAGACACCTTAAGCCCTTTGAAATGACACAACTCAAGTTTGCTCTCCAGGCAGGAGAAACCAGAAAAGCCCTCACAGGATATGATGAGCAAGTGCTGCGCAAATAACCTGGCCCTGCACCCCCTCCAGCTGGAAGGCTGGGGGCACCTAAACACCTGGAAACAAGCCTGCAAAATCAGCTCACTCTTAAGTGGAACAAACTCCACTAGGGCATCCTAGCGACCCATTCTGCCCGAAGCTGCAAGGGGTCACTGCATGAGGACATCACTGGAGTAAGGATGGCCCCTGAGCACCAACCTCCTGAGAAACAACCTGGGGCAACAGACCCCGTGACTACGCGTGTGACCCTCTCTCTCACAGGAAGCTTCTCTTCTAAAAAACAACAAAAGTGCGACCAGGGAGGGTCAGACCCCGGCAGTGAGCCACAACGTCAGGGCACACTCGCCTACGGGCAGAAGGCCTAGACGCTTTCACTTCCCCGTGTATCTGAAAGAGCCCGGTGTCCTTTGCCTCCTGAAGCTTAGACAAACACGGGCTGCTCAGTTAACATGAACAATTAGGCTGAAGTCTGGTGATGACCAACCATATCATAGGCAGCTGGGGGGAGTTCCCCTCCACGGCATGGGGTCATGATGATGCCCCAAATCACCAGAAAGCAGTCACAGGAGATGAACATGTGCCCTACCCCAACCCTAACACCCCACAAGAATGAGGAGCAAGACAAAGGAGAGATCTGTCATCGGCAAAGCCCAGTAATGGCCCATTAACGATTCCTGGGAAGCAGAAATAGAATCTGGGTAATAAAATAAAATCTAACCTCTTTCTTATCCTTTGTGCCATGTCTGGTTTCACTTGCTCCTGCGGTGTTGCATGCAGAGGTCTCCACCCGGCATCTCAGAGCAGGGCTCCTGGTGTGAAACTGCTGCCTCGGCTCCTCAGCCCGGCGTGCAGCGCCCAGGAGCGCTGAGCATGATGCTGCAATTCAAGATGGCGGCCGCGGGCCGTGTGCAGAGACGCTGCACCGGGCACTGCGGTCTGGAGCCCTGAACTGCGGCAGCTGCAGAGGCCCTGAAATGGCTCCGCCCCCTGCCCGCCCCGCCGATGAGAACCCCGCCCTCAGCCTGTCTGTCCTGCAGCACTTACACGCTAGAATACCCAAATACTCCTCTGTTCTTTGAGCAAAGACTAAAGCTTTACTTTGCTTCTTAACTGAACCCAGTCTCAGTCTAGTGCCTTGAACAGCAGGAGCAGGAGGACACTCAGAGCCTGATTCAAAGTTTTGGTAGCAATATCACATTTAACATTTTAACCACATGAGTAGAATGTGGTAAAGTTGTTGTGCAAATCCTGAAGCTTACCTTGAGAAGCCTGGAAGACTTAGCTTTTGTAAAACAACCACTGTCCTGAAACAACCCTGGGCTTATGCAGCTCAATACATGCTGCTGGAGAACAGAGAGAGAACTCAGGTACCTAAGCTAATCGCCAGTCAATGAGGCTGTCTTGGAGGCATCTGCTCCATCCAAACTATCAGAGTGTGGCCAGGTAAAACCAATAGAAGAACCACCCAGCTGAATCCAACCCAAACTGCAGAATCATAATCGAATAAAGGGTTTTTACTTTAAGCTTTTAAGTTTTGGTTTCATAATTTGAAACTACTAATTTTTGGATTAAATTCTGTGATTTTAAGCCACTAATGTTTTGGCTTAGTGATGTTTGCCAACACATAGCAATAGATACCTTACATACACAAGGCAGAAAGTGGAAGATAAACACGAAAGTTTCATGGGACATACATAGAGTTCTGAGGAGTCCTGTGGCCTGAGAGATACAGTCTTCCTCCATAAAAAAGAAATGTGTTCCATTGTAATTGACTATTCTTCAATAAATAAAATTTTAATTTAATTTAATTTAAATTTAAGCAAATGTATTCTATTCAATCTCTTACCCCTAGGAAAGAGACACAGAATTTCATGGGTGTTTAAATTTGGAGATAACAGAGCCTGTATGTGGGGGTGCTACAATAAATCATGGAGGATTGATGTGTGGGGACTGGATACAATTTTCAGCAGGATTTGCTGGCATGGACCAAGCAAGAGAGAGTTGAGTCAATTTTGGATGAAGAAAATTATCACTTGCAAAGTTAAGAAATGGAAAGCTAATAGCTGAGTGTGAGAAAGATGAAGCTGGAGTGGTTGGAGGAGTAAGATGATGACTATCAGTTACAGCTCTGAGAACAGCTGCCACTGTGGGGAACACAGCTTGATTTTGTCACCCCAAGTAAGTCCCCTGAAGTAATTAGAAATGAACACCTTACTTTTTTTGTTTTCTTTTTTTTTAAATTGAGCTATAATCAGTTTGCAATGTTGTGTCAATTTCTGGTGCACAGCATAATTTCTCAGTCATATACATATATTCATTTTCATATTCTTTTTCCCTGTGAGCTATCACAAGATCTTGTATATGTTTCCTGTGCTACACAGTATAAACTTGTTTATCTATTCTATATATACCTGTCAATATCTACCAATCTTGAACTCCCAGTCTTTCTCTTCCCACCTCCCCCCCAGCAACTACAAGTTTGTATTCTATGTCTGTGAGTCTGTTTCTGTTTGATCACCTTCTTGAAGAAGTTTGTCTTGTATTTCTGATCTCTCTCCTTTCATAGAAAAAGGTGATGTATTTTACTCTCCCACAAGATCCTGTATCATTAGAAAATATAAACAGATATACATGGTACAAGGGTGAACTGTACTGGACTTCACCTTTGCATCACCCATTTTCCTGGACTTGCCTTGCTTGTAGACAGAGATGCCCTAGCAGTGGCCTTCACTTCACCCATGACATTGAGAGACCACAGATAAAAAGACCTTTGGAAACTATTCTCCATCTTCATGTCTCTTATTGTCATGACCCAACAGGACCTGGGCTCACACCTATGTGGACACTTCTGGAATCCTCCCCAGAGATTCCTTGTTGCTTCTGAGGTGGTAGCTACTGCATGACATGATCAGAGCCTAAATATGCTCAGTGTTTTCCCATAAAACTCCCTCCTGCTCTGAATGCCCCTGGCACTCTTTGGACTCTGTCCTTTCCTACAACTGCAGGAAATGTCCAGTGACATGGCCAGAGACTGCAGAGAAATTGGCCCACTGTGTGGTGAGCTTTGGCCAGTGGGAAAGGGGTGTTAATGAATATATTGTTGCCTTTCCTAGCTATTTACAAATTGGAAAATAAACTTATAGCCTCTATTAAAAGGTCCAGTGAGATCAAGAAATCAACTGTAGTAGGCAGCTCATAAGTGCCCTCAGAAAGTATGAAACAGTAAGATTATTTTGCTTTTTGGACATTGTACTAAAAAGGAAGAAGGAGGAGAGATGAAAGTAGGAAGTAGAAAGAAAGTAAAGCAAGAATGAGGGGAAAGGAAAGGGTAGAATTAGGAAAGGAATAAGAAAAAATATTAATAGTCAAAAGTCAACCTTAATGGTTTGAAATAAAAAAGTAAAAGAATGATATTCTGCACTATGATTCATTCCAGGTATTGGTTGAAAGTGAATTTTTTCCCATCAGTTTCTCAAGAAATCTGCAGAAATTCAATTAAAAATAAAAACAGTGAACCCCAATATTACTGTTGAATCTACTATTTTCCAATCAAAAGGAATTTCAAAAGAGTAGGAAAATACAAAATCAAAAAATACCTTCAAAAAGATTTTTAATTTATATGTTATATTAAATATAAAGTAATTTATATTAAATACATGTAAATGTATATGCACATTATTCCAATAAACAAGAAAAACAAGCATAAGACAATTACATATCTCTGTTTGCTGCAATGATTTGGATTAGTGCTATGGTTCTAAATTCAAAGATTAGTTGGTTTTGAAATATAGCAAGTTAAAGTTTTTAATTTTTTTTAACAAGTTGAAAAGACATCTAGAAATTAAAACTCATTTTTAATTCTCTGAAGTGGCCCTGATTATGGAGGGAGACTTTGGGGGAAAGTCTTTCCCCAGGATCCTTGATATTTTGTAACATTCTCTTTAAAATGACCTCATAAGAAGAAGAGAAAACAGTATTTGTTGCCAAAGGCACTGTGAAATGGCAGATTTCACTTGGTGAGAGACATACCAGGAACAAGATATGACTTCTACTAACTTTTGAGTTTTTAGGGGCAATGACTCTCTGAAATTAATTATTTACAAAGAGATTCTTAAGGCATCACTCTTAACTTTATTTTGGACAGTTGCACACAAATTATCTCAGGAGAGGTAGGAAAAGAAAGCAAAACTAGGGTTGTGGACAATACTGGTGAGTTTTTATTCTTCTAAAACTAATATTAAAATTTTGTGGAAAGGGTAATTTAATGAAATTTATATATTTTGAGTGCTTGTAACATAATTGCAAGATACTAAGAAATAAGGAGAGAATAAAATGTTTAAGTTGATGAAGTGCATTGATACAAGATGATGAGATAGGACACAGGATTATGAGTAAGAAAATGCCAATAATTTTAAAAGAAAGTGATATGTTACCATGTTTGAAATGCTCAGGAAATGGAGGAAGAAATTCTTTGAGAAACATCTTAATTCAGGGAGAAAGAAGTGTTCCTCTTGAATCTTAGTGTATAGACATTGGAGAAGCAATTGCCAGGCTTGTGTTTAAATGCTCAGTTTCTCCTGGATGCGAACCTGGTAACATAATTCACCATTGTCAAAAACTGCTATGTCTTGAGCGCTCTTAAATTGAAGGGTTCTCTCAGTGGAGAATAGTTTTGTTTTTTGGTTTTGATCCAAAGCCAAAGGAGGATGAGTATATAAAAGCAGGGAGCTGTATTTGAGTGTGAATTTGAATTATTGTTATTGCCACTGCTATTAGCACCATTATTATTATTGTTGTTAGAAGAGGCAGATAGCTAGATATGAGCAGAGAAAGGGGAACACAGACCAAAAGGCAGAAATTGGACAGAAAAAAGGGCCACAGGCCAAATGCTGGAAACCACACATCATGTAAGGACCAGGGGTCCCTGGGCAGAGAAAGAAAAACAGGAACCTCTAGGTTAATAAGTGGTCACAACTTTGAGGGTGATAAGTGGCCCAGAGGCCAATGAAGAAAGGTAGGAAAAGGTAGGAATCTCCAGTGTCTGAATATGACCTTTTGCTCATTATGCCCTCATTTCAATAAAATAAGCCTTGCAGATTAAAAGTATCATCACGCACTGAAGCCATGACACTTCCAATCCAGAATAAATAAGGACAAAAATCCCTCCTCTCTTCAGTAAAGTGAAGTTGGGATGAAAATCAGGGAATATGACCTCGGCCCTTTCATTCCTAATGAAGGCGGAATATTCTGCCCATTCATTTTTACATTCTATGCAACCAACTTGCCAGAGAAACTTGGGGCAGCCACTCACCTGAGCCTGCCCACTCTCCCCTTGATAAAATCTCTCTTACCGTAACAAATTCTCACTGTGCTTTTTTACTACATCTTGTCTCAGAATTCTTTCTAGGATGGGACAAGAACCTGGAACACCGGTTACATCCACCAGCATCATTATCATTATTTCATACTGTATAAGAGAAAGCACACCTGTAACAATCACTCCAACAAGTCTAATATGCAGATCTATTTTCCCAAAAGCTGGGAATGCAAGGCACCACATTGCTGCAAAGGGCAGCTGAGAGCACAGAGCCCATTAGGAACTGTAAGCGCTGAACGTGAGAGATCGCTGGGGGATGTGTCCTCAGGCGGACAGAATTCCTGATGATACCAAAGACACTGTGTCATCCTATGCAACCCTAGAACTAAAGGAGTCATTTACATCTTTGGCTTGATTTGAAGAATAACTTGTGAGCCCCTTTAATCAAAACTATTCCACAGTCCCCTCTCCACACATTCATTTCAGTGACCTCACTAGAGTGTCTGAAATCCCTCCACTGAAGAGTCACCCATTAAATTTGAATATGAAGTGGTGGTGAGATTAAGGGAAGAATCATTTTTTCTTTGTCTTTTTATTTATTCATTTATTTTAGCTAACAGACAAATATTTAAATTACCAAGACAAAGCAAATCCTCGGGAATCCTCAAACACTGAGTTTAAGTTGAGATCTCCCTTCATTTCCTTTCAAATCACACAAGTTTTGATGTGTCTCCAGCAGTTTCTTCTATCACTTTATCTTCTTTTGCCTCTGCCTCCTTTTCAGGGTTTCATGGCTATTCCAAGCTGAAAGAGTTGATTTAATTTCATAATAGAAATAATGGTCAATATTACAAATGAGAGTGAAATTAAAACTTTCTCATTTTGCAAATGGGATAACAGACACTCCATGAAACTAAATGATTTATCTTAGAGTTACAGCACCAATATCTCAGAATCATATTTGTATCATCTTGGTTCTCTTTTTACTACAACACACCACTCTTTTATTTTTTAACTTTTTTAATTAATAGTCATTTTACAATGTTGTGTCAAATTACAACACAATACTCTTGAATATGAGTGATTGACATTAAATAGGGGACTGAAAATTCATGTACACAAAGATTAGAGTTTAATAAGAAGGAAGACCTGCAAGGTCACCCAGTCTTAACTACCTGAGTGCTCATGGCAGTATTCAGAAGGGAAATGTGAGCTTATGTTCATTTCCAAATCAAAAATAAGATGAACATTTTCAAAATATAAATGTTACCATATCCCCAAATTCAAAAGGTGTTTCAAATTTAGGTTACGTGCCTTAGACAGATTAGAAGAAAGCAATTTGTTAGAAACAGATGAAAGAACCTTCATGGAAGATGAGGGAGGTGAGACTCTTGGCTAGATGTGTGAATTAAATGATTTGTTTTGTTTCTCTGGACTTCAATGTAAATGAATGGACTATCATATTGAAATAAGATGATCAGAATTTGTGCATTTCAATTTCTTTAGGTATATATGCCAATTAGTAGTAAGTACACATTTTTCTATTTTTAACTATTCCAATTATTCATTTGTTTTGAGTTAGAAATAAATATTGTTGGTCCTTCTTATGTTTTTTTTTCCAGGTAATTTAAGTGCCTTTTGGGAACATTGCCTGCCAGACGAATTCCATGGAAAAAATAAACAATGTAACTGACTTTGTTTTCTGGGGTCTTTCTCAGAATCCAGAGATTGAAGAAGTTTGTTTTGTGGTGTTTTCTTTCTTCTACACTGTCATTCTTCTGGGAAACCTCCTCATCATATTGACAGTTTACGTGGGACATCTTTTCAAGTCTCCTATGTATTTATTTCTCAACTACTTGTCTTTTGTGGACATATGTTATTCTTCAGTCACAGCTCCAAAGATGATTGTTGACCTATTAGCCAAGAGCAAAATTATCTCCTATATGGGGTGCATGTTGCAACTCTTTGGGGGATATTTCTTTGGTTGCACTGAGATCTTCATCCTTACTGTGATGGCCTATGATCATTATGTGGCTATCTGTAAACCTTTACACTATATGACCATCATGGACTGGGACAGATGCAATAAAATGTTGCTGGGGTGCTGGATAGGTGGGTTCACACACTCCATTATCCAAGTGGCTCTGGTAGTTCAACTACCATTTTGTGGACCCAATGAGATTGATCACTACTTTTGCAATGTTCACCTTGTGCTGAAACTTGCCTGCACTGACACATATGTGGTTGGTGTTGTTGTGACAGCCAATAGTGATACCATCACTCTGGGGAGCTCTGTCATCTTGTTAATCTCCTATACTGTCATCCTGGTGTCCCTGAGAAAGCAGTCAGCTGAAGGCATGTGCAAAGCTCTCTCTACCTGTGGCTCCCACTTCGCCATGGTCATCAACTTTTTTGGTCCCTGTACTTTCATGTATATGCACCCTGATAATACCTTTTCAGAGGATAAGATGGTGGCTGTGTTTTACACCATTATCACCCCCATGTTAAATCCCCTGATTTATACACTGAGAAATGCAAAAGTAAAAAATGCAATGAAAAAACTGTGGAGCAGGAGGGTTTTATGGGAGGCTAATGCTAAACAGAAGTAGAAATTTAAGGTGGATGATCTTAAATTTTCCATTCTGCACAGTGAAAACAATAACAACTTCACAGGTTTTTTTTTTCCTTTAAGGAACAGATGAGAGAATAAAACATTCTACAGAATTATGTTATGATTTATCATTATTATTACCGTTGTTCTAATTCTTCATAATCAGATGATTTTTCTGAAATATCTAGGACAAAGAAATCTTATTAAACTCAAATTTCAGGATGATCATACTTAGCATGACAATTTCCTCCTTGCCCTTTTTCCTTTTTGTCATTTTCTTTAAAGAATGAGAGTCTACTGTGAAGTACCTAAGGCTGTTTTACGGTGTTTAGAACTGTGAGCACTTGATACAAGTAGTTTGTATGAATGAAAGGATACAGAAACAGTGGCAAGGATCTGAGCTAAGGCATCCTGATGTAAGTTCTCCAAAACAGTGAAAGCAGCCTCATCTGGTTGGAATGGGGATACAGGGAAGGTATGTGCAGAATCTCAAAGAGATGAAACACAGGCTTAGAAAACAAAAGGCCTGTTCTCATCCTCTGGGCTTGGGGAAAAGTTCTTGCTTTTTCTAGGACTCATTTTCTTTACCAGAATGATAACTAAATTGGAAAAACAAATACCTCTAGTATCCCATTTTAACTGTAGCATTCCATTAATGTGCTTCTGCTGACCGACTCTCACCTTTAGTTGCCATCTGTAGCTAGCACTCTTTATGTATGTAAAGCACTTATAAGAAAAGCTGGAGAAACTCAATAAAAAACAAAGACATCTTTGATGAATACACAATTGTGTCTCAATCAACAGGGTCAATATTTGAACCAGCCAGCTTTACTGAAAATAGTGAGCCATTTACCACTGCTCAGCTAACATAACCTGATTTCCAGCTGTGGATCCACATTTACTCTGGAGAAATAAACATGCATTTCTTAAGTGAAGTTGTAACAGAGGAGAACAAATCCTATTTCATATTGAATCTATTACTTTAGCTCTAACTTTTGTGCTCAGTTCCCTGTGCTTAGGCAAGCTGGCTCCACACCTTTTGTAAGAGACTGTTGCCAATACCCTGAAATACAGAGGATAGCCCATTCTCAAGGCTCTGGTCTTTAAAGGTATAATACTTTTCCATTCATATAGAAATAAGTTGCAAACATTTGTCTTACTGGATGTTCATAGGAAGATTGTGACTGGACCTACCAGGACAGCTGGAAGAACAAAGGATTCCAGCACCAAGAAGTCTGCAACAACCAGCCACACCCACCCCTTTTTTAGTACAACTTTGATAAGATGGTTCTTTGGGATACTAGTCCACTATCTTCTCAATCTGCTGAATTTACAAATAAAGCCACTATTCCATGACCCAACAACTCATCTCTCAATCTATTGGTTTGTCATACAGCAAGGAGTATGGGCTTGAATTCAGTAACAAACTGAAACTCGCCCTGATGACACAATCCTTCACTTCACCCAACCTGAGCTTTATTTTTCCACAGCAAAAGACACATCACTGACTATCTCTCTGCTATTGTTTCATTCATTGTTTTACAAGTATGATTATTCAAGTTATTTCCCATACCTGGGTATGTGTTTACAGTTGTGGGGTGTGTGTGTGCAGCACAAACATATTATGTCAAGGACTATGTATCATTAGTGCTTTAAAAAGTAATCTCTGATGTTGGAGCACTCACAGAATAAAAGGTAAGAAAGATCAAAAGGCAGCAAGACATCTGGACTAGAAGATATAGTTAAGAAACCATTGCCCCAGACCACAGGGATCAGTGTGTATTGTCCCCAACTTGGACATGTACTCACTGGATCTCTATGAACTTCTCTTTGCTGAACTTAAAGAGGTGATTAGCTTCTCAAATTTATCTGATCATTGAAGTCATCATGAGAGATTTTTGAACCAATAACGGCATCTATTCGAAGAGTTTCTGATTCAGTCGGCCAGTGTTAAAGGGTATAAAAAATCAGTATCTTTAACAATCTCCTCTGGAAATTTTTAAACAGGCAATGGTGCATCTAAGATCTTAGATTTGGAAACACTGGGACTAGGTGATCCTGGATGTTATTTGAGCACAAGGGGTATATGAACAATGAAACCCAAAGAGCCCTAACTTCAGATGTATATTCCCATCTGTTCTCTTATAACTTGAACTGAACTTAAAAAACTGTGGAATAAATAAATGTTATCTATTTGATAAGTTTCTTCCAAGATACTCTTTCCTTTGTGTGTCTCCACTAAAGCCTTAACTATTAAGGAATAGTAGTAATATTGATGGCCTGATGTCCATAGGAAGGTAAAAGGTGACAGATTCAATACTCTCAAAGACCAAGAAACAGAACATATAAAATAATATTCATGTTTCTACCAGTGACTTTATGAACTTATTCCTGTTCAGAAAACTTCCTCAGAGTCAATTATAATCAGAAGAGCTCAGAGAGTCTGCTCTTGGTTCCTTGGAAAGAGGTGGCCAAGAATCACAGCAACTCAGACTCTCTCCAGTTTCAGTAGGGGTGACTCTTGTCAAGGACAAGATCACCAAGATTTGATCCGTGGATAGCATGATCAAGCTGTAGACATAGGGGTCCTGAGGCACCTTCTTGATACTTTGGTGACTCCAGCCTCCAGGTCTCAGGTGACCCTAGATGACATCAGAAGTCTCTTCCAATCCATAAGGCTTGAGGATTCTTGTATAAATTAAAGAAACACCTCAATGTACCAAAAGTGATTTTAGCTTATGCTTTCCAGTTGGTTATACCTGTGTCTTAGTCTAATCTCCCTTATTTCTCCCTAGTATGAGGTCCTGCCTGAGTGGAAATGAGACAGATTTGCATAGTATGCATGACGGAAGAAAACATCAAAATACACTATTAGCATGAGGAACAGTGAGGACTGACAAAAGGCACCCCAAAACACCCATCTCTTTAGCTATGTGCCTTCTCAAATTCATGGCCTTTCACAGACTGGGAGATTTTCCAAATTGCCCATTTACAAAGACTGTCAGTTTGCTTACTCATGAAGACTTTTAAAAAGAGATGATAATTATAGTCATAGAATTACATTTATGGGATTGAAAAAATGTTCATTATCCAGTTTGAAACTTCTAATTACCACCAATAAAGTACTGAGTATTAATTAGAACAATTTCTGGAAGTATAGTTTGAGTAGTAGTTATTGGGAGATAGTTGGTGGGGCCAGTGATGTGAGTTGAAAAGAAGAATCTACCAGAAAGGGAGATGTTTAAGAGCAAGGAAAAGGTTTAATAGTTATGTTCCTATAGGCAGCAGTGGGTCACACAGGCAAGAGGTGCCTGCATGTCCTCCAGGAGGAATGTGCAGATTCTTTTATTGGGGAAGGGGTTGTGAACACAAAGAAATAGGGGAACAGCCTTCTGATTGGCTGTAAGTGAGGTGAGGGACTGTGATACACGGGAGGATAGTAGATTTACAACTCCAGAATGATGGAGACATGGGCTGACAAATGAAGGTAGCAGAATTTATGATTCTGATAAGGGGGAGACATGAACTGTGACAGGTCAGTCTGAGCTACAGTGAGGCTAGTCATTTCCCATGGAGCTGGAACAAGAAAGAGAATCCAGATACTGTGTAGACAGCCTAGGATTTTCTCAGTAAATTACTGACCAAATGTTGCCCTATAGATGTTTTACAGGTGACAGGTACGAGGTGTCTGAAGAGATGGAAACATCATGGAGGAAGCAAGAGAGAACTGAAACAACCACTGAGGCAGGAGTGTCAGGGACATGATCCACAGGTACAGTGACTGTTTTTTTTTTACCAAAAATTTCAGATCACAATTATTTCATGATTAATAAATATCATTCCTTATTCTTTAAGATAATTCAGTCCCCAGGAAGGTGTAAATTGCTGAATGGATCTCCTCATGCCTTCCAACAATGTGACTGAGTTTGTTCTCTTGGGAATCATGCAGAATCCACACTTGCAGAAAATACTGTTTATTGTCTTTTTGCTCATTTTCTTATTTACCATGTTGGCCAACATGCTCATGGTCATTACCATCTCCCTCAACCTTGCACTTTCAGCTCCCATGTACTTCTTTCTCACCTACTTGTCCTGCATTGATGCCCTCTTCAGCTCTGTCACAACTCCTAAAATGCTCATTGATCTACTGTACCAGAGGGGAACCATCTCCTGGGGTGGCTGCATGACTCAGATTTTTGTGGAACATTTCCTAGGAGGATCAGAGATCATCATCCTGGTTGTCATGGCCTATGACCGTTACATGGCCATCTGCAAGCCTCTTCAGTACATGATCATCATGCAACAGTGGCTCTGCCAGTTCCTGGTGGTGGTGGTGGCCTGGCTTGGGGGGATCCTACATGCCACTGTGCAGTTTGTTTTTGCATTTGACTTGATCTTCTGTTGTCCCAGTGTCATTGACCACTTCAGGTGTGATTTCTTCTCACTGTTGAAACTTGCCTGCAGCGACACCTACAGGCTTGGGATGGTAGTGGCTGCTAACAGTGGGGGCATGCGCTTACTCATTTTTTTCATGCTACTGATCTCCTACATAGTCATCCTGAGCTCTCTGAAACCCCATGGTTCTGAAGGATGGCACAACGCCCTCTCAACATGTGGCTCCCATTTTACAGTTATGATACTTTTTTTTGTCCCTTGTATATTCACCTACACACATCCTGTCGCCACCTATCCTGTGGACAATTTGGTGACTATGTTCTTTGCAATATTCACTCCTATGTTAAATCCTATCATTTACACAGTAGAAACATTGAGGTGAAAAATGTCATGAGGAATTTGTTGAAGAGGAGAGTAACTTAGGCTGTTCATGATGCTAAGAAAATCATGATTTATATACACATGAGGGTTATACATGTTGTAAATTGTGAAAAAATTAAGAAATTTTGCAGTCACTGACAGAAAAAAATGGCTCAGAGACTAACTTTTGTTGAGTATTTTATTTTGACTAGACATTCATTAGGCATTTTGATGACTTGTAATGCACTTTACCAAAGTTTTAATGTTCATATTCATAGCTTCAGAATAACCAATGGTGAAAACAACAGTAAACTGCTAGTTTGATTGTAGAGTATGTTTTACTCCAGAGTCTTACTGCTACTTTGCCAAATTTTTCATATATGTTTGTTGGATGAAATTGGCTTTTCCATAGCACCTTCATCTCAGAACTCTTGTTTTTGCCTATTCTTGGAAAAGTAAGTAAGGGATAGAAATTCTTAGATAGGTATATGGGGAAGAGACAGTTGTTTGAATGAGTCACTGCTGATTTTTTCCCCTTACACTATGCATTTACCAAAAGCAAAAAGGGAGACCTCACAAAAGGAGGAAAGAATAATTCAAAATCTCTCTCTCCTTTCTATCTTTTCATAGCACAACAAATAAATGAGAAATTACAGATTACTATTAATTTGGTTTTAAATTCTTAAGCATCCTTATGGCTCACAATTTTTCTTGACTATAAAAAATGTTTACTTTTGTGATATTAAGACTTCAGGAGCCATGTGAAACAAAAAGTGTAAACTTACTTTCATCCAATTAAACATAAAGGTATATATTTTGGCTTCAAAGCTATTAGTCTATAGGTCTGATACATAATTTTACACTAAATGAACACCTTATTATCTATCAGATATCTTCACTTCAGTTGATTCATCCATGCACTAAACTGGTAATTCCATTATTAGGGTCCCCGTTTTACAGAGAAGCAAATTGAAGCCAAGAGAATTTTACTAATTACTTGCATCACATCACACATGCTTACCCTATAAAGTGTGCCAGAAACTATTACACTGAAATGCACCTTCGTTTCAAAGGTTTTAGCTACAAAATTCCAGTTAGGTCTTTAAAACTCAGTCTTACTTTCAATGAATCACAATTGTCTCTGGTATGTTTCTGTTTATAGATAAGAAAAGTTATATGTATATTAAAAGTCTTAATGATTCACTTTGACCATCCAGAAGATGTTGTCGAACTTGTTGTAGCCTTGTCTCATTTGTAGGTATTCATTTCAGCACTACAAGTTTTTCCTCTTTTTGAAATTTTGAGTTATGTCACTTCACTTTTACAAAAGATTAACATTAATATGGTAACAAAAAAGTTTTAAAGCAAACAACCCCTACTGATTTCTTTCAGTCAGTGGAAACAAGTCCTTATGTTGGCCTTCATAAAAAGCAAAGTGGCTCAAGTGAACTTTTGGAAGGTGAGGAATACCTGCAACTCTCCTCTATACATGTGGAGAATATTAGATCATTCTGTATTATTACATAACTCTTTATAAATTAAACTTTCTCTAATTGCAACTCTCTAACTCATGTTATTTGTCACAAATGTACCTTCACAAACTTGCTAGTCAAATGGAGCTACTTCTTTCCATAATTTGACAATACAATAAAGCCCGAGCATGGTACTGGGGCAACTGTGTTTACTAAAATGTGCATGGCTGTCTCAAATTCATAAGAAACAGAACATTTTCTCCAAAATCTAAGCCTGGAAAATGATATAATCATCATTTCATCTATAAAATGATCATGTTTACAATTGCTGGTGTGAACTAACCATTTCAACAGAAGCTAGACTAAATGACATGTAGTTCATTTTGTCTTATGACTCTTAGGTAGGAGATGAGAGTAATCCAGGTGTAAGGATAGGTAAAGTATTGAGTAACAGTCATTTTTATTCTAGGACCAAACAGAGGATTTGAAGAGGGAAACTAAGGCCAATGATTGTGTCTTAGAGGCTATAACAAGGGCTCACTGAAGGGGAGCAAGGTGGCTGAGAAGATTACTGATGCAAAATTATACATTGTCAAAAGCAAACTTGGAAGATATAAGAACTGAAGGACAAAATGTAAGACTTTCTGGAGTTCTCAGTTGTTTAACTCTTGCTAATTTGTGAGTAAGTTTAAGCCCTGTTAAGGTGTTTCTTTACACTCACCATCAAAAATCTCCCCTGAGGACAAACTGCTATCTGATTATTTCCAATTCTTTAAAGAAAAAACCTAGAAGGGAGTAAGTAAGTTTCTTCTGAAACTAATGAGATGAATATTGTTTGGATATGTTGTATCAGGGTACTTTGGTTTAATCTGGACTTTTAATTTAGTGAAAATATTAGTCATTAGTTGAGGGGAATGAGCTAATTATTGTTGAAGGACATCCATGAGGCATACATTTTGATAGGTTCTTTATGTGCTTTAATTTTCTTAATATAGCAAAGGTATCATTAGCGAGGTTTTTACTCCATTTCATACAAGAAATAAATAAGACTCAATGAAGATAAGTAACAATATCATCTTTCAGAATTTGTTTCCTCACTCTTCCTACTTCATGTTATTCCTTGATATTGAAGTGGGAGGAAAGGGTGCAAGGCAAAACCACTGAAGGAATGACACAGCAGTTGAAGATGGGACAAACTGGTTAGAATGAAGATGGTGGAAGATTCAACTTCCAGTAGACCTTGAGCTTCATGGCATGCCCACAGGCACCATGACAACTTTTAGGCCGACCATAAAAGGTCAAAAAGTGGGTGGGGGGTGTGTCCTGGAAATCGTCACCCCTTCCCCAAAGTAGTTGGAGTAATCCTCCTTTTTATTAGCATATGTAAATACCGAGTCCATGAAACCTAACAACTCTGCACCTCGTGGTCTCTGTGTCTCTTGCCTTCTGACCCAGCCCAAATTCTGTCTAAGGAGTGTGTACCTACTTTCACTTTAAACTAAACACCCCATACCCTTCATCTTCTCTCCCTCTCACCTTTCTGAGATGGCCCAGATTCTGCCTATGGAGTGAATAACTCCTAAGCTGTTTTCCCTTCAGAATGAGACAGACCCCACTCTCTGTGGAGTGTGTATCTCTCTAAGTAAACTTGCTTTCACTTTGCCATGCCTTGCTCTTGAATTCTTTCCTGTGCAAGGGAAGAACGTATTCACCCACAACAGTATCATGATGTAAAAACACCAAAGCTTGGATCTGATCTTGGCCACATTGTGAAGATTGCTGTTGGGTGTTCTTCCCTTATTTATTTATGTTTATGGGGGCTGGGTGAGGGGGTTTCTTCTCTTTAGCTACATGTCGACTTCCATTTAACAGGCTACTTGCACTCTCTTGATTTCTCTCATGTCAGCCAAAAGCCATGTAATGATCTCATTTGTGCAGATATACTACCCTTCATGGGCATCATGAAAAGTGGGATGTAACAGGCTCAAGAAGTGAAATACAAATGGTTGAATTTCAAAGGAAGTGACACTTGGGTGAAAGAGATATTTGGAGGAAAGTGAGCCACTAAATCATTGAAGAGACTGATCCTCTATTTGGGACTGAGGGTAGCACCTTCAAGAGCTGAATAGGTGCTATTTCCCTTGTGCTTTTCCCCTTGTTGTCACATTCTGTTATCATTTATTACTGGGAAAATGGCTCCATGGTCAGTTCAGCTTAGGAAATTTTGACTTATTGAACCAAAAAATACTGTTCAGTGCCTATAATGGAAGATAATTGTAAGAGCTGGGTATACAAGGTGAAATTATACAAACAGGGTTGTATTTTGTGTGGAAAGTAAATTCCAGTAGGGAATAGATGGGTAATAATCAGGTAAACAAAAAAAGAAAAAGCAAAAATATAATTTTCCTAGTAATGGATTTGATAATTGAGAAGCCTTGGGTATAGATTTGTGTAGTTGAAGAACCACAGAATTTAAGTTTGGTCAAAATTTAAATAAGCACATTAAAGCCTTCTGTTTTTTTAAATGTTTGTTATTTAAAACATGCATTTGATGGGAGTACTATTTCTCCCAAGTAGGTAAAAATTGGGGGGGTATGAATACTTTTTAATGTATATGTATTTATATATAATACACAGATATAAATAAATCATAAAAATAAGTTGTACTTTTGTAGCATTACTATTTTAGATGGTGAAGTGACTAAGGGTCTAAATGCCAAAAAAAACCCACCTTTGTGGGGCAATAGTGAAAAAACAGTTGAGGAATATTGCCTTGAACCTTGTCTGAATAATTACATTAGCATATGGGGTAACTTTAGAATCTTAGTAAGGGCAATCTAAACAAAGAAGTTGGCCAGTCACCTGTGAGGATCATATTCAGTAAAACTGGAAGAGTCTTCCTTCTCCAGGGACTTCCCAGAGTGTACGGTCAAATATATTAATGACCCAGTTGTAATCTATGAAGGGTATTATTAAGTGTACGGTATTGGTACTTTTACTTTTAAAGGTAGAAATGAATGAAGGCTATAACCCCAAATATTTCTAAGTTGAAAACAAACCATTTGATAATACTAATTCTTATGCAGTGATAAAAAATTTAGTTATTTTTCTGGCTAAGAAACATTTTAAAATCCTTTATTATGGCAACTGTCCTGCAGTTAGATGTGACAAAATTTTAATAATAGCCTTGAGAGATGTAGACAGCACAAGATTGGGTGACAGAAAAATTCAGTTCTGGTACCAGCTAGGTGGCCAAAAACAAGTCCTACTGACTTTTTCATTTGTTAATACAGGGAGAGGGATCAATGTGTGGCCATGCTTCTATTGAAAAAGAGAGTTCAGTTGTGGAAAAAATAAGTGAACTGTTAATACCATGATCTGGCTTTGAGCTGGTATAGCATTGGATTGGCATGGCTACAGTGAAGCTCTGCCCCTGGGAGAAGTGGATCATCACAGGGACGGATGGATATTCACTGGTATGATGATTAGTGCCTCAGTCAGCAGAGACAGCCTCAGAGGGATGCAGTTGAAATGATGCAAGTGTGCACATGTTGAAATCCTCTGTCATTTGAAAATTCTTCAAAAATAGAAATCCTGGTTCTGTCAAAATAACTTCCCACTAAGTATTTGGATGATTTGTTTCCAGTGTAAGTCCTGATTTACTCACCTCCGTGCTTGGAATTGCTAAGTTGAAATGCTAATGTATCATAAATCAACCTTTTTTGTACATAAAAATTTGTATGAGTACATCCTTGTTGAGGTGAGGCCTTTGGTTACCCTGACTTGATTCTAGAAAATTTACTTGTACAATCTCTGCCTCCTACTTACAGGGACCACCTAGTGGCTGGTTTTAGAGGTCACAGAGACCACATCAGACTGAGTTGTGGAGGTGATTTTAGAAATGTTTTGAGTATTAAACATGATATTATTAATTTGAAGTACTATTTTGAAATCAGTGAAATAATTGAATCCCTTGTATTCATGCACAATTATATTTTACATGTGCTAGTAGATCACCTGTTTTTCTGTATAAACAAATTTTAGCCTCAAGATGGAGAGCTTTGAGCTATTGATAGTTTTTAGCTTAATTTACATTCCTCTTGGTTGGCATTATGGAAACTTAAGTGTTTACCTTTTGGACTCTATCCAGATTATGAGATTAGTAAATAAGAGTTTATGTTTCAGAGATGATATGTTAGGAAACAGAGGAACAGATGTAGCTGGGATGTATAGGACACTTCAAGACAGATTTTATGTTTCCCATTTTTTTCAGCAATTTTCTCTGTGTATGAATTATATAAGTAATATATATATAATAAATACATATATTGTATATATTTCTGTGTTCCTCTGGTACCAACTTCCTTTAAATTTATTCTTTCACTAATCAGTTTTGGAAAGGCTTTATGTGGTATTTTTCCTTCTGTTTTTGTTAGTATATATTCATCATAATTATTTAATGGAACTAATACATTGAACTAAATATATATGTGCATGCATATATGTATATACATGTAAGTCAGTGCTATGGGTGATGCATTAGATTGTTCAGGAATTAAGCTTGTTCCCTTTGGAAGCATTCCAAGACAGAATTAATTTTTATATCTACAAATGCATATTAATTTTTGTCCAGGGAAAGTTCTACTGTAGATAATTCCATGTCCACTCTTCTTTTAAGGAAAGCACAGTGAGATAGGAAGACTAACTGACAGAAATAAGCCTGCAAAGCCTTGCACTAGAGACAGTCTTGGTGATGCACATGCTCAGGGTACAGGTCTTGTGAGCAGCACAAGGTCCTAATGCTCCTTAAAAATGACAACACAGGGACACTCCCTAAATACACTGCTGTCACCCTCCTGCTATCCAGGATTTTACTGAATAAATCATCTAGCTCCATAAGAAATTTAGACACAAGAAACACAATCAACTTTAAAGTTGTCTCCTTGGATTCAAATCCAGTATTTATTACTTGCTAACTGTATATTCTTAAGCACATTAATTATTTTGCTTTATCTCAGCCATACTGTATGTCTCTTCATAGCTAATTGTGAAGATTAAATGAGATAACATGTATAAAATATTAGCAGAATTTCTAGTACATAAGATATGCTAAATAATATATTATTGCTGTTAGTTTGAGTTAGACACGTAGATATGTGTATAGATTATATATCTCTATATAGATATTGCATTGCATTTAATTTAGCTTTTTCTGGAGGCTAACATTCATTTTTTATCTCAAAGTGAAATTCTATGAATGAATGATTAAATGAATGTAAATTAAAATGATTTAAATTTTTACCTCATTTTTTAAAAAAATATATTCAATGTTGATAATATTTAGTGTCTGTAAGGCTGTGGGGAAAATTACTCTTTAATACACAATTTATGGGAATGAAAGACACTTCAGGATGTTGAGAGCAGTATTACAGGATCTACCAAATTTAAATCTATGCATATTTGTTTTGTTTGGTGATGACATAGATTTCTCCATCAGAAATATTCAAACAAGCAAGTAGTGATTTCTGTAAGTTATGTTCATTGTAACCCTGTGTATAAGGCAAACTATTAGAATAAATTTTGAGCAAGCATGAACTTGTTAAAGGAATCATATGATAACCATAAAATAGAATGATATGTAGCATTAAAATGAAAGAAATATCATAAGTACTGACAAATAGTGCCCATACAAAGTGCAACTAGAATTTCAAATGCATTAGTATATAATATGTACTTTTACATAGAGTATAACACATACATGACTGTGTATATACCTACATACTAATGTACCTCTAAGGAACATTTACTAAGTTGTTAATAGAGGGAAATGAGAATGAGTACTTATGGTTGGGAGAGGTTCTTGGACTTTAAATTTCTGTCACTCTATCTACCTATATAAACTATATTCCTTGGGTCCATTTTAAATTTACTTTAAATTTTTATAAAAATACATTATTTTTATTTGATCTATTCTACTTTTTGTTAAAATTTTGTTTTAGAAAACAAGTTTGGAAGAATTTTCTTTTAAAAAGTCAGTTTAAAAACCTGTATGTTGCCAAGTGTGGAGGAGTCACTGGACTGATACCCTGCTGACCATGGAGCATTTAATGTAAACATATGTAAACACATGGTCCATAGGCAAGGGATCTGTTTTAAAATAGTTTGTGGGCTGTAGCATTCTCCTCTTGCTGGGAAGAGAAATAAGGAAGCTGGTATAAGCTTTTTATGTTTAGAAAATCATTTAATCTTTACAACAAAATTGCACAATAGGTGTCTTTTTTTTTCATTTTACAGAGAATAAAAGTGAGGCACTCAGAACAAAGAAGTAACTCTAATGTGAAAATTCAAAAATTTACACAGATTTCTTTAGGATTATAGCTCTTACTACCCATCCCTAACTGAACTCCAGTCTGGCCGGGTGCATCTACTCAAGACACTTCATACCTGGGATTAATAGGGGGGAATGGGACTAAGTTTTATGAGACACGCAAAATGTGCCAGGCCATTGTACTACTTAATAAACATTTAAACTAATAAAAGTTCACATTCTTATTACATTTTACTGTTTATAAGGTTGAATATTAAAATTTAAGCTATAATTCTAGGAACTTAATGTTTAATAACAAAACTCTGAAAAGCAACTGAGATTTAGGGGAATAAATAACTTCTGGTTAATTATACCCCTGGAAGGTCCATAATGAAACCCAGGTTTTCTGATGTCAAAAGTCCCTGAATTTTGACTCTACACCATGTTTCCCCTTCTTTCTTCATGCCTTTTTTGTACAGTTGTCCTTCTTGTTCAGTTTCTAAATTTACAAATTTCTAATATTCTCAATGCTCGTGTCAAGGATTAGCTCACTTCATCTTTTTTGAAGTTTGTAGATCATACTAATATTTTCCCTTCTTGAACTTATTTTGTACATGCATTGTTTCAGGACTGCTCATGCAGTCTTGTCTCCCTCTTTATGGAGAAGGCATTGCCTTGAATCTTTTGCATTAATAGACATGCTATGAAACAGAAATATATACAGTCTAGGTAATAATTAGACAATTGATGAAATGTAATTCCTCACTTCTTTATATGAGCAGTCTTTTGAGCAATGGCATTTCACAGGAACACTGGAAGGAAACAGACAACATCACAAAAAGGATTTGAAGGCAGTGATTCAACACTCACCTGGGAGTCCAGGTATGGTCCAGCTCTTGGTTTTGGCTAAAACATGTCTAGGGATAAAAATGGTAAAGATGGAAGATGCAAAATGGGATTCTGGGCCTCACTGTCAGAGGAATGGCAGCCAGGCTCTGAAAACTGTACTTGGTTCTGGAGACATAGGCTAGCACCAGTTTGCTTGGGTGCCATGGCTCAGTGAAATTTTCTTTAGATCAATTCAATTTCATGGATTTATATAAATTTAATTATATAATTGGTATGCACACAGTACACCATTCAAAATTTTGTGGATAGAGAATCAATTAGCTATCCCTAAGCATCCACATAAGGAGTTAAAACTGATATGAAAATTGTCTTTGAATATACCCTGACTTTTCAAGAATATGTCATTTTTCTTCACATAGGGCTATTAACTTTTTTCTTTTTTTTTATTTTCTTGGGCTAGATATGGGAGAGGTTGGAGTTAATTTAAACTCCAGGTTTGCAAAGTGTCCTGGAAAATATATCCTTTGTTTAATAAGAGAAATGAGTCTAAGAATGGGTCTTTGAGTGTTTAGAAGTCTCTTAGAGAACCTGTAGTTTACATCCCCATTTAAAGCTATGATCTCAACTACATTCTCATCAAGAGACAGACAGCCTCTGCTTAAGTATCCCAAGCAAAGAGAATTTTGCTACTGAACCAGTTCTTCTACCACATCATTTGACTTTAATAACACTTGTATTTAGCAAGTTGAGGCTATTGTTCACTATTCATTGGTATAGTGTAACACTTAGAATTTGTGATTCAAAATGAGATTACCTGGATTTGTAATCTCCACATATTTCAGAAGAGAAGCATAATATATCTGAGCTTTAATGTCCTCATCCTCAAGGTAAAGCTTATGATAGTACCCATCCCATGTGTAATAAAAAGATGTAATAATGCAAATAGCAGACCAAGAAACTTGCTGGTACATAGGGAGTCAAAATAAATGAGTCATGTTTTATTGCTTTTTTCATTATTATTTAGAATCCTTTGTTTCATCTGGGTGTGGCTCTACACACACACACACAAAATGGAATAAATGATTGACACTGATTCAAGCTTATCTGCAAGGATAATGTTGGACAAGTTGGATCTCAGTCTTCCTGGAGCAGAGAAAGAGATTTAATTTTTTTTTAATTCTGCATATCTGGAAAATAATTAGAATCTTGAAAACTTAGTTAAAGGTTATAACTTGTAGTTTCAGGATTGGATTATATTTATAAATAAAACATGGTCTTTATTGTAGAATTATCATTAGATTTCTCTGAATTTTATTACATAATTATTGAATGAAATAAGCACAGGAAACATATATTTATCTCAGTGGAATGTTGTGATATTGAAGTTATTAAATGATCAATATCTATTCCACACCAAGCACTCATCATAAAAGGAGCAATATCACTTGCTATTGGTGTTGATTTTGATTCAGAAAAAGTTGGACTTGAACTTGGCTTCAATATTTACTAGCTGTGGGAATGTGGTTTCATTTTCTTCATGACTTTTTGACTCAGTGTCATCTCTAAAATGAAGAAACTGTCTCATAGAGTATTCCAGTGCTTGGTACAGAGTAGGGATTGATTGAATATTCACAGTAACAATAATATTCCAATTTGAGGGGAAGAAATATAGATGAAAAGAATATAGTTCTTAATAAGTGAAGAGTCCTTAGACTATGACCTATCTGTCTTGTAAGATCTTCAATTAGCATATTTTAGGTGATTGATAATTATATGATATAAATAAATGTATTGAGATGAATTTTTCCAAGTTCTTGGTTATTAGGTGTGTCTAGTGATAATTAAGGTCAAATCGTTAGCTTGGGGTTCCTGAAGGACAGTGTCTGAGAAAAGGGCTTTAGTGTAGGTGGTTCATTTTGGAAAACAGAGGGGAGGTGGTGAATGGGGGAGAGTGAAACCCAGGAAGGAAAGATAGTGAATGTAAGATTGTAGTAAGTTGCTTGTCATTTATCCACTGGCTCCTAATACTAAAGATCTAGGATTTCCTTGAGATATATTCATTATTCATACCAGAGTGATGAAGAATGTGTTTCTAAGTGTCTCAAGCAACAAGTGTCAGGAAGGATAGCTAGATACACACTGGAGATAGAAGATTTTGGATTGATTAGTAGGATCAAGCTGTTCTCAGGTTATAATTTTTATCAGCTGGTTGCTGAATTGATGTCCAAGTGAAAAGATAGGATATGAGGGTATGATACAGAGCAAAACAATGTCCAAAACTTTCAGTTATACCTAATTAAAAATAACATTCTTTGTAGATTTTCCAGCTCAGACTGATAAGTTTATATCAGTCCACAGTAAATGGAGAATCCCAACAACGTGACTGAATTCATCCTTTTGGGCATTACAAAGAATCCAGAGCTGAGGAAAATACTCTCTGCTGTGTTTCTAATCATGTATGTGTCCACCATCTTGGGAAACCTCCTCATTGTGGTAACCATGGTCACAGATCAGAGTCTGAGATCACCTCTGTATTTTTTCCTTACCTCCTTGTCCCACATGGATGCCACCTTCTCTTCTGTCATTGCCCCCAAGATGATTGTGGACTCCCTCTCTGAGAGTACTACCATCTCCCTCAAAGGTTGCATGACCCAGCTTTTTGCAGATCATTTCCTTGGTGGAGAAGGGATCATCCTTCTCATTGTCATGGCCTATGACCACTATGTGGTCATCTGTAAGCCACTGCACTACATGACCATCATGAGGCCTTGGGTGTGTTGCCTGTTGCTGAGAGGGGCCTGGCTGGGGGGATTTTTCCAAACAGTTATACAGCTTCTCTTCATGTATCAAATACCCTTCTGTGGCCCCAATGTCATAGACCACTTTATGTGCGATTTGTTTCCATTGTTGAAACTGGCCTGCATGGACACCCACATCCTGGGCCTCTTAGTCATCCTCAACAGTGGGGTGATGTGTGTGGCCATCTTCCTTATCCTCATCACCTCCTATGTGGTCATCCTTTGCTCCCTAAAGACCTGCAGCTCTGAAGGATAGCAAAAAGCTCTTTCCACCTGTGATTCCCACCTCATGGTGGTTGTCTTGTTCTTTGTGCCATGCATTTTCTTGTACATGAGACCTGTGGTCACCTACCTCATAGACAAAGCAATGGCTGTGTCCTTTACCATTGTTGCACCTATGTTAAATCCCTTGATCTACACCTTGAGGAACACGGAGGTGAAAAATGCCACAAGAAAACTGTGGATGTAGCAAGGAACCTTGTGTAGTCATTAACTTATATGCTAGAACCAATCTTTTCTGAAGGACAATGAGATGTTACTCTCCCCATCCCAATTTATTCCAATCCTTTGAGGAGACAGCAGCCAATGACAGGTTTTAATCATGTGAGTCAGGTTAAGATCATGTTACTACCCACATCTCCAGTACATTTATCTGTCTCTGTCTCTCTCCTTTTTAACCTGCTTTTTCAATAATTCAAGCATTTCTCAGTTCTAGATTTTGTTTTTCTTATGCAGCTTACTGCTGGACTGCTCTTTTCCAGAGTTTTCACTTGCTTGTCCAAATCTCATTTTTTCCACTTTCAGTTGAAATTCCACCTTCTTAGATGAATCTTTCCTGATGACTTCCTCTAGCTCCCCTCAGTTTTTCTCTTCATCTGGTTTTATCCTGAATATCAACAATCACAAACTAACCTAAGTTATTTGCTGCTTTCATTTTCTCTGTTTTCCCCACAAGGTGGTAATCCCTGTGAGGTCAGGGGTTATGTTTATTTGTTCATGCTAGGGTAGAACATTGCTGGTCACCTAGTAGGTGCTTAATAAATAGTATTGAATGGATATAAATGTAAAAGTAGCTTAGCTTAGGGAGTAGACAAGATAGCAGAGCAGAAGGATGCTCTTAGCTAACCTTCTCTCATGAATGCTCCAAGAGAGACATCCAGGAACCCACCCATTTACTCAGAACACCTGCTGAACTTTGACAGAACATCGCCTATTTCAAAAGACAAAATTTGTCACAAGTCTGGCAGGATAAAAAAAAGAAGAACCAAGAAATTAGTGCACAACCTGTCCCATGAGGAGAAATCAGCAAAGGAGAAAAAGCGCTCTTATGCAGGGACTCCCCATCTCCAATGGAGAGGTCGGCAGGGACACAGGGGTAACCTCTGAGGCTTGAATCTGTGCACAGCAGCCCTTGGTCAACAGAACTAAGTGAAACTGGCACAAAGGGTCCCTGTGACCCCCAACCCTCAATGCCAGCTGGCAGGTGTGGGCTGGGACAGGCTGCCTGAGACAGAGGAGTGGGGCTGACTGCACAGAGGCAGCCTGTGCAGAGGCAGCCTCAGGTGCTGTGGCCTGGAGGGTATACAGAACAGAATAGTGTTTGTCACCCATTAAAAACAAAAGAAGAAAAAAAGCAAGTAACACTACTGGTGTACATTTTGGGGAGAAGCCGGGTGCAATGCAGCTGGGTCATAGCTTTGTCTCCGCAGACCTGCAGCAGCATCACTGGCATGTTCTTGGGAGAAGAGAGGCAGGGCTCATCCCAGGCCACTGTATTCACTGGTGTGCCACTCCCAGGCTAAGGTGGGATTGAAACTTGAATCTGTACCCAGGGGCTCCTCAGCTTCATAGACAGGACTGAGATTTGTTTACAACCCCAGGCAGAGGGGACCCCTTTTCTCTGCAGGTGCCTTTGTGGACCCAAGCCTCTAAGACAAATGGGCAAAGAGTGGAGTTCTGGCACACCATTGGGGAAAAGGCTGGTGTGGCCATTTACTGTGAGCCCACCTACATCTGCAGATGTGGCAATTGGGACAGCATTGACCCAGTGGCCCAACCTGAGGATTGCTGGAATGAGAGAGCAGGGGTTGTGCAGTGGGGTGAGTGTAGGGGTGATGTTTGGTGCTGGGGGCAGCACTGACACAGTAGCACTAACATGAAGTCACTGAGGGCTGGGGGCACTACCAGTGCAGGACTCAGACTAGTAAGGTGCTGGAGATGGTGCTGACCTAACAGTGCACCATGATCCAGGTGTGCCATCCAGAGGTCAGCAAAACTGCACTTGTAGCACTGACAGCAGAGAACCTGGGGGACACTAGAGCAGAGCACTGACATTCCCATCGCCAAAGCAGGGACAAAGGCAGTGTAAACAAAGAGTACTTAAAGCACTCCAACCCTGCGAGCTATGCACCACAGCTCAGAAACAGGTCTGGAAGCCTCCATTCCACCAAAAGGGGGAAAGATCTGGTCTCTGTCAGAGCCATGAGAACCACAGAACAAAAAGGAGTCCCCACTCAATAAGCAGGGAATGTTCTGGTCACCACAACACTGCCCACATCTACAATCAAAGGAATAACAGCCAACACACATGGAAGAAAGACATGGCAACCATCCATAGTAAAAACAAACCTCATTACAAAATTATTAGGTGTGCAGTGTACACAAGAATGCATCCTCCTTAAAAAAAATCCTTTCATATACACAAATCAATGTGATACACTATATCTGCAAAAGAAAGGACAAAAGACACATGATCATCTCATCTCAATAGATGTAGAAAAAGCATTTGATAAAATTCAACATCCATTTATGATTAAAAAAAAGCTTACCAAAGTGGGTATAGAGGGACCATATTTCAATATAATAAAAGCTATTTATAACAAACCTACAGCCAGCATACTTAATGGTGAAAAACTGAAAGACTTCTCACTAAAATCTGAAGCAAGACAAGGATGCCCACTCTCAGCACTTCTATTCAACATAGACTTGGAAGTCCTAGTCACAGCAATCAGGCAAGAGAAAGAAATAAAAGGAATTCAAATTGGAAGAGAAGAGATAAAATTATCACTACATGTGGATGATATGATACTATATAAAGAAAACTCTAAAGGCTACACATAAAAACTACGAGACCTGATAAAATAATTTGGCAATGCAGCAGGATGCAAGATTAACATACAATAATGAATTGTATTTCTTCACACAAACAATGAATTAGCAGGAAAAGAAAGTAAAGAAACAATTCCTTTTAAAATTGTATTCAATCAATTTATTTAGGAATAAATCTGACCAAGGAGGTGAAAGACTTATAAGAGGAGAAATACAAAACATAGATTAAGGAAATTAAAGTTGACTTAAAAAAATGGAAAGGTATCCCATGCTCTTGGATTGGAAAAATCAATATCATTAAAATGGCCATACTGTCCAAGGCAATCTACAGATTTAATGCAATCCCTATCAAATTACCCAGGGCATTTTTCACGAAACTGGAACAAACAATCCTAAAATTTATATGGAATCACGAAAGACCCAGAATTGACAAAGCAATATTGAAGAGAAAGAATGAAGCTGGAATAACTTTACCAGACTCCAGAAAATACTACAGAGACACAATAATCAAAACAGCATGATATTGGCAGAAAAACCAACCTATGGATCAATGGGACAGAATAGAGAGTCCAGAAATAAACCCACAGACCTATGGTCAATTAATCTTTGACAAAGGAGACAAGAATATACAATGGAGAAGACAGTCTCTTTAGCAAGTTGTGTTGGGAAAACTAGATAGCAGCATGTAAATCAATGAAGTTAGAACACTCCCTCACACCATACACAAAACTAAAATCAAAATGGCTTAAAGACTTAAACATAAGACATGAAAAATTTCCTAAAAGAAAACATAGGCAAAACATACTCTGACATAAATCTTAGCAATGTTCTCCTAGGCCAGTCTACCCAGACAATAGAAATAAGAGCAAAAATAAACAAATGGGACTTATACATTTATAAGCTTTTGCACAGCAAAAGAAACCATGAGCAAAACAAAATGACAACCTATGGAATGAGAGAAAATATTTGCAGATTATGCGACTGTCAAAGGCTTAATTTTCAGAATATGTAAATAGCTCATACCATTTAATAAAAAAAAATTCAAAAATGGGCAGAAGACCTAAACAAGCAGTTCTCCAGTGAAGAAGTACAAATGGCCAAGAGGCACATGAAAAATGCTCAATATCGCTACTTATCAAAGAAATGCAAATCAAAACTGCAATAAGGTATCACCTCACACCAGTCAGAATTGCCTTCTGAAGCATCACAAAGTAACTGAAAGTCAAAAGAACTTTAATTAGATTTTGACAGAAAGTTTGTCAACAACATCTGAAAGTTTCAAAACACTTAGTCAAATAGGATCATAGGTCACTGTGAATATGTATTCACTCAATAAAAGTGACAAAAGATTTCAAAAGCAAATGCAGACCACTCAGAGGCAAGGAAGTTCACAAAATCTGTTATTCAAAAGCAGGATTTAAGTCAATTTAATCTCTCAACAGAGAGGAACCAAATCTAGCAACTGTACCAGCCTACTTTTAATTTAATAATCCAATCACCTTATTGAATTTAATCTAATTTCAGCCTGAAGAGGCACAAAATTCCTTTATCAAATCTCCCTTTCTACAAATATTTCATAAATATCTATAGCCATTATTAGTGTCTCCCTTATGTCTCCACCCAGAAAAACAAAACAAAACAAAACAGAAAACTAGTTTTTGAATTAAGATATACTTTTTTTGACAAAAATGGATGTACATGTGTATATATATATATATATATATATATATATAAAGGTATATATAGTGTTTTCTTTATCCATTCATTAGTGGACATTTTGGTTGTTTCCATGTCTTACTCATTATAAATAATGCTGCAGTAAACTTGAGAGTAGAGATAACTTGGCAGATTCCTGTTTTCATATTGTTAGATAAATTTACAGACATGAGACTGTGAACCATATGTTATTTTTATTTTAATGTTTTTGAAAAGCTCCATTTTGTTCTGCATAGTTGCTGAACAAATCTATATTCACACAGAAGTATAGTGGGGTTTCACTTTCACTATACCCTCACCAAAATTTGTTGTATGCTATGTATCTCATATAGCCATCCTAATGAGTGTAAGATGATACCTCAGTTTAATTTTGATTTTCATTTCCCTGTTGATGAGTGATGTTGAGCAACTTCTCATGTCCATATTGGCCATTTGTATGAAAAGTACCTATTTGTTTAAAAAATATCTATTCAAGTTCTTTGCCCACTTTTATTATTTATTTTTGAAGTTATTTAGTTGTAGTTCTTTATGTATTTTAAATATTAACTTACTAAGAAACATATGATTTGCAAATATTTTCTCCCATCCCATAGGTTACTTTTTCATCTTGTTGATTGTTTTCTTCAATGTGTAGAAGCAGTGAGGATTTAGAGCTTGAGATCCCGGACTTCAATCTGATGTTATGATGGGATGAGACTTAAGATACCTGATAGCTTTTTCCTCTTCCCTCTTGGAGCCCTGAGCTGCCCTTTTACAAGTCTGACAACCACACTGTACAGACAATGTACATTGTCTTATATCACATGGAGAAGGAAAAAGACCCAGAAGAACCCAGTCTTGTAGCAATCCCTGCCAAGGAACCATTCATATAAGTGAAATCATTTTTGACCCTTCTTACAAGCCCAGCAATCAGCTGAATGCCAGAGAGTGACCTCAGTCCATGCCACATGGGACAGAAGAATTGTTTAGTCAAGTTCTGCCTAAATTCATATACTGTCAGATGCAGACCAGTGAAAGGCAAAATAGCTCTATGTGTGGACAGATGCAGGCCTGTGTGTGAGCACATCAAATACATATACATGTACATAAACAAATGCTTTCAGATAGGTAGTCAGATACTGATCTATGTGCCATCATATACACACCTATGTGTCTTCACATCTAGACACACACACACAATTGTATAAAGACCTACATATTATTGAAAATCTATGTACAAGTGGCCATAGAGATTCTCATGAGGTTTGATACAGATCTGAGCTTTGTTGTAATACATACCTGTGCATTTGTTGATACAGGCCTAAGATTGTTTCAAAATAGACACATGCCTGAGACTTTGAGTACTGTGCTGTATTTCATGCTAGAAAAAGACACAAAGACCTTTCTGACCAGATCATTGAAAATATGAATCAAATGTAAATAAGAGGGGCCTCTTTTTAAATAAGAAAAACATACAGCAGGATTCATGTATACTCTGTGAAGATGATTATAAATTTTTATTGAGACATCAATCTATCATTCACAATGTGTGTTTTTTTTTCTCCTGGATAGAAACACAAGATAGTAAATTGTAGTTCTTAAAATAAACATGTAGTGTCATGACATTCTAAATACATTTTATGGGGAGTCTTCAAACTTCACAAAATGACCCTAAAATTTTGGAGAAGAGGGAGAAGATGAGGAGAATGGTCCCCCAAAATTAGTACTTTTTTTAATTGAGTTATAGTCATTTTACAATGTTGTGTCAAATTCCAGTGTAGAGCACAATTTTTCAGTTATATATGAACATTGTCATATTTCATTGTCACTTTTTTTTGCTGTGAGCCACCAGAAGATCTTGTATATATTTCCCTGTGCTATACAGTATAATCTTATTTATCTATTCTATATATGCCTGTCAATATCTACAGATTTTGAAATCCCAGCCTGTTCCTTCCCAGCCCCACCGCCTTGGTAACCACAAGTTTGTATTATATGTCTATGAATCTGTTTCTGTTTAGTATTTATGTTATTATTATTTTTAATTCCACATATGAGTGATCTCATATGGCATTTTTCTTTCTCTTTCTGGCTTACTTCACTTAGAATGACATTCTCCAGGAACATTCATGTTGCTGCAAATGGCATTATGTTGTCAGTTTTTATGGCTGAATAGTATTCCATTGTATAAATATACCACATCTTCTTTATCCAGTCATCTGTTCATGGATGTTTAGGCTGTTTCCATGTCTTGGCTATTGTAAATAGTGCTACTATGAACATTTGGGAAGGCTTGATTTCCAGAATATATAAGCAGCTCATATGACTTATAAGAAAGAAATAAACAACCCAATTCAAAAATGGGCAGAAGACCTAAACAAGCAATTCTCCAAGGAAGACATACAAATGATCAATAAGCACAAGAAAAAAATGTTCTATATCACTAATTATCAGAGAAATGCAAATCAAAACTACTATGAGGTATCACCTCACACCAACCAGAATGTCCATCATTCCAAAATTCATAAATGACAAATGCTGGAGAGGCTGTGGAGAAAAGGGAACCCTCCTACACTGCTGGTGGAAATTCAGTTTGGTGCAGCCACTGTAGAAAACAGTATGAAGATTCCAAAAAAGACTAGGAATAGAATTACCATATAACCCAGGAATCCTGTTCCTGGACATATATCCAGAAGGAACCATACTTCAAAATGAGTATCCTTGACAGTGTAAAACTTGATGTACTAAATTGAAAACTTTAAAATTGATACTGAAATGAATAATTATGATGGAAGACTATTATGCCATTTGAACTTAGTTATTTCCTTATCACAAACAAAAATATATTATAGGTGGATTAAAAAATAAAATATTTTCAAAGGTTATATATATTTGGAAAAAGATTAAAATTGATAAAATCATTAGGTTATGAAATTTACTAAGAATGATGTGATAAAAAATCAAAAAGTAAAAGAATGTTAAAATATTATCTTTATATAGAACATTCATAATTATAACATAAAAGATACAATAATTATAAATATTTGTAGTAAATGTCAAAGAGTAAATATTTGTAGCAATATTATATATATATATCTTTAATGTGGAGTGTGTTAATCAAAATTTATCTGAAAAAATTACTCACTTCACTAGATCAAGATTTCAACTAATTGACAAAGTCTATAGACTAGATTCTGGGTCCCCTGTATTGTTCAATAAACAGAGAACACAAAGACAATTAAGAAAATTTACCTGAGTTCAGGGAAATTATAGATCAATGAACAGACACAATTAATAAAGACTTCTATCTCATCAATTGAAATAACTACAAACATTTGAAAATTAACTAAATGTCTGACTTAGTCCATTTGGTTACTAACAAAGAAAACTTTAGGCTGGGTGGTTTAAACAATAAACAGTTATTTTTCACAGATTTAGGAATTCAAAGGTTGAAGATTCAGGTGCCAGCAGATTGCATATCTGGTAAGGTCCCTTCCCTGTTGATAGACAGTGGCCATTTTGCAGTGTCTACACATGGCAGAAGGGTCAAGTGAGTTCTTGGGATCTCTTTAAAAGGAAATTTATCTCAATGATGAGGACTCCATCTTCATGACCTAATCAATTCCTAATGGTCCCATCTCTAAATATCACCACATTATAAAGTATTTAACTTCTGATTTTGGAAAGGGACACAATTCTCACTCCATAGCAACATCTAAATGCGAAAGAATGAATTACATAAAATCTGATCAACTCAAATGTTTGAAATTTTGGAGGATAGTATAGTAGTTGAAAAGACTTTGAGATGATATAAAAAATCTCCACTTAACAAGTATAAAAGTCAGGATATAAGATTTCTCATACATTGTGACTTACTTATAAAAACCATCCATTGCCCCAAAGACTTAGCCCCTCATAAATCAAGACTAATAATTGGAAGCAGAATAGCAATCTTTCTTGACCACATTCTATCGACCATTTAGAGGCAGATAATATTTTATTTCAACACTGATTCAGAGAGAGAGACTATTTTATGAATATGTCTGTCAAAAAACCCAATATATTCTGGCCTCTTTATTACCTAGTAATCAGTATTTCATTAATAAGAGAGATAAGATAGTATATATAGTCAACATCTTCCTTAACAATAGCACCCATAATATCTGGTATCAAGTTCTGTAGTTCATGTTTGGAGCACATGGATCATGGTTTATACTAAATTTACAGATGAAAGACAGAGCCTGCATGTCTATAGAAGGCTATGAAATACTGTAAGCAAAAGAGGAGTTGGGGAGATTGAAAAAGAGCAGATGTGTTCCCAGATATTCTAAACTATCTGGGAAGATTAATGTTGATCTTAATAAAAATATACATCCAAAGAATTCTGCTCCACTTGAAGAGAAAATATGATTATACAATTGGGAAAAGAAGTAAGATTTGTTTATTTTTATGCATATACACCTTGTTCATTCAGATAATTTTTATTAACATAGCCACCTTATGTGTAGTATTACAACCAAAACATCATGTTTCTTCAATATGAACTTGTTAAGAAATATAAGCAAAATAATACATGCAAAGTGTCTTGCAGACTCAAAAATAATACACGCACCTCAATATTAACATAAGTAGTCTTTAGGGAGAGAGAGTGAATAAATTTTTATGTTGTATCGCTATTCTTTTTTGAAAGCCATAATGAGTCCTATAAATTATGAGAAAGATTACATTATCTAAGAGTAACAGGAGAAAATCTTCCACTAACTAAAATAAATTTATAGTATTAAATATAGCTTAATATCATATAGTACATAAATCTATGTTCTCAATGGAGACATTTACACCCAAATGTATACATAGTTTCCTAAGAAACTGAAAATCTTAAAAAAAGTATTTCAAACCATATACACATATGTATTGAACTATAAAATCATGCAAATCTTAAGAGTATATTTTTATCATTGGAAGTATTCACAAAATAAATGTTTTTCATCATGTCCTAGTTACTAAACCTGAGGAGAAGTTTACTGCAGTTCAGTAATTACATATATGTTTCCTGGAAAGAAAAATTCTTTGAAAATAGATGATATATATATCTTTGCTGCTTCATGTACTTTTTCTGGTCCAGAGCTTTTTCATGGCATGTTTCATCTCTCCATTTCTCAGAGTATAGATTAGAGGGTTCAACATAGGGGTGATAATGGTGTAAAACACAGTCAAGGATTTATCAATGGGTAAGGTAGAAGGAGGTCTCACATACAGAAAGATACAAGGGACGAAGAAGAGGACCACCACAGTAATGTGGGAGCCACAGGTGGATAAGGCTTTGTGCCTACCTTCTGTACTAACATTCTTCAGGGAGTGAAGGATGACCCCATAGGAGATGAGTAACAGCATAAAGATGACTGTACACATTGCCCCATTATTGGCAACCACAGTGAGGCCAATAATGTAGGTGTCAGTGCAGGCAAGTTTTAACAAGGGGTACATGTCACAGCCAAAGTGGTCAATGACATTGGGACCACAGAAGGGAAGGTTGTAAACAAAGAGAAGTTGAACTACAGCATGTAAAAACCCACCAACACAGGCCAACAGCAGCAGCAGAACACACACTCGCTGATTCATGATTGTGGAATAATGCAAAGGTTTGCAGATGGCCACATAGCGGTCATAAGCCATGATCACCAGGAGTAAAATCTCAGCACCACCAAATAAGTGTTCCATAAAAAGCTGAGCCATGCAGGCTTGGAATGAAATGGTTTTCTTCTTACTGAGTAAGTGAATAATCATATTTGGGGTGATTGTGTTAGAATAAAGAACATCCATATATGATAAATAGCCAAGAAAGAAATACATAGGGGAATCCAGGGTTGGACTGACCACCACAGTCACAACAATGAGTAGGTTGCCCACCATTGTCACAATGTACATTAGCAAGAACACAACAAATAATATTTTCTGACCCTGAGGGCTCCGAGTGAGCCCCAAGAGGACAAACTCAGTCACATTCCTCCTTTGGTCCATAGAGTCTTCTGTATGTCTTATTTCAGAGTTCAGGACAAAACTACCTATAAATATAATTCTTACTAGTGACTTTCTGAAGTCTTATGATAATTTGTTTATTCTTTCCACATATAAGCAATATGGTTTATGTTCCATACTTTCAAGTATTATCACGTAATGCTGATTAAAACCTCATCACTTACCTGAAAAATCTTCAGAATAATGGAGAGGCAAGTAGTTAAGAGACATATGGGGGAAAGAACACATTATTAATAACTGATTTGTCATAATTTGCTTTCTATTTGGAGGGTAATATAGTTGTACATATAGCTAATGCCTTACACAAAAAATTTAAATGGGTTAAATTTTAATAAAAGATTAAAGCAAGGTTTACTTTGTTTCACTCTTCACATGTTAAGGAGATAACTCTTTCATTTCTATGGGTGGGAGAATCTTCTTAACCAATCATTGAAGTTCCTAAGAGGTATATTTAACAATTTCAAAAAAATTAAGTATTTAGTAAATTTAGATAGCACAATATAAATACACGAAAGCAGTTTGGAAAAAGATTTACATTGTAGAGGACTTACATAGAGGTAATATCTAAAATAGACAAAGATCTCTAAGCAATTAACAAATGAAAATATAAATTAAATATAAAAGAAATTTAAAATATATTTTAAAAATTAAGGGAAGAGTATATCTCAATGGCCAACAAACGTATGTTAGTACACTGAAGCTCAACAGGGAACAGAAAAGTGAGAATTGAAGGAAAAGCTTGCTTGCTACAGTATCACTTCATGATCTTGAAAGCCATTCAATCAAGGTATACAGATGCTACATCATCTTTTAATTTTTAACACATTAATAAGCAATGTTCAGAGAACATATTAATTCAGAATATCAGCAGATTTACAAATATCTGCCCATGAAAATATCTCCAGTTAATTACAGTTGAAATTACTCCTTAAGACTAGTTTATGTTAGAGAAGGTCAATTTATCCCAGATCATTGTAACTCAAAATTATCCAAAAAGAGCTTGACAGGATAGACTCAACCTCCACATATCTTAGTAAATCACAGAGGAACTCTAGCATGGCTGATTGTGAGAATGACAAAAGAGAGCTTCTAAAAGAGTGAATTCTCACACCACCAATGTACTCTTTCAAAATGTAAAGCCTAGTTCAGAATCTTGTGTATAAATACCTGTCTTGATTTATCTGCATAAGAAGACAGCCTTTCAACTCACTTTCTGGGCTCTTCTGTCTTCTCCCTTGCTCTTCATTCACTGATGCCATCTCTAAGAAAACAATGAACATGATACATGCAGCATTAGTAAGCAATTCATAGAAAAAGAATAAAATCATTTGAAACATGTAAATAGGTGCCCAAATAGATGGCATTTTTGCAATAAATATGAACATCAACATTTTAAATACATATAACAATTGACTTAATTTCACTTCTGGGAACTTATACTAAAAAATTTCAAAACATTGCTTTTGTAGAATTATTTAACATCAAAAAAGACTGGGGAAAATATAAAGAGAACCAGATACATCAATTTCAGTGCTGCGTTATGAAGGATTTAATCAGTATGAAGAAACTAGGATGAGTTTCATCTGTAAAAACTGGCACATAAAAACCTACAGGGGGTTGAGTGAAAAAAATAAAATTTATAAACTGAAACATAAATATACACACATATATGAAAAATGGTTAATTTGAAAATATTATTTCTTCAAGAATCTTAGAAAAAAATTATAGTGATTGTATCTGAAAGGACTGGAAGAAACTGGTTTGGGATAGTTTGGAGGTTTATTCAACACTATTCCATTGCATAAATTTTATTATTAAAACTTATAATTCTCCATCATAGTTATAATTTTCATTTAAAAACTTAAAATATTACACTAAAAATTTCATGTTTAAGGCAAATAAAATGGAATATAGTCTATGCAACAGTAAATATTTAATATAATATATAGAATGAAGATTATAAAAATAAGAATCTGACTAAAAATAAAATGAATAGATACTAGTAAGAGTAAATGCAGAAATTAATTAACAATTGCTATATATAAAATAGATAAGAAAAAATGTTCCACTATATAACACAGGAAACTATATTCAATAATTTGTAATTGCTTATAATAAAAAAATATGAAAAGGAGTATCTATATGTACAACTGAATCATTATGCTATACACCAGAAATTAACACAGCATTGTAAATAAACTATGCATCAATACAAAAATTAAATTTTAAAAAATGTAAAAAAATTAACAATTGGTGTAACTCGATAAAAATTTCATTAATTCATTAAAAATTACTTATTGATGCCTTACTATAAATGCATCCTACTTTTCTAGGTACAGTGATGAAACATTATACAGTTTACATTCTATGAAGGAATTGTTATTAATAGCATGAACATACAATTTATTCTTCAAGTATAATTATCCTACATCATTTGAAAAAATAAAAAGTTTGCATCAGATTTATGAAGTTTTTTACATTCCAAACAGATAGGACCCAATGCTAAATTACCACCTTCATGATGGATACAGCAATTATTTAATACTTGATCTGACTGCATTTTTCCACCAGAGCTTCTTCATAGCATTAGTCATCTCAGAATTTCTTAGACTGTAGGTTAATGGGTTCAGCATGGGGGTGATGACTGTATAAAACACTCTTAATGATTTGTTGATTGGGAAGGTCTTAGCAGGTCTTGCATACATGAAAATACAGGGGACAAAGAAGCAGACAACTACAGTGATGTGGGAACCACAGGTCTGGAGAGCTTTCCATCTCCCTTCCTGACTCAGGTTCTTTAGGGAGTGTAAGATGACTCCATAGAAGATGAGTAAGAGCAGAAACACAGTAGTGCAGATCAGTCCTCCACTGGCCACCACTAAGATGCCAATGACATAGATATCAGTGCAGACCAGTTCCAATAAGGGGTACATGTCACATGAAAAGTGATCAATGACATTGGGGCCACAGAATGGGAGCCCATAAATAGTGCCAAGTTGAATAACTGAGTGCAGAAATCCTCCAACCCAGGACACCAGCAGCAGCACAACACACACCCTTTGCCTCATGATAACCAAATAATGCAGGGGCTTACAGATGGCCACATAGCGGACATAGGCCATCACCAACAGAAGGAAGACCTCTGATCCACTGAAAATGTGCTCTATAAATGGATAAGTCATGCAAGATTCAAAGGGTATGGCATTTTCCTCAAAGAACAAGTCTGAAAGCAATCTGGGGGAAATAGAAGAGGAATAAGCCATGTCCATAAATGATAAGCTAGCAAGAAAAAGTACATTGGTATGTTCAGGGTCTTACTGACACTTATAGTCATGACAATGAGCATGTTGCCCAACAAGGTCAAAATGTAGAAGAGCAAGAACATAACAAAAAGGACTTTCTGCTCCTTTGGATTCTGTGTGAGGCTCAGGGGGATGAAATAAGTTACACTGCTCCTTGGTTCCATCTAGTCTGTACAGGTGCTGAGGTCACATTATTAGAAGCAATTTACCTACAAAACAGGTGGAAAATCTTTAAATGTATTATACGATTAATCTATTTTACCCATTCAATTAATACTACATGTATGGAGTATCTATTCATGTCCAATGTGTCATAGACATTGTAATTACCAAGTTCAATGAGGCAACATTCCCAATCCTCAGTGATATAATATATGACAAGGGATCAGACACTTCCAGACTCATGTAATAAGTGTCACTGTAAGGATATTCACACACAGCTAAGAGTCACAGGGTAGGAATGTATCAGCAAACAAGAATCAGAGAAGGCTTCCCAGAGGAGGCAATGTTTATCTGAGTTTTAAAGAAATAGTGAAAGAACAAGAAAAGTTGGGAAGAGGATTTCATGAACAGGTCCATAATTTATAAAGTCACAAAGTGTAATATTGAGACCCACTTAAACTAATTTACATATACAGGGTGAGGAACTCAAACTATGAACAGAAGTTCACTGTTCTAGATTGGCACAGAACTCACTAAGGCCTATTTCATGTGGCCTTTAGTTGGCTATTTCTCCTTTTCCTGAACAATAAATGCTGAAGCAGTCAAATTTGGGTCTCCAGCCTTTACTTTTACACTAGCTTCCAATTTTTACATGCAGTGTCTCCGATTTTGGACATGCACAGTTGGATATCAATTTAGCAAATATAACACAAAATTTAAAATTTTCCACAAATCTAAAGGTGTTCCCCATTTCATGAAATGGTACCGCGTTCAATGTAATTGCTCAGACAGAAAAGCTAACAGTATTATTCACTCCCTTATTGCTCTCACATGACAAATTGATAACTTAAAAAAAATGCTACTGTCTTTACTTGGAAAGTGTATCACAAATTTGATTATTCCCTTTCCCCCATTTCCTTCTTGGCTCACTGCAATAGCCTCCTGCCAAGTCGCTCCACTTTTATCTGGACTTCAATAATTTGTTCTCCTAAAGAAGCCCAAATGATTTTCTTTAAATCTTCTTCTGATTATATCACTCAAGTGCTCAAAACTCCCACAGTGGATTGCAATCATTCATTCACATTTTAATATATCACATTTAATATTCACATTAATGAGAACAGTAATTCCCATTTTTATTTGAAGAACTAAGGCTCAGAACATCTCATTAATTTCCCCAATGTCACACTTTGTTCAGTGATTAAACTAGAATTGGATTCTAAGTTTGATTTATTTCAAAAATATTTAATTTTTACATGATAAAGACAGTGATATAATGGTGAGCCTGGTTGCCAATACTTACTGGTAGTCTTACCTTGTGGAGGCTTGTTCACAATCTGGAGGATGACTTAAGTTACTCTCAAAGACTTGGAATTCCTCTTTCATTCAATACGGCCACAGAGGGGAGATAATTAGGGAGCTGTATATATTTTCCTTCATTCAGCTGTCTGTTCATTTCCTATTTAGTCTTCTCTGGTTATTCAGAAACTACTATTATTTGCACTGTAGATAATTTTAAAGAAATTCCACAGTGTGCATAAAGAAACAAATATTCACTATGTGGGATAATTTATTAAAAAGACAAGTAAATTCATGTTTACATAGGAAGATAGCAACTAGCCATTTCCCAGGGAAATTTATGTCGAGGAACTTCTTTCTCTACTAAATTCAAAATAGAAAAACATCATTCAGTTGTTTAGTCCTACTCATTCGAACATGTCAGTGTGGCCAGATTAGTCAGCTTGAGATTTCTAGACATTGTGGGGCTGTTTTTATTTTATTTTTTGCATTGCTTTAAGTCTAACCAAGGTCATCCTGAAATATATATATCAGTTATTAAAAGGATGTCACCTCTTTTCCCCATTGGGATCAAATCATTGGACATTTTCTCCCATGTAGCTGCATTTATGATTGTCTTAGAACTGGAATGTGTCCAGGACTGATTCTTGCTTAATTAAATTCACTGGGATTTCCCACTGCATTTTAAAAGTACATCTATGTGTAAAGATATTACTAAACCACATCACACAATTAGGATCAAAAAGATGGAAAATGAAGAAAATAATCCTCTAGAGAATCATGTTGAGACTAATGCAAGTAAAAACAAAATATCAGCCCAATCATTTTGATTCAATGAAGATTAATTTATGATATATTTTCACACTAGCCACAGCAAGTTTTTCTTTCTTTTTATTTAGTACTCGATCTATTCTGCCTTATTGTTTGGTTAAATGTATAAAAAATTTAATCATCAAATCAGATATAATTACTAATTATTTATACAATTTCTTAAATAAAATATTTAGGGTACTTATTTTCATACACAAGCTGTGTTATGGGTGAGAACACAAAATTAATAACACAGGAAAATAAACTTATATAAAAGTTCCTATCTACCTGGATTTTATATTCTTATTCTGTAGCCAGACAATAATGAAAGAGAAAATTTAATAATATATTTGTAGTCCAATGCCATTCTTATAAGACAGCAAATTAAGCATTTTTTTCGTTTGTTTGTTTTAAATTAAGCATTGTTATAGAGAAAAAAGGAAGAAACTTACTGTGGAAAATGTAATCAGAAAATACCTTTCTTAAAATGTGATGTTTAAGCTGAGATGAAAAGAACAGGAAGTGACTACCAGTGGAAGCACTCTTATATACAGTAATATTAAATAAAGATTAAGCAAAATTATCTCATTTCAGAGATGACAGGCTCTACACATAGAAAACACTAAAATTTTAATAGGAATTTTTATTGCAATACTATGTTGCAAAGGAGCGATGAGGGTCTTGTCTTGCTCCTGATCTTAATGTAAACACTTTCAAACTTGGATGTTGAGTGTGACGTGTGGTGTGGTTCTGTAATATATGACACTAGTTGTGTTGAGGTACTTTCCTTCTATATCCAATTTAATGAGACTTTTTATCATGAAAGGATGTTGAATTTTTATACTATCAAGAAACAACATGAAGAGAAAATTAAAAAAACAATTCTATTTGCAACAGTATAAATTAGAATAAAATTCTTGGGTAAATGTAAGCAAGGCGATGAAAGTCTTGAACACTGAAAGATACAAAAAGTTGCTGAAAGACAATAAAGAAGACACATGTAAATAGAAAGACATTTATGAGCTAGAATTTTAATATTGTTAAGATGTCAATGCTACCTAAATTGATTTACAGATTCAGTGCAACCTTTATCAAAATACCAAAAAATTTCTTTACAGTAAAAGAAAAATCCATCCTAAAATTTATTTTTTTTTCTATTCTGGTTGCTATAGCTGGGACAACTTATACTATGCTGAATAGAAGTGGTGAGAGTGGGCATCCTTGTCTTGTTCCAGATATTAGTAGGAAGGCTTTCAAATTTTTGCCAATGAGTATTATGCTGGCTGTGGGTTTGTCATGAACAGTTTTTATTATGTTGAAATGTGTTCCCTCTGTGCCACTTTAGCAGGATTATTTTTATCATAAATGAGTACTGAATGTATCAAAAGCATTTTTCTGCAACTATTGAGAAAAGTATTTATTTTTGTCCATTCACCTATCTATGTGGTCTACTACGCTGATTGATTTGCATATGTTGAGCCGTCTTGTGTCCCTGGGATGTATCTAACTTGAACATAGTGGGCAATCTTTTTTATGTGTTGTTGGATTCTGTTTGCAAATATTTAGATGAGAATTTTTCATCTATATTTATCAAAGAGAGTGGCCTGTAATTTTCATTATTGGCAGTGTCTTTTTCTGGCTTTGATATCAGAGTGATGATGGTGTCATAGATTGACTTTGGGAGTGTCCCCTCCTTTTCAGCCCTTTGGAAGAGTTTGAAAAGTTTCAGTATAAGTTCTTCTTCCTATGCTTGGTAGATTTCCTCAGTGAAGCCATCTGGTACTGGACTTTTTGCAGGGATGTTTTTTACTGGTAATTCTATTTTACTTCTAGTGCTTGTTCTGTTCAAATTATCTATATCTTCTTATTTTAGTTTATTTTTTAATTGACATACCATCAGCTAAAATGTGTCAATTTCTATGAAAGCTCAAATAAAGACATATATCCACAAATTTGGGGACTGTGAATAATTCATGGCAGCAAAAGATGCTAAACCTTTTCTGACCAACTCACTGAAAATGTTAATCAAATCTACATCAGAGAGTCCTCTGTTTAGGAAAAAAAAAGACAAATTTTAATTAAACTCTATGGAAATGATTACAAATTCTTGAGACATTTCATAATCAGTTTTTCACAATATATGTCTTAATTCAGAATGGGAAAACAAGATATTAAAACATGTCATTTTCCTCAAAACAAATAAGTAGTGTTATGATATTATAAATATATTTTATGGGAAGTTTTCAAACTTTGAAAAATAACCCTAAAATTTATCATAAAATGCAAAAATTTAGAAATGGTAAAAACCTTCTGAAGAAGTATTTAGGGGAGTTCTATCCTTAATAGGTATAAATGCATATTAAAAGTCCTTGACTGCTGAAGTATGTTAGCGGTGATATTTTAAATGGAGCCTTTGGGAAATGATTAGATAATGGGAGCAGAACCCTAGTGAGTGAAAGTAATATCCTTATAAAAAAGCAATGTTGGTGAAGATTAAGAAAATTTGGACCCTTGTACACTCTTGTTTGGAATATAAATTAATGCAACAACTATGGAGAATAATATAGGCATTGAAATAGGAAAATTCTTTCTGAGCAAGACAAAATCCAAAGAAAATATTGAAAGATTAATTATGTAAATGCAAAATTATTTCTACTTCTTCAAAAACATTCTGCACAGTATAAGTATATCAAAAACTATTCATAAGCTGGAAAGACAATAACTCCACATATATGGTAAGTGGAATAAATTCCTTAGTGTTTAATTAAATCATAAAATCAGTATGGGTAATATTAGCAATCAAATAAAACAAATGATATTCATTAATAAGTAATTCATGAAAAAGAAATACATATCACCTTAAACACATCAATATATGTCCAAATTCTAATTATATTTATCTACTTATAATTAAAATATACAAGTGAAACACAGTTTCTTTAATGAGATTGTAAAATATCACAAAGTTTACCAAGCACTGGTTTCTGAGAATCTCATCAAATGTGGAATTTCCAGAATGAAAGGAGTAGCGAGTTTAGTATAGGATTGTGGATGGCATTTTGACAATAACTATGAACACCAACATTATAAATACATAAACCAGTTGACTCAAAAATTTCCCTTCTAGGACTCATGCTTCAAAATTTCAAAAACATTGCATTCTACAATTATTTATCCTAGAAAAAGATGGGAAAAACCTGAAGAGGACTGGGCATTTAAATTTGAGTGTATCTTTATAAGGAAGTTAAGTAGTATGATGGAAGTTAAATAGTATAAGTTAGATCTATATAAGACCGTTCACAGAGATCTTCAGGAGCAGTAGTAGTAAAATGCAAAATTTATACACAAGGACATAAGCACACTCATGTATGAAAGTATGCTTATATTTGCAAGATTACTACTTGAAAAATATCTAGAACAGAGTAGTGACTGCAACTGGGAGAACTGGGAGACAACGCTACAGGATGGAGAAGAGTTCTGTTCTACAGTATTTCAGTTTGCATGGGTTCTACTTCTAATATTTATTATTATCCATCATACTTCCAAGTTTATTTGAAAAATTAAAATACTATACTAAAAATTTCAAATGTAAAGGAAATGAAATTGAACAAATAGTCTATATAGCATGAAGTATTTTAAATAGAACAATAAAAAATGAAGATAAAAGATAAGAATCTGATATAAAATAAAACTAACTGTGAAAAAGTTACAAAGTAAATACAGGAATTTAAAATTAGTGTAACTATAAACATTCCATTAATTAATTAATTAATTAATTACATATTGATTATAGATTCCCTATTGTAAATGCACCCCACCTTTCTAGGTTTTGTGATAAACCAGACATTATACAGTTTATATTCTAGCAGGAAAATTGTCATTGATAGCATGAACATACAGTTCATGTTTTAATATAATTTTTGCAATTCCTTTAGAGAAAAGGAAATTTCCACCAGATTTATGAAGACTTTTACATTCAGGAAGATTGGTCCTAAGGTTAAATGAGTTTCATCATGATTCACAAAGAACTTACTTAATACTATATCTGCTTTTTTTCTCCAGAGTTTCTTCATAACATTAGTCATCTCAGAATTTCTTAGACTGTAGATTAATGGATTCAGCATAGGGGTGATGATTGTATAAAACACAGTCAATGATTTGTCAAGGGGGAAGGTCTTAGCAGGTCTTACATATATGAAAATACAGGGAACAAAGGAAAAGACAATTACAGTGATGTGAGAACCACAGTTCTGGAGAGCTTTCCTTCTCCCTTCCTGACTCAGGTTCTTTAGAGAGTGCAAGATGACTCCATAGGAGATGAGTAAGAGCAGAAACACAATAGTGCAGATCAGTCCTCCACTGGCCACCACTAAGATGCCAATGACATAGATATCAGTGCAGACCAGTTCCAATAAGGGGTACATGTCACATGAAAAGTGATCAATGACATTGGGGCCACAGAATGGGAGCCCATAAATAGTGCCAAGTTGAATAACTGAGTGCAGAAATCCTCCAACCCAGGACACCAGCGGCAGCACAACACACACGCTTTGCCTCATGATAACCAAATAATGCAAGGGCTTACAGATGGCCACATAGTGATCATAGGCCATCACCAACAGAAGGAAGACCTCTGATCCACCAAAAATGTGTTCTATAAATAGCTGAACCATGCAAGATTAAAAGGATATGGTGTTTTGCCTAAAGAACAAGTCCGAAAGCAACCTGAGGGTAACAGAAGAGGAATAAGCCATGTCCATAAATGATAAGCTAGCAAGAAAAAAGGACATTGGTGACTTCAAGGTCTTACTGATAGTTATAGCCACAACTGTTAGAAGGTTACCCACCATGGTCAAAATGTAGAAGAGCAAAAACATAACAAAAAGGACTTTCTGCTCCTTTGGATCCTGTGTCAGGCCCAAGAGGATGAAATAAGTTACATTGCTCCTAGGTTGCATCTAGTCTGTACAGGAGCTGAGTTCACATATTGGAAGCAGTTTACCTATAAAACAAGGGGAAATTTATTGAATGCTTTTTAAACTTTGTCTTTTATTTATCCATTCAACTAAAAGTATGCATGTAGAGAATGTATTTGGGTTCAATGTATCACTCTCATTATGATTACCAAGTTGAATAGTAGTAGGTCCCTACACTCAGTGGTATGACAAATAATGAGATCAGAAAATTCTACACCCATGTAATAAGAGTCATTATAAGGATATTCACACACAGCTAAGAGTCACAGTGTAGGAATATATCAATCAAACTGGAATCAAAGAAGTCTTCCTAGAGGAAGTAATACTTCAATTGAGCTTTAAAGTAAAAGTAAAAGAATGACAAAAGATGGGAAAGTAGTTCCATGAAAAAGTACAACATTTATAATTGTAAAGATATGCAGTTCAGGTATAACTGAAGTGATAGAGCACATGATTTAGAATGCATGCGGTCCTGGGTTTAATACCCAGTTCCACCTTTAAAAATAAGTTAAAAAAATAGACCTAATCACCACCCCCAAAAACAACAAAGAATAATCACAAAGATATATTATTGAGACCCATTTAAACTAATTTATATATTCAATGTGAGTAGATCAAAGTATCAGTTGAAAGTTACTGTCCTGGATTCTCTCAGAACTCACTGAGAGTTCTTTCTTGGGGTCTTTGATTGGGTATTTCTCCCTTTCTTGAACAAAAAAATGCTAAACCAGTCAAATTTGTGTCTCTAGTCCGTCTCTCTACCCAAGTTTTAACATTTCTACAAGAAACACCTCTATTTTTGGACATTTAAAGTTGGATAACAACTTAGTAAATATAACACAAATTTTAAATTTTCCACGATTAAAAATTTGTTTCACATCTCATTAAATGACACCACCTTCAATGTATTTGCTCAGACAAAAATCTTAAAGGATTCTTCACTCTCTTTTTGCTCTCATATTATTCATTGATAACTTTATCAAATCATGTGATCTCTATTTTCAAACTATATCATGAATTTGTTCATTCCTTATCTCTCATTTCCTTCTTGTTCCACTGCAGTAGCCTCCTGTCATGTCTCTCCACTTCAATTCTGTCCTCCAACAGTTTGTTCTCCTGAATCAGCTCAAATTATACTCTTCAAATCTTGTTCTGATTATATCAATCAACTGCTCAAAACTCTCACAGTTGATCCCAATCACGCTCTCACAATTTAATGCATCACAATTAGTATTTACAGGAACAAGTACTGTAATCACCATTTTACAGTTGATATAATGAGGGTCATACTATCTCATTAATTTTTCTAAATGCACATATTTTTAAGTGATAAAACTAGAATTAGTACCTACATTTGATTTATTGCAAAATGATTTACGTCTTACATAATAAAGAAAGTCACACAATTGTGACTACTGGTTCCAACTATTTACTGTTAGTCTTACTTGTGGAAGCTTGTTTACAATCTGAAGGAAAACTTTTTAAATCACTCATAAATCCTGGAATTCTTCTTTCATCCAATATGACAAAGGAGGTGTGAAAGTCTGCACTATTACTTGAGGATAGGTTTGATTTCATTCATCTGTCTGTTCATTTTCTCCATGGATTCTTCTGGTTATTCATAGGAATGTTTTTATTTGCACTATAGATTGTTTTAAAAAAAAATTCCACAGAGCACACAAAGACAACAGTTTACCATGTTAGAATAATTTATCAAATAGACAAGTGATTCCTGTTTTTACATATAAAGATATCAAGTGCCATTTTCCGGGGAAAGTTGTCTTCTGTTACCTCTTTTCCCACTAACTCCAAGATAGAAAAATACCATTCAATTGTTTAGCCCTTCTCACTCTCCCATGTTGGTACAGCCAGACTACTTGACTGGAGATTTTGAGAGACTTCCTTGTGTTGCTATTGTTGTTGCCTTTTAATGCATTGTTTTAAGTCTAACAAAGAACCTCCTAAAATTTTTATATCAGTTCTTAAAAGGATATAATCTATCTTCCCAAAAGAGGTAAAGGACACTGGACATTTTATCTCTGTTAGTTATATCCATCATTAAATCTTAAATTGGAATGTGTCCAAGATTGATTCTTGCTTAATTAAATTTACTGGGACATTCTACTAAACTTTAAAATTGCATGTGTTATATAAAGATTCTACTAAACCACATCACAGAATTAAGGTAAAAAAGATGTAACCTGGAGGGAAAAAGAACAGCTTTATAATCATTTTCTGACTATCTCTAGACAAGAATAAATATCAGTCCAATCATTTTGCTTCAGTGAATATTAATTTATCATGTATATTCCCACTTGCCACAACAAGCTTTTCTTTCTTTTTTATTTGGTACTCAATTTATTCTGCCTTGACATTTGGCAGAATAAAAATTTATCACCAATTCAAGTACAATAACTAATTATTTACCAAATTATTAATTGTATTTTTTTTAATATTTAGGGTACATATGCCAGTACAAAACTGTGCCATGAGTGAGGACAAAACAATAAATGAAATGGAAAAAGTTTCATATAAAAGATTCTTCCCTCATGGATCTTACATTCTTGTAATAGAGTTAGCCAATAAAGAAGGAGGCAATTTAATAAAGCAGTTGTAGTCTTATGCACTACTTCTAAGACAAGAAATAAGGTACTGTAGCTGAAATAAGGGGGGAATTCTACTATGGATAATGTAATCATAGGAGTCCCTTCCTGAAAGGTGATGTTTAAGCTGAGATTCAAAAGATAGGAAATGGCTACCACTGTTACAGACAGCAAAAATAAATTAAGTAATATTACTTCCCATCAACCTGGTCCATGTGCAGAATAATGTAAAAATTTAACAGAAAGAATGGATGGCAAAGCAATCTGGAGGGGTGGTATGTGGATGGATCACTAGGAACTGACCAAATGCAAAAAGGTCTGTTCATCATATAAAGTTTCTATCAGAGAAAATCTCAGAAATCTGGTTGACATTATGACCTGTCTTGTGGCTATCAGTCAACCTCTAGAGCCACTTTGGTGGTCATCATAACAGAGATGAATGATCTACACAGACTGAGTGAGCAACAGGATCTACATGTCACCAGTCATGGTCTGGCTACTGTCACAGCTGAAGGTCCAAAATTCCATTAATAAATTTCATCACTGACTCCCCCATAGGGCAAAATACTCTAGGGCAATCAGCCAAAACCCTTACTCCATTAAAACTCCTCAACCTGGAAGAGACAGATTCTTATCATCATATATTCTGAATGTGTATATGTGTGTGTGTGTGTGTGTGTGTGTGTGTGTGTGCACGCGCGTGTATGTATATCCCTTCTATCTCCAGTACTTCAGCTTGCTTTATTATTCATGGAGCAGAATCTGTGATTCATTGCCCTGGTACTCCACTGATTATTATCTCTAACCAGGACACACATTTTGTACTAAATAAAGTAAAACAAATCACTCACCAACATAGAATTCACAGCTGTGACTATATTACTCATCACCTGGAAGTATTAATTGAATGGAATATTTGCATGGATTACTGAAGACTGAGATTTGGTGCCACCTGGGAGACCATGCCACAAAACTTTAGAATACTCTCCTAGATGTTTAACATAAAGTATGTGCTCAATAAACTTTAGTCATCTTATAATTCAGGCCATCAACCAACTCTGAAGCTTCCATAATTTTGAAGTTTGCAATTATGCTAGTCAATCAATAAATATCCTTAAATCTCAAAATAATTTCGATTGATTTTTCTGTTATTTAGAACCAAAAGTATCCAAATAGAAATATCCTTATTTTAAATGTATGTGTGAAACCAGCTTATTTTATAAGTTCTTTTAATCATTTATATTGTAGCTATTTTTGAATCAGTACCAAATGATTTTAATTGTAACATTACAATCTGTGTTAACATCTAGAATTGCTCATAATCCTTTCAAAACTTAATTGAAAATTGCATGTCTTTATGTTGCCATATGAAATTTACTATCAAAAGAAGGTCAGGCATAGTTTACTTTTATGTGGAAAGGAGTGAAATATACAATTATCATTTTTTCCTCAAAGGTATACTTATTCAAGTATTTTAACTCATTACTGTATCTACTTGCTTTAGACTGGTCGTCATATAAGTTCAAACACTTTCTAAAAAAAATCCACATTTTCTTACTCACATCCCCCATATTTTATGATTTTGATGTGCTGTTTTACATCTTCATGTTTATTTATTTGCATTGTAGCTATCATTGCATTTCCATTTGCGTTTTCTGTTTTCTATAGATTTTTTATTTTTTTCTATTTAGAAAAGACCATTCAATATTTATTTTAGGATAGGATTAGTATTGCTGTATTCTTTTAGTTTCTACTTGTCTGAGAAATTCTTTATCTCTCCATCTATTCTAAGTGATAATCTTACTGGGTAAAATATCCTAGGTTGCAGTTTTTCAGTGTGGAGATTCCTCAAAAGGCTAGGAATAGACTTACTGTATGATCCAGGAATCCCACTCCTGGGCTTATATCCAGAAGGAACCCTACTTCAGGATGACACATGAACCCCAATGTTCATAGCAGCCCAGTTTACAATAGTCATGGAAACAGCCTAACTGTCCATCAACAGATGACTGGATAAAGAAGAAGTGGTATATTTATACAATGGAATACTACTCAGTCATAAAAACCGACAACATAATGCCATTTGCAGCAACATGGGTGCTCCTGGAGAATGTTATTCTAAGTGAAGTAAGCCAGAAATAGAAAGAAAAATATCATATGAGATAGCTCATATGTGGAATCTAAAAAACAAAAACAAAATAAAACAAAAAAAGCATAAATACAAAACAGAAATAGACTCATAGACATAGAATTCCTTTCAGGTTTTTGAATATATCTTGTTTCCTTCTGGTCTGCAACTTTTTCATAAAGAAATCTGCCAATAGTCTTACTGGGGTTCCCTTGTAACTAACTCTTTGTTTTTCTCTTGCTGCCTTTAGAATCTTCTGTTTATCTTTAATTTTTATTTAAACTATAATACATTTTGATGTAGGTATGTTTGGGTTCATCTTGTTTGGAACCCTCTATGTTTCCTATACTTGGATATCTGTTTCCTTCTGTAGGTTTGGGAAGTTTTCAGTCATAATTTCTCTAAATACATTTTGACCACCTTTTCTCTTACTTCTCTTTCTAGGGCCCCTATGATGCATAGATTGGCAAGCTTTATATTATCCCATAGATCTCTTATATTGGTTTCATTAGTTTTCATTTGTTTTTCTCTCTGCTGTTCTGATTGGGTGATTTCCATTATCCTGTCTTCTAAATCACTTATTCATCCTTCTGCATTATTTAGCCTGCTATTGATTGCCTTTAACTTGGCTTTTATTCCAGCAATTGAGTTTTCTGTATTTAATTGGCTCCTCCTTGTAGTTTCTATTTCCTTTTTGCAGTATTCTGCATTTCTATTCATAGGCTCTCTCAATTCCTTCAGTGCTTTTATCACCTCTTTTTTGAATTCAGTATCTAGTATTGTTTGTTCTTTCAGGGACTCCTCTTGTTCTTTTAATTTGGAGCAGTTCCTCTGTGTCTTCATTTTACTTATATTTCTCTGACTCTATGAATTTAGGAGTAACAGTTATCTTCTGTGATCTTGAAGGGCTATTTTTATGCGGGAGCATCCCCGTGTAGCATGTGTACACCTAATATTTTTATTGCAAGGATTGTTTTTAGTATGGATGTCTGCTACATCTTTTCTTTTTGTGTGCTATTATCCCCTTGATAGGGAGTATAGTTGGTGTCATGGTGACCAGAGTCTGCACTAGATGTTAAGCAGGCTTCCTTTTTGCTATGTGGTTGACACAGACCAGTTGGTGGCCACATCTGTTCCCCAGTTTTGGGGGTAGAAGCCCCCAGATGCTTTTCTGAGGTATGGTGTAAAGTAGATGGGGCTAGAGTGCTTCTCCTGGGGGAGGAGCTGCTGAGTTTTCCTCCACAGGAGCTGTCTACCAGGAAGTGCACTCTAGTGTCACCTGTCACCTGTTGCGTGGGTGTACATATGCAAATGCATTCACATCAGTAGTCAAACAATGATCCATACTTTATAAGATGTAGACCCATGAGGTTGGATACAGATCGAAATGCATGGTGAAATACATACATATGTATCATTGGATACAGGCCTATGAATATTTGGATAAGACATACACCCTGTGGCTTTGGGAATTGTATTGTGTTTCATGCCAGCAAGATAGTAAGCCCTTTAGGACAAGTTCACTGAAAATGTGAATCAAATGTAAATAAGAATGTTTAAAAGAAAACCAAAAAGCAGGATTTATGTATACTCCAGAGAGATTATTTTTATTGAGACATCAATCAATCCTTCATAATATGTGTCTTTTTCTGGATGGGAAAACAAGATATTAAACATGGCATTTTCCTCAAAATAAATATTTAGATTAATGACATTCTAAACATATATTTTATGGGAAATTTTCAAACTTGGCAAAATTATCTTAAAGTTTATCAGGGAAAACAAATATTTAGGAATTGTAAGAAGCTTTAGAAAAAATGAGTACAGGAACAAACCCCTACTAGGTATAAATACACATTAAAATCACTGTAATATATTACTGGTAGAGGAATATAACAAAGAAGAAAGCAGAGAAGAAAAGAAAGGAGGGGCATGAGGAGGAGAAACAGTCAGAAATTGGATCCTCTAGATGGTGTAAAACCTGACATATTAAATTAAAATTTCCATAGTATTACTAAAATTAATAATTGTATTTGCAGATTATTTTACTTGTTTAGGGAAAAGAGGCTTAGCTATTTTTTCACATCAAAAAAAACTAAAATGTGTTAAAAATTGCATTTAAAATGTTTTTTCAAAAAGATTAAAATTTATAAAATCACTTGAAGGAAATGGAATTTTCCAAAACTGATGTGATAGACAAAATCAAAAAGTAAAAAATATTAACATCTTTATATAAAAACACTCATAATTATAACATAAAAACATAACAATATAAATATAAATTTGTAGCAAATATATGTATAGTTAATCAAAATTTATCAGTAAAAATTCTCATCCCAATAATTCAAGAACTCAAGGACACATATAATTGACAAAGTCGAGGGGTGAATTCTATGTCTCATACATTGTGTAAGGAACAGAGAACAGAAATACAATTAAGTAACTTTTCCTGACTTCAGGGATCTTATACACCAATGAACAAAGACAATTAACAAAGATTCTTATCTCATCACTTGAAATAACTATGCAAATTTAAAAATTAACATTTCTGTCTTGGCCATTTGGGCTCCTATTACAGAACACCATGGACATGGTGGCTTAAACAGTAAACAATAATTTTTCACAATTCTAGAGCCTCAGAAGTCAGACATTAAGATGCCAGCAGATTCCACATATGGTGAGGATCTGCTTCCTAGTACACAGACACCATCTGCTATGTCCTCATATGGCAGAAGTGTCAAGTGATGTTGGGATATCTTTTATAAGGGCTTTAATCCCACTCATGTGGGATCCATCTTCCTAAATTAATCATACCTCAAAGGGAACACCTCCAAATACCACCACCACATTATAAAGGATTTAACTTAGGAATCTGAAGGGTGATGCAAACTTTCAGTTTACAGCAACAACCAAAAGTAGAGGAATGAATTATATAAATTCTGATCAACTCAAATATTTGATATTATTTGGTCAATATTGCTATTTTTTGTAAGAACTTGGTATATAAAATCTTCATGTAATACAAAAAGCAGGATATAAAGTTTCTCATACAGTGTGATTCACCAGTGAAAAGAAATGATTGCCCAAAAGCCTTAGCTCTTCATGAGTCCAGGCTAGGTAAGGGAGGCAGAATAGTAAGTTCTTTGACCACATACTTCTGGTATTTGATAATGATAATATTTTGTTTCAAGTCTGATTCAGAAAGAGAGAGAATGTTATGAATGATGTCTTTTAAATAAAACAATATATTCTGAACTCTTTACTACCAAGTAAACTATCTTTCATTAACAAGAGAGATAAGAATGGCATATATTGTCAGCATCTTTCTTAACAATGATGATCAAAATATCAGTTGTCAAGTTTTTTAGTTTATGGATTATGGATTATGGTACATTCATACATGAAAGGCAGAGCCTGTGTATTTACAGAAGGCTATGAAACACTTTAAACAAAAAAGCAATAGGACTATTAAAAAAGAGCAAAGGTGTAAACAGACATCCTAAAGTATCTGGGAAGATTAATGGATCATCTTTATGAAAATATAACTCCATACAAATCTGCTTCATTTGAGAAGATAATGAGATTGCCCAATTGGGAAAATAAGTATGATTTAGTTATTTTTCTGTATATATATTTTGTTCATTCAGAGAGTTTTTATATACCTAGCTTCCTTATGATTAATATTACAACTCTGAAACATCATTATTCTTCAAAATTAACATAGGCATTAGGAGTAAAATAATGTATGTTAAGTATCTTGCAGCTACAAAAATTAAGATACATACTTCAAATATTAATATGGGCTAACCACGGGAAGAGTAAACCAAGTTTTTGTGTCTTATTTTTGTTTAATTTTTCTGAAATCTGTATCAAGTCCCATAATTCTGAAAGATTATATTATTTAGAAGAGAAATATGAGAATATCTTCCACTAACTAAAATAAATTTACAGTCCTAAAATAGCTCAATTTGTCATATAGAACATAAATCTATAATCCCAATAATCATTATATACCCCAAAGCTAAATATATTTTCCTAAGAAATTGTGAAAATCTAAAACTAAATGCATTTGCCTAAGGATTGTGAAAATCCTAAAAATATATTTAAAAGCAAAATGCATACTTTGAACTAGCAAATTATGAAAATCTTAAAAGTATATTTTGATCATTGGAAGTATTCACATAATAAATAGTTTTGTCTTGCCCAAGTTATCAAATCTGAGGAGAAATTTACTGCAATTAACGAATCACACATGGCTTACCTGGAAAGAGCAATTCTTCATTGAAAATAGGTGATCTATTTTGCCTTTTTTTCTTTTTCTGGTCCAGAGCTTTTTCATGGCATTTTGCATCTCTCCATTTCTCAGAGTATAGATTAGAGGGTTCAACATAGGAGTGATTATGGTGCAAAAAATATTCAAGGATTTATCAATGGGTAAGGTAGAAGGAGGTCTCACATACATAAAAATACAGGGGACAAAGAGGACCACCACAGTAATGTGGGAGCCACAGGTAGATAAGGTTTCACACCTCCCTTCCAGACTCAGAGTCTTCAGGGAGTGCAGGATGACCCCATAGGAGATGAGCAAGAGCATAAAGATGACCCATAAACATTGTCCCATCATTGGCAACCACAGTGAGGCTAATAATGTAGGTGTCAGAGCAGGCAAGTTTTAAAAAAGGGTACATGTCACAGAGGAAGTGATCAATGACATTGGGGCCACAGAAGGGAAGGCTGTATACAAAGAGAAGTTGACTTACAGCATGTAAAAACCCACCAACCCAAGTCAACAGCAGCAGCAGAGCACACACTCACTTATTCATGATAGTCAAATAATGCAAAGGTTTGCAGATGGCCACTTAGCGGTCATAAGCCATGATTACCAGGAGCAAAATCTCAGCACCACCAAATAAGTGCCCTATAAAAAGCTGAGTCATGCAGCCTTGGAATGAAGTGGTTTTCTTTTCACTGAGTAAGTGTATAATCATATTTGGGGTGACTGTAGTAGAATAAACAGTATCCATAAATGATAAATAGCCAAGAAAGAAGTACCTAGGGGAATTCAGGGTTGGACTGACCACCACAGTTATAGCAATGAGTAGGTTGCCCACCATTCTCACCATGTAGATTAACAAGAACATAACAAATAATATTTTCTGACCCTGGAGTCTCTGAGTGAGTCCCAAGTGGACAAACTCAATTATATTGTTCCTTGGTTTCATCTAGTCTGTACAAGAGCTGACTTCACATATTTGAAGTGATTTACCTACAAAACAATAGGGAAACACTCAAATGCATTATAAATTTAACCTTTAATTAATCCATTCAATTAAAATAAATTGTATGGAGTATATATTTGAGTCCAATGTGTCAAAGATATTGTGAATACCAAACTGAATAAGGTATAGTTCCCTGACTTCAGGGATATATTAAAGACTAGATATCAGAACATCCCAGACTCATGTAATAATTAGCATTATAAGCATATTCACACAAGCTAAGGTTCACAGAGTAGGAATGTGTCAATCAAACTGGAATCAGAGAAGACATCCTGGAAAAAGCAATGCTTAGCACAGTTCTAAAGAAAAAGCAAAGAACAAGAAAAGATGGGATGGGAATTCCAAGAAAAGGTACACTATTTATAAAGACACAAAAGTGTAAAATCGAGTCCCATTTAAGCTAATTTATGTACTTTGTGTGAGTAGATCAAACTGTGAATAGAAGTTCACTGCCCTGAACAGTCTCAGAACTGAGACTTCTTTCTGAGGGTCTTTCCTCCAGTTTTGTATCTCCAGCCCCTATCTCTACCTTAATTTTAACACTTCTCTGAGGAACATCTCAATTTTGGACATCTCCAGTTGGATGTCAGTTTAGTATTTATAAAACAATATTTTAAATTTCCACAATAAAAAAAGGTGTTTCCCATCTCATTAAATGGTACCATATCCATTATAATTTCTCAGCCAATAAATTTCATCGTGTTATTCACCCTATTATTGGTCATATTACTTATTCACTCCTTTGACAGATCTGGTTGTCTCTAGTTTCAAAAAATGTCACAAATTTGATCATTTGCTATCTCCCATCTCCTTCCTGGCCCACAGCTAAAGCCTCCTGTCAAGTCTGCAATTTTATTCTGGCTCCTAACAATTTGTTCTCCTGAAACAGCTCAAGTGATTCTCTTTAAATCTTATTCTTATTATATCACTCAATTGCTCACATCTCCTACAATGGTTTCCAATCATGCACTCACAATTTAATGTATCACATCTAACATTTACATTAACAAGAACAGTAATCTTCATTACATATTTGAAGACAACAAGGCTCAGAACATCTCATGAATTTCCCCAAGGTCACCCATTTTTAGGTCAAACTAGAAATGGGATCTAAGTTTGATTTATTTCAAAATGATTTACTTTCTTACATAATAAATTTACACAATTGTGTAGACTGGTTTCTACTATTTACTTTTAGTCTTACCTTGTGGAAGCTTGTTCACTACCTGAAGGGAGACTTTTTAACTCATTCATAGATATCTGGGATTCTTCTTTCATCTAATATCACAGCAGAGGGTGAAAGGCTGCATTATTTCTTGAGATGTTTGATTTTATTTAGCTCTCTGTCCATTTTCTCCTTGGAGTCTTCTGATGATTCAGAAGACATTTTTTATTTGCATTGTGAATTGTTTAAAAGAAATTCCAAGTAGCACACACAGACACCCCCTCCCCAATGACCTCGTTAGGATAATTTTACAAAAAGGAAAGCAAATCTATGTTTACATAGGAAGATAGGAACTAGCCATTTCCCAGGGAAATTTATCTCAAGTCAGGTCTTTTCCTACTAGCTTCAAATTAGAAAAATACCATTCAATTGTTTAGCCCTTTTCATTTTACTATGTCAGTATGGCCAGACCAGTTAACTTGAGATTCTGTGAGACATTCTTAAGCTGTTTTTTTGTTTGCTTTTTCCCCTTTTTTTATGCATTTCTTTAAGTCTAGCAAAGGCCCTCCTGAAATTTTTGTATCCACTTTTAAAAGGATGTCATCTTTTCACCCTGATAGGAAAAGAAATTAACTTCATTACCTCTCTGAATAGCTCTTTTGTGTCAGTCTCAGTCTATGGAGAGTAATGCTGTTAACTAGGAATCCCTGGCCACACTTATCTGAGCCTATTGCTTGTGGGGAGCTCCCATAGAGATTTTCCCAACCAGAATCAACGTTGTCACTGGATGGATTCTTGTGCTTTTTATTATGATCAGTGACACCCAGCAGGGAACTTTGGAAAAACAAGGTTTATTCCTCAGTGGTCATGAAGGGTACACTGCATGACTGAGGTCACACAGGGATGCCACAGGTTCAGAGAGAGAGAGAAGAGAACCTGGTGTTCTGCCTTCACTGAGGTCAAGGGCAGAATGCCTACATTTTCTTGGGGTCTCTCTCTATTAGTTAATTTAAAACATAAGAGAAGGACTAAATCATAGGAAGGGGAAAGCAAGGTCACTCAAATGGTCAATTATAGGTCACCCAGGGCTTTGTAAAAGGGGAACTTCATGGACAAAAATACCTGGCTCTGTATCTAGTTATGCCAATGTATTTATTAAGATGAGTATCTTTGAAATGAATGGCTGGACAATCACAAGCTTAACGTCAGGTGCTTACATTACACTCCAGAAAGCTGTCAGGTCCTTACACCACAAGACCCTATCTCTAAATAAAGGTCAAATTTGGAGGTACTGCAGATTAAGACTCTAACACATTTTTTTTCTTAAGGGAAACAATTCAACCCATAACAACATCAAATTTCAAGTCATGGGTAAATGTCTGCTGTCAAAAACCTTTTCCTTCACCAAAAGTATTATATATATATTATGTATATATAAAGTGTAAAGGTTTCCTTTTTTTAAATTTTATGTAACATGAGGCAACAGTAACTGTTTTGCCAACAAAATGGATGGCAGAAATCAGCAATAAATTGTTAAATTTGGATAATAAACATGAAAAAGAAAAATACAAATCAAAACAATATATAAATAAATAAGGTAAACAATAAGATCTGGCTCATAAGCCTAAAAAGAGCAGAAATATCAATGCAGACAGCAGACATGAGGAACAGGCTTGGGCTTCCACAAATATGACTGTACTTAATAGTCTGTCACTCTATGAGACATTGGTTTAAAAAAATATAGATCTTTGCTCTGTGCTTAGTCTGCCTAATCCCTACAAGGTACCATTGGAAGAGGATAATATTGTCCACACTGAGATGAGAACATTTTGCCTTTTCTATCAATCCAATTTTATTTAAACTGTGGCAGAATTAGCAATTGGTGTCTTCTGCCCTTTACCACCCCAAGTCAGAGTTTGTTGCACCATAACTTTCTCATGGCAGTTTTGACTTCTACATTCCTCAGAGTATAAATCAGAGGGTTGAGCAAGGGTGTCCCAATAGTGTGAATCACAGCCACAATCTTGTCCACTGGAAATACAGTTAGAGGGTGAATGTATGTGAATATACACGGTACAAAGAATACGGTGATAACAATAATGTGGGAGGTGCAGGCGGATAGGGCTTTCCTTCTTCCTTCTACACTCTGATTACTCAGAGAATGTAAGAAGAAAACATAGGAGATATGCAGCATTATGAAACTCACCATGCATATGTACCCACTGTTAAAAACAATGAGTAGATTGATGACATAAATATCCATGCAGGCAAGTTCCAGTAAAGGCTGCATATCACAGAAATAGTGATTGGTAACACTGGGACCTCAGAAGGGTAATTTCAGAGCCAAGAGGATCTGTGTTGAAGAATGGATGCAAGACCCCACCCAGGTCAGATTCACCAATGCACCACAGACATGCTGGATCATGATGGTTGTGTATCTCAGGGGCTTAATAATGGCCACATAATGATCAAAGGACATGAGAATCAGCACCAAGATTTCCACGCACCCAAAGAAGTGACCTGCAAAGATCTGGGTCAGGCATTCTTTGTAGATGACTTTCTTCTCACATACAGAATCTACAATCAACCTAGGTGCAGTGGTTGTTGACAAACAGGCATCAGCAAAGGATAAACAGAAAAGGAAGAAGTACATGGGCTCCCACGTGTCTGACTACATCTTATGTTCATCACAATATGGAAGTTTGCCAAGAGTTGCAAGGTATAGAAGCAAGAAGATCACAAGTACTAGTTTCTCCTTTAGAACAGCCTGTGTTAACCCATACAGAATGAACTTATTCATGCTCCTAATCATAATGTTGCTTTTATGGTGAATGTAGGACAGACACAGCTGAGAAATGGTTTATCTGCAAAGAAAATTGGGGAAATGGTGACTTGGCAATACCAGTGTATTTGGACTCAAAATCACAACTTTCAGGTTTCTAATTCCATCAACACCTAGAACTCAGTGTTTCTCAAAGTTGCCCATACATTATACTCACTTGGGAAGCTTTTTTATTTATTAATGCTGATGTTTATGCTTTAAGCATGGACATTGATTCAAGGTCTTTCTAGGGGGACTAAATTTCTTTTTTTTTTTGGTGGGGAAAGCCCTTAAGTGATTATTCTCTCTGCCAAGTTCTGAGCACCAGTGACTTTGCTTTACAATCTCAATCAGTTCACTTTAATATCTTGAAGCTCTTTCTTCATATGACAGAGATTCTAAAGATATTTTATTAAGCACATGCATATGTTGGCTTATGTACATGTAAATAATGTGTATGCATCTCAATTACTGAAAAACAATACTAGTATATAATTTAGAAATAATGCTTCTGGAGATTCTCTCTTGACCAAGACTATTTTTTGATTTGGACACCAGTTTGCACAATTATTCCTGACCTCTTCAGTATCTTGCTTGGGTTATGCTTTAAGAAAAAATTATTTCTCCAATTTTAGACTTGCGGTGGCCATAATTTGACTGTCATTGCCAGTTAGGATACATGAGAGTTATATCTCACAAAGGTTAGAGTTCCAGTGAATAATTAAGAAACTCTGGCCAGATTAATCCCACTAATAAAATTCAAATTTGAAGCTATATATGATTTTGTTAGGATCAGAATACTTTAAGAATATAAGTCAGATTTAATTTTGTGAGAAGACGAATCAAGCATAAAGAATGAGAAAAATAGGCAGAGAACAATGGGTTTATTTTCTATTCAATTATCTATATTGATATAATTATAAAAAGTTTTAACATCAAAAATCAGGTTTAAAACCTACAACACTATATCTTCCATCATCTAAACTGTTCAGAAAAAGAAGATGGGGTTTAATGATAATTTTATCCTACCCAGCAGAATTAATTTTCATAGGTGGAACTAACAAATTACAAAATATCAGCTACACTAAACCATCCACAGATAGCCGAATTATGGGTACAGCCCTCCTTAACCTCTGTAGTCACTCTGATATCAATTTTAACTGCATGTATTCTTATACAAAATGCCATGTTCTTTTCACATTTCTCCTAGATGATTTCATGGTCTTTCCTTTCTTGACAGCCATGTTGTTTAAATGCTGGGGCTCTAACAGAGGTTGCTCAGGGCCCTCAAACCATGGGCCCTGGGCCATATCTTGGGGCTATAACCTTGGAAAATTTGCCTCCCCACTATTCCCATTGCCCACTGCTTCCTTCCCATTCATTTTGACAACAATACTATTCTAGTATCATTATGAAAATAATGCAAATTCCTGTATCAATTTTGAAGTATATATAAGATTCATAACTCTTAAAATTAGTAGTAGAATTGCCATTATAATGTTTTGCAATTTTATGATAATATTAAATTAAGATATTATCCCATTCTAATTAACCTCCCTGTTAAGCTCCTTAAATCTACTGCATTTTTAGTCCAGGGTTAGTATTTACTTCAGCACTGATTTATTCTTTATCTGTCTATTTAAGCATATTCTTTTCCCTGTTAATCTAAGAAATATGTTCTCTTCATATATCAGGTCCTTTTCTCTCCCTTCAATATCACTCAGCCGATTTCCCTAAATGTCTCAACTTTTATACTCTTTCTATTTCTGGAATTTTGAAAAAAATAACTTTTCAATGTTCCCAGCTGAGTCCTTCCTGATGGATGCCTGGGCCTTATTTCCATCTGCTGTCTTAGTGATTTAGCTCATTTTAAGAAAGAAACAAATCCATGATTCAGTGGCCCTAAAGCAGTTCAGAACTTCACCCAATTAAATACTCTTGAACAATCCTGGCAGAAATATAGTTCTATTTATGACATTGTTGACTGAAAAAAAATCACACAATGTGAGAATTGTGGGTTCTTTTATTTGGGGCAAAATGAGGACTCTAGCCCAGGAGACAGCATTCCAGAAAGCTCTGAGAAACTGCTTCAAAGAGTCAGGGGGATACTCAGTACCATATTTTTCAGTGAAGGGGGCACATGCTGCCAAGCACACACTTAGGCAGAGGCTTGCTGCTCATCATGAGGAACAAATGTCACTGGTAATGACTTTAGTGCTTTTCTAGATATGAGAAAAGGCAAGAATTTGGACATATAAAATCTTCTGAAAATATCTAACTATCTGAAGGCCCATTCAGCCAGTTTTCCTTGAACACAGAATGCCTCATTCCTGATCTCCATGCTGACCTCCTTTCAGGGTGTGTTGGAGGTTCATTAGCTGCAGTGGATCATGATTTAATCAAAACAAAATTATATGACAAGTGCCAATGTAATCCAATACTTGTAAAAGCAGATGGCAAGTGCCAATTTTTATTTAGCAACATTAAATGCACTTAGAGAAAATTAAGTAGATGAATTTAAAATAAGAAGTCTACACTCTGCGATTTGAGTAAAACATTCTTACCCTTCATGTCCTAGGCCATTCCTTAGGGTTTTCTTGCAGGATCATTAAATAATATGCTACGTATTAATAGTACTGTGAGTGGTAAACAGCACTTGAATTACTGTGCTCCTACATCAGTATTATTTACATAGCCTCAGAATAATTCCACTTTTTAATCTAAATCACCAGGAAGAAGGACAATGTTAGAGGATGAACAATAAATGTATGCTAAGAAAGAATATATAAAACTATTGACTAGCTCTGACAAAAATATTCACTTGTTGCACTTCACAATTATTTGGATTGAAGTTGGAGAAGATAAGCTGAAGGTAGGTCTAACTCCATTAGACTTGCAGTAATGAGGAGCCCTGGCCTCCAAAGTAAGTTTGCATTCAAATGGTTGTTATTTATTGAGCATTTAAAATGTGTCAAGTGCTGTCCAATCAAAGCCACATTATGATTTTGTTTCTAAATCATTTGAGGTTGTTAGTATATAATTCCCATTAAGAATGAAGATTCTGAGGCCAAAAAATGGTTATATAATTAGCCCAGTGTGCACAGTTTCATGATAAACCCTAGCTTGCCTTAAATTTGGCAGCCTGCATCAAGACACCCATACTTCTAGTACTACATCCCAATTTAAAACCCTCTTGGAATATGCACAAATGCAAATGATAAATCTCACCATGTCCCCATTCCTTGAAAATTCTTGATAATGACAATCTTCTATTCTCGATGGAGGAAAGCCCAACTGCCAGCTGGCCAAAAAGTGAACTACAGTTCCAAGTCTCACTTCTATATCTAAGAATGAGGATGGGCAGCTCTGGCTGATGAGATAAAGAATTTTCCCCACCACTTCTCAAGTACTGTCTTCAACATGGTCTCAAGCTAAACATAAATAAAGAAGCAGAAGTTTCCTTATTGACTTCCAAATGGAATCTAAAGAGGTTTCCCTGAAAGGTCATAATCCTGCAGAACCACTTCTCAGTTCCCCTCAGGGTTTATAAATTTCCCATCATTACAATTTTCCAAGACACAGTTATCTGTGGTCTGACCTATTCAAGTGTTTGCAAAATGTTTGTCCCCAACCAATTAGGTATTTTTTCTTTCTTTCTTTCTTTCTTTCTTTCTTTCTTTCTTTCTTTCTTTCTTTCTTTCTTTCTTTCTTTCTTTCTTTCTTTCTTTCTTTCTTTCTTTCTTCCTTTCTTTCTATCATCTTCTCCTGGGCTTCTATCTGAAGATGCTTTTATTTCCCATCATGTTCAGAAATAGAAAACTGTGTAAACTGGGTCAGAATATAGTGTCTCTGCAGAATTGGGGTGAAATGCTCTTATACTTATAAAATGCAAAAGATGAGTTCTGGGATGAGATACACCATCAATCCACACAAATATATGCTGTTTGGTGACTAGAGGAGAAATTCGTTCTTATTCCAGAATAACAAAATTTATACATACATGTACAAAAATGCTTACATTAATCCAAATTGTTCTTTTCTTCTCTCAGTACCTGATCTTAATATGCCATGACTTTTAAAAATAAAAGCACAATTTCTAGAGATTAAACAAACTTAACTCCCTCCATTTTTTTAAAAAAAGAATGACAGGCCTGTTTACTCTGATGGAATGTAGCACTGGGATTGAAGACTGATGGAAAATCTGGACTTAGTCTATGAGGCCCCTTCAGAGAGAGTCTATGCCAAGGAGTTTGTTGCTCTATACATTCTTGAATCCTACCTATTTTAATGTGTATTCACACCCCACAGAAAAAAACTAGTATTGAACTGATTCATTAGAAAAGTAAAAGTCCATGAGTGCCTAGAATTCACTAGACTATTGTATTAAGGGACAAACGCTATTTTATTTTAATTAAAATTTTAGATGTTTTTCCTGACATGGAAGAACCATCTGACATGGACTGCACTCCTGGAGGAGATGATAGTTTGCTGTTTTACATCATAACTAATGATGCTGCATAATTTATGGGACTGCCCATGAATACTGCCTTCCAGTTACTCTCTCAGTAATATTTCCTTATTAATGAGCACAAGTACAAACCTGAGGACCACAGTCTGAAAGAAAATATGAACAATAATTCATTTCCCAATCATGTTAAATAAATGACTTGGAATTTTAGGTGTATATAGAATTATCCTCCAACCATGACTTCCCTTGAACTCTTAATACCACAATGGCTGCATTTCTGGAAGGTGATAGATTTCACCACTGACCACAGCCCTATCATCCACACATCACCACCAGCAGGTAGAGCAAATGAAAAACCTGAATGCAGGCAAAGAAAAGTGGTCCCATTCATGCTAATGATACTCCTCATCACACATGGTTTAGAACCAACACAAGAGAGCACAATTCCCCCACATCCATGGAGGCAAGAGAGGAACAATCCTCATTGAGAACAAATGCTTTCAAAGCCTTGCAAGAGTTAAGTACAGCCACATCTGAAGACCTGATTGACACACAGCAGAGCCTGTGGAAGGGCTGGGGTGACCTGCTTGGGTATCGGTAGGAGAGATGCACAGGATGTAAGATGTCTGCATCTACTACTGTAGGTGGTGACAATGCAGTCAGACCTCAGATAAGTGACAGCTAAAGGCCCAGACATCTGGCCCAAGCCAAAGGTCAATAGAGGACCATTTATAACCCAGATCCTTGAATGTGCCTTGTGTCACTCAAAACCATCATGTAAACACCATTCTAGTAATCAGCTTAGTCCAATATTATGAAAGAAATAATGAACCAGCTCATAGAGGACATTTACTTCCTAGACGGCCCTCCTGGAACTAAGGTCCTGGCCACAGGGCCAGAGATAACCTCACAGAGGCAGATCCAGTAACTAGGGGTATCTGGTGGACCCCAAGTGAGGGATAGAACACCAAAGAGCACCTGGATGGGAAAGCAGGGATGAGGCCCATGCAGTCTAATCCTGGCTGGAGTGCCCCACTAGAAGGCACTTCCCAGTCCCTGACACTGAAAGAGAACTTAGATAATTTCTCAGAAGACAGTTCAAGATGTAGAGATAAGAACAGTGTCTCTGCTTGTCCAGGTCCAAGGTCAGAACTAACTAACATATTAGTTATTTCCATTTACCAATATGAAGTGAGTTAGTCATACAGATGTCTGGGAGAAAGTGTGCTATGTAGGGAGAACAGCCTATGTAAAGGCACTACAGCAACAACACACCTCACCAGTAAGAGGCACAGAATGGTGCCAGAGCAGTCAGTAAGGGGTCACTCAAAAGAGTGGAATAAAAGAGAAACAATTTTTACTAACTATAGGGGTTTTGAATTTTACTCTGAGTTACATGGAGAGTGTTTGCTGAGTACTGAATAGAGGTGTGATGTGACCCGACTTATGAGTTTAAAAGATAATTGTGAGTGCTCTATTGAGGATAGAGTATTATTTGGCAGAGGATGCTAAAATAGAGCAAAGAGAGTAGATTTGAGGCAATTGCAAGGATTCAGGGAAAGAAGATAGTAATTTGGTGCAGGTCTAAAAATGATTAGAAGTGATTGAATTTGGGACATATATTGAAGGATGAGCAAAAAGAATTTCCTAATACACTGGATGTGAGATGAAGAGGAGAGACCAAATGTACCATCAGCTAAGACAGAGAATGTTGTGAGTGGAGTAGGTTTGGGGATGAGGGAAGAACCAAGACACAGACTTAATTAAGAAATCTATTAGTCATTCAGGAGGAAATAACATGGAAGAAGATCAATTTCCAGGTCTCAACCTCAAGAAAAAATTCTGAGCTGGAGGTAATAATTTGGGAATCATGTCATCTGAAGGGAGTGTGTCAGGGAATATTGGGTGAAATGTTGCTGATGGATTCTTTAACATGCGAAGTGAACAATAACAAGTATATTTAGTGATGCAGAGGTCATTGGTGACATTGAAAAGAGCATTTTCAGTGTTAGTAATTGAAGTGTGACTGAATAGGGTTCAAGAGAGTGGAAGGAAAGAAATGGGAGACAAACATGATAGAACCTCCTGATTTTTGTTACAAAGAAGAGAGGGTGAAATGAAGTCATAGAAGATAAAGGGAATGGAACCAGGAAAGATTTTATTTTAAGAATGAGTGAGGTAACAGATTGCTTTTTGCTGATGTAAAATGATTCAGAGAAATGGCAAATGTAGATGAAATAAGAGACATAGTAGAGATTTTTGACCAATACCTTCATGAGGGTTCTGACCAGCAGAAGACCCACCGAGACAGAATGAATTACCCGAGACTCTGTGGAAAGTCATGAGAGCAAGAGGGAGTCAGGGACCAACTCCACAAACCTCTCAAATGCTCCCACATTAATTGTGTACAGTCAAAGGAAAACTCACTAACAGTTGTGTGATGGAATGCAGGAATTTAGGGAAAGACAGGATGAGATAGAGTTTGTAGAAATCACAATGAGTACAAAGGCTTAGTTTATCTTTAGGGAAGTCACAGGGAGAGGGGAACAAGGTACATTCTTTAGACATGTTAATTAAAAAGCAGACCACCAGGCCAGCTAGTTCCTTGTCTTGGGCATAACAGACTATCTAAACATCAGGCACACCCAACATTTATATTTTGAGGGCCTGGGTCATTGCTTTGCAATTAGCACAGTGCTATCTAACACCTCAACTATGCAAGCAAGGGATTGTCCCTGCTTTTTATGACAAGGAGACAGGAGTGTGATGCACAGACACCTGCATTTGTTCTTCCTAAAGGTGACAAGTGGCTGGGCTCTGTTGCAATTTGTTAACCCAGTCATGGGCTCCCACAACTTCATGTAAAATATAAGGTCCAGTGTATATGAGGTTGATTGCCTTTGGATTGGAGTACAGATAATATATGTATAAGACTCAGGAGGGAGGTAGCATATAACTGAATGGGTGCTGCCAAATTGGTAAATAAAAGTTCTCTCTTCTATTAACTAGTTCTTAGTGATATAGGAAGCAAGTTCATCCAATGTTTTCCAGTAAGTTTGAAGTTTGTAACTGATTTTTAGACCTATCTCTCCCTCAAATTAAAAGATATATTCCTTTATATATTACACATGCATTCTTATATTGTGATGTCTTTGTATCATGAATAGTATTGACTAATTAATTAATTTAATTGAATAAGTTCAATTCTGATATAGAGATCATATAAATTACAATCTAATATTAGCAAAAGCAAGTTCCTATAAAAAAAAGAGGTAAGATCAAGATTTATTTTAAACGTCAGAGTGTTAGGGAAATGAAAGGCCAGCCAAGAAACAAGCACCACTCAGAGGGTTGGAGTACTCAGATTTATTATGCTGGCAGGCTCAAGGGGGCTTCTTCTCTGAAACTCTGAGCACCTCCAAGACGTGCACATGAGGTTTTATAGGGTAAAGTACAAGCTTGGGGTATTCAGCCAATAGGCATGGAACAGCTTTAGCAGCATCATTATCACAAAAGTGGAGGCAGGGAGGCAGCAAACCAACATTCCAAAGCCAGATACATCTCTTTGAAAATCCAGCTGGCTACCAAAAAAAAAAAAAAAAAAAAAACCATGAACAGCAAACCAACACTAATTAACTTAGATTTATGAGTTAGTTAGCAGAACTCAGATCAGTATTCCGATACTTAGATGTGTGAATTATCCTGCCATCCCAGCCCAGCTTTTCCTTCACATTCCTAGACTTGTGAGTTATCTTGTTAGCCCAGCCTGTCTTTTCCTTCACACTTTCATATGTGGACTGGAAATGAATTTTATATTTAAAAATTAAAACAGAGACTGCATCAGGTACTTAAAAAAGTGTTCTAGGCCTTCTAAAATAATGGCTTATCTTCTGGCTTAACTCAGCCACAGAATCTCACCTAACCCCACTCCTACTGTAAGAGGGAGGAACAAATCTGACTCCTTGCTAGACCTGTTTCTTTGGCTCTAACCCTATGCTCTATTTCCTGTGCGGAGTCATGCTGATTGTGCACCTTTTGTAAAAGAATGTTGCCTACAGCCTGAAATATAAAGGTGAGCCCATTCTCAAGGCTCTGACTTTTAAGGGTATAATGCTTTCCCATTTATATAAATAAAAAGTTGCAGAGTTGAAAATAACATTTGTCTTGTTGGAGGTCTACAGGGACACCATGACCTGACCTACATGGGCAGCTGCATGAACAAAGGATTCTGACACCAAGAAGTTTGAAACAATCAACCACATTCCCTCCCCTTTTTAGTATAAAAGAAGCCTGAATTCTGACTTGGGTAAGATGGTTCTCCAGGACATTATTCTGCCTTCTTCTCTGTCTGCTGGCTTTCCAAATAAGTTGTTATTCCTTGCCCTAACACTTTGTCTCCCAACTTATTGGCCTGTTGAGCAGTGAACAGAATGAATTTGGGACCCAGTAACACTACCACCTGCCCCATCAGCTTTTAATTTAGGGATTTAGGAAATTGCATTTAGGAAGAAAAATGTAATTGTTTTTAGAATAAGCAACAAAGGATGATTCTTATTTAGATGTCTATGTAATGGAAGAGTGTGAAATACTGCTACCAGAATCCATCATAATTCATTTTAAAGCCACCCCCCCCAAATTTTCTATCCACAGACACATATCTAGACTGGAAGAATCAAATTCAAGAGGTAGGTGGTTGGATCCACTACAAGGTAGCCTTTTAAGAAGTAGTAGTTTTAATTTTCTTGTATGACTTTTTTGCAATCCAAAGAAGTAAAGGATTAAAATTGTTTTTTATCTAGTGTTGCTTTACTACATTAAAGCCCACTGATATCCCACTTTGCTTGTGTGTGTGTGTGTGTGTGTGTGTCTGTGTGTCTGTGTGTGTGTGTGCGTTTGACAATTAGTTACAAATAATAGGTTATTTTGAAAATCTTTCCTTGCTGAGGTATGGAGCAGGCATCACTACCAATTCTATTTCAGTTTTTTTTTTTTATTTTCAGAGATTGTAGATTTCTGTTCTTTCCCTATACTTGCCCCACTTTTCCTTCTACTCATTTTAACAATCAGGAAATCAAATGCCTTAAGGGAGCCATTAAGTTATTGAGAGTTTCCTAAATCCCTCAAGAAGTACAGAAGAACTTTTAATAATATATTTAATATATCTTTGGATCACAAGATTAACTCCAGGGACCATATTTCCATTTGAACACAGGGAGATATATAACTGAACTTTTTAACAAAATCTATCTTCTAACATGATTGTTTTTGATCATCTTTCTCTTGCTTTCACAGCTTGGAGTCTGTGGCTTTGGTTCTCACATTTAAATAAGTATGAATTTCAATCTTGCTACTCAGTAACTACTATTATTTACCCAATATACATATCACTGAAAATATCAGTCAATTCACTATTCTTGTGTGATTTGGGTTTGTTGGTTTTGGTTGGGAAATAGAGAAAAATAAGCTATGAATGATCAGTGTTGATGAGGTTCATAAATGAACTAAGGTGTTGACTATTTTTTTCTTCCACTGGTAAGTAAAATTCACTTATTTAAATATCCAGTCTACATACATTCTGCTTATCAGTTAAAAATATCCAAAACAAATGAAGAAAAAAAGGTTCAGATTTTAATGTGATGAAGACTTTAAGTTATAGGGGAGGGAGAAATTTGTAATTTGACTGTTATTCCCACCTTTTGTCTTACACTTCAGTCTCTTTTTCTATATTAGCATCAAAATTGTTATGCAACTTCTATTGGAGTAATGAAAAATCAGTGTTTAAATTCAATCTGGAATATTTCCTAAAGAATGAATTGCTATCTAAATCATGACTCTGTATTCCCATGGGGATGTTTCATCTGTCACTCTAGATACTCTAGATCTAGCATAGATGTTTCCTTATTTCATATTAATCCAGTAATCTTGCAATGTTATTCTTGTTCTAAGTTTTATCTCTGTACACAAGGAATAGCATCTCCTAAGTGAAAAGGATGATTAAGACACCAAAAAAAAAAATCATCCTATATCCTGCAGAGGTAAAGTCACTAGTATCCTAAATTGTTTAAAATATTTATTTTGAAAATAAATATTAAAAAATAGTTCAATTTTACAGGCAAAATGACGTCACAATCAATAAATATGCTTGGCTTAATTGGAAAATTTATTGCATATTCTAAGAAAGGTGTTGCAATGTCAAGGAAAACAAAGTATTACAAAGCAGTAGCTGAATGGTTTGTAAGCTTGTTTTACTTTATAAGCTTGCTTTACTTTTTGTCAGAAAAAGCTAAAGACTCTTTTTCCTAAGTCTCCTGTGTAAGGTATTTCTATTGGATATCAAAGGCCAATTGTAAGTTACTGTTCACCATTTTCATATTCCAGCTTAGAGCTCCCTCTCCCCACATGCCTAATGAGCACTCTTTTCAGGAGCTAATGCCTCTGGCTATTTTCAGAGAATGACTTCAGAATTTATTCATATTGGGGACTTGCCTTTCTTCACATCCCAGTTTAAAAAATATGTGGAGTGTGAACTTAACATGAAGTCATTAAGTGGGAAAACTTAAGTTTAAATGTCACAATACCATTTATTCTTATATATTGATATAGTTGGCATTGGCTACTATGAGATCCCAAGGAAGATGTTTTAAAGAGAGCTTCAATGGTACCACACATTAAATTTTCAACTTCAGTCATTTATGCTTTATAAACTAGATTTTACATATTTTAGAATGAAATTCATTTAAGGTTTTGAATGCCTTCTGAATTCATCCCTAACTGAGACCTTAATGTTTTCTTTCTTCATGCATGGAGTTTCCCAATGGAGCAGGCAAATAAACAGTGCTTAAAGAGACTAGAAAATTTTAGTTAAAATTTTATAATTTTATGGATAAAACAAGTAGAGAAGAGAAGTCAACAACTCAAGTCACTAGTTAGGGATTCCAGATACTCTTGATAATGCCACATGGTTACTTCTCAATTTATTCCAATCTCCTTATTGTTAACAAGTCCCAAGAAAAGTAAGCACATGGCTGATGTTAATTTCACACTGGTGACCAAATTTCTCCTTCTGGGACTGACAGATCATGCTGACATGAAAGTGGTCCTCTTCCTGTTGTTCCTGTTCATCTATACCATCTCCTTGGTGGGGAACCTAGGCATGCTCTTCCTCATTCAGATAACTCCCAAACTCCAAACACCCATGTATCATTTCCTTAGTTGCCTATCATTTGTTGATGCCTGCTATTCATCAGTCTTTGCACCCACAATGTTGCTGAACTTCTTCGTTGAACGGGAGACGATTTCATTCTCTGTGCATTGTGCAATATTTTCTATTCATGTCACTCCTGACCACGGAGGGCTTCCTGTTGGCAGCTATGGCTTATGACCACTACATGGCCATTGTGAACCCTTTATTTTATACGGTGGCTATGAGAAAAATGGTCTATGTCACTCTAGTCATTGGATTGTGTGTAGGTTTAATCAACTCATTGACACACAAGCTTGGTTTGCTGAAACTGTCTTTCTGTGGGCCCAATGTCATCAGGCACTTCTTCTGTGACCTTCCTCCACTGTTGAAGTCATCATGTTCTGACACATCCATGAATGAGCTGTTGCTTCTAATCTTCTCTGGAGTTATTGCCATGACCACTTCCCTGACTGTGATGATCTCCTATGTCTTCATCGTCGCTGCCATCCTGAGAATCCACTCAGCAGCAGGAAGACACAAAGCCTTCTGCACGTGTGCTTCACATCTTACAGCTGTGACCTTGTTTTATGGCTCTATACATTTCAGTTACATTCAGCCAAGCTCCCAATACTCCTTAGAACAAGAAAAGGTGGTATCTGTGTTTTATACTTTGGTGATTCCTATGTTAAACCCATTGACTTATAGCCTAAGAAACAAAGAAGTGAAGGATGCTGTGAAAAGAGTTAAATGAAATATATTCCTTGTTAATTTCATACCATATGTGCTCTAAAATAGTAGACAGACAAGTGACTTTGATAATGAAATTTATATGAATTTCCTAAAACTATGAATCCAAAGGACTCTTAGAGTTTACTTAATTGGAAACTTCTGTTTTACAATGGAAGAAAAAAGCCTGGAATAATGTCATAGTTGGCTGGTTACTGTGTAAAGTAACCTAATAAACCATCCTAAATCTAGGTTAGTTATTTCTGGACAGCTGTAAACATTTTCATTCCTGTATGTGGGTAGAAATGAATATATACACACAGATATATAGACACACAAACACACACAGAGATACAAACATAATATTCATAAATAGTGAAATATCTCTTAACTGGTTTTCTCTCTTGAGCATAGAAAAAAGCAAAATACTTTAAAAGCAGAAAGTACTAGTTTTTGAATTATCAAGTAAAACTGGTAGATACATGCTCCTAGAATTAGCCTTGATTATTTATAGTCAGATATTCTACAAAATAAAAGACATGCTCAAAAATAGAGGGAGGACTTGGTTTTGACACCTTTCCACTCACAGAGGTTATCCTAAACCATTTCCTCTTTCCTGGCCTTGGTGTCCTTTACCACACATGAAACTGAGCAAGATGGAATGCCACAGCTTTATTACCATTTCCCATGGAAGAGCCACTAATTCTCAGAGAAAACTTACGCTGAAGAACTTTTCTTCATATTTAGGAAGGATGCCTCCAAGTTAATTAGAGAATATTCAATAATCAGACTCAATTCTCCTTTTCCTTTAAGGCTCTTCCAACATCTTTAGACATTAAAAGAAAAACTTCCCTGAAGGTCATGTAGGTAGGAGACAACCGCTGCTCTGTATTCTAAGCAGGGAAAGCATGTGAGGCCAATTGTTTTCCCAGAGATTCAAATTATATGTACAGGGATATAATGATAAAATTAGAACCCTAAATGCTGATTGCTCCATAACAATCTCTTTTCCCCAAATTGCTGCAAAGTATCCTGTCTGGAAAATAAAAACAGTATTCTAAAGAATACTTGTATTTACAAATAAAATTGTATTTAATTTTTGGAGTCTATTCTAAATACTGACACAAATAGTGGTAGTTTGGCTAAGCAGTGCAGAGACAGCTGGATGCTCTATATTATTAACTCATGTTTTTACAAGGCAGTGAGCCTGGTTTAATCTGTATTTTTTTCTTCTCAGTGACAGCCAAAATCACATAAATGAATGGTTCCACTGTCTGTGAAGTTAGGAAATTGAAATGCTTATTGTATTAGACATTCATGAAAAGAAATTCATATGAAAATTTACTTTTCAGAATAAAACAACCACACCACCACCACCACAAAGGACAGCATATAACATTTATATATACAGTCCTTCAGAATTTTCCAAAATCACTTAATATATTATTTAAAATTGGGTGCTACAAGGCTGCATTTATGTATGAGACATTGATGTAAATGTATTTGTATGTAAGTCTTAATTTTCAGAATAAGATAAAAATAAAATAATAATGATGATTTTATGTAATTCATCACAACTTTTCGGGAGCATTAAGTGTCTTATATCTGAGAGTATGAAACACAAGAAATATTATAAGGGCAAAAGAATTGAAACTCAGAAAAGTAAATTGGGCTGTTTACAATTTTTAATAAATTCTATCACAATATACAGCCTATAGGAGAAGGGGCTGGCCTCCCAGTCTGCAGACAAACGAACACAGTTTACTAAGTGAGTGTGTGTGTGTGTGTGTGTGTGTGTGTGTAAGGGTGTTATTTTATGGAAAAGAAAGATTTTTGTTTCTCTCTAGTACTGACCTTCAACTAACCCTAACAAACAGCTACTATACTATAGAACAGGGACTTGATGCTTAAATGAGAAAAAACATTCCAGTCCTAGAATTCTGAGGCAAATGGAGGGTTCGTGTGCAGATGTGTAGAATGTAGATTGGAAAATGACTAACATATCATTAAAATGAAATGTATAAACATTAAAATTTATAAATCTTAACTTTAATACACCATTAAAGTGAAATATTCTGAAACTAAGTGAAATTGAGTTAAGCAGGTTCCAAATCTCCTTAAGTGGCAGATATAGTCAATAGCAAATGAACGGTTGACAAAGTAAAAGAAACACTCTCACTAATAAAACACCTTCTAACATCCCCTGTGTGTTGGTCTGTTTTCAGTATTGCTTCATTTTAAAATTACTGCAGATTTTCCCCACCTTTTCTCATGCTGTGTGTATTGACTCATCTTAGGGACTTAGTCTTACAAGAGAATATCCCATCCCCTTCTTTTACATTTAGCCTACCATTTCACTCTACAGTTACCTTCTTTTTATTTCCCAGTTTATCCCCCAAATATCAACCTATTAAGTATTTCTAAAATTTATTTTTATGTTCAGCCGCTATTGTGACAAAAGTGTTGAACCTGATATTTTAGTGTCTTAGTTGACTGAATTACCCCAATATTAAAAGGCAATCCAGTGTATAAAAACACACACAGACCTGAGTTCTGCTTAGTCATTGCTCCCCCTTCTTTTGAGTTCTCTCAGATGTAAATGTGTGTGTTTTCCATATTCATATCAGTAACAATGTATTTATAGAAGAACATGGCCCTCAACAGCTGAAGCTTAGTGCTCTTTAAAACCAGTATGTATACACATATATAAAGTCTATGTATATATTATTAAGTTCTGTAAATCATAATTATAGACACCAGTGGAGTTCATTTTTTAATAATTCATTTTTTCCTTGTAGAGACTCATCTAACTGAGATAAGACACATGTGACAATTTTCTTTAAAACAGAGAAAAGGCCAAATACATGAATTGCTATCATTTGACAAGATTGTGCTGGGACTTTACTCTCCCAGGACTCTCTTTAGCTGTTTGATGAGACCAGGTGCTCACAGGACCCCTGTGGATGGCATCCCCCAAAGGCCCTGAGCCAAATAGAAGCACAAGTCAAGAAACCAATAAGAGTAACCAGGCTTCCTCTCAACACCAGGTAGGGGTCGCGTTCATGTGCTCTAACAAAGGAGTTATAAATGCCTTTTCCTGTATTCAGAGCAACTCTCAATAGACACTGTGAATGAAATGTGAAGATAATTGTCTCCTCAAATCTGTCCCAGTTACTGAGATGCCTGAAACCCAGTTAGACTACAACTAGGCCAACCAGCTCGCTAGAGGTCATTAGACGGCTTATTCCATATTTCCTCAGGTAGCTGTGTTTATAGCATCACATACTTGTGCCGGTTACAGGAGGGAATTTACTTACAGAAATTCATTGAGATTGGCTATTGCAAACTGTTGAATTGTGTTAAATCTGAGGAAAAGAGCAGCCATTTATTTGGTCCTGTTAGCAGAGCTAAATTTTAGACTCAAAGGTTAACTTATTCTGCATAACTGACTTTACAGTGAAAGGAAGTCCAGATGAAATGTACCAGTTATTAAGTGAAAATTAAAGAGAAATAGAAAATCAGTGAAATAAGAAGAAATTCATCATCAAAGTAACAAATTGGTTTGTTTAAAAACAAAGTCAAGGCAAAGCTAACTCATCAAAACTAAAAAAAAAGCAAAAATCCAAATAATCACTTTAGTCAAAGGCATCTGTCCAGTAGGTCAGCAGAGTCCAGTCTGTTTTCCTTATTTGTTTTACTTTGAAGAGACAGCAAACATTTGAGATTACCCATGGTGAGCCACCCTGTTTCCACATATTTTCTTATTTAAGTCTCACATCTACTGCTTGAGAAAGGTTTAGACATGAATCTAATAGGCTAGGAAACCAAGAGTTAGATGTGCAATCACAGCTCAACGTGGTATAAAGTGACTAGCCATTCTTTTTATATCTTGTATATCCAATGTGAGAAAAATTAGACACGGGATGTTCTCCTAGCAAATGGACATAAAGTTATCTGGCACCATGATATGCAGAATTGTTATCAAATAACTTTTTTGTATAACACTGATAATAAAAGTTACAAATCCAAGCCCACTCACTCTGCATTCAATATCAGGGAAATATTATTCCCAAAGCACAGATTATGGAAAATCATCTTCATTAATATTTAGTGAAGATAGATCTGATTGTCAAATTAATATGAAATGTGTTCTGTATTTATTTGTCTTACTGAAACTTGCAAAGCACAGTCAAATATTATGCATTTCTATAAGTCCTGCAGTAAAGAAAGCTTTCCTTAAAAGTTATTTAGCTAAGTGTTTCCCAAATATATTAGATATCAGAATGTTGCTTCTCACATAGTTTGGGTTATAAGATAAAAGTTAAAATAAAATTGATTTAATGATTTAACTTTTCCTGGATAAAACTCCAGATTCATATGTGAGCTAATGTGCCAAAATCACATACATTGTTCTTGAAATTAGACTTGAGACTTTAAATCTTTTTTTCTTTGTGTGTGTGTGGGGGGGCAGTGATTTGGTTTATTTATTTATTTACATCTATAGAGATTTTGGGAATTGACCCCAGGCCTTCATGCATGCTAAGTACACATTCTAACACTGACCTACATCCACCCCATCTAGAGTTGAGGTTTCTTGACTATAGGGGTTCAAACACATGTTTGACTCAATCTTAAGGCAAAAAAACTGCTGTGGTCTAATTTAAGCCATTTGGTAATAAATGTTGTAAGAAATCCAAGCATGGAATGATAAATATCTTTTGGCATAGCAAAGAATGACTTCCTGGAATAACTGAGTTTTAATGAATAAGTGATGTCATATTGAGAGAAAATGTTTTAAGTTGTTTCATTCAGTCTGGACACACCTAATTCTCATTTTCCATTTTTATGGATAATGATCAGTTGTATTAGATGACATTATATACACATATATGTATATTCTGCCCTCTTGTTATTTCTATTGTTTAACATGTCATGTGTATTTTAGTCTAAGTTAAAAAGATGTCATAGAGAATAATTTTGCCAGATGCCCCAAGAATTTACCTGTTAAACATTGAGTTTTTTGTTCTTTGTTAAGGGATCTTCTTCCTTAAAACATGAGGTCCTTGTCTTGTGTTCTGGAAACTGAGACACACTGTTATCCAACATCAACCTCTGAACTGTCTCTGTTGAACTAAGATCACTATTACAGCTTTTCATGGGGAGTTTATTTTCTCCAGGGGTTCTTATGTAGAACCTACTACCAGTTCACAGCCCCTGGTGAGACTTTGATCTGAATACGGTTCTGAATCAGGCTAACTTTCATACTTGCAAGAAATGAATTGACTGTGGATTATTATTATTAACCAAAACCATGCAGTTTTCTAAAGATGCTGGTTGAACAAATTCATGTTCAAGCTACACCTTTTACTTATTTTCTGTTTCCTCTTATTCTCTGTAGACCCATCATAAAGGAGCCACATAAATGGCTAACAGAAATGTCAGTGAGATAATTGAGTTCATCCTCCTGGGGCTGACCAATGACCCTGAACTGAATATGATCCTATTTGTGCTGTTTCTCTTGATTTATCTCATCACTGTGGTGGGCAATGTTTGGCTGATTGCAGTCATCCTGGCTAGTGCCCAGCTCCATTCTCCCAAGTAATTTTTCCTCAGCCAGTTTGCTTTCTTGGATTTCTGCTATTCCTTGGTCTTTATCCCTAAGACGCTGATGAACTACATAGCAGGACAGAGAGCCATCTCCTATTGCAGTTGCCCCCTTCAGTATTCCTTTGTCAGCATGCTCTTGACCACAGAATACTTCCTTCTGGCTGCAATGGCATTTGATCAGTACATTGCCATTTGCCACCCCCTTTACTACAAAGGTCTCATGACCCCTACATTCTGCATCCAACTGGTGACTGTGTCCTACCTAGTAGGTTGCACCAACTCACTCACCCATTTGAGTGGCTTGCTCAGTCTGTCCTTCTGTGGTCCCAAAGTCATCAACTATTATTTTTGTGATATCCCACTGCTGTTCCAACTTTCCTGTTCTGATACCCAGTACAATGAGGCTTTGTTTACAGTCCTCTCTGGGACCATGTCAGTGGCTACCTTTCTGATGGTGGTTAGTTCCTATATGAGCATCCTTCTCACTGTCCTGAAAATACAGTGTTTGAGGGTCAGATACAAAGCCTTCTCCACATGTGCCTCCCACCTAATGGTAGTGACTCTCTTCTACGGAACAGTGATGTTTATTTATCTGGGAACCAGCTCTAGCTACCCACAGGATAGAGCAAAAATCCTGTCCGTGTTCTATACCCTTTGGGCACCAATATTAAATCTCCTGATATACAGTATAAGAAACACAGAGGCCAAAGAAGCAATAAAAAGAATTGTTATGCAAAAAATATTTGCTCAAAGACTATTAAATTTCAAGAAAAAAAATTTAAGAAATATTGATTAATGCTACATGTTTTTAGGTTTATTAATTAAGGGCCTGTGAATTAAACTAATAGCTCAGCAGTAGAGCACGTGCTTAGCATGCATGAGGTCCTGGGTTCAATCCCCAGTACAGCCATTAAAAATAAATAAATTAATATATTTAATTAAAAAAGATAAACTAACAAAAGGCTGCTTCACAGGAGAATAGACAAAGTGCATTCATATGTATATGAGTGCACCAAAAAAAGTGGCTAGCTCAATAATTAGAGATGAAGTTTATTTCCCAACAATATAAGAAAGAGAAAGGGAGACATGACTTCTATGGGAAAAACAAATGGGTTTCTAAGGGAACAAATGAGAGACAGGAAATTCTGTGACATCATTTGTTTATGCAGGAGCAAGTGATCTTTTCTGTCTTCCTCTTCAAGACAAAGCAGTCCAGGGAGAGAGGATATATGGCAACTTCATTCTCAGAAGTTCTGTCTTTAGTCAGATAAAGGAGGTTCAGAGAAATCATCTCTCTGCATCAACTGAATCTCAAGTGGCTCCAGTTTAAAATAATTTTGTGCCATTGCATAATTTAGATTCTTTCAATTTCTCAATTATTATTTTGAATCTTTACTAACTTCTTAGGTAATAAATTGACACTATCTTCTACAGATTGGTTAGTTACAGAATATGATTTTCAGTTTTAATTGGATATAGAAGAACCAGTAGGTGACAACACACTAATACACATACAGAAACACACACGTACACACTCACACATGCACATACAGATACTTCAAAAAGAATCAGTTACAGAGAGTGAAATCAGTCTTCCCTCTTTACAGCTGTAGAAGAGCTGACCCATTTTACAGATGAGGAAACAAGTGATCAAGGGAGTTAAAAGCTTACCCAAGATCAGACAGTATCCAACATTTGAGAAGTAGTGTTCAAACACACATATATTTGTGTACATGTTCACAGGCCTTCTCCCACTTTACACAAGGAAACACAATTTTCTGAATGCATTTTGTTTGCCATATTTACCTGGAAAATTTAAAATTTGAATATTTTACTTTAAAAATAATGCCACAGGCACAGAAGTGTTTATTTTTATGACAATTCTATTTCTCCCTGTTGTTTAACAGAAATACCAAAATAACAATGCAAAGGTTTTCTGTTATATCAGTGTATATTGGAATTCACTGAAAAAAAAAATCAGCCTTTAGGAAATTTCCATTAAATAGTACAGCTACTTGAAAATGCTGAAAGTTTTTTTTAAACAAAATGACTCTTAGAGTCCCACATAGCTATGTTCATATTATAGTCCTACTTACTCAGATATGCATCAGAAACTCGGTCCTGCACCACTGTCATCACTACAGTTGTTAAGAGAGTGAGCATAGTCTTTGCTGATGACACCTTTGCAATGCTTAATGAACAGTTTCAAATTTGTGGAAAGAATGCTGATATTTATCAAATGAAATAACCCATAGTGCCTAGCAATAAACTTTATCTGTCAAACTCTGTAAGTCTCTGGGCTTTTTTTTTTTCTTATTACTTGACAATTAAACTTATGTTAATATGTATCAAAGTATTTTAAGGCAAATTGTACTTCATTGTTTCTATGTGGCCTATATTTTCTTCCATAATAATCCCACTGTTAAATATTTTGATTGCATATCACCACAACTGCCATGCATTTTCAAAAATATAAATAATCACTTAATGTTAAACCAAGTTTTCAAAAACAAAATTATTACTTAATGAGAGATTCATTAGGATGTGGCAAGTGCTGAATGATGTCTCATAATCACAAAATAAAGTTCTAACGTACACTGGGCCAGCCAAAATATCCAATTCCTGGGTTGTACACTTCGGGTTTTAATGTCTTACAAAGTAATTTATAGCAAAATGATTAACCTGTGTATAAAACTTATTCATTTTTCTGATTGTTTTCATCCTGATAGTTGTCTAATAATCGAATTCTTTGGTGAAATGCATATTTTTTATCTTGATACTTTACTAAATTACTTTCCAAAATATTTATATAAAACTTAATGACTTCATCAATGTCATTATCTTTATTTAAAAATTTATAATATAATAATAACAGGGATCCTTTGCGAAGTGGTACTTTCTAGAGAAAAGTCCAGGAAAATATATTATAAACCTGGAGCACACTGCACTGTCAGGATGTAAGAAGTGGAAATGAATCAAACAAACAAAGAGCAGAGCATGCAGGAGTTAATTCAATGATGGTTCCATTAGCAAAGCTAGAATGAATTGAGCAGCAATGGAAGTGATGGGGGTATTGGATAATAACCTCCCAAAACAAACTAAGTATCAAAGAGTATATACTGCTATAAACAAATAAATAAGAAATGGTAACTCTTCCTTACAGACTCATTTCAATTAAAATATGTTGAAAGACTAAGCAAAATGGAATAAAGCATCTATTTCACTACATGGTGACTCCATCACACCATAATGTCTGATTAGTATTTGAAATGCCATCATATTGTCCCTTGAATGACTAAATGCACATCTAAATGAGATTGGAACTAAGATTAAAATCTATTCAAATACAGATTTAAGCAAAAAACAGTCCTTACAAAATTATAAAAAAGGAATGTGTATTTTGCCTAAAATTACAGTGTCTTTACCATTCTTTTTTAGGAGCTCTTAGTAAAACTCCCTTTATTCCTTCTCAAAAATTATTTTGGTGTTTAAATATATCAATTTAGATATATATTTTTGATCTCTCATTGTAGAATACATTTACTGTCACTTATTTTAGTGTTGAATGTGTATTTGGTGCACAGGGCAGGGACGGAAATGATTTAACCTCCCTAATCTCTTTCCTCAGCATAGCTTTATAGTGATGGTCCAATGCTAAGCCTTGCCTGTTGTATTTTTACATGTTTCAAGAATCTTGAGAGAAAAAAGATTTAAAGTTCAGAACCGGACCATCTTCACTAATTATGTAAAATAATATAAGTAGAATTTTGTTTTTCATTTAGTGCTTTACACAGAACTCTAAGGATGGTGAGAAAAATATTTCACAATTTTCTCACATACAAGGAGACTGGTACTTATTAGCATGTATTTAGAAAAGAACACACCCCCTAACCTCATTTATCCAGCCAGTTGAGATTTGTACATAAAAATTTATATAATTTTATATCCACTGAAATTTGTCCCCAAATGGATTGTCTGTTGTTAATTAATTCAGTGTTCCTGAACAAGCCACAATAACCTGCTTTCTGTCTCTGTGGATTTGTCTGTTCTGGGTATTTCACAGGATGGATATGTGCAATATGTAGCTTTGTATACTTGGCTTCTTTCACTTAGCACAGTGTTTCAAAGGTTCATGGATGGTGTAGCATGTATCAGTATCTCTTCCCTTTTATGGCTCATTCATATTCCATTGTATGGATATATCATATTTATTCATTACTAGATGGACATCTATGTGGTTTCTACCTTTTGACTATTATGAAAAATGTTGCAATTAACATTTATGTACATGATTTTGTAGGAGCATGTGTGGTTTTCAGAACTTTGAGGCACATATCCAGGAGTGGAATTGCTGGGTCACAGTGGCAAATCTATGGTTAATTTATAGAGTGACTGCCAAATTATTTTCATAGTGGCTACACCATTTTACATTCCTCAAAACAATGGGTAAAGGTTCTAATCTCTCTACACCCTTGTCAGCATTTGCAATTTTTTTTTTAAATAGCCATGGTGGGAGGGGTGGTATGAAGTGATATCTCATTGTGTCTTTGATTTGTTGGATATCTTTTCATGTGCTTATTGTCCATTTGTGTATCTTCTGTGACAAATTTCTATTTAAGGTCTTTGCCTGTTTTCAAATTTGTGTCATTAAGTCTTTTTGTTGTTGAGTTATAGAAATCGTTTCTATACTCTGTATACTAGATTCTCATTAAATATATGATTTGCAATTTTTTTCTATTGTGTGAGTCACATTTTTAATTCTTTGAGAATGTCCTTTGCTGCACAAAGTTTTGTTTTGTTTTGTTTTAATTTTGATTAAGTCCAATGCATCTATGTTTACTTCTGCTGTTTGTGCTTTTGGTGCCATGTCTAAGAAACCTGTAAACAGCTTAGCTGAGCAGGGGGAGAGAGAGAACTAAGGTGCCATGTGTTGAGCTAGCCAATTAAACCAGCAAGCCATAAATAAAAGATGTAAGACTTAAATCACTTATTACAATGATAATCTCAGATATATCTAATGAAAGTTAACAATTATTTTGATATTCATTTCCAGTATATGTTTCCCAAATGGCTTGGATGCACAAATGCAATCTGACAGTGTTGAATGAATTCATCCTAATAGGAATCATGGACCTCCCTGAGCTGCAGGCTCTGTTATTTGGACTCTTCCTCATTGTATAAATGGTCTCAGTGGTGGGTAATCTGGGCTTGACCATCCTCACCAAGATAGATCCTCACCAGGCTACAAACACCCATGTACTTTTTCCTCAGACACCTGGCTTTCACTGATCTTGGTTATTCAACAGCTATTGGGCCCAAAATGCTAGTCGACTTGGCTGTAGATGAGCATGCAATCTCTCATAACTGGTGTGCCCAGATGACTGTCTTTGGTGCGTTTATCATCAGTGAACTTCTCATTCTGTCTGCAGTGGCCTATGACTACTCTGTGGTCATCTGTAACCCCCTGCTCTACACAGTCATCATGTCCCAAAGATTATGTCAGGCACTCATAGCAATCCTCTATCTCTACGGTGTCTTTTTGTCTTTGCTGACCATCATAAAAATTTTACTTCATCGTTTTGTGGCTATAATGTCATTAGGCAGTTCTACTGCGACTCTCAGCCACTGATGTCTTTGCTCTGCACAGAGACACTGGAGATTAAGTCAATAATTCTGATCTTTTCAATTTTTAATTTGATTTCATCTCTTCAGATAGTCCTTGTGCCCTATAGTTTGATCCTGGTCACCATCCTTAAGATGAACTCTGAAGAAGGCAGGCACAAATCTTTCTTCACCTGTGGGTCTCACCTGACAGTGATAATCATATTCTACAGTACTCTATTCTTTATGTATGTGAAGTCCAAATCCAGTGATTCATTTGATGCTGATAAAATGGCCTCTTTATTTTACACTTTAGTAATACCCATGCTAAATCCTATGATCTACAGTTTGAGGAACAAAGAGGTGAAAACTGCCTGACTTAGAACGTGGAGAATGTGTGCAATTATTCTACTTAAAATTCACTGTAGGATATGCTAACAGCAAATTATATATTAAACTATGTATACTGTAACCAGCATTGTTTCAGCTCTGTAATGTTACCTCTATGGGATAAACAAAAATCAATGTATGATAAGCATATAAATAAAGAAAATGATTTATTATTTTCAAACCAAAGTATATCACAGACAGATGACTAATTCCTGCTCATACTTCAGATATCTACCCATATCTAGTTTCCAGTCCAAATGACGTGTCATTCCTACATGTTCTCACACATAGCCTGTTTACCATATAAAGAATAGATGTATGAAATTATCATATATTATTGACTACAATGAAGAAAGAAACAAAAAAAGTCACAACATGGATTTCTGACAAATAAAGTGACCTAAAATGCAACAAAACAATTTACAGCAAAATAACACAGTAAAATATATGCACAGAAAATATTACATTTTTGCAGACCACATTGATCATGCTGGGTATATATCAAGCATAGTAGAATATGTGTCAAGTTAGACAAGAAGAGTTGGAGTGAATATTGGACATAATGGAAGAATAAGAAATACTGAAATATAACACAGGCAAATGTAATGAAAGAGAAGACCTAAAGAGATCATGACAATACAATATAAAATGAGAATGGGAAGTGTAAGTAACTAATTAGTCTCTCTATGTTCAAAAAGAAAAAAAAAGAAATTAGTGAAAAAGTAATTGAAGGAAATCACACTTCATACACATAATGCATTATTACTTTGAGTTCATTTAATCATTTAACTAATGTGATTGGACATTGTTTAAAATGTCTCGATTATCACCTATTTGTGGAGACCATTGTAGATGGGAGGAATACTGACAAGGTTGTTGTATAGATAAAATAAAGAAATCCATTTCCCTGTGGGATTGTATTAGTAAGGGTACTCAGAGAAACAGATTCAAAAGAAGATTCATACATACATATGTATACATAGAGATAAGGAGACCTCAGCATTTGCTCTTTAGGACATTCAGCTAATTAGATGAAGCACACCTCTATTCAGGAGGATAACTGGCTATACTAAAATTCTATTGATTTAAATGTTAAAATCTTTAAAAAAAATCTTCACTATGACGTCTAGACTGATGTTTGACCAAATGACTGGGCACCACAGCCTGGCCAAAGGGATGCAGAAATTAACTATCAAAGCAGAAAAAATAGAAAGTGAATAAAGAGTAAAAAGCAGGAATGCAATCTTAATCACCTACTGGTAAAAACAAATTGTTCTGTACTATTAATAAATCCACCCTTTCCTTTGTAATCTATTATGATTTCAGTGCTTCAGGGAAAATCAAGAAAGTGCTTGGCATTCCCTGAGGGAGAGTCTCATGGGGTGAAAAAGAACCCATAAATTGATCTCACTATGTGTGTCATGAAACACGTGGGGAAGCCAAGGCAGAGTCTCATCACAGGTAAACAGGTAGTATATTCCATGTTGGTGCCGTATTTTACTGATATCCAGCTTGGTGACTTGCAGTAGAGTGCTTATTCTATGACAAAGCACAGTAAAACATGAGGATGTCTGATTCACTTCTGTGTGCACCCTGCCATTGATAATGCATGGAGCAGAACAGGACAGTTTCCATTTTCCTTCAGATTGATGTACAAATATTTTCACAAAGGCTAATGAGCATCTTTGAAATGTCAGTGCCATATTGTTTATGTAATATTTAAGTTTTATATACATACTTACTTAGTCATATGAAGAAGAAAGGTCAAAACTGAGGGACAAGAAGGTCTAACTAAAGAGTCAGGAATAAAAAATTAAAATCATGGTGGAATTAAGAAGATGCAGGTGGTCAGTTTCAAGTTTGATGTCCTGTCAAATCCTTAGTCAGTTAGTGACTATAGGCACATCTTATTCCTTTCTTAAGAATATTGTATATTTAATGAATATTGAAATCAATGTATAAATATGAATTTTTCTGATCTCTTGTTGAGTACAAAGTGGGTTTCCACCTTGTATTGAGATGTGAAAAGCAACTTTTGGAAGCTCGCAGATCTTGAGTATCCAGTGTTACAGTGATGATACAATGTTCAGTTTCCAGTGCAATCGGACAGAAAGCACATAAAATGTTCTCAAAGAATATAACTTTAAAAATATTAATCAGATAATCAACAGAGATAGTAAAGTAAGAAAAATTAATTTGATACCTTCCATACAACTCTGATGCTGGTAAGGAAAAGCTCTTCAGCCCTCCCTTATCTTACAGAAAACTCAGCACTTATCAATGTGCTTTGTTCCTGTAGCCTTTCGACAGTGCATCTAAACAAGATTATATAACTTCCGATTCCATTTATTTAAAATATGTTTTCCTAACTGTAGTTCAGTATTTCTGACATAAGAAAGACATGTATGTGGGGACAGAGTAGGATATTAGAAGCTCACAACCTTATAAACAATGTATTTTGTGAGATGAATGTGGATTTCCTATAAACATATACACAATGTAATTTTATAAACATATTTTTATTTGCTTTCTCCTGACACTGATAATTTTCATATAATAAGTATCAATTATATTTACTTTTTTTTTTAGTAAGCATTAATACAAATTTTTAAACCACTAATTATTTTTCTTTAGCCAGCCACCCCCATTCTATTCTGGTATTACTCTAGTTTTTTTTTTAATTTTTAATGGCTTAATTGGAATATTCATATACATCTTTACTTAATCACATTTATATATGTCTGCATTAAATGCTGTACTTTGTGGCCTTAATGTAAAGGCAGGCAAAATAACATTCTAGAATTATACAATATTCTTGGTATTTTATCTTTTTATTTTATTTTTCCAGTATGATGTTGTGTAATACACAGTGATTTTAGAACTTTTTTTCTGTAAAGTAAAGAATCCCTTTATTCAAAGGATATGTTTATGAAACTTTATTCTATGAAACCAATTTCAAGGGACATCACATTCTCTTAATTTGCTCAATTTCCTCCTACTAAGTTAGGTTCCTTCATAGCAAAACATACCTTACATGTTTAAATGATTCAGTATATGTCAGTTATCATGAAAGTGCACTTGGGGAGAAGGAAATATGTTGTGTTAGATAAATGTATATTAATAATATTAAGTGAGATAGAAGATAAATTATGCAAAGCAAGAGCACATGGATGATCCCCATTGTAGCCATGGAGATGCGGCATGGTGGGGGGCACTTGGAACTGTTAGCTGGATAACAAAGTTCTCCATCTATTCCTCATCATACCCCTAACAGAAAAGTTAAATCACTCAAAAAGAATGTACATGTACATGTATAATGATAATCCATTTCCAGAATCATGCTCTTTCCATTAAGAAATTAAAAACAAATACAAAAATTCCATTGCATTTTAGGGATATTTTCAGGTACCACTATAACTACATTTAACTGTTTAATTATCACTTATCTTCCCAACAGCCCTGCAAGAAAAAGTTGATCTTGCTAATGTGTACAAAGAGATTAAGATACTTTACAACATTTGCCCAAAGTACAGTTTTGTATATGCAAAAAGTATAGGTATATATGAGATTATATCAACCTATGTATATTTCATGGAATATTTCCCTGTATAAAGACAAAAGTGTGGACTATGCTCTGTTAGAATTTCCTTATGTTTATTTACATCTCAGTCTGATATTGGCCAAAGATATTAATTGTTTTATCCTGTCTCACCTGTAGATATAAGGATGTTCAGATGAACATTTTTTTTAAAGCAAGAGCTTCTAAATGTTTCCACACACAATTGGAATTTTTATTTTAATTTTGATATCATTAGCACACATATGATGTAATATTAAGTGATTTTAACTTTGTAAATATATGATTGTCATTATATAAAAGGCAATAGAAAAGTTTACCTTCACTTTTAAAACAAGATCTAAAAGTTATATCATTTTTTTTCAGAAATGCTTCCCTCATCTACTTTTATATCATTCCATATCCATATCTACACATATTATCAGGGTTGGATAATGTAGCTCTTTGGCATTTTGGGCTGTATAATTCCTTGCTGTTGAGGGCTGCCATAAAATATTAGGATAAGTACCAGCCTTACTGGCCTCAAACCACCTCCAGTGGTAACAACCAAAATGCCTAAAAACTACAAATCTCTCTCTATTTCCAACTGTATATTTATCTCTGTTTATTATTTCTCTGTTTGTATGTTTTATTTATAGGAGGTGGATTTTTTCATTGTGCTTAAAATATACTTTTAGATTTATTTTCTTTATGTCAGCTTTGTACACTTAAAAAAAAATCACCAAATTGTACTACATGATGTCATTGCCTGCTGATGTTTCTATTCAGAATAGATTCTCTGATAAAACCCATATGGAAAACTACAATCAAACAGTGCTGAGCGAATTCATTCTCATGGGCATCACAGACTGCCCTGAGCTGCAGGCTTTGTTATTTGGGCTCTTCCTCGTCATCTGTGTGATCTCAGTGGTGGGCAACTTAGGCATGGTCATCCACACCAAGGTAGATTCTGGGCTACAGACACCCATGTACTTCTTTCTCAGGCACTTGGTTTTTACTGATCTGGATTATTCAACTACCATAGGACCCAAATTGTTGGTAAATTTTGTTGCAGATCAAAATAAGGAATAAAAACTTTGACCAGACTAGAATAAATGGAACTCCCTTGAAATGATAAAGGAACCAATGAAAAACCTGCAGGGAACATCACATATCATGTTAAAAACTCAAATACACTTTCACTAAATCAGAACAAAGGCAAGTAAGCCTCTTCTTTTCAACTACATTCGAATGGTACTGGAGGTTATATCTGTGAGTGAGTATGTCCCCTGCCATATCACCAAACAAAGGATGTTGCAGTCTTCAAGTCATCAGCCACTGCAGCCACCCCTAGCTGTGTGCCCTGAGGGGACTCAGTATGCAGAAGAGCAGGATACTGACCCTGGGTAGTGAAGGTGCACATCAAAGTAATGATTTCAATTAGCCCAGCCTCCGGCATCTTTCCCATACATAGGAAAGCATTAAATTCATTAATTTGAGATGTCTGTTTCCCTTTAATTCAAAGTAAACTTTTGCTGTTCCCGACTACCTGGTTTTTGTTACCAAATCTCCTATATGTATTAGCTCCTTCCTTAACTTCAGAGCAGTCCCTCAGAACTATCTGAGAAGCTGTCTTTCAGACTTAGGTCCTCAGCAAGTCTGCTGAGTAAAACAGAATTCTCAATTTTTAGGTTTTGTGTTTTTGTTTTTATTTGACATGCCCAACACAATGTGGCAAGGAAAAAGAAGAGAAAATGTCAGATTGGAAAGCAGAAAGTTAAACTGTTATTTATTGATACAGCGCAAGATTGTAGAGGTGGAAATCTAATGGAATCTGTAGAAAATATTGAACTAAAATGAGAATTTAGCATGATTTCAAAAGAAAGATCCATATACATATTTTTAAATTCTGTACACAAGCAATAAAAAATTAGAGATGGAATTTTCAAGTACCCATTACAAATGCATCAAAACTGTAAAATACTTAAAGATAAATCTGAAAAAAATTGTAAGTCCTGTACACTAAAAGTTAGGAAACTTTTCTGTAAAACATTAAAGATGACTAACACTAAATAAATGAGAGCCATACCATAATTATTTTCTGGGTTATTTAATATTGTTAAAATACTACATTTTTCATAATGCAAACCCAATAAAAATCCAAACAGGCTTTTTTTTTTTTTGGTAGAAATTGAAAAGGGATTGAAACCAAAATACATAAATGAATCCAAAAAAAAAAAACTAGAATAGCTTAATTAACTTTTAAAAAAGAAGTAAAGTTGTAATGCAAACAATAAAAGAACACTAAATAATGTCTAGTCATATTCCAAAGCCATAGTTATTTTTTAAAAGTGGCACTGGTATAAGACATGACAAACAGATCAATGAAACAATATTGATAGACCTGACACAGAATCGTACCTGCATGAGCAACAAATTTTCTACAAGGCAAAAGAAAAAAGGCAATTTCATGGAGAAAGGATGAACTTTTCAACAAATAGGGATGGACTAATTAGATATAGGTATGCAAAATATTGAACTTGGGTCTATGACTCATACAAAAATTCACAAAAAAAGTATCATTGATGTAAATGTAGCACTGAAAAGTCTAAAAATTTCAGGATAAAACATAGTAGAAAATATTCATGACTTTGGGAAATGTAAAGACTTCTTAGATAAAACAACAATAGTAAAATCAATAAAATAAAAACATGATACATTAGAAAACTTCAAAATTAAATCTTTTATTCTTCAAAAGATACACTTAAGAGGATGTAAGAACAGTTTATATTCTGGAAAACATTATTTTCAGGTTTGTATTTCATAAAAGGCTTGTCCCATAATATATAGAAAAATCTCAAAACAATAATAGTAGATAATATTATCTCCAGAATGGGTAAAACATTTGAACAATTGCTTTATCAAATAACATATAAAGATGACAAATAAGCAATTAAGTTTATCCTTTGATCTAAAGCCATCAAAGGTAAGTATTCTTACCAAATCGCTCTCTCAGCTCTGCCTGCAGTGCCAAGATAAGAGAGGAAGGCAAAGTTTTCCTCTGGTCCCTTCTTTTCCAAATTTCGATATGAGAAAATGAATTTCTAAGAATTAGTTCCTTGAGTTCTGACCTGTGGGAATTTGTTTTCGGATGCCCTTGGTTTATTACTGATTGTCAGCTTCCCAGAAATAGTCATTGTTTTCCTTTGTCTCTGTCTTTTGTGCTGTTTACCATAAGGAGGAAAATCTATAAATGATGGTCTCTTAAAACAGAGAAAGACCCAGTGGATCCCTCTTGGTTACAAAAGCCTTTCTGTTTCCCTATCCCATGTTTGTAGGGAAAAGACTTCAGCCTCCTAGACCTTCCCTGGGTTCCAAAGGGTAGATTCAAGCAAGTACTAACCAGGGAAGTGAGGGAACACAGACACAAAAGAGAAGCAGCCAAGAAACAACAGTGCACAGATAAGCAAGGTCCTGGTTCCTCCTCAAGGGGCATATGCACATAATAATGTACATTTGTGTTATTCTGCAGGAAGTAAGGCCCCCACCCAGGTGGAGGATGGCAAATTCAGGCTGAGCACAAGGTTTCTAGGACACCTGTTACCTCACTACCAAACAATCAGAGGAGAGCTACACACTCTGTTGCTCTCCCCCCAATTTTACCTATAAAAAGTCTTCCCTGCAAAGAGTCAGGGAGTTTCACATCTTTTGAGGATGAGCCACCAGTTCTTCTTGCTTGGCCCTGCAACAGATCTGCTCCAGACCCCAATGTTTAGATCGATTTTGCCTCACTGTGAGTTGGGCACAAAAACTTGCATTCAGCGACACTCCTTGCTGGGGAACACAGTGGGCCAGTGTCTCTGGCAGTAAAAGAATCTACCAAAGATGAAGGAGGAGAAGAGTAAAGGTGCTTACAAGGAACTAATAGATGACAACAGCCACACAGATGAGAGGGGCCTGTGTGAGCACCGAGGGCCAGCTCCTGGGGTCTTTCATAGGGGAGGGTCACAGGAGCCTGATCAGCTTGTGCACAAGGCTCTGATTGGTTGTAGGTGAGGTAAGACATTTAGGGTCTGTGAAGGGCAGTGGAGTTTATGACTCTCATAAGGTGGGCTGAAACAGGCCAGCCTGAGCAGCTGTGAGGTTAGGCATTATCCAGGGCTATTAGTTTGTTGGGGCAAACATGCCCAGTAAAGAAGGTACTTTCTGTGTTGGGGGGTCACAGGCAGACATCTGAGAGCCCAGAAACAGGGGTCCCTGGACTTTGAAGGATGTCATTTGGCCCCAACCCCCTTACATCCTTTTTTGTGTCCTGAGAGCTTGTAACCAGTGGGAATGTTCCTCCAGGCTCCTGCCACCTGAGGGTTCAGGTTGTCCCGCTTAAATTGGAAGGCTGACTGGCTGGTCCAGAGACATGAAATGACAGGCAGCACTTTTGCCAATTCTTCGGGAAGTTAGTCCCAAGAAAACTTTTCAGTCCATAAGGGGACTTTGTCATTTCGATCATAATTGCCTTCTTAGTGCTGGGAAAGTCCCACCCACTGTCACCTACCTGTTATCACAGATTAGTGCTTCTACGCCTGGAGGCATATGAAAGTCTTTGCTTTCTTAGGCTGCCTTTGGGAGTAATTTAATGGGAAGGGCACTTGTGGTGATGGAATAGGTCTGTATTGGAATGGGGCTGCACAGAATGAAATAACTAATAGTGCACTATGCAGTAAAGGGAAAAAACAGCAACACAGAAGTGGTGAACAGACCTAGGAGAGAAAGTCAGAATGAAATGAGAAGTAACAGTGACTAGTTTCTGTCTCTGAGGGACAAGTAAAAACAATCACATGGGCAACAAATCCAGGAGGCAATACCTCATAGCAGCATCATGTATTGTTTTAATTCCTTAAAAATTTGTAAGTAATGTAACAAGGCAGTGTTTAAATATTTCTACACGGTCATACATTCAAGAAGACCACTGTGGAGATGCTGACTCCTGACAGGCATGCCTGTTAGACACAGTACTTTAATTGAGCATCTTTAGGGCTACAAAAGGAGCTTGGTTTAACCAAGAGTGAAAAATGGAATGCAGGGAAGAAAGGAGGAAGAGAGGAAAGAATACAGACAGGAAGTCTGGAAGGAAGAAAGGAAGGAGAGAAAGAAAAGGCAATGGAAACAAATTGCCCATGACAATTAAAGGACAATCTCCAGACATTCTGTTGTGCTTTCAATACTTTAGGGATAATCAACAAATTGCTTGGCATTTCCTGAGGGAGAGTCTCCAAAGGGGAAAGAATTGTTCTCACTACACCGTGTAAGAAACACATGAGGGAGTCAAGACAGAGGCATCATTACATGTAAAGTGATGGACTATTTCATGTGACATTTTTTAGTTTCCAATATCATCAATGCTAAAGTGACATTTTCAAAATTTCACTTTAGCCCAATGGCAAAGCCTGAGAAATATGAGGCCATTTCTGATGCATTTCTCTTTGCTTTCCAGTACTCTGTAATACCTGAGCTGGAATAGGATACCTCTTCTTTCCTCTTCATATTAATTTTTTGAGTGGTTGAAAAACTAAATGCAGAAAAGTGTCTTTGAGACATCATCATGTTATTTCTTTTACAGAAACAATTCTATCTATAACAGAGGCCAAAACTGAGAGCAAATGAAGAGACATCACTAAAGACATGTGAATTTTTAGAAATTGGCAAAATTAAGAAACTGTGAATATTTTGTCTCTCATTTTGATATCTTCCCAAATTTGTAGTTAATTAGTGCTCTAGGTGCTTTTTATGTGGCCCCCCAATTATAATTTAATATTTAATGATTATTTAAATAAATGTATAAGTATGAGTCTTTCCAGACACCTTGAAGGGACAAAGGGAACTTCTGCTGCACACTGAGATGTGAAAAGTGTTATTGGGATATTAGCAGACTTTAAAGGACCCAGTTTTATGGTTATGGTAGAATGTTCAGCATGTTTTTCAATTTCAAATGGTCTGACAGAAAGCAGATATGATTATCTCATGGAGTGCAGCTTTAAAAAAATTACAATCAGTGTTCAACAAAGTTGTTAAACTATGAAAAAGCTATTCAGATCTTTTCATAGAATGCTAAAGCTTATGAGAGAGAGAGAGAAATAATCACTTTCATCTTTTCTTACCTTACAGGGAAATTGGAATTTACCAAGTCTGATGTTTCTCAGCTTTTCATATTTGCAAAACAAAACAAAGAAACAAAAACAAGGTTTATATTGCTTCTTAATAAATGTATTGAAGACATTTCTCTAAAATGACTATCTACTGATACCCATTTCATACATCTGATATAAGAAGAGTTGTGTGCATCCAGGTAAGGCAGGCTATCATGAGGTCACAAAATTATAAGCAATATTTTAAGTGCATTAAATGCAAATTTCATATAATCACTTTCATATTTAATATTATAAAAGCATGTGTTTTTATTGATTTTCTTATAGAACAGACACTACTGTCACTGTAGTTTTTATTGTATGCAGTATCATTTCTATTTTTTTAAGGAAATCATTCAGGCTCACAGTATTTTAAATTTAATAATTCTCTTACCTAATTTGCCATCTACCTTACTCTGGTAAATTCTTGATCTGTGTATTATTAGGGACATTCAGATACATTTCTATTTGATCATATAAAAATGTTTATCTGTGGTTTATATTATATCACAGTTTGAAGGAATTCCTGTGGCCTTAAGATGTAGAATTTAATGTAAAAACCAAGGATCCAAGCACAGCCATTCTATATTGTATATAATTTCAGATCTATACTGTTGTGTAACACAGGGACTTCAAACACTTTTTAAAGTACAATATTTCTTTATCCAAAGGAGGTTTTTTTTTATAACATTCAATAAATAAAAACAATGCAAATTACTCTTCTTTCTTCCAGTTTGCTCAAACTTCCTCATATACTCTGGGTTCTTGCATGATAAATTGCACTTGAATTGTTACATGCAAGTTAGTAAATGTCAATTTTGGTGAAAATGCCCCCAGGGGAAGACAAATATTTTAAGAAATTTATATCAAAATAAACTTACATTCATATTTCTCTAAAATAGCTAAGGCATTTGGAAGATAAATAATTCCAAAATAATAGCACATTGGTGGTCCAATTTTAGTCACGGAGAAGGGGGAAGGGCAGGGCTTGGTGTATGTCACAAGCATCCCATCCTACTTGACCTGTTCCTCACCCATTGATCATAGCCCTGACAGAGAAGATGCCACAGTGCAGAAGAATTTACCCATGAATATGTAAAGAAATGCTCCATGAGTTTAATTATTGTCACTATTAAAAACAATAAAAACTGTATGCTTAACTTCCAGGTAGTATAGACACATTGACTTATTTAATCTTTATATTTTGCACCCAAACATCCTGTGAGGATGTATCAGTTTTGTATATGACAATAAAGTTTCATATAAGTTAAATTATTTGCCAAAAGTAATCTGGTAACCCTTTACATAATCTATACATGGAGTTACAACAGAGATTTTATATTTGTGTGTGTGTGTGTGTGTGTGAGAGTCTCATATATTTCTTCACATAAAGACAATTCTCACTGCAATCTGTTACAATTTTCTTATTTATACACCTGTCTAGTATGTGCCAAGTGTCTTAATTGTTTCCTCCTGTATCACTCATACATAGGATTTTATAGAACTATGTGCTAAGTAGTGGATTCAATACTTTTTGGAGTTTCTGGGTCTACATTTCCATTAGAATTTTTGTTGAATTGTGTAATATAGTTGATTATATAATTGGCACATGCATTGAGTCATATAATTAAATGTAATTTATACATGTCATTATGTGATTGCAATTATGTAAATGACTAACAGAAAACCCAAAAGAACAACACAATAACTGTTTAAATATGTAACCTTCAAAGTTTTAGGTTTTAACATGTATCTACATGTATGTATGTATGTATGTATGTATCTCTTTAGCTATCTATCATCTATCTATATCAGCTTGGCTTTTCAACCTTAGCACTATTGATATTTGGGACAGATATGGGTTATTTTATAATATATATATATATAACCATTATATGCCAGTATCACCCATCTCCCAGCTGATAACCAACAAATCTTCTGGACATTGACAAATGTTCTTAGGTTAGTTAAATAACTTCTATTTGAAAACCAGTGACTGTCTTTGTCTCTGTTTCTACCTGTATGCATGCACATTAGGATATGTAGTAGATGAGCTGATTTTCAAATATCCTAAATAGGAAAGTTTAAATGTATCTTATTTATACTATCTTGCACACTAAATATCTCCCAGGTGATAATACATAAAACCTGTTGACTATGCTGATGTCTCTATTCCAAATAGGTTTCCTGAAAAACCTGGATGGAAACACACAATGGAACAGTGCTGAAAGAATTCATTCTCATGGGAATCACAAACCACCCTGAGATGCAGGCTCCGTTATTTGGGCTGTCCTCATCATCTACATGATCTCAGTGGTGGGCAACTTGGGCGTGATCATCCTCACTATGGTGGACTCCAGGCTACAGACACCCATGTACTTCTTCCACAGACAGCTGGCTCTTACTGATCTGGGTTATTCAACAACGGTTGGACCCAAAATGTTGGTAAATTTTGTTGTGTATCAATACTATCTCTTATTATTCTTGTGCTGTACAATTAGCTTTTTTTCTTGTTTTCATTGTTACTGAAATTTTTATTCTGTCAGCAATGTCTTATGACCGTTATGTGGCCATCTGTAACCCGCTGCTCTACCCAGTCATCATGTCACAAAGGTTGTGTTGAGTGCTGGTGGCAGTCCCCTATCTCTATAGCATATTTGTGTCTCTTATAGTCACTCTAAAGATATTTCATTTGTCCTTCTGTGGCTACTGTGTCATCAGTCATTTCTACTGTGACTGTCTCCCCTTGATATCTTTACGCTACCCAAATACTCATGAAGCTGAAATGATTATTCTGATTTTAGCTGGTTTTGATTTGATTTCATCCCTTCTGATAGTTCTCATGTCTTACCTGCTCATTTTTGACTCTATTCTCAGGATAAACCCTGCTGAAGGTAGGCGGAAAGCTTTCTCTACCTGTGGGTCCCACCTGACAGTGGTCACAGAGTTCTACAGGACTTTGATTTCTATGTATGTGCAACCAGAGTCCAGTCATCCCTTTGAAACTGATAAAGTGGCTTCCATATTTTACACCCTCATCATCCCTGTTAAATCCCTTGATCTATAGCTTGAGGAACAAAGATGTAAAGTACGCCCTCCAAAGATGTGGAAAAAACTAACTTAAAGTTTACACGCAATATGAGTCCTATAAACTGGTTATGGACTTTAAATTTTGCTATGTTTGCCTCCAAAAGAAATAAATGAGTTCAACATATATTTATGGATTGTCTTACATATGCAAGGTGTTTCTAATTATTGTAAATAAATTAACAAACAAAATAGTAAAAATATTTGACTACCTTGAGTGGGAACTATCAATTACATATATAAGTAAAGTAAATGTTATAATACCGTAGAATGTGTTAGGTGGATATAGACCAGAAAAAGCTGTCAATGATTCTGGCGTTTTTCTCATCTATTAGAATAAAATTGTAGAGTGTGTGTCTGTGTGTCTTAGTCTTTTCTTTTACTTCTGTTTTAACCTTCACAGTCTTCCTTGTTATGTTTTATCTGTTTATTTGATGACTTGAAGTACTCTGTCATATTAGGTTAAACAAATATCTTTATTTTAAACATGGGATTCCACTTTTTTACTCATCAATTCCTTCACTTCTGTATATGAATCTAGTAGGTTCAGCAAACATCTGTAAGTTCTGTTTGGTGCATGATTTTTGTCTCAACCAATCCATTTGGTTGATATCAGAAGATACATTTTGTGGTCCCTCATAAGCTCCCAGATTTGTACATTTTGTTCCCCCAAGTCATTGTTCTTTTTTTTTATAACTGGCAGTTTGGCTTAGGAGATTGTAATATATTCCTGTCTTTTTGACAAAAAAAAGGAATAATCCATGTTTAAAAGTTATATTCCAGTTGTTTCTGTATCCTTGTTAAAATAGAAATCCACAGCAAAGTGAAGACAAGACAACATCTAAGTAGATCTGTAATAAATTGAAGGAGGGCAAAAATTACTATTAAGTTCTCAAGAGCATGCATGCTGAAAAGGAAACCAGGGAGTTTCCATTTTAAGAAATACCACTAATGACTTGTAGGAGGAATTCTGTAAGGCACAATACAAGAGATAAATGTTCTTTCCTGAAAAAGAGAAGTCTTTGAGGGAAATATTCATTCTCCATCATCTTCTGCTTCTTAGAATTTGAAGAAGCTTTTTATGTGAGCTTCAGCCACTTGAGAAATTAATTTAAGGACAAGAGAATATATTGATTATAATACTATTCACTACTTAAAGAATGAAAGCCATAAAGCATGACATGTGATCACTTTTTTTTTAAATTAAGCTCTGTTGAGCTAGGATATGTTAAATGACCCATTACATGCATGGTGACAGTACTCCTAAATGATACAGTGGGGAAAGGCTGAGTGTCACATGCAGGTGCAAAGTTTGGGTACTATGGTATTTTAGGGTGTAACATTCATATAGAACAAGATGTGAAAAACACTTTCCCAAAGAGGTACCACATATTGAGTGTTGCCCTGACTCATGGAAACACCCAAAGGCTGCCCAGCACAGTGACTGGAGGATGAAAGGAACATACAACTCAGGAATATTTACCAAATTCATGGAAAGAAGCTTCACTGATAAACCTACACAATGTGCCATTGAAAGAGTGCCTGAAAATGGGAGAGAGAAACAATACTAATTGAGAAGCTTGAGTATGAAAATTAGATGGTATTATCTTTAGAATAAGAAATTCATTAGGTACTTAATGACTCACAACAACCATCATATTCCCAAGGGTCAAACTGCATATGCGTATGGTTTCTTCATTGGAGAAAGGTGCCACTGGGAAAGAAGGAGAGTGTGGGAAATAACAAATCAGTACTACAAATATCCCAGGATCCCCTGGAGAAAGAGCAACCACTAGAGAGCTGACAGTGATGCTATCAAGAAGCGAGCTCTCAAAGTCCTGGAACGGGAGGGGTTCTATTCTCATTTCTAGTATATGTGAGTGGAAATATGAGGGGCATGCCCATCACAAGGGCACGTGGTGCCTCTCCATTTCCTACTATCTCACTTTTCAACAGAAGTTTACATTGTATTTACAGGCAGTCTTTCCTTCATTAGCTTCTTGATGATAAGGATTAAAATATTTTGTATGAAATCCTAACAAACTTGTGTTTTGCATAGTAATGCATATCCAGTTATGGGAAGCCTTGACTTCTATCAGTTTGTGTTCACATAAAACAAAAAAATAAATATTATCCACTATAGGAAGCCTTGAATCATACGCCATTGAACACACACCACTAATAATCTCTGGTGTGACATAATGCCCTGGAGAGCATGATTAAAATTAAGTCACTCCTTTCTGCAAATACTCAGTGGCAACAACACTTTCAGTGGCTAAGCTGACTGGCCACAACTCTCTAAGAGAGGTTCAAGGCCCTTGAGGGCCAGACTTCTCATGCCAGCTCCATCCGAAGGGTTTTCCTGGAGGTTCACCATCGTAGGAAGAGCATGTCTACCCAGATAGAGGCAGAGGCCAGAGAGAGACCTCTCATCCAGGAAACATGGCTGTGTTTCACAGTCTGCTTGTAAAGCTGATGAGGAAATGTGCAGTTGTCCTGTGACTGTCACAAACCTGATGGAATAAAATGTGCACAGCAAGCCCTCAGGAGGGAAGGACTGGCTGACATGTCATTTGCAAGGTAGTCTGACTTACAGGTCAGGCTTAGGCTCTCACACTGGTGACTGGAAACCCAAACTGGCGGGACCTGGCCTTCGCTGCTGGGTTATAACGGTGTCCACAAACTAACAGAGACTGAGGTCTATTGAAAGTTGTCTTTACTGACTCTCCTGGTCTAGAAATGTATGATCTTGGAAAAGAGGGTACTTTGGTTTGGAAAATCTGTTAAAGTGACATGGCAATATTAACTGACATGTGATTTGCTGAGTGTGCTGCAACCATATGGTACAGCAGGGGCTCCGTAACTTCCCTTGATAACCTGAATGAAAATAAAATTTATGAAAAAAGTAATCACAAGGAACACATTATATAAGGTTGACCTAAAAGCCCCATAACATAAAAACAATTGGGGGTCGCATTGTTAGAGAAAGTAGTACCTTTAGCTTTAGATAAGTTACATATATAGTAGCTTTGTGTCCAGAAAAAACTGTAGGAAGGTAAAAAAAAATTGAGAGACACAGGGTGCAGGGAAAGAAATGTTATAAAACATATGAGGGGCTGTAGTTATGGGTAATATGTTTTTGTTTACAAAATCCCAACTTGGCATTGGATAATTTGGGCTCTATTAAATGGTCAGCATTTTAACTTGTACAGAAAACATTATAGAAATTGATGTAATAAACATTTCAAAAATATCTAAGGAATATGTAGCAAATACAAAAGTCAAAGTTAAAAAAGTGGAAGAAATCCCTTAACAGTTAGTTTGTGCAGTTATTTCTAGTCCACAGAACACCTGATGATCCTCTACTTGATAGAACTCACTTCCAGAATTAACTCACAAATTAACAGAATTTGTGGGGACTATATGTAAAAATAGATAAATAAAAATATGCTTCCAAAAATGATGCATGGAAGTCTGGTAGACATGATTGCATGCTGCATGGAGCATATGAGGAGGCTATATTACTAACAAAGCTGAAAAACTTGAGAGGTCCTATAGCCGGTGGCTTCCTTGAGCTGAGATTTTCCTGCATACAGTTTAGTTTCTGGTGCCCAAGCTTGTTTCAAACAGAAAAGTCCTGGGGCAATGGAGGCTGAAATCAGTGGTCATTAGATCTCTGCTGTGGGGTTATCCATGCTGTTCTGTCTGTCCTGTAGAGCCTCTTAAAATTAAATAATTTTTTTTATGGAGGTATAGTCAGTTTGCAATGTCCTGTCAATTTCTGGTGTGCAGCATAATTCTTCAGTCGTACATGAATATATGTATATTCATTTTCCCATTCTTTTTCATCATAAACTACCATAAGATTAAAATTAAATAAATTTGTTACTGACATTCCTCCCCTGCAAATATCAAAAGTGTAACAGAAATATTGTGAACAAACTTTTGTCCATGAATTTGAGACCATACAGGCAAATTCCTTGAAAGACTGAAAGTATAAAACACACTAAATTGTAATAGAGAGATTTTAGAGCTATATATATTTTTAAAAATTGAATTAATAGAAAAACCTCCTAAGAAAACCAGAGGCTAAATGATGGTATCATTGAAAAATTCTACTAATATTTAATGAAAAAAATTCATACTTTCTTCTTCCAAGAAGTAGGAGAAAAGAGGTCACTTTCCAGAAAAATTTTTGACGTCAGTATAACTGACACATGGAAACCAGACAAAGACAATACAAGAAAAGAATAATACAGCTTGCTAATCTGTAAACTCAAGATCATAGTCATAAAAAATCTTCAATAAAATATTAGTAAATTTAATCCAATATATAGAATTAATAATACATGATGACCAAAATAAGTTTTATTTTAGGGATGTAAGTTTAGTTCAATATTTAAATATCAATAATGTAGTTAATCATATCAACAGAATAAAGAAAAAAATTTGATTTCTCTCAGTTGATGCAGAAAAACTGTTTTATGAAATTCAGTGTGCATTTACAGTAGAAAATAAAATTAAACTCTCAACAATCTGGAAACAGCTAAGGGCTCCCTGCAAAATGATACAGGACATCTACAGTAAATCTTAAATGAACAGCACACTCAACTATGAAAAGATAAATATTTTCCTACTAAAACTGGAGAAAGGCAAGACTGTTTTCTCTCACAACTATTAAAGATCATAATGGAGATCCCAGCCTTTGGAATAAGGTGAGGAAAAGAATAAAAAGACATACTGATTTGAAACCAATCAGTGAAATTGCCTCTATTTGTAGTTGGCATGATTGTTTATGTGGAAAATGAAACTGTAAAAGTTACTAGAACTAATCACTCAGTAGAGTAAAGTCACAGTATGCAAAGCCAACATACAGAATTCTGCTGCATTTCTGAATATATGTAACAAACAATTGGAAATTTCAAAAATTATACAAATTATTACAATAAAACCAAAAATACATGATTTTATTATAAATCTGACAGAATATGATCAAGCTCTACCTGTTGAACACAGCAAAACTGATGAAACAAACTGAAGATGTGTAAATGGAGAATTATATTTTGCTCATGGATTGGAAGCCACAGTATTTTTAAGATGTGAAACATCTATTCATTAATGGGAGAAATCTACAAGGTGACTCCAAACTATAAATGGAAGGGCAAAGAAATTAGAACAGGCCAAAGAATTTTAAAAATAAAAAAGGAAAAATTTAGAGGACTCACTTGTTCTGTCTATTTTTTATTTGTTGTGTGTCTACTATACACTTAAAGGCAAAATGAGAGCTACTTATTCAAAATGTGACAAAAATAGCAATGTTAAATAATCACAAAAATAGAAACACAATTCAAAACTTCTAAAGAGGCGGTGAATTGATGTTTTGTTACCTGGGGGTTGAATTTCATATATAATTTTAGTATACTTAACATCATGATTTCTGCAAAGCTATGTCTTCAAAACATAACAAGACATCTTTATTGTTTTCCTCACCTAGTAAATTCCAAGGATGTTAGGAACAATGTACAAAAATGGAGGATGAAGATCGATCAAATATGTATTTTTTATCATAATGCCACAATCACTCTTTAGACCATTTAAAACACAAATAAGTGAAGGCAGACTTCGGCTATAGACATTATATCTATATTTGTAGAAATTTGAAAACCAATTATTTTTCTTAGTAAGTACTTTATTTTTATATCTTCAAATACAAGTATTATTTTACAATTATTTTCTGTAAACAACCAAAAATATAAATGTAATACTGTATTGTGTACTGACTCAGAAATTCACAACCCAGTATGCCAGAAGAAGACCTCTGTGATACACTGTGGTTTTCCTCATGCAGCTGTATGATTACACAGCTTTCTCCTATTGGCTGTCTCCTTATATGGCAAATAAGTGTATAGAATGAAATTATCTGTGCAGTCCTTAGAAGCTTTAACATTCGTGGAAGTCTTTGAAGTGAGAACCAACTGGTACAGTATTATAGGGTTAACAGTGATTTCAAATTATCGGGGGAAATGTTTCATTTCTATGGCTCTTCTCACAGCATCTTTTACCTCTTTGTTTCTCAGACTGTAAATCAGGGGGTTTAACATAGGAATCACTAGTGTGTAGAACACAGAAACCATCTTCTCTTGTTCTATGGAATACTGGGAGCTGGGCTGAATGTGACTAGAGCTTAAGGTACCAAAAAATATGGTCACAGCAGTCAGGTGAGAGGTACAGGTGGAGAAGTCTTTCTGTCTGCCTGCTGCTGAGTGGGTCCTCAGGATAGCAACAGCAATGAACATGTAGGAAATGATCACAGTCAAGAAGGTGGCCATGGCAATGACTCCAGAGAAGATAAAGAGCAACAGCTCATTCATGGAGGTATCAGAACAAGACAGCTTTAGGAGTGATGGAATATTACAGAAGAAGTGGTTGATAACATTCAGCCTACAGAAGGACAGTTTCCCCAAACTTACTGTGTGTATTGATGAGTTAATTATTCCACAAATCCATGACCCAGTGACCAGCCCTGCACATTTCCTCTTAGGCATGGCTATAGTATAAAGCAAAGGATTCACCATGACGACATAATTGTCGTACGCCATTACCAATAGCAAGAATCCTTCTGTGGTCACAAAGATCCCAAAACATAAATGCTGTGCCATGCAAGCAGAGATGGTTCCCTTCACAACCAAGAGGTTGATCAGCATCTTGGGTGCTATGGCAGATGAGTAGCAGGCATCCACAAATGAAGGGAAGCTGAGGAAAAAGTACATGGGAGTGTGGAGCTTAGGTGTGATGTGGATTAACAAGGTCATGCCCAGATTCCCCACCAAAGTAACAGCATAAATCACCAGGAACAACATAAAAAGCACAACTTTCAGTTCAGCCCAGTCTGTCAGTCCTAAAAGAATAAATTCAGTGACAACTGTAAAATTCTCTTCAGCCATTGGTTAATTCTTTATCTTGACATCTGAGGTGAAAAATACATGCAGGTTAGAATGGACACAGGAGAATCTGTTATTTATTATTAAAAGATAATAGAAAGACTATAGGCTTCTGTCCTTGGAGCTTGATTAGATTGCTTCGATTTGTGTGTGTGTTACGTATAGTTCTATTCTGTAAGAAAATGATGAAAATGCATTTTGTCTCTCACAAATTTAATTCTGTCTCCAAAGTGCCTGCCTCTATAAGAAAATGACACCTGGCATGAGGGACATTGATGACAAGTGAAAAGAATTTTCAAAATTTAATTTAAGCCTTCTATAAAACTCTTCATTTTTAGGGATAAAAGAAGTGCATTACAAGAAGATCTCAAATCAGCTCTGGTATTACACATGTAACTACTACACAAAAGCACTATGATATAAGCAGAGATAGGCAAAGATTATGAGATGGGGTCCTGACCACCAAAGATGATGTCACGATCCTCTTAAAAGTGTGTAAATCTCTGGCCCCTTCTGATGCCTCCTTATCAGCACCATGGAAGGAGATCTCCAGAGGACTCACTCAACCATGAGACTTGGAGCACAGAGAGCCACATCTTGCCTGCATTGAGCAGTTAGAGGACATCACAAATTACATGCTGATTTTTGGCTTATGCACATTATGCTTATATGCTTATGTATCTGTTGTTGTATAAGTTTCTACAAAGTGGCATGCCTAATATTTTCTATATTTAATTATTTAATATATCAATTATATTTATACATATATAAATGTATGTATGTATATACCCACATACACACATGCATATATAAGATAAAATGTAGCATGTGGATAACCACAATTACTTATTGGTCTGGAATACTTTTTCTTATCCTTTATATAATTTTTTATATATATATAAACTGTTACAGTTTTCTAAATAGAGTTTCCATTCATTAAATAGTTTTTGTTACTTAGGCTTTTTATTCTAATATATCCTGCTTTTTTAAGAAAATATATATATCCAAAATAAAACAGAGCTCACCCATATTCTGTATTTAGTCAAGATTATTTATATTTTTAGGAATAAAGATATAAACACAATGATAAAATTTGGTTTATCTACATAAATTCTATTGATTTATTTTAATTAATATACTTAAGTGTATTTTTAGGAATAGAGATATAAACACAATGATAAAATTTGGTTTATCTATGTCAATTATATTGATTTACTTTAATTAATATACTTCAGTTGCCACAAAAGGAAAGTTGTTGGCATTAGCCCAAACTGTGATTAAAAGATGTTTCTGTCATTTATTGATTTATTGACTTTGGTAAAGTCATTTATCTTCTCTCAGACAGAATATAATTACACCTACATCACACAATTTCTCATACACTTCTTAGATGCTACAAAAATTTACTTGCCAAAATGTATGAGTTCTTTCAGCAATAATATTAAATCTAGGTATTTCAAAACCAAATATAGCATTAGTCCATGACATCTGAATTATCCAAAACACTAGCCAGTAACTTTGTGTGAATATTTAAATAGAATTTGATGAAATTTCTTCTCTTTGAATTAATCCCAATTCAAGTGTTCAATAGCCATTTGCAGCTAGTAGCCACTGTACTGAACGGCACTAATTATAGAACATTTCCATCACCGCAGGAATATGTGTGTTGGTTAGAATGCTCCCCTAGCTCTCTGACTCATCTTTTTAGAGTACCAATTAAATAAAATTTTCTCAAAGAAGGATTATATATTGTGAATAGTGTTCATTGAAAGAATAATTAAGGAGATGGGATTTCCAGACAGAATTTAGAAATTAAACTATATTACTTGTTCAGGGATGCCCATCTCCTGCAAATCTTAAGGTGGTATTGTGAACAGAACTGAATGAGAGGTGGCATGGACAGAATGGAATTGAATTAAATATTCTACACATTCATGATTCTATCTGACTTAAAACAAACTTTTGGATAATAAGGACATATTAAAAAGAAAAGAAAAAGATAAGTTTTTATAAAATAAGTTTAACTTACCAGAAGAAAATATTTTAAAATTTCAACTCTAGAAACATCATATCCTTTTCCATGTTTCCTTACTTTTAACAAAAACAATATATTCATAGTATGTAACTGAAGACACCTCCAGGTAAAAGGGCTGAAGGTAAATCTGTACTATTAATATACAACAAGCAGAATAATGAACCAACAAATGAAATCTTAAAGTATTATTTTTCCCTCTAAGAGGACAAATTTGGATAGAAGGGAGAACTGTATACACATATACATTTTACATCAGCCTCTAATAAGCTCTTACAGCTTAAATGTTACAGAGCAACGCATGAAACTTTGAGAGACCCTTCTCTCAAGGGAATTTACATTTTCCCATGACTCATAAATCTCTCTGAAGTGTGTAATTAACCAAAATGCTATAAAGAATTTAAGAAAACATCAAGCTGGGGGGACGGGATTCTTGAATTCAGTAACATATAATAGGAAAAATAATTGAGAAGAATTTGCCCCATAGAACAGAAAATGACATAAGTGATAAATTGTTAGACATTGCTAGGTTTGTTACAAATTTTGTCTTTATGCAGATGTCCAAGATAAGGAACCTGAAAATGCTGTTACTTTTAAAGACTCTTTAAAAACAACACACACACACAACACACACAAACACAAGTTCTGATGGCTAGGTCGCCTATCTCTAATTTCAGTTTACTCTGTAGATTAAGTTGGAAAGAATACTTCTAGAAATGTGTAAATTCAAGGGTTTCATTCATCAAACCAATATTTACTGAAGGATGCCACACTCTAGACATCATGTTACACACCAGAGACAAGAGGGTTACCAGAATGATCAAATCTTTGTTTTTAGAAAGGTTGAATAAAAATATACTCCCAAAGACACTTAGATTATCTAGAAATCTGTTATTAAAACAGGAAATAGGCTTTTATGAATCATAGGGAAAACATGGATCATCACTATAGGGAAAAATGGGAAAGATGCTCAAGTTAGACTGGTAGGGAAACGGAGGGGTTTTGTCAGTCTTGGTACCTGGAATGTTGAATTTTAATAAATCTGCTGCTGAAAACAACTGGAAAATTAGAGGAAGGCATGTAACAGGAGTTTTCATATATTTGATGTCTGTCAGCACAAAACTAGGACCTGTGAGAGAAGGGACATGATTACTGGTCCCTGACATGGAGTGATGGTGGGTACATGGAGAACACAATAATCATATTGAGATAAAGACACAAAATCAGATCAGGAAGGGATGAGGTGCCTGGAACACGTGGAACTGGGTCCTGGAGAGGAGACACCCATGCTAACAAAGTGATTGCATATCAATGTGAGATGCTGGTTGATTTCTAAACTGCACCTACCTATTAAGGTGATATTCTGTGACGCTAGATCAAGAAATGCTACTAGGGGAAAAGAAGCCACCAGGGATCTGCATGATGAAAACTACCAGTTCACAGAGGGTTGGGACACATTTACATCCTGTCAGAGCTTAGTCAGGAATCTCACTGAATCTCTAGGGCTTTCAGTGGAGACAGCAGAAGAGAGAACTGACCCCAGAGAAAAGGATGCACTGTACTCCACTCTAACAAAGCTCCACATTAGCTCACAAAAAGATTAAGCAGACTTGCAAGTAAATAAATTTCCTGCCAAAACAAAGCTCAACAGTGTTTGAAGAAAGATTTAAAATTCTGGACTCAACTGAAAAATGTCCACAATGTCCATCATACAAAGAAACATTTACATGCATGTTGAAGAAGCAGGAGAATGTTATGCACAACAATTGACATTATGAAACATTAAGAAATATTAACATTATGAAAAATAAAATATCATTTCTGGACCCAGGAAAACCAGAGATGATAGAATTGGCAGAAAGAACTTTAAAATAGTAATAAACATTTCTAAGAATTCAAAGGCAACATGAACATTAAAAAGAGAAGAATCATGATGGAAAACCAAATTGAGTGACTAGGGCAGAATATCATATCAGATATGAATATTTTTTGTGTATTTGTTAAAGGCAGAATAGACATTACAGACATAAATTAGTGAATTTGAACATAAGAGAATAGAAATTATCCACACTTAATTACCAAGATATTAAATAGAAAGCATTAAAAGTGTAGACACTTGAAAGACCTAAAAATAATACATACAGGGAAAAAAAAAGATAAGAATGAACACAGACTTTGTGACAAACATAATGAGAAGCAGAAGAAAATTGAGCAACCTCTTAAAACACTGGAAAAATATCAGACAATAATTCTATATCAGGCAAAAACATAATTTAGAATCTCAAAGAGATATACACTTTTCCTTATTTGTTTCTGGTAATGACCAAGTAAGCTTTGCTAAGACATGCTACCTCACAGTTAAAAAACTAGTTTCTTAGAAAATACAGAACAAAACAAACCTGAAAGCACTGGAGACAGAAAATCAGGCAGGTTCTGAAAGACATTAGACATGAATGGAACAAGAGATTTTCTCATTTTACAAATTCTATTTTGAGAAAGGCCTTGATCTGCTCCAAATGGGAACCTTGTATATAACACACTGCCTTTCTGAGCTAAGGAATGGAAAGCCAGAATGGGGACAAACACAGTCAAAGGAAAATAAAGGATGCATTCCAGGAAGGGGAAAGCCAGGGAATGTTAGATTCATACTCTGTGTGCCAAGTTAACCGACGCTGAGCCATGAAAGTGTGGAGCAGGTTACAGAATGCCAGACAGAGATAAAGATACGAAGTAATATTTGTATTACCACCCAGGAGACATGGTTTGTAGTTTGAGTCAAACCATGTTAATTTTCTGATAAAATATGAAAGAAAATGAGCAAATAAAATCAACCCTCTTAAGAAGGATATAACAGTCTTCAGACATTTTTGTAGCATGATACTACAATGTTCAAGATAGATTCCAAAATTCCTTGACATGCAAATGTACAAGGAAATGAAAGCAACCTTTAAAGTGATGACAGGGAGTGGTTCTTGGTTCTGCTACCTTCTCAGTCATCAGAGTCTGTGTACCGTGGGCCAGGGTTTCACTAACTATATGGCCTCTCCTACCTACTCCATCCCCTTACCCACATCTGTTTGTATACGTGGAGCTCTCAGATGGGAGAGAGTTTTCTGCCCCTCTAGTGGTAGCACAGCTCTGCTTTGTATCACTGCAGGATCCTGGGCCAAACAACTGAAGCGATAAAACCTCTAGAAGAAAATCTGAAAAAGCAGTTTTGTCCAGCACACATATAAAATTTCCCCCAAAAAATGATTAACAAACAATCAAATTAAAGTGGGCAAAAGTTTAGATACTTTAAAAGAAGCTACATGAATGGCCCACAGATACAAGAAAAGTGTTCATCATATTTAGTCATCAAGTAAATGAAAATTAAAATCACAATGAAATAATTTCCTCAAATTTCCATTTCAAAGTAAAAATAATTTACATCAAATATGGGGATGGAGAAAATGGGAATCTCATATATATTTATTGGTAATGTAAAATGCTATAATAAGTTTGGAAAGATTGAAGTTTTCTATAAACTTAAATATACATTTACCTTATGATCCAAAAATTTCACTTCAATCTAACAAAGAGAAATTAACCCACCTGTCCATAAATAAACTTATATAGCAATGTTTATAGTAGACTTTTTTGTAATAAACCAAAATTCAAATATCCATCAATAGGAGAATAAATAATTGTGGCATATGCACAAAGTGTACTGTGTATCCATAAGAACACAACAGAGATGAGCTTCCAGATCATTATACTGAATGAAGGAAACCAAACTGAAAATATGTATTGTGTGATTCTACTTACATCAAATTCAGAAATGGGAAAAATTAATTTAGGGATAGAAACCAGAGCTGCAGTTGCTGGACGTAGGACAGTATTATTTGGGGAGTCAAGAGATAAGGAAAATTTCCTCATGATGGGCGTGGTCTAGATGTAGGGAGTATAAAGCATCAGGGAAATGTCTTTGGTGTTGAAAATGTTATATATCTTGATTTAGGTATTAGGAACAAATAAAATATTCTTCAAAACGTATCCATCTTCAGCTGTATGTGAATTTCCCTCAATTCTTGTACATATGGAAGTTAAAGAGAAAGACAGCATAAGTGAAATCTTATGAGAAGGAAAGTAGTATCTTAGATTTTATTCTTAATGAGGTTGTACTGAACGTTACCCAAGTGTGGTGGGATTTCAACTCAAGAAACACTACAGTTGAGGCAATCATTAGAGTAACACATGGCATTACAACAATCATTGTGGGTTTACCATATGAAAGGACAAGGCAGGTATAGCACTCATTTAAAGATGAGGTTTTAATTTCTTTATATATCTTTAACAGTGCCTACTACATAGTTTTATCTGAATAATAAATTCAAAGAAAAAATATTACATGATGATGATAATGTCATGTAAAATGTATCATGAGTTTTGAATTGTTCCAGTTTTACTAGGATAAAGCTGATGTTAAAGTATTTTTCATTGTTACTTTAATCATCGACTCTGTATGGGAGTGAGTGCATTTATGTAGGTCTCCATGAACTGTATAAATCATTTATCTTATTTTGTTCCTTTCCTAAAATTGCCCCTTGTATTTTTTCACTAGGGAATATATAGGATGTCCTGAATAATTAGTAAATAGCACAGGCAATTAAAAAAAAATCACTGAAATAATTTGGGCTTAATCATCTGAATAAATTATATGCTATTTCCTCAGGCATCATCACATAGAGAGAGGAAAGGCATTTATTTTCCCTACCCAGAGAAAAAATAAATGTAAGTTTGGAGAAGAAAACCCAATTCTTAATTAAAGGAGAGTAGATAGGAATGTCGATTTTGATTACCACCTGGGTGTTGGTAGTTTCCCATGGTTCCTGGCTGCTGATTATTGACACTCTTATGGTCAGTGACAGCTGATACTTTACACCACAAAAATTCATTGTCTCTCTTTTTGACTGGAGTAGTACAATATTTTTAGGACTTTAAATCCTATGAATTTACTAGATGTCATACATCCATTTGATTTCTGAATGTTGAAAGTGCATTTGGATATTGTAAATATCTGAAAAAATCATTACTGATTTTTTAGATCTTTTAGATCTATTAGAATCTATTAAGGTTAGGGTTTCTAGATAAAATACAGGATGCCCAGTCACATCTGAATTTCAAATTAAAACTTTTTTTCTTAGTATATGTCCTATATAATATTTGGTAAATATAGTTTTATATAAACACATCCAATGCAATGTTTGAAAAATAATGTTACAATATGCACTATATTATAATATTTTATAAAATTTTGCAATATTTTTAAGTGAACATAATTTGAATATAAGGATATAAGTCCTTATATATAAGGATAACCTCCCATGCATGAACATATAGATTTTTATAGTTGTCTGCTTGATATCCCTACTGGTTGCTTACCCTTTGGTTAATTTTATTTTCAGAACAGGCTTTACAAACTGAGTTAGTAGACTGGCAAATAAATATAATTATTTAAGAGTTATGGAGAAAGCCCTGAGCCCCAAATAATTCCAAACTGCTATCACCAGGTCTGAGGATGGAAAAGCAGTCATCCTTCTGCATACTTTTTGCATCCTGCCTGCCCTAATGGTTAGGCCTAAATGGAAGTATATAAAATGTTGCATCAACATGTCCAAACATGACCAGAGATATCCTTTCCCAAATATGAAGAACGGGCAAGGTATTAATATCACTTTAATGTCCTGATGGCAATGATTTTCCATAAATGCCCAGAAATGAGATTGCTGAATCATATGGGGAATTGCTAATCAACAGATTTGAAATTTCAATTATGCAAGATGAACAGTATCAGAGATCTGCTGTACAACAATGTGTATAGTTAGCAATACTGTATTTTCACTTAGTACACTCTCTTACTAGAATGGGCAAGCTCAAAGAATCAAGACATCTTCAGAGGGAAGTAGTAACTGACACTGAAAATGGAGACAAACTCAGTAAACACTAGAATCATTCTCAGCAACACTGAAAACTTCAGAGTGGTAAGATCAGGACTGGAATTTTGAATTCCTTTGTTTAACTCAATGTGTCTCTCATTCTGTAGGAAAACCTTAACAGAAGGTCCTGAAACACTTGACTGTTATTTGTAAAATAGTAAAAAGCAAAAAAAAAAAAAAAAAAACCTGTAAGTAGAATGGGATTCAACAGAGAAACAACAGACAGAATCATCTAGGAAAAAGAGGCAGGTCTGTCTCATCCTCAAGTAATTTAGATAAATAGCTTGTTCCCAGAATAGAACTATCACCAGCAGTATCTACAGAGAAAGTTGCCTAGTGTGGTGGGGGAAACTCAGGCAGTGCATGGAGATCAGTGTACACGCTGAATACCATTGTCTCTGCATGGCCCAGCAAATATCTGTTTACCAAATATTTGCTTTACCACCTGCATGTGAATTGCATCCCTCCCCTTTGAAATGCCAAACCACTGCCCCCAATACCCTCTTTTGCCTTTAGTTGAAGATGGTATTTAAGGCAAGGACTTCGGTCATTTGGGTGAATTACTCAAATTTCCTGGGTCTCTCTCATGCATACACGTTATATAAATTTTATTTGATTTTCTCCTGTTAATCTATCTCACAGCAATTTAATTCTTAGACCAGCCAAAAGAACTTAGAAGGGTAGAGGAAAATTTCTTCCTCCCTAACAGCTCTGATGAAATAAAAATTTATATTCTAAGGCAAATCAAAGAACTTTAACCATAAAAATTTTCCTCTGCTCTTTAACCTCTTCTCCCTTCTGCTGTGCATTGTGTGTCTGCATTATGCACCAAAACTCCCCCATCAGCAGAAATACCTATCAGCTCAACCACAAAGAGCAACATTCTGTCAATAAGATAACTCCTTAGGAGACAGCTTTCCTTTTTAATCTTGTAAGGGACCACAATGACCCATGACCCACTACTCACCTTCTATGGGTAGAGCTGGATTCTGCAAACTGTCAATAATACGTCACTTAATGCACAGCCCTCTGTTTCAAAAACTTATGTAACTGTGTTTTGACCTTTCATAGGTGGACAGTTCTCAGAGCTTTCTGAGAGGCTGTTCCTGGATTAAAATCCTCAATTTCATTAGAATAAAATCCTTCATTTCTTTCTTAGTTTGACTGATTAATTTTTCTTCAACAACTCCCAGAACTTTCACCTGATAGGGAGGAGTTTCTGCCTTGGCCCATTTGGACTGGGCAGGCTAAAGCCGAGCATTCTATTACATTGTAGTAATTCTATCCAGCATTTTGCCTGATTGAGCATGTTGAACTCCAATGACTCCTCCAACTGATAATCATGCTTACAGAGTTCCAGGTTTTCATGGAGAAGAAACTGAATGTGAAAGGAAGGGAATCCAGGTGGATTGAGATAAAGCAGGTTCATTATCTTCAACCAGAGTGGTTCCACTTAGTTTTACTGACTTCCTACATAAATTTTATAAAATGCAGAGGGTGACACTATCACTGAAATATTTTAAAATTCCAGTGTTATTCTCTTTATATACACTTTTGTATGATTTGAGAGCACTGCAAGAATTCTCAGACAAAAATGGAAGTGTATGAAAGAAAAATTGGGATATGATTGTGTAGATGAAATTAAGTCTAACATTTCTCTGTTAACACCAATATGGATTTTTCTAAATCAATGGACATGTTCCAAATATTTATGACCCTTTAGAGTCTCATATGTCATAATAGAGCATGTGTTTCATTTGACTACCCTTTCTTGGGAAGTAAAAGATTCTGTCATTTATTTTAGTTTCAAAATCAGATGTGGAAATTATTATTCTTTGTCCTATTACTAAGAAAACATCCATTCTGTCTTTGTTCAGGTGACACTAAATGAAACTAATAACAACCCCTCTGCTTTTTCCCAGAAAATCTAACTGGACTAAATGGGCCAGCAGAATCTATCATTGTTGACTGAATTCATTCTGATGGGAGTCACAAGGCAGCCTGAACTGCAGGTCCCCCTTTTTGGGGTCTTCCTCATCATCTACACAGTCACAGTGGTGGGCAATCTTGGCATGATTATCTTGACCCAAGTGGATTCTCATATACACACACCTATGTGTTTTTTTTTATCAAACATCTGCCTTTCATTGATCTTGGTAATTCTACTGTCATTTGTCCCAAGATGCTGGTAAGTTTTGTTGTGGATCAAAATACCATATCCTATTATGCATATGTCACACAGTTGGCTTTCTTTCTTATGTTCTTTATCAGTGAATTTTTTATCCTGTCACCCATGGCCTATGACTGCTATTTGGCCATCTGTCACCCCCTGTGCTACAGTGTCATCATGTCCTGGAGACTTTGTCATGTGCTGGTGGGCATCCTGCTATCCTACGTACTGATTCTGATTCCCATATTTCAAATGCATTCTGCAGAGGGCAGGAAAAAAGCTTTCTCTACGTGTGGTTCACATCTGACGGTGGTGGTTGTGTTCTGTGGATCTCTGCTCTTTACGTACATGGAGCCTAACTCCACTCAATCCTTCCATACTGATAAAATGGCTTCCGTGTTTTACACTCTAGTGATCCTGATGTTTAACCCCTTCATCTACAGCTTAAGGAATAAAGAAGTAAAAAACACCTTTTATAGAATCTTTAAGAATCAATGCAATCTTTGTATCTAATATCCAATATGGAATATTGTTTTAATAAACTATGATAAAGGCAAATGTTACTTGATAATATTTCTAATAAATATAATTGCATTCTTTTTTGGCTCCAGAGCAAAGGCTAATTAAAATGCACAGAAAAATGCATTGTTTTGCTTATATTCAGCCAAATGAATCTTCATATTTTAGATCTCAATTAAATGTCACTCATTCCCCAAAATCCCAACATTCCTTGCTGTTGATTCAATGTTTCCTTTAATGATTCCACAGAATCCCCCATCTCTGCCAACAGAAACAATTATTAAACTCTATGTCAGCAAACTGTGTTTGTTTCTGTCAGGTATTTTTTTTTCTTTATGGCAGGTATATTTTCAATCATGTTTTCATTGTATTTTCTGCACATCAGTGTAAACAGTAATCCTCTTAAAGACAGCAGATAATTGGATCATGATTTTTTTTAATTCATTCTACTAGTCTCTGCCTTTGGAGACTTTAATCCATTTACATTTAAAGTAACAATATTACAAGGTTTCTTTGAGTTTCTTACTGAACATTAATTTTGGCATGCCTACAATGAAAGTCCACAAACCTATTAAAAAAGAATAATCACAGAATTATAAGCTGAATAATTCCAGAGATGACAAAGCCCAGGAAGACATTAGAGTTACAAAAAGCCAGAAAGCAGAATTTTTGTTCAGCACTTGGGCATCCAGTATAGAGGATCTCAGAGGTAAAATCTACTGTAGACTTCTACTCATACAATTTGAAAACAAGTCCTAAACAGAGCCACCAAGTCCCTGTTTAAAATGTTTAACATTCTTTTAAGAAGACAGAAAAAAATACAATGCTTATTAACATAAAAATTCACAATATTTAGCATTCAATCCCAAATACTAGAAATATGTGAAAGCAGGAACATGTGATCTCATCCAGGAGATGATTAAAATAGATTCTTAAATGACAGTGATGATAGAATTATTGAGCAAGGACTTTAAATTTATTATAAATATGTTCAACATACTGAATAACTTAATTAAAACACTAACTTTTTGAGGAGGCAAAAAAAGATTAAAAATAACCTAATGGGACTTCAGAAGATGAAAATAGAGTACTAGATATAAACTAATATTTGCTGAATAAGAGTAACAGCAGATTATACAGTGAAAAAAACAATAACTGCTCTTAAACACATCACAATAGAGGTTACCTAAAATAAAGCCAGAGAGAAATAAAAATACTGAATAAATACCATGAAAATAGTCTTAGTGATCTGTAGAAAAATAACAAGCTACATACTGTACATTTAAGTGTAGATCCAAGAGGGAAGAATACATAACATGGTGCAGCAAAACCACTGGAAGAATGTTGACAGAATTTAAAAAAGAAAGAAACCCTATAACCCAAGGTATAAGAAGCTAAAATAATTCTAAGCAGGATAAACAGAAAGGAAATTATACCAAATCACATCACATAAAATGTCTGAAAACCAATGATAAAGAGAAATCCTTAGAATTCAACTTATAATTGTCAACCTATAGGTTGACATAAGGATTATATATCCATCAAAATTATTCTTGGTTAATGGACACTGTATTATCAAATATTGTATATTCTTTTTCTACAAAGTCATTTGTTCATTTGCTCGTGCATTTTGTGTGCATGTGTGTGTGATACACCTAATATGCGTATTATATTGTGTAACTGAGATGCTGACACAGTTATACTTAGGTTTTTCAGTGTTTAGTGATGTATAATTTATTTCATTAGACCCAGGCATGAAATAATTTTTATTTTTCCTAGTAGAACATTTGGAGAATAATTAACAGGTATTTAAGTCACCCTCCCTCAGGTAATTATGTACTTTTTTTTTTATCCTTGAACCAGATCATAACTTTAACAAAATGAGTCTCAAGGGGATAGAAAAACACTTAAAAACATTCTGCAACAGACAATGAGGATTAAAACAGTTGAAAGTCAAAGCAGATTCTTCAGCAAGGTGAGTAGAAACACTGGTCTTCAACAACTTCTCAGGACATACAGCTTAAACTCAATCATCACCATAGACCTTGAAGGGTGTTAAGTTCTGCAAAACTGTTTCTCACCTTGCAATGTACTTTCCGGTCATCAGTAGGACTCATGTGCAGGACAGATCTGTTATATCATCTCTGATACTCTGTTCTGTGCATTTAGATCATCTCAGTTTTTCAAATAAACTTAATGCTTCAGTTATTTATCTTAACAAGAAACTTTTTCTATACTAATTCAACTGGTGTCCCTCCTGTCCCACTTTCCTTTCCTCTGTGCTTAGGGTGATCTTAATAAAGCAGAAGAATGTCTCTGTGTTTATGAGGATATATTCTGAAGACAGAATAACTTTTATTAATACCACTTATTACCTGAGTAACATTAGTTATTTCACTTCCTGTGCCCCAGTTTCCTTGACACTCAGATGGATTATGCTAATACAGTTGACCTTCAAACAACATGGGTTTGAACTGCACTATCCACTTACATGCAGATTTTTTTTCAGTACGTATGCTACTGTGTTCATCAGTGATGGTTTGTTGAACTTGCAGATGCAGAATCCCCTGTGGATATGGAAGATGGCTTTAAGGTTTAAGCATTTGCAGATGTTGGTATCTACAGCAGGTCCTGGAATCAATCCCCTGTGAAAACAGACAGCTGACTATACTGTTTATTTCCTAGAGTGATTGTGTGGATCATATGATTTAATATATGTGAAGTGCTTGGGTAAATGCCTGGCATTTAATGAGTTCTCTATCAGTGCTTGATATTCATTTGTATTCTTCTTTCCAGTGGGTCTCTTTACATCAATTTCCATAATCCATCAACATTAAGAAATAATCAGAGTGGCAAGCCCTCTTTATGCAGATGAGGGATGTGTGATTGGAAGACCAATCAAGGTGACTCAATAGTCAGAAACAACTGATGTGGCAAATGAGGACAAAGATACTAATAGCAAAACTCTGAAACTATAATACTACAGCATTGGATCTTGTGTTGGGAAAATAAGCTAGGCTACATTCAGTGAGAAGTACTGAAATCTGTACTCAGTACTCGGAGGTTTTTCTGATCACCGTCTTACTTGTCACTCCAAACGTTTAGAAAGTCTTTTTGTGTCTTGCAACTTTAAACAGATATGATGATTGTTAATAACATAAGGTTTATGGTTTGGGTGTAGATTTTTTCTTTTACAAATTACTTGGAAACTTTTAAAACCTGAAATATAATAAGTCACTTGATATAGTTCAAAAGACTTGGGTAAAAAAGAAGGAGGCCATAGTAGCCATCTCAAAAAAAATCTTCAAAATGTCTTGCCCCCTTATAACATGCTTTACCAAAGTTTTAATGAATTTGTGTTTCACATTGGTCTCAGCCTATTGGTAGTGATTCTATCAACTAGGAATGCCTGTGGGCACTCAAGTGCCCCTTAATATTTGTAGTGGGCCCCCACAGACATTTCCCCAACCAGAGCTAGTTTGTAGTGACTAGACCAGCCCTTGTGAATTTTATTACAATTGCAGGATGCACCTAAGCAACAATTTTCAGGGAACTTTAGAAAAACAAGATTTATTGCACACATTCTGGTGGGTACGTGGCATACTCAGGGCCAGGCAGAGAGGCTGCGGAGAGAGGAAGAGAGAGAGAGAATACCATGAGTTCTGGCTAGATTGTGGTCAAGGGTGGGGCACACCTATATTCACTTTTTAATGGTGCATTAAAAACATGAGTAGGAATTAAAATGCAGGAAGGGAAAAGCAGGGCCAATCAAGCAGTCAGTTACCTACATTATCTAGGGTTTTCTAAAAGAGAAGTTAAGAGACAGAGCAGGCTGGCTACCTGATTGTGTAGCTGGACATACATTTATTTGAGGTGGATGTCTTTGAAATGGAGTGACTCAGCAGTCAAAAGCTTAATGTCAGGAACTTACATTACAATCAAAAAAGCTAATCATTAGGCCCTTTCACTGCAGTGTGAATGTAGATGTGTACAGTTTTGACCTGATGGGAAGAAGAATCTTTATTTACAATTTGAGACAATGAAAAATGACTTTATCTCATGCACCATGTATGAAATTCTCTTAGAAGATAGCATCTCAAGTATAATCAATATTGATTTTACACACAGGTTACCAGGATGAACCACATGGAGAAACATAACCATACTGCAGTATCCAAAGTGATAGGATTTATTCTTCTGGGGCTCACTGACAGCCCAGGGCTGCAGGCGCCTGTTTTTGGAATCTTCCTAGTCATATATTGGTCACAGTGTTGGGCAATCTGGGCATGGTTATATTGACTCATTTGGACTCCAAGCTACATACTCCCACGTACTTTTTCCTTAGACATTTGTCAATTACTGATCTTGGTTACTCCACTGTCATTGGCCCCAAAATGATGGTCAACATTGTGGTGCACAAAAATACAATGTCCTACTATTCATGTGCCACCCAGCTAACCTTCTTTGAGGTTTTCATCATCACTGAACTGTTCATCCTATCAGCAATGGCCTATGATCGCTACATCACCATCTGCAAGCCTCTTCTCTACAGGGTCATCATGGCAGAGAAAGTGTGTTGGGGGCTGGTACTTACTCCCTGTCTCTATGACACATTTGTGTCACTATTTCTCACCATTAAGTTATTTCAGTCGTTCTGTGACTCTAACATTATCAGTTACTTTTACTGTGACTGCTCTGCTCTGACACACATGAGTTACAACTGATCATTTTGATCTTTTCAGGGTGCAATTTGCTCTCTTCCCTCTTGGTTGTTCTTGTGACTTACATGTTTATTCTTGTGACCATTCTCAGAATGAACTCAACGGAGGGAAGATACAAAGCCTTCTCCACTTGCAGTTCCCATCTGACAGTGGTGGTCGTGTTCTATGGGACGTTATTGTTTATTTACCTGCAACCCAAATCCAGCCATGCTTTTGCTATTGATAAAATGGCCTCTGTGTTTTACACCCTAGTGATTCCTATGCTGAATTCATAGATCTATAGCCTGAGGAACAAAGAAGTAAAAGATGCTCTGAAGAGAACTTAAACCAATCGATGCAAAATTCGCCATTAATATCTTAATATTCAGTTACAAAAGTAGAACCAACAATTGTTGTTTAATATCCTGTCACTCTGATTATAGTATCAAAAAGTGGGAATGTTTTATGAGATTGCTTTTCTCTTTTTCTGAATAAAACACTTTCTCTTAAAACTCCTGTACTATTTTCCACTTCAATTGAATAAATATTGCAGCCAGATAATTTTCAAGGTCATATTGGAACTTAAATTGTTTTAGACATAAGGCAGATTATGCCAAATTTTTGCTCAAATTTTGACTTGCAGAAGTGAAAGAAAAAGTCTTAGTCAACATGAGTACCATTAACCAGAAAATTAGTAATGTGTATGTTATAGCAGTCACTGTAAATTAAATATAAATAAAATTAGACCTTGAAAAGTGTGTGGGTCAGACAAGAGGCAAGAAAGTAATGAAATCTCTGATTATGACACAACATGAATGAGGTGCTTTAAGAATCTGAGCTGAAGTAGAAACAAAGCATGAACTTCAGAATGGACTTTTCAATCTGATTGTATTCATATGTTTTAATCTCAAGGATGGAATGAGCATATGGGAAGTTTTTTTTTTAATTAAGAACCATGAGAAAAATTTTGGCTAACTCTGGGTCTCCCATAGGCCATCAAACTATAGCTAACTTTGGTTTATAGCCTCACAACAAACAAGTTAAAATTGGCAAACACAAGAAAAGTAAATTATCTGGTCATTTACTAAAATGACATCAATCTTTTGAAAATCTTTAGCAGCGATAAATAAGATTAGAGATGACTGACACACTCTAGGGTTAATTGCACTTTTATCACGTCTATTTTGTCTTCTTCATGGTCTTGTATATACACAGAGCCAACATTTTGAATGGACTCTGCTAACAACACTTTTTTCCAATTGTGTACTTACTCAGCAAACAAACGGATTCCATACATCTTAGTGTTCTCTTTGTTGTTTGAGATGGTCTTTTTAAAGTTTTTAAATTATATACACTACCCCAGTCATGCTTGCTTCAATCTATGTCAGCATTTAAATAGAAAATTGTGGGGAAGTAAATCAAAATATGAACTAGGGTCTCTTTATCCCAGATCTATGCATTTTGTTTATTTTGTCCCTTTTTTAATATACTGTGTTTTACTTTATTGAGAGTTCATCTTAAGTGTTCTCACCACAAAAGAAAAAAAAATTATCTATGTGAGGTAATGGATATGTTAATTAGCTAATTATAATAATCACCTTTATATACATATATCAGAATATCATATTGTACACTGGAAATACATACAAATTTTATTTATCAATTATAACCTCTAGAAAGCTGGAAAATATTTTAAAATTTAAATAGAAAAGAAATAAAACATAAATTGAGCAAAATAAAATAAATGCAAAATTGCATTCTCCAAAAATATCAATTTTGTTTACCATGGTAGTTTTCAATCCTGTCCCTAAGCGTGTTAACTGTTATAAATAAATTTTATTTTCTAGAGTAATAGTTTATATTATACTGCAAGTACTTTTTTGGTCACATTTATTTCTTTATCAAATTACAGCATTTCCATTACTTTTTACAATCTACAAATACAGTTTATTAATATTAATAGCATTTTGCACTATCATTCATACAGAAAGAACTTTTAGAAAATCCTAATACATTATATTCCCTACAACTTACTTTTCTAACTTGAGAATTCATTGTTGGCATTTTTCTTGGCCAATAAAGATTAATTTTTTTTTTCATTTTTAACACCAGCATACAACAGTGGAGTCCAGATTAATTACTTTGTATTTGACCATTCTTTAACTGATGGACACTTGGTTGTTTGCAGGTTTTTATTTCTTTTGCCACTACAAAAAATGTGGTAATAAATAGCTTTGTGCTTATAACATATGATTGCTTTTTATTTCTAAAATAAATCCATAAGTGTTCTTCCACATTCTATGTGTTGCTGGGTGAATGGTTTACAAATTTGCATAATAATTTGAAATAAAAAAATAAAGCACTAAGAAAAAGTATTATGCACTGTGATTTTTCTTCCACGATTTAAAAAAATTCAAGAAGGGATACTAATATTTACTAACATATTGTTTTCATTGTGTGATGATAAAATTGCAAAGTGGCGATAATAGGTGAGTAACAGCAGCTGTTATATATTGTAGATACAGTGTGAATGTATCCACTCTAAAATGTTCCCTTCTTTTTAAACTTCACTAAGGTCATAGTCTTAATTACCACAAAACACGTATTTCATCATAATTATAATGATGAATAGTTTAGAAATAATGTTTCCAACCTATGTAAAGTCCCTTAGCATCTGTCCAATCACACCTCTTCCTCAGGTAGAACTTCTCATGTTCTTATGTTTATATTCACCACATATGTAATTAATGGCTTGATGCAACAAAAGCCTTTAGTTAGGAAATTGGAATACATTTATATTAATTTTTAAATGGTAATAATTGTAAGGCCTTAATGACTCAACTGCATTCACTCAACCTCTAGTTATTTCTAAAAGTCCTTGTGATTGGTTCCCTGACTCGGGAATGATTTCTTCAATTCCTATCTAATTACTCCTCTATTAGGACAGCAAAGTATACTCTTTCTTGATGGAACTTTCTCAAACACTTCAAGTTTCCCACATGTAACAGGGAACCATTCTGACTTCAAGGTGTTGGAAAGAGACATCTCCAAAAGGAAAAATTATCTCTTTTTAATACTTTATCCTCACCCTCTGAGTGACTCATCCCTTAAATTAACTCTACAGTATTTAGACCAAAGTATACCTTTCAATGAGACTTAATTTTAAGTTTGAAATCAATTTTAATATTAAAATAATTTAATAACTGCTACTAAATGTGACCACTCTCGAAGTGAGTGGGCAAGTCTTGACCTATGCTCAAGGTGTAAAGTCAAGGTCAGTCATGTCCGGCTTTAGGTCTGTTTCCATTTAGCAAAGAGAAGACCCAGAACATCTGAAACAATTTCAAAGAAGAACAAAGTGAAAGAACTTACATGGACGATTTCAAGACTATAAATTTATAATAATCAAAGTAGAGAAATATATGATAGAAATAGATACACAGAGGAATGGAACAGAGTACAGAGTCCAAAAGATGTGCACATGTGTGTATTCAATTGACTATCAGCCAAGAAACAAAAGTAAGCCAATGGGCTCCAAGATACACACAAATGTCCTCTATAAGTTAATGACTACAAGACAACCTAAGAAAATGGGGAAGAGACCTGAAAAAAACACTTCAGAGAAGAGGTATGTATGGTAAATAAACACATTCAAAAAGGTCTAACATCTAACAGAGAAATGAAATTACAATAACACTGAAATTCTATTTCTCCACCAACTAGTGTGGGTAAAGTGAAAAATACTAGATTATCAAATACAAAGTATCATATTGGTAACTAGGTTCAGCTCCTAAATTTACCATATATTGCTGACTGGAGTGTACAAAGTACTTTACTTTGGGAAATATTTCAGCAGTTTTAAGTCAACAAACATATGACCACATTACTACTATATTACCCAGGAATTCCCTTCACAGATTCTTATCTTTTTTAAGGATAGATTTAAATCCTGTTTTTGAGTAAAAACATTATGAACAATTATGACAGCAATCAGTAAATGATAGCAACTCAAAAATGAGGGGATACTAGGGTGGTTCTTCAAACACGAGAGCAATGCTAATTGATCTCTAGCAGTCTGTGGGCTCCCTCTGGGGTGTGGTCTGTAACTTTCCTGATGATCTTACATCAGACCCTGAGTAAGATCCCTTAGGGTAGGTCATTAATAAAACCCTGCAGTTCACTGCTGCACAAACCCACTTGGAGAAGAAATAGGAACACCTTCTACCCAGATAGTTTTAAAGATTGTTTTTAAAAATTGTGGGGGGTGACAAAAATCTGAATTTTTAAAATCAACTAGAATAGAATAGATTTTAAAATAAAACTCTTTGGGTGACATTTTAGAAATGAGGGTAAAGAGTGTTTCTTCTAATTTTATTTCAGCTGTATAAGTAGGTGCTTTTATATGATATACATTTTATTAGTTTGGTGTAAAAATTTGAGATCTCTAAAATAGAATCTATTCAATCATTTGGACAAGTCAGGCACTTAATTGATTATATTGTAAACTATGTCTAAACTGTTTTCATTTTTGCAAAAGCTAGTCATTTTACCCAGAATGAGAGGTGAGCACCTTATAATTGTCATCACTACATCCCTTAATATATTTGAAATAACTAAAGAACATTAATTATGAGCAGGAGAAATAAATTGAAATTTTATTACCAAAATTAACCTTTAATTCCCCATTGCCAAGCATCTAGAAGGGGCTACTTTAGGAAATGAATCAAAAAGTCATGGTTTCTACCTATGGAGTCTACAGTCTCTCCAAAAAACAAATATGGAAACAGATGGAAACCATAAATGATATGCAAATAATTTATGCATAAAATGTTTCCAGAATGCAAAAATGAAAACTGGTAGGTAACAGAGCATGGGAATTGGAATTTAGGGAGATCTTTACAGGAACAATGGGATTTTGAAAGGCTTTGAAGGATAAATAGGCGTTTTTCATCCAACCCTTCATTCACCACTCATCTGGTAGAGATGAGCACAGGAAAAAGAACATATGAAGCAGGGATGCATGTACAGTCTTCTTATTGTAACTGAGGACCACAAAACAATTATTCTAATTAGATCAATGTGTGTTGGCTGTGACACAAGAGAAAACATGTAAATGGAAGTTGAAGATAAAATATCATGGGTTAGATGCTAAAAGATCATATGTAATATACTTTCAAATACATTTGCATTCATTTACATGTGCCACCTTTAAGATAAGATGAAATGGCATATTGAAGTTCTTACAGCTGCTGAACAGAGGAGTCTTAGCTGGTATTATGGGCCTTGTAAGCCAAATTTCTAATCAAACAGTTGCATGATTATTTCAAAATGGAATTTATATATTGTGGGATCACTAACTAAGCTTTTAAATACTCCCATGACCTACTCATGTCACATAATGATCAATAGCATCAGAGATTGTCCTCTTAACCATAGAAAGTTGTAGACACTTGCACAAAGACACAGCTAAAAATTATTTTTGATTTTGACATTCATGCTTTATGAAGAACATCTACCTTCTCCTGATGTATCCTTACATCTGTTTCCTGACATAAGAAAATGTATCAGGTAGGCTATATATTCCTTTGTTAATTTATTCTTTGTTGAGACTATAATTGAAGAGCTAAAAATAAAAATGAGACAATCTTCTATGTCTTTAATTTAACATATATATTGCATATAAATCTTTAACTACAGATGTCTGCATCCAACAGATAAAAATTGTCTGTGTCTTGTTGTATAATTTTCATGTTCTAATATCTTACCCTGACCAATAAGTACTGCCTACCTCACTACCAGTGAATTTTAAAAGTGATTACTCTGACTTCACCCAGCATCAACATTTTACTAGATCAGGGGAGCAATTTTAACATAATATTTTCTATTTTAAAATCTACTCATGTAGGCAATGCGCAGACACATTATTTTATATTAATGTTTGCATTTTTTAGATATAAAATAGCACAATTTACAGATTGAGAAACTGAGGGACAAAGGAATTTTTGACATTCTAAAATTACTGTGACTAGAGGGTGATGGAGCCACTTAAATATAGATCTCCCAATTTTATTCATGGTTCTTTCCACTGTATCCCACTTGGTACACATATCAATGAAATGATAGTTTTCAGTAGTTACCTGTCATTCAAAAAGCAAGTGTTCATTACAGAAATTCCATAGTATTTCCTTCTCATAAATACAACAGTATAAGTGAGCTTAAATGGAAATTTTACATTTATTTTCCAAGAAGGAGTGTGCCTCTGTTATTTCTTTCAGTAAGCAAACCAAGAAAGCCTGAGTAACTTCATTAAGAAACACACTCACTAGTACATAACATCACCATGATTCAAACTCTAATCTCATATTTTTTAAAGGTATGCCCTACTACTGTTTGATATAAAAGATCATTATCAACATGATAAAATAAATGCTTCTAATGTAGCACGAGTAGAAATGAATCAGAATGCATGGGCTGATGATTCTGCAAGTCTAATTTCTAGCATGTGCAGTGCAATTTATGTTTTCTTAAAACTGTTTTTAAATTTTTGTGTGGAGAAAGAGGGATAAATATGACATGAGACATTATGGGATATACTAACAAGAAAATGTATAGCAATAAACAAAACTCATATATAATTATCCTGTTCTGTCCTAAATTGAAGCTTATATTGATTTTTATATTTCAGTTATGAACAACAGACAAAAAGGATAGGTAAAATGAATGAAGTTAATCCATTTCAAATGTCAACTTAAAAAAGAGAGAGAAACTGAAGTAAGCTTAAAGTTGTACAAAATGGGTTGGTTTGGGAATAGTTTGAGCTGTAATTTGGGAAACATAAATCTCTAGCAAGCTACAAACAAATCCATTGAGAGTTTAGGGTAGGCTGTATTTATGGAGTGGGTATAAACAAGGGGGAGTTCAATCAGAGTCAGTTAAAACAAACATATCTGGGTGCATTCTCCAAAAAACTTAAATTTAAACTTAAAAAAAAACAAAACAGAGACCATCCTTGATATGTTCATGGCAAATTTCTACCACTTACTATTCACTCACTTTGCTCTGGCTGTTTCTGAGTTTTTCACAAGTCCAAGCAGCAAGTTTATGGGCTCGGGGATGAGGAGAGATTCTTGGATAAATTTTGGTGTTTGGTACATCAGGCATTTACAAGAAATCAGCCTGTCACTCCCCACTAGTACTTACCTTCTGTTTGCTTGAGGACATATGTGTGATTTTCCACTTTCTATCCTCCAGTTTCATTTTAGATTGAAATTCTGTCACAAAAGTAGCACAGTAAAAACATGAAAATTAATATAAAAACAATCCAAATCTGTATGTGTTTAGTTTGGAGCCATGTACATTGATATAATTTTATTAGAAAGTAAATATCACCTTTATTGTAACTAAGCAAAATGTTTTTAAAATTTGAAGGTTTTCATTGAATTTGATCAGTTCAGTTGATGCTTTACATAGAAAGATGTCTGTGAAACATTGTATTAACATATGCTTGGCGAAGTCTAGGCAATGTACCAATGGAATAAATCAGGAATATTGAGAACTTAATAGTGGGTGGGTTGCTGCCTCAGAAAAACACAAGTTTGAATCCCAGCTGTGCTAAGACTGGCTGTCTGATCATACTCCAGGTGCATAATCTCTCAGACTTCTTTCTCCATCTGTAGAATGGGCATATAAGAAACAAAGTAAATAATCAGCCTGCAAAGCTTGTGATAGCATCTTTCATAAAATTACCTATTTCCAGCATTTGCATTAACACAATTATGAAGAATCTGTAGTAACGTATGGTGACTTCTTTGCAATAAGTAATGGTATACAAAAGATAAATATAGCATTGAAGCAATGTGGAGTTTGTATCACATGGGCAAGTCTGTCTGGGTAATATCACTGCAGAAGATTCAAATTCCTTTATGTCCTCAATGTTAGGACTTTTTTTGAAAAAAACAATAGTTCAAAATTTTGAAAAATTGATGGTAAAATTCAAATAATATAAAGTCAAGAGCTTTGAAAAGAGAGCCAGTGTGGACTGAATCATATCCCATGGCTCTTAACTTTAAATACAATTGCCTTTGGGGGAAAAAATGTGCCTTTCCTACAAAAGATTTCTTTTTGATCTTTGTCCCATCCCCAGGCTTCAAGGATGCTAATAACTTTAATATTAGCATTTTCCTGTTAACAATTAAATGGCTTTAAAGGATATTACAATTTAAATTTTATTTAATTAAGCTAGATTTATTTTCTCCTCTCTTCATCCAGACATACTGAAGACGTGTGACCCAGATCAACCGCATGCAGGTGATAGAGTTCATTCTCGTGGGCCTCACGGATTGTCAGGAGGTGAAGATGCCCCTCTTTGTGCTGCTCTTTTCCATCTACCTCTTCACAGTAGTATGCAACCTGGGTCTGATCCTGGTCATTAGAAAGGATGCAAGACTCAACACACCAATGTACTTCTTTCTTAGCAAACTGGCTTTTGTTGATTTCTGTTATGCTTCTGTCATCACACCCAAGATGCTTGGGAACTTCTTGTACCAATAGAACGTGATCTCCTTCAATGCATGTGCTGCTCAATTAGGCTGTTTCCTGGCTTGCATGACAGCTGAGTGTTTGCTCCTGGCTTCCATGGCCTATGACCTCTACATGGCCATTTATAACACTTTCCTCTAAACAGTTGTGATGTCCCCAAGAATCTGCATCCAGCTTGTGGCTGCCCCCTACAGCTACAGCTTCCTGGTCACCCTGCTCCATACTATCCTCATCTTTCATCTCTCCTATTGCCACTCCAAAATCCATAACCATTTCTACTGTGATGACGTGCCTCTCCTCAGGCTGATGTGCTCAGGCACTCATGCCAAGCAGCTGTGGATCTTTGTCTGTGCTGGTACCAAGTTCATTTCCTCCCTTCTGGTTGTCTCTGTCTCCTACTTGTACATCATCTCTGCCATCCTGAGGATGTGCTCAGCTGAGGGGAGACACAAGGCTTTCTCCATGTGTAGCTCCCACATGCTGGCAGTCACCATATTCTACGGGTCCCTCATCTTCATGTACTTACAGCCAAGCTCTCACCATTCCCTGGACACAGACAAGATGGCCTCTGTCTTCTACACGGTGATCATTCCCATGCTGAACCCTTTAATCTACAGCCTTAGGAACAAGGAAGTGGTGGATGCCTTGAAAAAAGGGGTCATCAGTAGAAACCAGGCTTTTATGTTCATGAAGTTAAGAAAGTGACTTCAATAAATAAAAATGGAATTTCCTTCATGATTTTTTCTCTTAAAAAAATTAGAATGCCTCTTCCTAATATGTGATTTCTACTTATCTGTTCACTGTACAATAAAATTTTCTATAGATTTTTACTTAGAATGAGATTTCAGACATGAGAGTAACCATAAGAAGTCATGTCCATTCTCTTACTTTTCAAATTAAAATGCATTTAAAATAATTAATTATCTGGTCCATAGGAATTTATGCCAATTTTCCTGTTTCTCAAATGAAGAATTGCACGAAAAGCTATTATCTGTTTATATAACTAGTATAGAACAAAAGTTCAGCCTCTCCACCCGTCCAACATCCCCAGTTCAGAATTCTTCAGCTGTATTAACAATATCCCATGTGAAAGCCAATGATACATAGCACAAATAAATTTTCCTGATTTGTTAGTTTCTACAAAAAATATGACATTATATAGCTGTTCCATATTGATATATTTAACAAATTTTCTTTATTCAAGAGAACAGTATTATATCTTAACCTTTTCAATTTCACTGATTTAACATGACCTAAAGTCTGGTTTGGTCTCTAAAGACTGATTCTTAAGTGAATTGTTCTTTTTTTAAAGCCCATGAGACCTCATATTTTTTCCAACTGTTTAAAAGTTAATAATAATAATAATGTAATTCAATGCAATTCAAGATAGAATCCCAGAGGTATCATACATTCTAAATAAACACACTCAGTATAACTGAAACATCATAGATCATTTTGCCAGTAGCAAGGATTTTATGCAGTTATACTGTGCAGACCTTGGGTAAGTTGGTCATTACTGGGAAAGGAATAGCTACTTAGAACACAATGAACCCATTAGGCAATGCATCCTCGTGAGAAGAACGTGAACCTTGTAGTCCAAGGATGGTGCTGTACGAGGTGTGGGCTCTCACAATGTTAGTTACTGATTAAATAAGGACAATGTTACAGAATTTGGAGACTTTTAAACTCTTAAACAACATATAAAAGGTAATAATAAATGGCAGGTGCATGCCTAACGTCTCCCTTCCTTCTCTGAGTCTAAAGACCTCAGTTCTTGTCCCAACTCTACTAATAAACTTGAGGGAGCAATTTATAAATGGGGGTTATCCTACACAACTGATAACTGTGATATAGACAGGTAGATAGACAGAGATAGAGATGGGTATGTATGCATTTCTAATAAGTGTAATAATTTCATAATTTTCTGTTACACAGAAAACAGTTTTGAGTTTGCAACTCATGCATATCATTTTAATACATATGTGTACTAATACATATATGCCATTTGAATGCTTAATTACAAAGACTAGAAAGCTGATACTAACAGCTAGAGGGGGAAATTTAATACATATTTTCATTGCTCACAGAACACAGGGCTAGCTTAATCCACAGTTCTCAAACATTAATTTTTTCATTGTTTATTTAAACACATTTGCCTACTATTGGACCATTTCAGTGGCTCCCAGTTTTCTCACAAACCCCCTGCAGCAGGATTTGAGTCTGTCATCTAGATACTGGCCACCTGCCATTACTGTCCTTGACCTCCTGTCTCAGCAGGCTGGAGCAATCACTGAGTCACAGCTTCTCTAGGAAAGGGCCTAGATTGCTTGGGATCTAAAAGCCTCCTGGGTCTGACATTTCCTGGATCAAAAAAAGATCTCTGGCAATTTTTTTCAGTTCTGTATACCTTAGTTTCTTCATCAGTAAGAAGGTAAAAATAATATCAACTGCTAATTTTATTGTTATAAGATCAAAAAAGACAATGGATAAAAACATTTAAGAGTAAAAGATTTTTGAATTAATAGTTTTCAGATTTCCTACTCCTCATTTGAATATGATAAACATTTAGAAATCTATCTACAGTAAAATTTAAGAATTTCAGGTTAAAACTGAAGATATGCTACAAAACTATTAATATAAAAGAAAAAATTTGTCATGATTTTCACCTGAAATGTGATGATTTTGTTAATTGATTTTGTCCTTTTTGAGAAAGATTGCTTTCAATTAGCCAAGTAGTTCAAATTTCTTAACCTATGAATCTACCTAAGAAACATATCACAATGAGACATTTCCCCCCAAGAGGTGAGATTATGAAGTTCATTTTAGTGGTAAATAATTCAGAATACTTCAAACATACATATGGGCACCAGATAAGCACAAGTTATAGCAATAGCAATATGAAAACTTAAGTTGTCAGTATTCATACACATGGAAAGCAAGATGGAAATATACATATGACACTGACATCAAGTGTGTGGACAGAGAGCACAGCACAGACTGTGAAGACTGATTAAGAGGAATAGGAAGGAAGGAAGGAAGGACCACAGTATCACCTCATAGATAGAACAACAGGTAACATTTGATGCATACAATATGAGCATTTTTCTGTTTGCATACATATCCCTAGGTCATTACATGTGATGTGATATACAGGAATTACCTATCACTGTATAACCTGTTTAGCATGCTGCTTTTAAAACTTGATTATATCATGAATGTTTTTCAATATCAATAAATGTAGACTTATTTCAGCTTTTAAAGTTACCATTTACTATTTTACTGAAGAGCCATGTAAGATCTAAACAACTATTAGAATATATCTAGACAACTTCCTTTTTTGGAGTAAGTAAAAACAGAACAATTCAGACACTTGCATACTTTCATGACTTTCCTAAGTTCCTAGAGTTAAAGTCATTATATCAAGTGGCAGGACTATTTTAAACAGTTTTGATGCTTACTCTTATACTGCCCTCCAGAAAGATGAAGACAATTATGCCTCTATTGGATGTGTAAGCCCATGTCACATTCCCATGCCTTTACCAACAGTGGGTATCATCTATCATTTAATTTGATCAGTCTGATGGACACCTTTATTTGCTAGTCATTTCATGTTTAATTAAATTTTCTCTTTTGTAATTAATAAGTATATTGGGAAAAGACACTCATTATATATATATTAATATAGTGTAGGGAGAGGTGTCATTAATTTAAAATGCTGGTCTAGCATACAGTATAATCACATGTATATGTATCCTCTACCAAAATTATTTTGTATTATTTTGCTTATCATACCACTGACTTTTATTTAACTATACCAGTGCAGTGAGAAAAAGTTGAGGTGTTATAAATGAGGTGAATGAAAGGGCAGAAAATTATGGTCATTAAAAAAATAAATTTTAGATATTTAGCATTTGATCTATTGCCATTTAAATAATTTTTTCAAATAGAGCCATGGGAGTGGGACTTGCAAGTGGAGTGATGGCAGGGTCCCCGATCCCAAGGTCAAGAATTTAAGAAGATATATTGTTATTTTTTTAAATTGAAGTGTAGTTGATTTACAATACTGTGTTAATTTCTGTTGTGCAGCATAGTGATTCAGTCATATATATATGTATGTGTATATATATATATATTTATTATTTATTATTATATATATATATATTATTTTTCAGATTCTTTTCCATCATAGTTTATTACAAGATTTTGAATATTTCCCTGTGCTATACAGTAGGATCTTATTTTATCTGTTTTATACATAGTAGTTAGCATCTTTTAACCCCAAACTCCTAATTTATCTCCCCACTCTCCTTCCCTTCCCCATAACCACAAGTTTGCTTTCTATGTCTATGAGTCTGTCTCTGTTTTGTAAATAAGTTCATTTGCCTCATTTTTTAAGATTCCACATATAAGTTGTATCATATGCTATTTGTCTTTCTCTGACTTACTTCATTTAATGTGATAATCTCTATGTCCATCCATGTTGTTTTGAATGATATTATTCCATTCTTTTTTAATGGCTGAGTAGTATTCCATTGTATATACATATACCACATTTTCTTTATCCAGTCATCTGTCAATGGACATTTAGTTTGCTTCCATGTCTTGACTTGGTCCTTGTAAATAATGTTGCTATGAACACTGGGATGCATGCATATCTTTGAACATGAGTTTTCTCCACATATATGCCCAGGGGTGGGATTGCTGGATCATATGGTAAGTCTATTTTTAGTTTTTTAAGAAATCTGCATACTGTTTTCCATAGTGGCTGCACCAGTCTACATTCCCAACAACAGTGTCCACAGTCTCTCCAACATTTATCATTTGTGGACACTGTAATGATGGCCATTCTGACAGAAGTGAGGTGATATCTTATTATAGCTTTGTTTTGCATTTCTCTGATAATTAAAGATATTGAGCATCTTTTCACAGGCCTATTAGCCATCTGTATGTCTTCATTGCAGAAATGTCTGTTTAGGTCTTCTGCCTATTTTTTGATTGGGTTGTTTGTTTTATTGTTGTTGCATGAGCTGTTTTTACATTCTGGAATTTAAGCCCTTGTCAGTCACATTCTTTGCAAATATTGTCTTTTCTTTTTGTTTATGGTTTCTTTTTATGTGAAAAAGCTTAGAAATTTAATTAGGTGCCACTTGTTGATTTTTGCTTTTATTTCCATTGCCAGAGCTAATGTGAAGATTCTCCTCTGAACACATTCATCATAAGATCATGGTGGGTCAGAACCAGCTTCTAATATCTACTTGATTATTGCCAAGGGAGACAGGAATAAACAGAATGTGTACTCTGGAGGGGGTTATTGTAAAAATATTTTAAAATCTGTACCATGGCAAAAATCAATTATTCAGCAGTGTCTGACTTTATCCTCTTGGGACTCACAGATAATCCAGAGCTTCAAGCCATTTTCTTTGGTGTATTCCTAGTAATCTATTTAGCTTGTGTTGTGGGTAACCTTGGTTTGTTTATGCTAATACAAGTCAGTCCTCAGCTTCACATACCCATGTATTTTTTTCTCAGCCATCTGGATTTTGTTGATTTTTCTTTTACATCCTCTGTCAACCCCAACACCTTGGTGAATTTCCTATGTGATTTTAAAAGCATAACATTTTATGCATGCACCCTTCAGGTGTGCTGTTTCATCACATTTGTAGTTTGTGAGCAGTATTTGCTCTCAATCGTGGCATATGATAGGTATGTGGCCATTTGCAGCCCTTTACTCTATGTCATTCTCATGCTTAAAAACTCTGTAACGGAATCATCACTAGCACGTATGTTTATGGGTTCAGTGTGGGTCTTATACAGACAGTGGCAACATTCCAGTTGTCTTTTTGTGGCTCCAATATGGTCAATCACTTCTACTGTGATGATGTGCTCCTGGTTGCTCTGGCCTGTTCTGACACTCAGGTCAAAGAGCTGATGTTGTTAGTCATCGCTGGGTTCAATACGCTCTGCTCTCTACTGGTCATGATCATTTCCTATGTCTTCATCCTCCTTGCCATCCTGAGGATCCATTCTGCTGAAGGAAGACAGAAAGCCTTTTCCACCTGTGCTTCCCACCTGACCTCCATCACCATATTTTATGGGACAATCATTTTAATGTACCTACTGCCCAAGTCAAGCCATTCTCTGAACAGAGATAAGTTTGCTTCGGTGTTTTATGTGGTGGTGGTTCCCACGTTGAACCCATTGATCTATAGCTTGTGGAATCAGGAAGTAAAAAGTGCACTGAAAAGAATTACAGAGAAGTTGTTTGGCTGTCAAGTAACAGAAAAATCATTGGACAGGGAGGCATCAGAAGACAAGGAATTGTGGCTTATTTACAGTCACCATGCTGATAAATGAACCAACTTTGTCACTTCCAGTGCTCAGATCCACTCAGAATATGTCTCACCCACTGTTTCATTCTTAGTGATTTCCACGTGAAACACATTTTGTAAATTTTGAGTTACTGAATTATAAAAGGGAAGAGAAAAAAGAGAGAGAGACAGAGAGAGATCTTAATCCTGTTTGACCACAAAATCCTCTTCCTCATTAAATAAGCAGTATTGGAAAAGAGAGGCTTTATCTGAATTCTGTGTCATCTATTGAGAAATCTGCATTGTACTGAAATGGTAAATCAACATCTGGTATCTTATGTTTCAAGCGTGCTGTGCAGGTAATCTTGAAAGCATGTTGATGCTTAAGAGCAGGGATATTTGGTTTTAACATTCTAGACACCCTTCCTAGCATTCCACTTCCTGCAACTCAGCTACAAGGGTAGCCTGACATTGAACACTTGGTGACACTTATGCTGTGTCAGTTTAGTTCATTGGAGCCATTTCACACCATTTTAAATCATAACCTGTTTTATATAAGTGTGTGATTAGGAACGTGGATCTTCATTCACACAGTTTGGCTGACAATTTTAGCTTTTCCAAGTAATAGCTGTTATCTTGGGTAAATTATTTCACAGTTCTGTTTCTTAGTTTCTTCATCAGCAAAAGGAGGTAATAATTCCCTTTGTCTTGGACTAATTGTGAAGGTTAAATAAGCCTACAAATATAAAAGGCATCACACAGCTCCTAGCAAAGAGCAAGCACTTCACATATGTTGACTCACACCAAAAGAGCAATATTAATTATTTAAAGCATTGTTATTGTGTCAATGATCTCTTTTATTTGGTTTCAGGTAGTAGTCTTTTTTTTTTTTCAGAAACAGTTGACAATATTATATGCTTTATTTTAGAATCAACAAAATGAAAATATAAAAGCTAACAAGTTATTTTATTGTAATCTTTAAAGCAATTTAATTATTTTTAATTTCTTTTTGTGTGTGTTTATAAACATATTTTTAATGTATTTTTATTGAAGTACAGTCAGCTTACAATGTTGTGTCAATTTCTGGTGTACAACACTACACTTCAGTCATACATGAACATACACATATTTGTTTTCATATTCTTTTTCACCATAAGTTACTACAAGATATTGTATGTAGTTCCCTGTGTTATACAGTATAAACTTGTTGTTTATCTATTTATGAACATATTTTAAACTGAATTTTTGAGTCCTTCATTTCTGCTATTAAAATAAGCGTATTTTTTTCTTGAAAAAATATTAAGCTGCTTTTGTTACATTTAGTAAAATTGCCTTAATAAATTATGCATTTATTTAGTTTCAAACTTTTCAAAGTAAAAATAAAGCTACCATCTACTGAATGTCTTTCTGTGTGTCTGGTGCTGAATGAAATGCTTTAAATGGACAGTCTCAGTTAATTATTTATAACAACCTACTGAGATAGATATTTTAAAAGTAAAGAGATCCAAAACAATTTATGTAATTTATTAATGAACATGTAGCTAAAAACTAGGGAAAAAACACAAGATTTGTGTTTAATTTTGTTAAATCTCAGTTTTAACAAAATAAGTGAAGAGATGATGCAGGTGGAGAGCCTCTGCCACATACATGGTCACCTTTTCCCTTTACTTTCTTCTCCAGAGTCCAGTACAACATGAAGGGCCCATTTGTAGTGCCAGATTCAGGCTCACATACCTTTCAAATTATTTTCTAATTGAAAGATTAACTTAAACCTAGTTTTTGGATGACATCTTGTGAATCACCCATTTTTTCTTAGTTTTTAAAATTGTGTAAAGATGTGGAAACATCGATTCAATTAGTGTTTAAGCATTGCTGTTATAAATATTATGAAGGAAAACGATAAAATGAAACTCAAGAAAAGTGGTGTTCCTCAGTGAGGCATTAAGATTCTATAGGTCTGAAATTCTTTACCTGTAAGAGAGACTGGCTATGCTGTGCCTGTGGGCCCTGTACATGATATGTGATAGGATGTGTGTGGATAGCTGTCTATATAAATATACACTCACAAGACACAGTATGGTAAATAGAAGTACCATGTTTCTCTGTCAAAACTGTTTTAAAAAGTTGAGAATTCATTCAACTCACAAGATTTGAAAAGCACCTCATGGCAGCATAAATGAGTTATTTACAAATTAATCTCAGAAGAAGAAGTAATCCCTTGTACTGCAGACTTCAAACAGCATTTTATATAGCGACTGTAACTGTCATCATCTCCTTCTAAAATGGTAAAATAATAAGATAATACTAAATCATTAATTTAACTATTTGTATGAAGTGTCAAAATAATTAAAGCATGTCAAATCACTAATATTTTCATATCATGACCCTATAAGGGTGATTGAATAAATGACATTATAAGCAAAGGTTATTTCTATTTGAACAATATGCAAATGCATCAATTATTTATTTTAAAACAGTTTCTTATAAACCATGTTCTTCCACTTATATTTTAAAAAATCCAATAATGATATTTTTAAGTCCAGATAATCTATAATACTCATAGTGGTTAAAGAAAACAAAATTCAGAAAGACTTGCATTTGCACTTAGAATTTTCATATTACTAATTATGTAACCTTACACAATTTGTGAAAAATTGAAGCCCAGTGGTGAAATCTTACCCAACTCTGAGATTTGTTTTATTGTAATAAGTAACACTACTTGATTCAGTGCCCAGCAGGTAATAGAAATCTAATCAGGCTTTTCCTTCTTACTTAAAGAAGTAAATTTTTGAGAGCTCGATGAATTAATTTTTAGTTATACATAACAAACACTTATATAGCAAACAATTACATAGCATTTATTATCACAGGATATTGCTATAAGTGTTTTATAAATAATAATCTGTTTAGTCTTTAAAACCAAACAATGAGTTGGGTCTTATTTATTTTCCAAAAATGGAAAGAGAGTCACAGAGTTCAGGTTCATTGCCCAAAGCTGCACAGTCAAAAAAGGAAGAAGACAGAATTCAAGTTTAGGTAGTCTTGGTTCCAGAGTCCTCAGTTCTAACAAAGACACAGTGATGCCCTTGCTTGGGATACATGTATGTATATTTGAGACCATGTTTGTGTTTCTATTCAAACATAATTTCACTGGTATCTAAAGGCTATGGTAGCCTGAACAGGACTTGGAATCAAACTGACTTTCCAGAATTGGCCAGGGACCTGGTAGATAATATGAAAGCCACATTTCCAGTTGATTGGGAAAGAATTACAAGAAATGTCAGAAAGAGAAAGCTTGATTCATTTACCTTCTTGTATTTAATAAGCTATTATTACTATTATTTTCTTAATTTTAACATCTTTACAGTTTCACAGCCTTTCTTCAAGGCTTTCTTGGAGGCATCTCTCACTTCTTTGTTTCTTAGGCTGTAGATTAGGGGGTTCAACATGGGGGTCACCACCATGTAGAATACTATGTTGTCTGTGTCCAGGGAGTGGCTGGATCTGGGCTGTAGGTACATGAAGATCAGCGTGCCATAAAAATCAATGACAGCCACCATGTGGGAGCCACAGGTGGAAATGGCCTTGTGTCGCCCCTGGATAGAGTGAATCTTCAGGACGGCACCAGTGATAAAGATGTAGGAGGTGAGGACAATGGAAGAGGAGCAGATCATATCAAAGCCAGCAAAGGCACAGATCAGAACTTCCCTCACATGTGTGTCTGAGCAGGACAGAGCCAAGAGAGGGAGGTCATCACAGTAGAAATGGTTAACAGCATTGGGGCCACAGTAAGTTAGGTGGAAGGTGATAATGGCATGGAAGAGGGCAACCAGAAATCTGTATACGTATGGAACCACTAGTTGAATGCAGACCCTCTTTGACATCAGTGTGGAGTAATGCAGGGGTCTACAGATGGCCACATAGCGATCATAGGCCATGGAGGCTAAAAGGAAACACTCCGTGATCATGAAGGTGAGAAAACAGCACAGTTGTATTGCACAAGCATGGAAAGAAATCATGTTGTGTTCCACAACAAAATTCACCATAATCTTGGGAGTGATAGCAGAGGAGTAACAAAGGTCAACAAAGGCCAAGTGACTGAGGAAGTAGTATGCCCATGTCTGGAGCCGAGCATTCATCCTGATAAAGGATATCAACCCAAGGTTGCCCAGCACTGTGACCAGGTAGGTGACTGAAAACCCACAAAGCAAGGGGCCTGAAGCTCTGGCCGGTCTGTAATTCCACTGAGAATGAATTCAGTGACATGAGTGACATTAACTTCAGCCATTGAGTCTGATGAAGGCTGCAGATTTTGCTATAAGATGAAGAGCAAGAATGGTATTTTTTATGGCCTCTGCCAGTGTTGGGGGAGGTGATCACTAGCATCTTCTAGCCTTAAATTTTGTTACCTTGTGGGCAAAAAGTACACCTTAGCTCTCCAACTAGATGCCATTCTTGCCCCAGGGAAAGAGTTCTTCGCTCTCAGAATACACTTCTTAAGCATTATTTTGTTTTGTGATTTTAGAAACTATGGGAGAATGTTGGTTAAACTTAAATATTATCTGAAAGAAAGCACTTGAGACAGCTACCAGTAATATTTCAGTGGTTTTGGTGCCCCTAAGTCTTCTGTGCACATATAAATATGGCAGCACAGCATAAAAATACATAATTTATAAATAAAAGTAAATTTGTATTCCCTGTTTTTCATTTTTGTGCATGTTCTAACAGTTTTAAAAATTTTCAAAGTGATCTGTGACTGACTCACTTTCCTGCATCCCTTCCCTTACAGAGTAAGGGCTGGATGCTGTAGAAGCTAAAAGGAAATTAACAAGAACTATGGGAAAACATGCAATTTTATCTGCATAAAAATTAAGCAGATATGGTTTTCTTTCCAATTCAAAATTAACCACACTTTGAAGTTTGTTGCCCAGAGTTACCAATAAGTAGATTATTAGACAACTTATTCTAAACTGCATGTAGATAAACCCCATTCCCCATAAATATGTGTCAGTATATTTCAAGGGCTCATGATACCCAAAGACTTATTCTAGTAGGTTTCACTTTTAGCAACATATCCTAAAGAACAGCCAGTTGTAATCAAACTTCTATGGAAACATATACAGGTGGGTAGAGTTCTTGATGAACATTTCTGAAAAATTGAAATTATTTTTATTTCTGCCAACTCTGAAAAAAAAAGACTAACCTCATTAAGCCCAATGTTAGTCTATTTGAAATTTATTTTTGCCCCTGGCTTTATTTTCCCACCAAGTGGAACCATAATATACTAACAAAGAAAGGAACCTTGAAACATCATCACATCAAACTCCTTCATATTTTAATTTTATTTATTGCTACTATAAGTATTTATCTGTTGCTACTGAGGACTGCCCTTATCAGATACTCTAATTTGTGCAATACATGAATTAACTTACAATAGTCTTTTACTGAGAGTATGATGAAATTCTATCCCATCATCCCTGATAAACAATTGAAAAAAACCCAGGCTTACAGCTATGGTCCCAGAGATCACATGGTATAGTACGGGGGTGATCAGGTTTGTCTGACTGCAAAGCCCATATTCCTAAACATCAAATTATGCTGCCCAGTGTGCAACCATCCTGGCAGATACATCCAGATCATCTATAGTATGAACCTAATGTTTCAAGCTTAGAGAAGACAAACATAACACCTGTAATTTCTTAAAGATTGCTAAGCTTTCCATGTACTTTGCCAAGGTAAAACTGCAGAAGCCTGAGTGTCTAAAAAGTTATTACATCATGCTGTCCCTCCTGCTAAAAACTGTTTCTCTCACGAGTACTCTGAATTAAGGGTTCTCTTACAGGGCTTGCACATACTCAACGTGTTCTCACAAAGTCTTTTATATCAATTCCAGCTGTGAAGACATGGTTTGACTGCTAGTTAAGAATAATGAAAAGGCTACCATACAATGGAAAAGTTAAGCAGACCACCCTCGCTGAAAAACGGGGTCAGAGGAAGAGGTTGATTTATATATATCATAATATTTTACTTAAAATAACAAAGGCCACCTGTGCATTAGTTTCTTTTGTTTTCTATTTTATGTAATTTCAGGATTTGTTGTGGTTGCAACATACATGTCAAATCAGCTGAGTGAGAAAATAAATGCATCAGTGAGAACATTAACTATGGTAGCTACTTACTATTAAGGGGGATATTTAAGTAGCAAATGAAGCAAACAAAAATGAAGTTTATATATAATGGAGTTGCATGTTAAGCTGGAGTTTGGATTCTAAATTTAAATAACTTAAAAATTACATGGAAACAAAGTTACCTATGAAATCCTTTAAAATGCTTATAGAGTGCACCATTTATGATTTTGCACCTACTCAATGACTTTCTAGATTATTTTATTAATTCCTCTATTTTTTAAAAGCAATGTTTCTTCATAGCCTCCAGTTAGTTTCTGCAGATTGCTCTGGAGCAGTTACCACCCCAAAGCCTCACCATTTATTCAGTCATTTCCACACTCTGTCGATTTTGAGGGACATCCTTAAAGTATTGACACCTTTGATGTCAAAGTATTTTTAATGAGCATGACGTTTCTTGCTCATTGTGTCTTTCCCTAAGTGAGTTTTGCCTCAAATTTTATGGCACATTGAAACCACCTATAAAGTTGTCAAGATCTTAATATCCAGGCATCCCTCTGCCAATTTAATCAAAATGTCTGGGTAACATTCAGGTTTCAGTGTATTTAAAGCTCCCTGGTCAGTTCTAATGACAGCCATATTTGAGAATCAGTAGTCAAAGGAACAAACTCAGCGGTTGTGTGAATGAAAAATACTGCAAACCATGTCAGTAAACAGAGAATGTTGAAGCCATCAAGTCATCAGTGGCTGCCACCAACCCCCAGTGGGGACAGGCTTGCAGCCCAGCCTCTGCAGCCACTCATAATGGTGCCCTCTGAGCGGACTCAGAATAAGAAAGGAGAGGATACTGGCCCTAGATAGCTAGGTGCTTGTCAAAGGAATGAATTCAGTGAGCCCAAACATTTGCTTCCTCCCATACATAGAAAAGCGCTAAATTCTTTAACTTGAGATGCTTGGTTTTCTTTAGTTGACAACCAATCTTTTAAGGTTCCAACCCCGTGGTCTTTGTTGTAAAGCTCCTATATAGCCTAGCCCCTCCCCTACCTCTTCAGCGCAGTCCCTCAGGGCTGCATCCTCAGAATTGTCTACCGAATAAAACATAACTCTCAAATTTTAGGTTGTTCATTTATTTCAGTCCACAGTTTGAATGGCAGGCATAACTCACACATACTTCCAAAGTTACTTGTTTCTCTTAGTTTTGTTTGCCCAACCTATGATTGAATAAGTCCATCATGCCAGTCAAATTCTACTTAGAATGTGCCTATTTTTTTATATGAAAAGACTCACCAAGGTTTAGGAGGACAATAACAGTTTTAAGAAGATTAATTTTCAGTACCTCCGTTTCCCATGCCTGTCTCTTTGTGAAAATGATTTGCCTGAGAGCACCTATGGTTTTGGTCCTTTTGTATATTGCCTTTTCAAAGCCCAGCCTTCTCCCAGTTTACAAATGAAAATATTTCTCACTCATCTGAAATCTTGTATGATTCCTTGCTCCAAGGTATAAAACTATTCAGAGTTCTAAACAGTTTAGGAAAACACTCCCATCTAATTAATAAGACAAATTTCAAGCAAAAGCTAAATTTATGTTTAATGATTAATCATCAAAATTGGAAGTTTATAGGCAATTTTAATCAGTTTATACTAAAAGAATTTTAATTTTAATGCAAACAGAAATATTTTACTATTATAATACATAGAATCTATAGTAACTTATGGTTACAAGAATAAAATTCCAATCAGTGTGTGTATGTGTGTGAGTTTATCTGAATTTTAAAGAAGTAAAATAAGAAATAAAATAAAATAACCAAAGAAATAGTTTCAGTAGCAAAAATAAATTACTTTTCCACAGAAATGGCTTGCACAAATAGTGTTTAACTATAAGACAGAAAAAAAAAGGTCATTGAGAAACTTCCTCTTTCTTATACTTTGCTCTATTAATCAAGAATTTTCCTAATTTGCTTACTACCTAGTGATACAATGTCCTGCCTGGTGTTCTGTCAGGGTCTACAGCGGCTTTTCCAAGCCAAGCATCCTTCATTCTACAGCTACATGGAGCTTGATCTCTGTACCAGAGCTTACCTCCCAGCCTGCAGAGGCATTGTGTACCACCAGTGCACTGCAGATGTGCAGCCCTGGTGACTTCTTCAACCATCAAATGCTCCCTCCATGTATCCCAAAACACATGCAAATAACATGACATGGCATGGGAAAAGGCTGTGATGCACTGGTTTGAGTCTGATTTTTTAGACTACAATTTGAGGCCAAAAACCTATTCTGAGAGGCAATATTAGAGAAATGAAATACCAAGTTCTATTTTACATTAAAAATAAGAGTAAGCATACAGTCTTGACGTAAAGATTTTACTTAAGCAGGGACTTTTTACCTTATGTTTGGTGTTTCCAAAGACCAAATATGGACTTAGAAAGCACTGTTACCTACACCTAAGTATACAGCAATTCGTGGCCACTCATTCCCATGAGAAAATTTTAGACAGGAAATCTCACTTACACTCTTGAGAGCTTGTTTGGAGGTTCTAGCAGGGGAGCGCAGCTACTCGTATACCCTTGACCGAGAAGAACGGTCCTCCTCTATCGGGGATGGTCGTCCTCTTCGACCGAGCGCGCAGCTTCGGGAGGGACGCACATGGAGCGGTGAGGGAGGAAGGGGACACCCGCCTAGCCAGCCAGATCAGCCGAATCAACCCTGGCGATCAATGGGGTGACAGATGTCGCAGCCAGATCGCCCTCACATCCTCACTTACACTCTTATTTCTAATCCATCCACCTAGAAGAGGAACTGTTCTCTTCTGTGGGTGCCACTGCAGGAGGGAGGGTACTTCTAATTGATTAACTCAGTACAAAGTCATTTAATGTGTCTGTGTGTGTGTGTGTGTGTGTGTGTGTGTGTGTGTGTGTAGAAGAGAGAGAGAGATAAAGACAGAGAGAAGGGAGGAATAGATTTGAAGATTGATGTAGTATTTTAAGTACAACCAGATATCTTTTACAAAGAACTGAAAAGGAGAGGGTATGAAAATAGGAAATGCAATTGGGATGTTAGAGGCATTATCTCTAAAAGCAGACTGGTTCAATTAAATACCACAGCTCACCAAGGAGAGATGTCTCTAATGGGAAGCCAGCTTGGTGGAGGGTTGGCAATTCACTCCATGTACAAACTCCATATGACTCATTGCTTAGCCAGATCCTGGCTCCCAGAGAGCTCATTCTGAAGTTGTTTGGGTGATTTATTAGTTCCTAGATCCCTCTGAGCCTAAACTTGAACCTCTAGAGATACCTGAAAGTGGTAATATTCCCTTCCCTGTTTTTCTCAAAGTAAGATGAGTTGGACAAATTATATTGGGGATTAAAATGTTATCACTATCCTTGAAGGATCTATACTTTAAGTATAGCAATCAATCTCCAGGAAAGTTAAAGAAGGCTATACTACAGGCTTAAAAAAAAAAAAAAGAACAGTAAACTTTGGTTCATTTGAATAAGAAAATCAAATTATGTGAAAGGATAAGACCAGCATTAAGTTTTGGATAACTGAACTTATGAAAATGTGGGCAATATCCATATTTTTTTTTCAAGTCTCAATTTCCTCAACTGTAAAAATCAAGTAAAAATGAAGCATCTTTTATGTTTTTGTGAATATTAGATGAATTAATGTATGCAAATATCCCAGCAAATTCTATGATAAGTAGTTAGTATTCAAAAGGTATTTGCTTAAAAAGTAAGACAAATCAGAATAATAAATAAAATGAAGATACCCCAAGAACTTGCTTGAAAACCAGAGCTACTTCTACCACAGTGTCAGAGTCTCTCTTAGTGAATCTACACAATAAGGGAAATGCATTATTACTAATGGTGAAATCCAGTTTTTTCCACAAGTTTCAAACTAGAAAACCATTTTCTAACCAATTACAGAATGTGTGTGTGTGTGTGTTTAAAACAACTACTCAGAGCAGTAGCCAAAATTCTTTTTTTTTTTAAGTGGGGCAGGGGAGGTAATTAGGGTTATTCATTTATTTAGTTTTTTTAATGGAAGTAATGGGGATCAAACCTGGGACTTCGTGCATGCTAAGCATGTGCTCTACCACTGAGCTGTACCCACCCCCTCTAGTAGTCCAAATTCTTGAAGAAATCATGCAGTTGTTTCAATTTCTTGTACATGTTTTTTCTTTCCATCCAGCTTTTCCCTACACCCCTGAAACCATTCCTTTCTAGCTGGAGTCTCACATTATTAATAAATATAGTAAACATTTTTCCAGTCTTAGTTAGACTAAGTTGAAAATGTGTACATTATCTCACTTCCTTTCATTGATACCACAATTTCCTTGTTTTGTTTATTTTTTTAATTGTATGAAGAACACTTAGCATGAGATCTCTGCTGCTAAGTTTTGAAGCACACAGCACAGTACTGTTAACTAGATACAGAGTGTTGCACACCAGGTTCTAGAGCTACTTGTCTTACAAACTGACACTTTCTTTTGACACTTTCTTTCCATTAAACAACTCTTATTCAACCCTCTGCCCAGTCCCTGGCAACCACCATCTGGCTCTGTTTCTATGACCGACTATTTCAGATACGTCACAGAAGTAGAATAATGCACCAGTTGTCCCTCTAGAACTGGCCTATATCACCCACCATAATATCCCCCAGGTTCACCCGTGGTTTCACGCATGGCAGGATTTCCTTCTGTTTTAAGCCCAAGTGAAGTTTAACTCTATGTACCCATCACGTTTTCTTTATCCATCCATCCAATAATGGACATTTAGGTTGTTTTTATGTGTTGGCTATGGTGACTAGTACTGCAGTGAACATGGGAGTGAGATATCTAGATATCTATTCTAGATCCTGATTTCAATGATTTTATATATATAATGATACATTGATTACATATATATATAATCTGAAATTGGGACTGCTGAATCATACGGAAATTCTATTTTCAATTTGTTGAGGAGCTTCTACATTGCTTTCTTAGTGACTGTACCATTGCTTCTTCTCCTAAGTTTCCTCCTGCCACAGAACTTGGCATACTCTTTCTTCTCTCTTAGATAATGTCCCTACCTCCCATCCCTTTTGTCAACTCTTAATTGAGAATTCAAACTGAGCATCATTTTCTAAGGGATGTTTTGCTGAAACCTGAACTTCCTGGGGTTCTGTTATGTTTTCTCATCACTGCGCACCTCTACTTGAAAGGAATGACCACAGTTTATGATTAAATGCCCTTTTATCTAACTGTTTATTTAAGTCTCTCTCACAATAGACTGTCAGCTGTGTGAGACAGGGTCTGTGTCTGTTTTGCTGACTACTGATTCCCTGACTACTAACACGGTTCCTTACTGAAAAAAAAAATAAACAAAAAACTTGTCAAATAAGTTAACTCATATATAATTGAATACATGAGCACTCTGAAAAGTAAGTTATAAGCATACAGAAAGACAATTTAGCACCAGATGTCAAGATTGCATTCTAACCCTTGCTTTCAATTTTTCAAGTTCCCACAACTAATTACTTACATCACTCTCAATTGAAACATTTGAGATCAGCTAGTTTAATGTGGTCATTTAAACAGATGAAAAAGTAAGACTCCTCAGCCTCATGTAATTACCTCTCTCTGTTTCCAGCTAGGAGTGAATAAAAGAACATCACAATCTTTAATAACCTTAGGGGGAGGGCATGGCTCAGTGGTAGAATGCTTGTTTAGCATGCACAATGTTGTGGGTTCAAACCCCAGTACCTCCATTAAAAATAAATAAATTACCACCCCCAGAAAAGAGCATAGTATTATTAATAACATTAATATCCACAAACACTTCCATAGGGTCATTCACATTGGGTCAGGCACTCTTGTAAGCAGTCTGTGTGTTAGTACACATAATGCTTACAAGAATTCTGTTATAAATACTATTAGTATTTCTGTTTACAAGGGAAACACTGAAGTACAGAGAGGACAGAGAGGTTGGGCACCTTGGTCAAAGTCACACACCAAGTCACTGGAAGAGCCTTGCTTGTGACAGACTCCAGAGACATAATCCTTCATTTACCCTTCTCCACACTGCTCTGCTCCAAAGCACAGTCATACCCACTGTATCTCCCACAAATGCCCAGTAGCCAGATCCGGTTGGATGCAGCCAATAGAAAGGGATCTATCTGGTCTAGCGCTAAAAGCTTAGCTGTAGCATTCTGCTACAGAATATCAATGATTTCCCAAAACATGAATATGAGAAAAGTTTACGTGGTAAAGGTGGTGAAGTGAGGCAAGGCAGGATCACTCTGTAATAATGGCAGAGCACAGGCAAAACCAGTAACACTGCCTAAACCACAAAACCGTCAGACACCCTGTCCATCTGGCCAACACAAGGGACTGCTGCTCTTTACCACCTAAAGCTTTCACCTTCCTCCAATTTATCCACTTTCTAAATAGGAACCATTAACATAACAACTCATTTGATATCATCCAGTTGAAAGTGTAACCGTGCCTTCTTGAACCCTGTTGTAAATGACCTCATAGGCTGAAATCTCTTAGAAAGCCTGGTCCCTAAGTCTTCTTACTGAGATGCCCCTGTTTCCCGTGGTGTGTGAGCTTCCCAGTTGAAGCAAGCAACAGCAACACAACTGTGACTAGAGGTTCCTGGTGTTCTGTGCCTGGAGAACATCAATTGATGAAATCGTTTGAAGTCTGAGATTTACTTCAAAATATCTTTGGGGGTTAATAGATTGGGCAAGAGGGCTGGATGGAACCTAACTGACCATGAGTGGACACGCTGAAGCTAGAAGCTATTCTGGTGGGGGGGGTGGGGATTATTCTATCAAATCTTCTAATGTTGTACATGTTTGAAAATTTCCATAGTAAAGAGTTGATTATATAATAATTAATTTCTTTAGTAAAAAGATTAAAATTTGTTAAAATTTATAAGTAGCATCATTTTGGGGTCTGAAATATTAGTACATCTCTGTTAAAAGTATTATCATAGAGGCCAACAAATGTTTATTCAGGAAAAATAAGAAATGTATATTTATGTACATATATATGTATATGCCTTCAAAATATTTTCTAAATGAGCAAGAAATTGTCCTTTAAGATTAATACCTCTGAATCTGACTAAGGAAGAGCTTAGCAGTAAGATTTAGTACAGGATATATTATATGTCAACAAAGGAGGAGATTTGGTTTGTAAAGCAGAGGGTACTGGTCTTAATTCCAAAAGATAATGAATTTGGTTCTTAGTTAAAAGGGAACTATAAATCCTTTACTACGCATTCCAGATTAAAAAGACCATTGAAATCTGAAGCCGTGTCTAACCAAACTGATTTCCAGAAACTAGTTCTTATTCACCTATAAGGCCTATCACTGATGAACCATAGATTTTTAAAAGGAAGAAGTACAAATATGTTTTACAAATAATGTGATCAGCAAACCCCAAGGAAATCAATCAATCAGAATAATTAAAACTTCCCCCCATATGACACCCCATTATAATAGAAATGTAGAAAAAAAACAATAGAGGAAAACTTATTTACAACAGTGTGATACCCACTATTTCTATGTGTATTGAACTAAGACATACATTAAAAATAATCAGATCAAAAGATGTTACAGAGACGACAGGCCAGCCAAGAAACAAGCACCACTCGGAGGGTTGGAGTACTCAGATGTATTACACCAGTGGGTTCAGAGGGGCTTCTGCTCCAAAGCTCTGAGCCCACCGACGTAATATATCTGAGTACTCCAACCCTCCGGTGGTGCTTGTTTCTTGGCTGGCCTGTCATTTCCATAACAAAGACACTAAAGGAATAGAATTGTTGGCTTAGAAATGATACTATAATACATTGCCACTTTTCTTTTATATTTTATTCAAATTAGCTCAGTGTTTTCTAAAATAACAAAATAATAACCTTCATTGTCACCCTATATAAATTACTGAAGTTAAAATTATGACTCTGTTGGAGTCTGTGCCCTCAGGTTGCTCATAGCTGAGTAAGAGGAACATATGGAACACACAGATTACAACATAGTGTGAAAAATATAACTGACACAAGGAAGTCGCAGAGGACACTGAGAAATGTTCGAACATCCCCCTGTGGCTTAGGGGTCAGGTAAAGAGAAGATTGAGTTAATTTGGAAAAAAAAACTCTACCACAAGTTTATCTTTTGTTCTTGTAGTGAGAAGATGAGAAGGAATGAGACATTTATGCAGAATGGAAAAGCTTTGGAAAAGCATTTCAGTGATACAGAAACTGCAAGCACAGTTAGGGAAGGAGAGACACTGTGTGGCACGTGGCAGAGGGAAAAGCAGGGGAGTCAGGAAGACAGTCAGGGCCCTGGACACAGAGCACTGTCCTTCATATTAATGAGTTTGGACTGAATCCTATAGGAGGCAGAAACAATGGGAATGTCTTATCTACAAGATTGATACAGTCAGATATGTTTCAAAGAACTCCCTTAAACAAAATAGTGGCTTAACACTGTGGAATGACATGCAGTGAATTGGAAAGAGACTGATACACAGATAAATTAATTCAAAAATGAAATTCAGAATGAAAAATTTACATGTTACAGATGATATGCATGTATCTTAAAAATAAGAGAATTTAGAGATGCACTTATGTAGTTTACTATTCCCTGGGCTAGGTTGCTGGCTTGATAAGAGATTCATAGTTAAAGTGAAATTTTCCTTGAGAAGTGAAAAATAATTTATTTGGTTGAGATATATAAAATAATGTAATGATAAATGCATATTTATATATGTATGTGTTAGAGCAGGCAGCTAGCTTGATATGAGCAGAGACAGGGGGACACAGACCAAATGGCAGGAACTGGGCAGAAAGGAGGGGCACAGGCTAAATGCAGGAAACCACACGTCATGTGAGCAGGAGGGATCCTTGGGCAGAGAAAAAAAAGCAGGAACCTTGGGGCTGATAAGGGATCATGATTTTTGGGGTGACAAGTGGCCTGGAGAAGAACAAAGAATGGTGAGAAAAGGCAGGAATTTCTAGTGTCTGAATGTATCCTTTTGCTCATTATGCCCTCATTTAAATAAAATTAGCCTTGCAGATCACAAGTACCCATCATGCACCGACGCCATGACGCTTCCGATCCAGACTAAATAAGGACAAAAATCCCTCCTCCCTTTGGGAAGGTGGAGTTGGGATGATAATCAGGGAATATGACCCCAAACCCTTCCCTCCTCAATGAATATTCCGCCCATTCATTTTTACACCCCATGTAACTAACTTGCCAAAGAAACTCCAGGCAGCCGCTCCCCTGAGCCTACATGCTCTCCCCTGAGAATGTACTATCCATCCTTTAATAAATCCTCACTTTACCTTTTTTACCTGTAAGTCTTGTCTCTGAATTCTTTCTGTGACGGGACAAGAACCTGGAACACCGGTTGCATCTAACGGCAACATATGTATGTATTTATATATTTACCTACCTAAAGCAATATTTGTACTATTACTACGAATAAAAGAAGTATCCAAGATTTTTATTATACATACTAAAAGGGACACTATAATAACACATTCTTGAGAATTTTAGGGTTAGATTAATTTTGAACTATATATCCATTATGCAGCTCCACCTTGAATCTTGATTCTAGCTAACACATTCATCAGTTGTGACTTGAGGCACATTATTTAAATTCTCTGGGCTTCCCTTATCTGAAATGGGGGAACATTTTTCAACATTATAGTGTTTGTGAGGAATTGTGATGTGCAGTATGAAGAACTTTTTGATGCCTGGCCTGGAACTTAATAAACACCTAATGAACTTCAGTCACTGTTGTCACGATTGTCATCATGATCATTCTACTCCTAATCATCAAGCACAATCAGGTTGCAGTTTGCAAAGTAGTGTAATATCTATTAAAGGTTTTCTCCTCAAACTTGCCTTGCACTGTAAGTAGTATTTTTATTTCTTAATTGAGGCTCAGAGTTTATGACTTTCCCAAGTGCACATGAGGACAGAGTAGACAAGCCTGAGTGAAAACTCAGATCCTGATCCAAATCTTCTCTTCCCACTGCTTTCTTGTCTCCCAGAGGAAAGAGATTCAAGGCTGAGGAAACTGCTGCCCCTGAGGATTCAGATGATGATTTCAACACATTCAAACTACACGGCACAGTCATTAATCTGGGATTGAAACTTCCCATTTGTCGAGATTGGTTTCTGTTAATATGTCCCCATGAAAAAGCTAAGAAATGCATTGTAATAAGGCCCCTTGAAACTGATTAGCAAGTAAATTCACTTTTAGCAATTCACAGTAGGGAATTCTGTTGGCAATGAAGAACTTTCTAATAAGACCCAGAGAGACTTCCATCATTAACACAAAAGCAATGACTGACTTCAATTTCTCTTTACATAATAATCAGCAATTATTTAATTAAAATCAACAGGAGGAGAATTACAATTGCTACAAAAAAATGGCATTTTTCTTTATTTTCCCACATATTCTGAACTTTTGCAGCCTGACTAGAAATGGAAACACTAACCTAAGTTTTTCCACATTATACAGCACGAGCGAGCAATAGACACTTGGGAATTTCCAAATTCTGTGGAAAGACACTGCATATTGACCAATTCTCCAAAATTTGGAAATTTAATCACATATTAAAAACTTTCAAATTTGGTGTCAAACTACACTTTTTTCACAGTTAAGGTTTTTGATGCATGTTATGGGTGGAAGGCCCTGCTAGAATGCATGAAAGGATACTGATGGGTTTAATCCTTCCCTAAATAAAGAAATCCAAAAAAGTCTGAAAGGGAAAGGTCTACTCAAATGGAAATAAGATTGCAATAGCAAATGTGAAATACATCTACAGGCAATATAAGACAGCATATACCACGTGTGCACAGTTTGGATGGAGGTGATGGTCTGTGAGCTGTAATAAGTGGGCAAAGGGTTGGCTTCTGCATGCCTTCGGAATATAAATTATAAACTGAACTATGATAAAGTGCTTATTACTGTGGTTTGATCACTTTCTAAAGAAATGAACAGGACACAAAAATCTTATCACAATCAAAACATATTAAAAGATAACAAATTCAGTCACTCCATGAAAAATGAATAAAATAAACTTGCTGGAAGGAATAAGTCAAATGTACAGCTTAAAAGTCTCAGTGGAATAACTGCATATATATGTGTGTGTGTTTCAATAAAAACTAAAGGAATGTGAATGAAGACACATGCAGACGACCATTCATGTGGAGCCATACACTCCTTTGCCAGTAAGTAAGAAAGACTGAAACTAGGTAAGTAGGAATTATGTGCCAAAAATTGGGTGAAGAAAATAAAATGCTGTATGTAAATTGATTTAGGAATTAAAAAGAAAAAAGAACTAAATAGAAGTCTCTTTTTAGACACTTGATATGTAGTTCCTGACACAAACTGGGGATTTAATATATAATTGTTGAGAAATAAATGAATCTCTCAGAAAGTTTTTGGCAATTTGACCCCCAATTATGCCAAGCTCATTATTTTTTTAAAAGGATGTTTCTTCTTTTGCTAATATGTGTTTAATTATTGCTAAAATATAAATTTTATCAATGATTAATATATAGTTTACTAATGATGAAATATACATAAAAGAGAAAACACCATTTTTAGAGAATAAGCTTGGAAAAGTAAAAACTGTATGGATAATTGTTACTGTTACTGCAGAAAAATATGGAAATGCTTACAGCTCTGCAAGAAATTGAGCTGTGTCCCCTCAACATTTTGATGTCAAGGCAATGAGGAGGAGCCAGCAATGAACCTGAGAAGGAACGTTCAGGAAGAAAACCAGGAGAGGGGGGAATTTGAGTGGAGAAGGTTAACCAAGGAATGGTGACCTATGACAAATACCACTGTTAGGCTGAGTAACACAACCTTGGTAAGGGGACTTTCCGCTTAATAATGGGAGGAAACGGCTTACTGGAATGATCTCGAGAAAGGTCGGAGGGCCTGATTTGGAGGCAACATGGAAACACACACAACTCTGCTAGGATCAGTTCTGGAATAAAAGATAATTTAGCAATAAGCAAATCATTTTAAAATAGACACATTCTTTTATTCATTTCTATTTTTTAATATTTATCCTAAAAATATTGGATCATCCTAAATCAATTTGACTAAGAGAATTTATCATAGCATTATTATTTTCCTAATTAGAAAAAAACCCAAGATTTTAATATAGATAAATTAAAGCCGTGCTTTGGGAAGAATCTCGAATGTTATGTAAAATCCCAATATACCATCTGCCCTTCATATTTGTGGGTCCTGAATTTGTGATTCATCCAAGATCCATGGTTGGTGAATCTGCCGATGTGGAACCCCTGGATTGAAGGTCCGACTGCTCTATGCAATTGTGAATGAGGGATTTCAGCATCCACCGGTTGGGCAATGATGCACTGGGGGAAGGAAGAGGTATCCTGGACCAATTCCCCATAGAAATGAATTGCTGGAAAAAATTCATTATAAGCAGTAAATTGTCATATACTCTGATTACAATTTAATAATATACAAAAAAAAGAAAAATGAAAAATGAATTGTCCCCAAACTTAAAGAGCAGTTACCTCCAGAGATTTTTTTTTCATATATTTCTGTATATCAAATTTTGTAAACAGCTAACATAAACCTTGAGCAACGTAGGGTTAGGGGCACCAACCCCTCCAGATGGAAAATCTGCCTATAAGCTTACAGTAGAGTTGCACCTGCAGCTCCACACCTGCAGAGCCACCCGACCTCGGGAGGTGTAGTACTGGAGTAGTATTTATTGGAAAAAATCTCCTATGACTGGATCCACGCTGTTCACACCTGTGTTGTTTAGGTTTCAACTGTACTTTCTTTTCATCCTAGAAAAATGTATGTATATGTATATATATTTTTAACAAAATAAAGGAGATATAAAAATGCCCCATACCTATCAATACTAATACTCCAAGGTTTTGTAAAATATATACAGAAACTGGTTGATTTTATTGAATCAGAATCCCTTTGGCTGAGAAGATCACAGGGAATGGAAGGGACAAATGAAAACAAATGATGACAATACATTAAAAGTGGTTGTAATATTTGAATTGCTTGCCATTTGTTTTTGCTTTTCTTTGTTTTGTTTATAACAATTGAACTGGACATACATAACCAAGGACTAGTGATTTCATGCTGACATTATTCTAGTTTCAAACATAACTTAAAGTTACCTTTGTTTTTACCAGCTAATCTTCATCTAATTGGAAATTTCTAATCATGGTTGCACACTGGAGGCTGCACAGTTGCACTCTGGTGCGCTCACATTGGGGGAACTCTAGGAATTAACTCTCAAAAGAATTGAGACTGCATTATATAAAGACCTGGTGTACTCATTCACATATCCCGAGTATCTGAGCGAGTCCTTGGAAAGGAGACCCCTGGGGAAACATTCAGGGGAAGATTTCTTCCACATGCTGGTAGTTTAAAAAGTGCTGCTGTCGGTCATTACCATAGCGCCTTATTTCCAGGCCATCCACAGTCTTCCCCCATTTAAAACAAAGGAGATGATCCTGGCTAGTTCAGCTCCAACTAGATGAAGCTGACGTCTCTTCTCAAGAATGAAACACCTTTCTTAACCCTCCCTGAATTAAATATCTTCTTCAACTTCTGCCTGAGACTTGGGTGTCCTTTATAAGAAGAAAACACATTTTATCTGTTGATAAAAAGTCACAAGTCAAATCCTCTGATGAAGAGCCTTTGTGTGGGGGGGAGTTGTCTTTCTCTCAGGGGGAAATGTTGATGGTTTAAGAAACATCTATCAGAGACATTCATGGGTCAACTTGAAATTGATGAGCATGTCTGGGTTTTGCAAGTTTTTCTTTAATTACAAAGAAGAAAAATTAAAAAATAAGCCTAATTCCAATGTATGCACAAAGAAAGTAACTCACTACCAACACTTCCACTAATCACCCCTAAAACATCTGAAATGATATTTATCATTTGGAATGTCGAAGACCGAGAGTGGGACCAGAGTCAATATGTTGCCATGGATGGTAGTGAGCACATGGCGGCCAAATCAATGTTTTCTCATTTCTTCTTCTATTCTATTCCCAGAATAGTGAGCTATAGCACTGTAGCTGTGTTAGGATGCCAGTTCAGGAAAACAAGCCAGTTCAAACACATCTCTCACAAGGTAGGTCTTGACTTTGCTAAGTGGAATATAAATGGATGGAGGGAAATTTTGTTTTCATGTCAGGTTTTAAATATGCACTAATATGTAACTATGCATATGTGTGTATATATGCATATATCTGTATGTATGTGTATGTTTGTTTATGTATGCATATATATTTTTTGTTTCTTGTTTTTTGAGAGCATATTAGGTACAAGTAATAATATTGAGATGATTCAATGGAGAGAGAAGAAAGAAATTTAAAGGAATAATTTTCTGACCACTCTCACTGATCTGTTAGAAAAAAAAGTTTCCCTTTGGACAAAATGTTTGAGGAGAAAACAGGAATTATTTTTTCTACTTTGTACACTTTTTTAATTTGATAAGGATGATACATTTTTACTTTATTACATTCCTCTTGAAATTAGAGTTAGCCATTTATCTTCCTTTAGAAGTTAAAAGAGGCATCTAATTCACAATGACACATCATGCAAGTAGAACAGCATAAGGCAGTAGTCTCACTTCCTCACATTTTCTATTTCTCTCATCAAAGAGATTGCCACCTTTTAAAAGGAGGAATGTAGTTATAATCACTGAAAACTTAACAGAGATTGTAGAAAACATTCTTGATTATAAATGTCATAAATAGTTAAAATGCAACATGGCACAACACTTTAATTTTGATAACTATACTTTAGAAAACAAATTAAAGTATCTACTCAAAAAGGCAATAAATTACTACATTAAGGTTCTGCTCTACCAAGAAGAAGATATGGGAACAGGAAATAAAAAAATGGCTTCTTCTCTTTATTCAATATAATTGAAAATGATCTGAATCTAAAATATTAAATACATTTTCAAACATATGGTTCACTTTTTTCATCTTTACTCTGTGGACTTTAGTTGGTTTATTTTTATCAGCACTCAACTTTTGACCTCATAAAATTATGAACAGCCAGAGAGGAGAGTTTCAAATGGGATGTGTTTGTTTGTTCTGATATTCTACCACAATGAACAATAATTTCTGAAGCTAAAACACACAAGAGTTAATGTCTGGTGACAATTTCTTATGCCCAGCAATTTTTTGGTCTTTAACTTATCTTTCTTCAACAATTGAGTGATTGGAACAAATGACTGAAAGGAACAGCACCAGGGTGACGGAATTCATTCTTTTAGGTTCTTCAGTCCATAGAGAGATTGAACTCATTCTCTTCCTGCTCATTTTAGTGGTATATTCTCTAACTCTGGTAGGAAACCTTGGGGTGATTTCACTAATCCAATTGGATTCTCGACTTCACACACCCATGTATTTTTTTCTCAGTAATCTGGCCTTTGTAGACCTTTGCTACTCTTCATCAATAGCCCCCAAGTTCCTGCAGACCCTCCTGACCAGACACAGGTCTGCAACTTTCTATGCATGTGCCACACAGCTGGGCTTTTTCCTGAACTTCTTGATCTTGGAAATGATCCTTCTTGCATTAATGGCTTATGACCCCTATGTCATCATCTGCAGTCCTCTTCTCTACATGGTGGTCATGTCCCCAAAGGTGTGTATGCAGCTGGTAATGGGCCCCATCTTATATAGCTTTTCTGTTGCTTTGCTCCACACAGTTGTTACTTACCAACTGATCTACTATGGCCCCCATGTCATCAATCATTTCTACTGTGATGATGTCCTTTGATGGCCCTTGTCTGCTCAGACACCAGCCTCAAGGAGATGTTGATTTTCATCTTTGCTGGATTCAATATGATCAGTTCTTTGACCACCGTCCTTATTTCTTACTTACACATTGCGGCTGCCATCATGAGAATCCAGTCGACAGAATGGAGGTGCAAAGTGTTCTCGACCTTTGGCTCTCATCTGACCACTGTGACTATATTCTATGGGACTCTGATCTTCATGTATCTGCAGCCCAAATCAAACCATTCCCTTGACATGGACAAAATGGCCTCCATGTTCTACACAATAGTCATTCCTATTTCAGCCCCATGATCTACAGCTTGAGGAACCAAGAAGTAAAGAATGCCTTGAGGAAAGCCATTGACAAATGCTATGTCCTGCCTCTAATAAACTTTAAAAAGTGACTTGCAACAAATCATGACTTGGAACAATGTCACTTGCAGACAGACATGTTGTTTTTCTAATCTTTTGATGAAGTACATTTTTTTAACCATTCTTTATATGAGTAAAATGATTTTGTATATGAATTCTAGTTTTCATGTAATCAATAGTAAGATGAAATTTTTAAAAGAGTAGAATTTACATTTTTAACAAATTGCTACTCTTAGGGTATGTGACACTGATAGCTTTGACCTGACTAGCTTCTATTCAACTGATAATCAGGTTTAATCAGTCTTTTCAAAATTGTTCCTGTTTTGTATATCATGGAAGACAGAGAAAGGGGCAAGGATGGTGATGAAATAAGTTTCTTATCCATCCCCATGTTATTCCATGTGATAGCCTCCTCCTCCAATGTTCTCTGTCTGTGACCCATCATTCCTCTCTCTGCTGCTGACCTCCACATTCACTACTAGCCACTCCCTAAAATTGCATGATTAGCACATCCTTTGAAAGAAAGTCATTTTTCACCATGTAGACATGGGAACAAGACTTAGCTTTTGGAAAGCCATATTCCCTTTTATTACTCTATCAAAACAAAAATGCAGATCTATCTTTAAGTTCCCTAAGCAAAGCTGTGCTTTGTAAAGGTCTTTTAAAGTTTTAGGGGTATGAGGAAATTACAGTGGGTTGGGGGACAGGAAGGGGTAGATTAAAACCAAGAGATAAATATGGTGGCTATTAGATGTCAAGAATATAGTTCCATGCTCAGGTAATATAAAGAGACATAATTCAAAACCCACTTAAACTTTCAACTGGAATATAATAGATTGTATTTTCACTCATAAATTCAAATGTTCATGTCTACCATGTGCATGATATTGGGAGTCATTCTTAGTGATCAAAAAACAAACAAACAGAATATTTCCTGCCTCAAAGTGTTGGACACTCTGCAAGAAGATGCAGCTAGCAACAGACCAGTTTAGAGTGGTAGGTGGCAGGTTTGATAAGGAAAATAACTTACAGATGAGGCTTGTCTTGGATGTACATCTCTGCATTTGTCTGCCAGAATCTTCAACATGTATAAAGAAGCTTTAACTGGATTCATTTTCACATACCATCCAGATGGTTTCAAGAACACCTGCATCTTCTTACTTTGGGAACAGTGGGCAGAACATACATTCAAAGGAGAAGGGAATGGGTAAGGAGCCACCAAATTGCCAGGGTTTATCTTGTGAGTCACTTAGCAGAAAAATCCTTTTAATGGCCTCCTCTAAGAGTAATACAGCTAGAAAGTGAATGGATTTGAAATAAGTCAGCCTGCTGTATTATAATATTGTGCCACCATGACATACATACCGTGATAGATGTTAGAATGAATCTGGCAAACCAGGAAATACATTTTGTTCATTTGATAATGCAGTTGTGAACAATAAACAATGAACAAAATGAACAAGCAATGAACAAATGAAGTTCATTTTCAAATGAATGAAGTGAAGCTATGCCAATGATGTATGTGCTAGGATTATGTGTGAGCACTCTGCTACCTTGAGTTGATTTCTTTTTTCATTCTCTTTGTCAGTTCTGCTTTCATCTCGTGAAAGTTTCATTATTCTAACCCAGGCATGACCAGGAATCAAATTCTGCCTGCATTCAAGCTATGGCATCTCAGTAAACTAGAAAAAAAAAGCTCATTTTTGGAATTGTGCTTTTGAGTTCAAACCTGAGTATTACCACTTCTAGCTGGATGATGCTGAATAGCATCTCTGACTTTCATTAACCAGGCTCCTCAAAACCACCTGTCAGTGATGGGAAACAGCTGCCTAAATATTATTAATTTCTGAGTGAGTGGTGCTTATAAAGGTCAGGTGTTCAAAGCTGATTCTGTCCTAGTGTCACATTCAATTGAACAACGTGGGAAACCCATTGGTGTCCCTCCGATAGATTTCCCTACAATTCTCTTTTGATATATATGTATATATATATGTATGACTAAAATTAACATAAAAAAACAGTATGGCAACAGAGAATTTCACAGATGACTTACCAGATTTTGTCCCACTTGAATGACTTAATGGTCTTGGAAATTGCAGAAACAATAGAGCTCTGAAAAAATTAAAGAAAGGGTGGTTTAAAAACCCTGTGGGAAGTAGTGCCTGATTCAAAGCTAGTATCCTGAGAAGTTGCTTAATTAAGCATATACATATATACCACAGTATACATAATATACACATATTGTACTATATACTATGTATAGAGTAACTAGGTAGGTCAGTTTATCTGTCTATCTGTCTGTCTATCTATCAGCTTATCTATCTGTCTATTTATCTATCTACCTATCTATCTATCTTTATATGACAGTGTGTGTGATTTTGTGTGTGTATGTGTATGATGGTAGTGACTTGCCATAGGGTTGTGTTTTCTGACTTTTAGTTAATGTTATGCTTTATTATTTTTCATGTATTAGAACATTTATTATTTGCTTAATATATTTTAATTGACTCACAAACTTATTTAAACAAATCTGAAAACTAAACTTTCTGTAACCAACGCAAAGGAGAAAAATCCATGCCAAAATCTTCATAAAGTAACAAGAATTCTGAACACTCAAAAAGTTAAAATAACACAATCTCTGGGTGCTATGTGAAATTATCTCTTGTGCTGTATTTTGGGAAATACTGGCAAGAGAAATTGTAGAATTTAATCAAAAGCTTGTGATAACCACTTTAACTCGCTATTCCAAGTTAGGTTAGGACAGCATTCATGGTTTAATTTAGAATTTAGATTTCTGTGAAGACATCAATATTGTCATATTAAATTATGTATCTTAAAAATTAGTTTTACATCCTCCTTAAACAACACCAACTCTATCAGTAAATCAACAATGAGGTGTTCTAAGTGGATACAAACAGTACAAATTCTGAAGAAAGGCAGAATTAAAATTATGCCTTTCAGGCTCTAAATTAATTTCTTTGGGGGGCAGAGGCATCATACCAAAAAATGAATCTTGGAACTCATGACTGTGAATTGCCAAGGGCAAGAACTCAAATAAGGAAAACACCTTTGTTGTTGCTGTGTTTGTTTTGCCTGTTCTGTAATCCCAAAAGCATAGTATTGAACAGTGAAGTTTATACAGAAAACTGGAAAGTAGAAGAGATCTCCTAACAGCAGAGGAGCCATTTTTCTGGAAGCAAGCAGTAAGGTCCCAACCTGAGCCTGGTGATGCGAGCAAGATATAAAGGTTAGTAACTCTTTGGAAAGGAATCTGCTGCCCCTTCCTCTGGGTAGCACAGTGGACTCAGGTGAGGTTGCTGCAAAATTACACCGTTGCCCAAAGAAAGCCCAGAGGGGTTTGAAGAGCTCCTGCAGCAGCAAGGATAGCTTACCTCCCTGAGGTAGAGCCTGTTTTATTGAAACAAAAAGCTTAATAGAAAAACCAGAGTCCCAGCATTGCAGCAAATTGGTGAAGGAATACATTTGTTTTATCAGCACACAATTCAACTCATACCAAGTAAGAAGAGCTAAAGATGTGTTGTCTAAAACATCTGGTGGAAGCTCATCCGGTCCACACCTACAAACACAGTGCAGAAGAGGTGGCTGAGATTCCCTGAGCCTGTGAAAGAGCCTTGTAAGTGCCTGCAAAAACTAGTGAGGAGAAGTCACCTAGAAGCTGGGGCCAAAGGGATTCAAAACCAACTAAATGGACAGCTGGAGGTCATGACAAGTCCAAGGACTCACCAAGTAGTTAGGAAAAGGGGATACAACCAATCACCTAAGACCAGAGGTTGAGTTTCCCTCCTTCTGGCTAAGACAGAGAACCAGGTTCCCTTCTTTGCTCAGTATACTCAGTGTCAGAACAGACATTTTCTGAGGAGACATTCATCCTCAAGGCAACATTTGCCCTGGGAAGTGGTCAGATGCAGAGGCCAGGTGCTAAGGGCCATGTTTCTGGAAAGAATTATAAGAACAACTTCAGCACTATAGCCATGCTGTCTAAGGAGCAAACTCCTAAAACACAGTGACTTAGTAACATAGGATTTGATTCCTTTCTCAGGGGACAGTGTGAGTTATGGGGTGTGGGTTAGGCAATTAGACCCTCCGTATGTGGCTTTCTTGTCTCAATCTACAGCAACCATTTCAGTGGCAACATTTTCAAGAAGGAAGAGAAAGGAAAAAGTCCACATCAAGTGGCTCTGACTTGAGGAAATGACCTTGGGTTTTAGGCATATCTTTCTACTGACAGCTCATTGCCAAAACATTTGTAACAATGTTAGCTACCTGGCTAATAGAAATGAGGGCAACTGTGGTTAACAGCTGGAGGGCTAGTGTTTTATTTCTAAAAGTAAACATAAAATAGTGGACCTTGAGGAATATTTCTGCCATAAGCATCAGAGAACATATGATCTTAGAATGCCAGGCTACAATGCCAATCTCTGTGAAAGCAAAAGTTTCTTGAGCGGTCTTACTTTGAAACCACATTGACATGAACTCTTTAGAACCAAATTTGGGTAGTTTAACAACATAAAAAAGAAATCCACTTTGTTAATGTAATTTCCTATAGCAATTAATGGTAATTTTTCTTCCTACTCAGAACCTAAATTTGTGAAAAAGAACATCCCTCCTCCCATCAGCTACCTTTTCTCAGATCCAATCGGAAGGAAAGTGGCTTATAGTTAACTAGTAAATTAGCCTGAGCAACCATACTTTATGTGCTTGAATTAGTCCATCCTCCCAGTGGTGTTTCCAAAACCATAAGTTACTTCTCAGAGTCCTCCTGCACATCTTTCATTGTGCACTCCTTTTAATTCAATTAGCCCTGGGTAGAATCAGGGTAAGTAAACAGGGCTTCTTTAGTCCCAAGAATAAACTCAATCATCAGAATTTACTTCTACTTCCCATTCACCTTTATGCTGATGAGAGTCATTAAGGGAAGAAAAGTCTGTATTCTTCCTATAGCAAGAATGAATGTAGATTAAGTGGGTACCAATCTATATAAATGGAACAGTGAGATTTTAAGAACTTTAACTGGGTCCTGGTGGATATCATTTTGAGCTGTATTGACCATAGTTTAACGCATACCCAGTGCAATGGCTTTTAGTTGAACAGGGCTTCTTATCTGGTTGATCCACTCTAAGCCCTGAAAGCTTGATTCAAGCTGCTAAAACAGAACCAAAGAATGTAACATTCATGAGAAGAAATTGGAAACAAACAATAGTTTCAAATCATATCAACCAAAGGTTTAATAGGATGAAGGCTATGAACAAAGGTTAGATTTTTAAATATCAGAAAGCTCATATTGGTTCATTTTTTTTATTATGATGAAGACAGGAAAGTCTTTATGTCATAAATATTTCACCCTTTAAAACCAAGAAAACTAACCAGAATCCATGCTAAGGAGTAGAATCAGGGTAAGTAAATAGATTGACACACAAAAAGTGTTGATAACTATCAAGCTATATATACGGAGAACAAAACTTAGGACTGTGTTACAATACTAGTTGAAGATTCTGAATACAGCTTTGTTATCAAAAGTCCATGTGTGTATGAACATTATCAAAAAGTTATTTGGTAAATCAGGGTCCATCAGCATTCTGTAATCAGGGAATAGAGATGAATTCCTATTCTTTTCCTCATGAAATTATATATTTCTTACAAAATTTCAGTAAAGAAAACATCATAGAAATCATGTTCAATTCTAAAAAAGATATCTCCAAAACACAATGTATTTATCTCAAATTATTTATGAGTCCTCCAGTGACTGCACAATTTTAAACACACCGTGAATGTGTAATATGTCAGTTTGAATCATATAGTTGCATATGTGGAGTAACAATCTTGGTACTTAGAGGCCATTCATGGGGTAAAAGCATCACTGGGTTAGACTGGAACTCAGTATGTGTAAGAGTTGCCTTTAGACAGTCTCTATTGAGCTAGGAACTTTCATGCCTACACACTTTTCACAAGTAGAAATGTACTCAGAAATATCTATTGCAGTTTCACTGCCCCAAGTTTGCCTTGATGATTGCTTTGTTGACTGCCTCTGTCACATCTTTGTTTCTCAAACTTTAGATCATAGGATTCAGCATGGGAATCACTGTGGTATAAAACACAGCTACCATTTCCCCCTGCTCCACAGACTCTTCAGGGGGCCTCCTGAAATGCATAAATATGAGAGTCCCATAAAACATGGTAACAGCCATCAAGTGGGACCCACAGGTGGAGAACGCCTTCTTCCTCCCATCAGCAGAGTGCATGCGTAGCATGGCTATTTCTATGAGGATATAGGAGATGAGGACCACTGAAAGGTAATACGTGAAGTTCATCCCAGCAACAACTATCATGGTGTATTCTTTGATGTGGACCCCACCACAGGCAATCTTGATGAGAGGAGGGTCAGCACAATAGAAGTGGTTGTTTTCAAAATTTCCACAGAAGTACAAGCCATATGTCCACAGGGTGCATATCAGGCTAACAGAGAATCTGTAGACATAAGGCACAGAGATGAGCCAAATACAGACTGTCCTGGACATTTTACTGCCATAAAGCAGAGGGTTGCAGATGGCCATGTAGCAATCAAAGGCCATCACAGCCAAGATATATACCTCCACATGGACAAGGGCAATCAAAAAGTAACATTGCACCAGACACCCCATGTAGGAGATGGTTTTTGTCTCTGATAATAAATTTTCCAGCATTTTGGGAGTAACATTGGAAGAGAACCACACATCCACAAAAGACAGATGACTTAAGAAAAAATATATAGGGGTCTGAAGCTGGGGACTGATGCTGATCAAAATAATCATACCAATGTTCCCTAACAGCATGATCATGTAAACTACAAGGAACACCCCAAAAAGGAGAACTTGAAGCTCCTGATGACTGATCAACCCCAGAAGAATAAACTCTGTCACATCTGTGAAATTTGGCATTGCCTTCATGGAGACCCAGGCTGTACTGTCTGTGGGAGAAAGAAAAAAAAATGGATTTGTTTTATTCTTGGAAGTCTTGAGTCACGTGTATCTGTATTCTAATTCAAATAATTGAACAATTAATGTATATTTCACACAGTGTCCAACAAAAGAATATCTAGGTACAATTATTTCCTTTAGTAGGTCTTATAGGTAATGACCATCAATATTTATATCAGTTTCTTAGTCCTAAAATAGACAATTGCATTCATGTGTTACTAGAACTATATATTTATATTTTGTAAATAATTTCCATAATGTTAACATCCCAGGGCTCAGATAAGATTAAAGCCAGACTGAGAGTTGTCAGAGAATGACTGAATCCATTCCAATATATTATTTTTTAGAAAAAAGCTGGAGACTCATCAGTGTTAAGTGTTCACTCAAGGTCAGCTAGCCACTGAGTACTCACAGACAAGTAAGTGGAGTGAATCCTCTGAAACTCCACTGAATGCTATTTTCCAGTATGATAGCTGGCTCTCAATATCAATAAAAATACAAACACACATGTGATATTAACTGATCTATTTTCACATGTTTTGGACAGTAGTCTCTTATTTATATAATCTTATGGGACAGTGGTCTTATATGTTGGTCTTATAACCTAGTTATTGACATATTAGCCCTATGTTATGCCAGTATATGATACCACATGCTTTCGACATATGAAATTCCTAATCACATTTTAGTTTGTTCAGCCTTACATTATACTTGCTTGATGAGTGCTACTAGCAGGGTAAGGTGAGAGGTATTTAAAAGCACAGGCTCTACTAGCTTTTGTTATCTTAAAAAAAAATGTAAACCACAGGTGGTTAAATCACATAGCACTCAACATCAGAATTATGTCAATAGATAAGTATCTAGACAAATGCCATGAGGTAAAATTGAGGTGACACTTTTTAATAATTATTGTCTCTCATTTCAGATTCCACTGGTTTTCAGGAACAATCAATTCTATGTCTATTTATATTCAAATTTAATGTCACCACAAGGAACATGTTCCCAAGAAATCTTTCTCCTTTTAATACATTTCCCGTGTTGACTTCTCCAAGAAATAAAAATTTGCTGTGAGTTCTTAAGGCTGCATCTGTATAATTACCATCATCTCGGGAATTTAAGCTCTCCATATTAATTGTGCTTGAAGGGGATGTTACTGACATATAAATGGGTCTTTGTAATTGCTTAGGTTAATTCATTTTACAAACATCAAAGCCAGTTATATGTCAGATATATTTGTTATATCTAGAAGTATTCTAAATTCTGGAAATAGGAGGTTAAACAATATATACAGGATTCTGGCTTGCATCAGAATTTATTCTCATTGAAAAGAAGTAAAGGATAAATATACAAGTGAGATACTTCAGGGATTGGAGTCACAGTGACAAATGCACAGTTTGCCAATGGGATCAGATATAAGGAGAGGCAGGATGCAGACAGGGTGATAGAAGATCTCTTTGAAAATATGACTCTTTTACTTAGTGAGAAGAAACCGGCAATGTAGAAATACAGGGAAGAAGAGAATGAAAATTCAAAAGGAACTCTTAGCTTGCCATGTTGAAAAAGAGTGTTTCTAGAGCCATTCCTTTAACATTAAACAGTGTGTAAATTCTATGATTATATCACGATCCCCTCCAATCCATAGCAGAGGACATTTAGGAAGTTAATTAGTCTTTATGAACTATTTTCCCATCTCTTGATTATTCACATGGGGATGAAATACACCACGAATAAAGTAAATTGGGCACATAAGATAGGAGGCACTGAAGTTTCATTTCTGATCTGCCTTCCTCCTTTCTGTAGATTTCCATGATTGTAGATCATCTGGCTTCTCTTAAGTGTGGAAATACTCAGCCAGATGAGAGATGCAGACTCTGGTTAGGAAGCAGAGCTAAGATCAGGGATTTTTCCTATGTAAAAACTCATGACCCTGCTCAATGAGCCCATACTTTCCAACCAACAGACTTTGACTGGGTTAATGGTACTACTAAGCATAAAATATATTTAACAAAAGCATCAAAGCATCTAAGAAACAGACTAAAACTACTTCTCCAATTTTGCTTCCTGCATGACGTGTGTATTTTTCTTCCTCTACACATAATTGTTAGCTCTGTGATAGTAGCATTAGTCTCATTCATCTTGGAACTCTTTAAACTGCCTGGCTTAGCTGTTAAATATAACTGATACTCAGCAATATTCACACAAGATTTTTTAAAGTGTCCTGATCTCTAGATCAGCTTTATGTAATGCATTACAGTACTCCAATGTTCTTAAAGCCTCTAGGAAAGATTGCTTTAGTGACAACTGTCTCAGCTTTAAAATATGAGTAAAAATAGCTAATTTTTGTTGAGTGCTTACTAAAACTTTTGCATATAAAGTTCCAATGGACCAGGTTCTATTCACATAGTCAATCTAAAACTGTGGAAACTGAGGCACTGAAAGGCTAAGAAGGTCTTCCTGGATCAGACATCTGCTAATTGGTCAGACTGAGATGCAAACTAATTAATTCGACTTCCATGTTATAGCCTTAATAATCTTATATTGCTGCCTCTTTGATAATCTATTCCAATATTCTATTTCTTTACATTTAAATTTTCAGTTTGAGTATCCTCCAAAAAAGAAGAATATTATCCTTTGAATAGTTCATTCTTGATGAACCAGAAGAGCTTTGCATGTAGGCTGAACTAAAGAGTAAATGGACCACTGCTTCATGCTACCACTCAAGGTTAGGCGAACCCGTAGTCCTAGGATCAGATGGTCAAGTGACTTCTGGGTTAGAGCCAATTTATTATATAAGTGTGCATCATCTATTAAACAATTAAAAATATAGAATGTGTAACATATGAGTTTTAAAAATGAATCTTAATAATGTTTTTGGAATTTCTCATGAAGAGAAACAGTGAAGGCATAATTACTGCTCTAATCATTTCCACTGACACAAAATCTTCAACTCCATCCACATTTATTTTAAAACACAATGTGAAAATCAATGGTCATTGTAGAGAAGAGGTAAAAGGATAAATAATGCAGGATAATTTTTTTGTTAATCCCTATTGTAGCTAGATCAGGCATATGAAGTTTTAAATAAACTGTGGATACAAATAAGACTATTTCCCTGTAATATATTTCCACACAATAAAGCACTGTGATAACCAATAAGTCTACAAATGAGGTCTTAGTCTACTCTTCAAAACAAGAATAAAAATTAAAAGATGCAACTGTATTAATCTGTATTGTAAAGGGTGTAAAATTTGCAGACATACCTTCAGCAGTGAGAAAAGCAAGTGATAATGACTCACTATTTATTATAAAACCTTGAACACTGAGAGGATTGAGAGCATCTCCCCAAGGAACTACCCAGGTAATTATGAAAGAAAAGATAAAAACATCTCAGGGGTAAGAGAAGTTAAGGAGTGTTACTGAGGAGACTACTTTTTATGGTTCTAAAATTAAGAAATCAAAATTCTTAATATAATGGTTTAATCTCTCCCACCTTCACATGGGTTCTGCTTCCTTCTATTCACACCTGACAATTATGCACCTCGGAAAAACAGTCATGGTTTGCATTATAAACTTTTGGTCAGTCATTTTCATGTCTGTTGTGCTACATTTCTAGTAAGCATCATCTCTCAAGAGACACCATCACAGCAATGCTTGCCCTACACATCTCATGGATGTTAGACACATGACAGATGCCTCAGAGACCATTTGGAAACATCTACAGAGAATGAGTAAAAGTAGAGGTAATTGGTGAAGAAGTTGATTATAGTAGAACAACCTGTTTCACTTAACTGAGGCTCTTCTGGGGGTCAGTAGAGTACTGATTTTGATGTCAGAAGGATCAGGAATCAAACCTCCTTAACTCTGTACTTTAATTATGTGTCATTGGGTGAGTAATGATTCTCAGCTTCAGTTCTCATCTGCAGAATGTGAGACTACTATCTCCTAGGCTGGGGTGGGGATCTCAGATAACATAGGGCTAACTCTCAGGACAATGTCTGTCTCATACGAAGCTCTCAAAGACTTGAAATTCTTTTTGCATTTTCTCTTATAAACAGTTCACAAGTATGAAGTCGCCACCTCTGTAGGACTGTGGTCAATATCATTGCTATGTTGAAGGATAAAAATATGCATACATAAAATAACTCTGAGGTTAAGTTTTTCTACCAAGTTTAGGTAGCTAACTGGTTAAAGAAACAGAATGCCAATGTGGATCATTCATAAACTCTAAACTATTTACTACCCCAAGTTCATCTGCAAAATAATGCTCAGGCAAAGTTTTCTTCTGCATTCTTTATCCCTGAGTACCCACAAATCCTAAGTTCCTTCTCACTCATTATGAAGACAGTGCATCTGGTGAACTCTTTGGTACCATGCTATTATAATGTAGCATGCACTCTCTCAATTAAATGTACATTTAAAAAGAAGAAAGTGTGTGCTTGTGTGTTGGAGAGAGCAAAATACAGAGAGAGAGTGACAAAGAAAGATAAACACACTTTATTTTGGAAATGCTGAAATGTAACGACATTGATGTAGAAATGAATGTAACATTAAGGTGTAGTATTATAAGTATTTTACAAAACTATCCTGAATTTTCAGCAAATGGCAAAATTGCTTTACCTTCTGCTCAATAATCTAAACTCATGGAAATTATGAGCCAGAAGAGATCTCGGAGTCAGACACTAGAACCTAAAACTTAACTGGATGAATAACAAGAAATGATTAGATCAAGGTCACCCACAAATTTATTTGAAATCTGGAAACTCAAACCATGAACATGAGTGAACCATTTACCTTGCTGTCATCATTCTTCATGTAACACTAAACCAACACTCCAGAAAGTAAGTAGAGAAAGCAGTTCACTTTTGAAGAAAAAGATGTAACAAAGATCATCCAAATCCACTTACTCACAGGTATTAAAATGCTTTAAAACCATATTTTAAAATTTGTTAGTAATCAGCAACTAATTTGGTATGTCGAGTTTTCCAATAAATGGTGAATTAATGGTTTTACTGCCAAAAGAAATTACTTTTAACTCACTTAAAAGTAACAATAAGTAAATAAAATCTTAAATTCTTTTAGGGGTTTAAGTTTTGAAACTCTAAGCAAAGTAATATTATAATTTAATTTGAATAAGCAATTTATTTATATGCAAATAGCTTTAAAGTTTTGACCATGATGTATGTGCTTGTATGTGGAAATGAGTTCATATGCATCACTGGTTTCCCTTAAGGAAAATAAAATCTCAAAAATGGCCAAAGAAGAATGTTTGCTCTCACACTGCCCCGATCTCATTTATATTTACATCTTTGCAGATCAATTTGTGATTACTTAAATGCATCATTTAAATGTGTGATTGAACTTTCAGTAGCTATGTGTTATCTAAATCAAGAGAGCAGATTATTTATTATTCATTTATTTATTTATTTTTATTAGAGGACATAGAAACTTTATGGAAGTTCAAGTTGCAAGGTTATTGCCTCATGCTTATACTTACCTAAATGAGGTGCAAGAGTGAACCAGATTATATTAATATATTATATCAGTACATGTCATTGTTAATGACAGACGCCCTCAATATTTTATTTCTTTCAAATACAAAAGTTATTTTAAAGTATTTAATACCATATCTAAGTCACAAATGTGCCAAATATTCTGCATGAATATCAATTTAATTTTTTAAGTGAAAACTGTGCTTTCAAAATGAAACATTTAAATCCATTTGCTCACAGATATTAAAATGCTTTAAAACCATATTTTAAACAAGGGCTTTCCAAAATATACAAGCAGCCAGTACAACTCAAAAACAAAAAATCAAACAACCCAATCTAAAAATGAGCAGAAGACCTAAATGAGCATTTCTCCAATGAAAACATACAAATGGCTAAATGGCACATGAAAAAAATGCTCAATATCGCTAACTATCAAAGAAATGCAAATCAAAACTATAATGAGGTATCACCTCACACCTGTCAGGATGTCTATCATTAAAGAGTCCACAAATGATAAATGCTGGAGTGGTTGTGGAGAGAAGGAAACTTTCCTACACTATTGGTGGAAATGTAGCCTTGTGCACCCATTATGGAAAACAGTATGATAATTCCTTGAAAAACTAAAATTAGACTTACCATATGATCCAGCAATCCCACTTCTCGGTACATATCCAAATGAAACTCTAATTAAAATAGGTGTCTGCTCACCAGTGTGCATAGCAGCACTATATACAATAAATAGCCAAGTGTTGGAAACAATCTGAATGTCCATCAACAGATGATTGAATATAGAAGATATTCACTCTCTGTCTCTCTCTGTCTCCCTCTATATATACACACACACACATACATATATATATATATCACACATGTACAATAGAATACTACTCAGCTATATAAAAGGATAAAATAATGTCATTTACACCAACATAGATGGACCTGGAGAACATCATAATACATGAAGTAACCTAGAAAGAGAAAGAATACCATATGATATCACTTATATGTGAAATTTTTAAAAATGACACAAATAGATTTATTTAAAAACCAGAAACAGACTCACAGACATAAAAAAACAAACTATGGTTTCCAGGGGGGTGGGAAGGTGAAGAGATGTCGGGAGACCAAAATTTACAGACACTAATTACTATATATAAAATAGATAAACAATAATGTCCTACTGAATAGCACAGGGAACTATATTCAATATTATGTAATAGTCCATAATAAAAAAATATGAAAAGGAATACATATATATATATAAATAGCTGAATCACTATGTCATGCATCAGAAATTAACACATTGTAAACCAGCTCTTCTTCAATAAAAATTTTAAAAAGACATAAAATATAAAAGAAAAAAATAATACCAGTGACTTATTATGAAATAATAGTCAATTTAAGCATTTAAAAGTAATAACATATATCCTGCATCAATGCCTATTTTAGGTGCAAGAAGGGACCATAATAGTTCTTCTAAAATCAGAATTGAGAGAGTGGGCTTTTAAAATACTGAAAGACCATAAAAAAATATTTATAGTTACAAAATAATCTACTATTGTGTGGAAGGAAAGATAATAAATGACATTGTCAGCATGGTTTCATGCGTTATAGAACGAGGGTGTCTTGTTTACAATGTGTTTCTTTTGTCCTTACACCGTTCTTCCCTATTGAATTGTATAGTAGCTTTGTCTGTTCATTGAAAACAAAAATAACAAATTTCCTCAAAATTATCCAAGAGAAACAGTTAATTTCTTCCTCTTTTACTGAGCCATGGGTCTCATCAGACATTTAAACTTTCTATTTTATTTAGTTAAAAATGTTCTGAAGATCACTTTGCTCATGGCCTCCCTCACATCTTTGTTCCTGAGGCTGTAGATCATGGGATTCAACATGGGAATCACCGTGGTTTAAAACACAGCCATCATTTTCCCCTGCTCTGCGGACTCCTCGGTGGGACGTCTGAAATAGATGAAAATAAGAGTTCCATAAAATATGATGACCACTGTTAAATGGGAGCCACAGGTGGAAAAGGTCTTCCGCCTCCCATCTGCAGAGTGCATTCACAGAATGGCAATGGGAATAAACAGGTAAGATATGATCACTACAGTTAGAGAATAAGTGAAGTTAATGCCTGCAAGTATGATCATCGAATATTCCTTAACAAAGGTCCCAGCACAGGCCATCTTGATGAAAGCTGGGTCTGCACAGAAGTGGTTGATCTCAACTTTTCCACAGAAGTACAAGCCATGCGTCAATAATGTGGCTGCCAGACTCATCAGAAAACCATATATGTAAGGGAAAAAAATCAGTCGCATACAGACAAGCCTTGACATTTTGCTGCCATAGAGCAGAGGGTTGCCAACTGCCATGTACTTGTCAAAGGCCATCACAGTGACAATAAAAATCTCTATGCAGACAAGGGCTATAATGAAGAAACACTGTACAAAGCAACCAGCGTAAGAAATAGTTTTTGTCTCTGATAACAGGTTTTCCAACATTTTAGGGGTGACATTGGAAGAAAACCACACATCCACAAATGACAGATGACTTAGAAAAAAGTACATGGGGCTGCTGAGCTGTGGACTGACCTTAATTAACATGATCATGCCAATATCACCCACCACAGTGATGATGTAGAGCACCAGGAAAATGATGAGGAAGACGACTTGCCATTCCTGACGACTGGTGAGTCCCAAGAGAATAAATACTGTCACATAGGTGAAATTGAGCATTTTCTCAGTTCTGGGTCAATATTAGCTACAAATCCCTGTGATAACTACAAGGAAATAAATTTCAAAATCACATGGTGACCATGTATTAATTTACATTTTTATCCATGCCTTTTTTCATTTTTTTCTTTATTAAACATCTATGACTGCATTTTGCTACTGTTTTCAGCAAATCATTTCTGAGCACTTGCTAACATAACGTGCTCTCAGAATGCTACCTGGTTGGATAAATACAGAGCCCCACTTACATAACAGGTGTACAAAACTTGATTGAAACACGCTAGTACATGATAGTGAATTTGCCAAATTTCCAAGACCACTTCTTCAACATCCCTTGTTTCCAACACTGGCTTGTTTGCTATTTTCATATTTTGAATCTATTTTGGAGGGCTATAGTTCTCTTTTTATCATCACTCAAAATTACTATTTTATCTCTGTTTCATTATAGGCATATTCTCCATGATTAGAGAAGGAAGTCACTTAATCAAATAATTCACCAGCCCTAAATGTCAGATAAAAATTATTTTTAATCTAACCTCATCCTTGGATTCATTTAAAGAGGGATGAACTGATCACAGCAGTCATCAAAATACAGGTGTAAGCCATTTATACACATTTCTACATTGTGCACAGTACCTGGACACAGACTCTTGGCATCTCTAATGTGTAATTGTAATCTACTAGACATCATCTGCTCTTACGTTCTGGAGAGTCAAACAGAAGTAAGACAAGGAGATCAATGTCTATTCAGAGTGGTGTTGGTGTCAATGGTCTTTCTAAAACCATGGTGTACTCTTATAGAGTTATGCTGGAGGCAGAAAATGGGGAATGTTTGCCTTTTCTTTGGTGATCAATGGAGTTCTTCCTGGATATAGGTTGTATCATAGGAACATTTTTCTAGAACAATATTTCCAAAATTATTTTCCTATAGAAACACTATAGGTATTGTGGAAAAAAATCCACAAGGGTTCACTCATCAGATAATGAGAAATTTTTGTATCTTCTGCAAACTCTTAGAGACACATGACTTATCTAGTAAAGGTAAACTTTGAGAAGCTGTGTGGGAAAGAATTCTATTATACTTAGTCTAGCTGGCATTTACCTAGCTTAAAAATGAAGGAAAGGAGAGAGAATAATAAAGCAAAAAGAGAGACACAGAGAGAGAGAGTTCCTCAAAATCAGCAAACATTAAAGTTCTTTGGGACACAGAGAATAATTCTACCAAAAAAGATTCCTGAGAGAACTTTGTAACAGGGCAATGAGTTTGTTGGAGTTAGGACTGTGCCATGCTCTCCAAGGTCTAAATGTCATTTGATTATTCCCAGAACCCTTGTTTTTACCTCCAGGATTATACTTTGTGTAACTACCCTCTGATGTGTATCCAAAGTTATCTTAGAGTTATGACCAAGAAAGATCACAGCAGGTAAGAAGATGACCTCATTGTCAGAGTGAAAATAAATAGACTCTTATTCACAAAAGTAATCCACTGCCTTCTACTCACCCCTTTTGTAAAGAAAAGGTTTTCATGAGGAAGGAGAATGCTATGAACGCAAGTAAATTAGACTGACAAATGACTCCTGGGTCTTAGGCTAATTAGTAAAAAATTGAAGCATTAACTCATGGCTTAAAAATATTAGGAATAATAAGAGTTAAAATTGGAAAAGATAAAACCCTTTGTTTTGTGATGTAAAGAATACCATTCTCTCTGTATAATTTTGGTTTCTTCTCCCCATCCACCCACCTCCCCATCCCAAGGCCTCATGTCACCTTTATGGAACTCATTCTCCCCTCAAAGAGTTTTTGATGGTCAATTTGACGTGTCCATTTGGATTTAAGAATACGTAGTTAGACACAGACACAATAAAGCTTAGAGAACACATGTGATCACTTTGGATTATAGTTTGGCATCAATCTATGCCTAAAGCAGAGTTTCATTAAAATTATATTAAAGATTAAATCAAGTGCTTGGTTTGCTATTGCTCAGCTTATGTTCATAGTATGTGTATTAACAAATTTACTAAAATTATTTATCTACCAATTTATTATTCATGTTATAAAACTTACGTTATCTCCTTAAAGGAATATACTTGTGAGTCTTTAGGAAATAAAAGGTGACTTCAAATCACGAGGTGGAAAGTAGTAATATGGAAGTATTTTTTTGTTTTGGGGCATTTTTTTATTCCAAAGTTTCTCAGATATGTTCAGTAACCACGTGTGGCACTTATAAAGCTAAAAAACTAATGCAAACAAAATTATAAACCAGTTGCATTACGACAGGCAATTGAGTGAATATGGTGATGGTGTGGTTTGTTCTTGACAGTGTGGAGCAAGTGTGTCACAATCTGCTTCTATATTCATATATATCACCTGTGACAACCCAAATCTTCACATCTTTTTATTTTTTGAACTTCCGTGGAATCATTCTGACATAAAGATCAATTGTTTTTTAACTATTTTGTTAAATATTGATGCCTACTCAAATTAAAACCTTGCTGTTCAACTTTGTTTTTAACCCTCAAAAAACCTTTTTAATAGATTTGAGAAAAAAGAAAAAACAGGTAATACCAAGTAGGAAGACAAGTTGATTAAATATTCTCCCTCTCTGCTGGTTGTACACTTTTCTAGTGTGTTGCTATGTGCTCAGCTTTAGAGCGGAGCCTAGAAAGTCTGGAAAGGAGAGCAAACATATTATGAGTACAGTCAGCCCTCTTGCAGGTTCCACATCCATGGATACAATGAACCTTGAATGGAAAATATATATTTTTTTAATCCAGAAAGTTCCAAAAGCCAAAACTTGAATTTGCCAGGCTATGGCAACTATTTACAAAACATTTGCATCGCATTGGGTGTTAGACATAATCTAGACATGATTTAAAGTATATGAGAGGGTGTGCATCAGTTATATGCAAAAACTACACCTTTCCATAGAAGGGACTTGATCAATTGCAGATTTCGGTAACCTGGGAGGCAGCGGGGGTCCTGGAACACACCCCTGTCAGATACTGACGGAGGACTGCATCTGTCCTGAATGTGCTGTAGGATTATATCGAGCTGCCTGTGTACACGTTCAGTCCATGGGAACAGGAACAGGAAAAAAGATCACAGATCTATCTGTAACCTGCCCAAACTATGCTAATTCATTTGTAAAAATGTAAAAAAGAATATATTAACTTTTGAAATAGATGAATTCCCTAAACAAGAAAAAATGGATTTTTTAAGATTCACAGGTTCATAGACAAAGAGAAATTAATGGAAGATCTGCTTAAGACAGCATCACAAAAGACAGGAGAAATACAAAGATGAAGGAGAGAGTCTGTGCCTGGAACAGGGTGACTGGCCTTTCCACAGATCGTGCTGATGCCGAGTCAGCAGTGTGCCTGGGCTGCCCGTGGTTTTCGCACTCTTGCATTTATCAAAGATTAGCAATAGAGGAATTCTTGTTTGAAAACCAGATCTAATTACAGGCAACCAAGGGTGCCTGAGGAAAAAAAAGAAGATATAAAAAAGTGGTTTTGTTAGTACTTTGCAAAAATTAAATCCATGTAAACTTGCATGGTGATTAGCCAGGTGATACAGAGTGATGATGAGTTCACAGCAAAGTGGAATGATCAGCTCTGATCTTAGTGGGTGTGAGGTCTGGGGAAGAATGGAGGGTCTGGGGAACTGAGAAGCACTTACAGGATTTTCCTCGCCATCTCCAGGCAAAGTAGATGTACCCAAACAGCCATGTTGCTGCATTTTGTATTTCAAATTAAGTTACACATGAATGTGGATTCTTTCTCCTTCAGGTTCAGGCATGAGAAATTATAAAGTATTTCATTCTGTTGCTTTGTCAGACATTGGCTGAATTCTGGCTCCATGACTTCTTTAAGAACTTGGACAGGATTACTCATGTTTTGTTTATAATTTCACTATACTAATATGATGTAACAATAATAACAGTATTAATTTCTTTGTGTGTTTGTGAATATGAAAAGATTTATTACACACTAACACATAATAAATATTCAAGGCACAATTATTATTAAATATTAAATGCACTCCTGGAAACTGTAGCTTCCATTAATAGTTTGCAATAATCAAATAATCAAATCTCTATAGAAAATTTCTTTCTATTTCTCTCTCTGACACACACAAATACAAATCTACACATAGATAACATTTATGAAATAATTAAAGTTAATTCATGTTAATGTTAGTGATAGAGAATAAATGTAAATAAAATTCAAGATGCAACCTTCATTTTCCAGTTCCAGATCAATGCATTTGTGTGCCAACCTCAGAATGAAGAGAAGTGTTCCCAGAAAGGATGCAGAATTGAACATTGGAGGCTGTAGAAGAGATGGCAAACAACATGAACCAGGCAAAAGAGAAACTGGAAGGACACAGAAGTTTTCCTTAAATGTTTACATTAGAAAAAAGAAGCAATTAAGAGGCTTTCACCAGAAATGACCCTGGGGAAAGTGCATCTCCAGAGGAACACATACTGATGAGATTTGTGGTTTTTATTTTATTTTATTTTTTTTACAATTTGTACAATTTTATTTTTCCCCAAACTCAAACTCAAGTTATTTTGAAGGTGTCCTGGGACCAAATGACATGATTTGCTTTGAGTTTGCATCACACTAATCCTGGTGATGGTGTCACTTAACCTGCATAAGCCAGTTCTGTGTTCTGTATTTCATGATCTTGTGACTCCACTTTTCCAGTGAAAGATGAAACAAGTATGAGTCCCTGAAACTAAAATTATGACTTAGCACACAACTGTGTGGCTCAGCTCTAAACCACCTGCAGAGGTTTTTTGCTCAGTTATCATCTCAAAGAAATCTACCTTTATTCCCATGACTAAATTAGAAGCACTCTTTTGCTCCTTTATATCATGATATTTTTTCCAGATTTCACCATAACATATCTAACATACTATATGACTTATTTATATATTATGCTAATTGTTTACATATGTCTCACACCCCTAGACTCATGAGATCAAGAATTTCTTTTTCTGTTTTGCTCATTGGTAACAAATAACTAAAACAGTGCCTGGTACATAATAGGCACTCAGCTAATATTTGTTAGATGAATGAGTCATTAATTAATTAAAGAACAGAATAGAATGCTGGGGAATGAACTAAGAGAAATAGAAACAAGTTGATGTATAATATTACTGGCATTTAAAATTACCAGGGATAAGAAGATTATTTAAAAAACCAAGTGGCAATTAATATTTTATGAAAATTAGTATTAGTTTCTTGCTTCAGACCAAATGCAAAAAAGAAATCCTAAATCATTTAAATTAAGCATAAATATGCTAATATATGTATCCATTGCATGAGCTGTTATGTGAATGGTTATACAGTTTATTTATTTATTTAAAACATTTTATTTTTATATTTTATTTATTTGTTATTATATTTTAAATTGTTTTATTCTGGCAGTGAGGGGGTGGTAATTAAGTTTACTTACTTTTTTTAGAGGAGATACTGGGGATTGAACCCAGAACCTCATGCATGCTAAGCACATGCTCTACCACTTGAGCTATACCCTCCCCCATACAGTTTGTTTATAATTGTTAAAATAACACAGCTGGCCATAACAACCTTTAAAATCTCTTGGTTTTCAAGTGCACTAAGTTTTACAATCTGTGGTCAGGAGAGAGCTAAGTAGAGAAAGTAGTTCTGTTGTGGGTGAAGTAGGCCGTTTGGTGTTATACACTAAATGTAGTGGGCAGGGAAATAATGTAGTATGACACTGTATATAATACAACATAAAGTGTAATAAATGACATCATTATGTTGGTTAATTCATGTTACAACTAGTCTGATCCTTTGGAAAATCCTAAGTAGCAACTCCTGCAAAGTCCTAATCAGGTTGACTATTCTGAAACACATGCACCCACACAAACACACACACACACGTACAAACAGAAATATCCATACATGTACATGTGGATGGATGTGTAACAGGTATATATATATGTATATACACATATACAATGCATGCATGATTTTGCTTTATTTGTGAAAATCCTGCTTTATTTTTTAAATTTCTTGAGAAAATATTGTTAAATAAAAGAAAAGAAACAGGACTTCAATCTTGACAAGAAATGTTATAGATTTTGTGCATTTACAATCAAAATCAGCAATTTGTGCCTCAAATTGTTCTCATCTTTTAAGTAAAAGTAATTTGAAACAGAGGCAACAATATTGTTAAAAAAAAACCACAATTCAGGGCATCTGTTTTATTGATGATTTGTTAATTTTAAAAATAGATATAAAATGGATGACAAGTTAAAAATGCATGTGCTAGAATCAATGAGGTTTCAGCTGGTTTCTACTACCACCAAACCCCAAAACACTTCAATAATAAAGGAAAGAAAGAAAAAGTAAATATATATCTACACTTTCCCCAATAGGTTTATGGAAATACAATCCAAAACTAACCAATGAGATTGTGTTTCTACCTTCTGATAGTCATTATAAGGTAAGATACAAATAGGATTTAAATACATATGTTTACATATAAATGAGGTTTATTTAATTAATTAGCATACATTTGAAAAGGTAATCTCATATAGCATACAGTTAATTCATTAGCATTTCTTACATGGAGCTTATAACATATTCTGCAGAAATTATTCCACTGTCAGGGTTGTTGTCTACAATGACTACTAGTGAAATAGTAGTCAATTTCAGTATTTAAAAATAACAACATACATCCTGAACCACCACCTCATTTAGATGCAAGAAGGGACCATTACAATACTTCTAAAAACAGAATTGAAAGAGTGGACTTGTAAAATACTGAAAAGCCATAACAAATGCTTCCAGCTACAAAATGACCTGCTGACTCTGACACTGTGTGGGAAAGGATGCTGTTGTCAGCATGCTTTCATATCGTCATGTGTTATAGACCCAGGGAGTCCTGTTTACAATGTGCTGCTTTTATACTTACACCTTATTCCTTATTCAACTGTATAGTGTCTTTGTCTGTTCATTGAAAACAAAAATAACAATTTTTCCTCAACGTTATCCAAGAGAAATAGTTAATTCTAACCCTTCTACTGAACCATGGGTTTCGTCATATATTTTGTTTCTATTTTATTTCATTAAGTATGTCTTACTGATCGCTTTGCTCATGGCCTCCTTCATATCTTTGTTCCTGAGGCTGTAGATCATGGGATTCAACATGGGAATCACCATGGTATAAAACACAGCCACCATTTTCCCCTGCTCCATGGACTCTTCAGTTGGACTTCTGAGGTACATGAAGAAGAGAGTTCCATAAAATATGGTGACAGCTGTCAAATGAGATCCGCACATGGAGAAGGCTTTCTTTTTTCCTTCTGTTGAGTGCATTCTTAGGATGGCAATAAGGATAAATATGTAGGAGATGATAATGACTAGCAAAGAGTAAGAGAAGTTGAGACCCGCCATTGTGCGCATGGTGTATTCTTTAATGAAGGTTCCTGCGCAGGCCATCTTGATGAGGGCTAGGTCTGCACAGTAGAAGTGGTTGATCTCAATGTTCCCACAGAAGTACAAGCCGTGGGTCCACAATGTGGAGATGAAACTAATAAAGAAGCCATATACATAAGGAAAAGAGATCAGTCAAATACAGACAATCCTTGACATTCTGCTGCCATAGAGCAGAGGGTTGCCAATTGCCATGTACCTGTCAAAGGCCATCACAGCGAGGATGACTTCTACATGGATGAAGGCAATGAAGAAGAAACACTGCACTGTACAACCAGGGTAGGAAATAGTTTTGGTCTCAGACACCAAATTTTCCAACCTTTTGGGAGTGACATTAGAGGAGAACCACACATCTGCAAAAGACAAGTGACTGAGGAAAAAATACATGGGGCTGTTGAGCTGGGGACTGACCCTGATGGGTACGATCACACCAACGTTCCCAACCAGGGTGACAATGTAGACCAGTAAGAAGACCACAAAGAACAGGAGCTGTAATTCAGGATGACTAGTTAGTCCCAAGAGAATAAATTCTGTCACATCAGTAAAATTGAGCATTTTCTTGAATCTGATCCAGGCAGAGATGCACTTTGTCTAATAAAATAAACAGAAATAAAAAATACATATCTCAAATATAGTCATTCTTCATTTGTATTTTATCTTACCAATCCATTCTCTTTCAATTCCTCTGCAAGTTTTCTTTTTATCTCTCCTCTCCTTTCCCCCATGTCTTTACTAAGCAGTATTTCTTTCCCTTATGCACATATATATACATAAGTTTTCTTTTACAGAGAAACTGGCAGAATAATATAAAATTATAGAATATAATGACACAACTTATTTCATCTAGTTTTACTTGTTTATAAAGAAAAAGTTTAGAGAAAGAATTTTTGTTCTTGCTCTCTCCTGGAAAGGGAAAGAATTTTTACTAATGGTCCCAACTTTTAGGAAGTGCATACTTTTTTATTCACTAGATTTATAGAGTTAGAAGGTCTATAAAATATGTAAGAAATTTATTCAAAGTCATAAGCAAAGAAATGCTGATCCATAATCAGATAGTTAAATGATACCTCCATTTCTTAACCTTGAAAGCTTGAGATGTTTTTTATTTTAAAAAATGACCTAATAACACTGTATAAAATGGTTTAAAATAAAACAACTATCTTTATTGGAAAAAAAGAAAAGAAAAAAACCTCTTAAAGCATTACATTGATTTGGTGATTTTTTTTCTAATTTGGAAAATCAACATAAGAAAATGAATCCTTGCCAGCCATTGTCCATGTTGCAAAGAAGCCTAAAAGAGATAAATTGAAGCATCACCTCCATTTTTTTTAAACTCTTCTCCTCCCTTGTGTCTTGAAGCATTAACACATTCTATTCCAGTCTCTTCCTTTTTTCTTAGAACTTTGAATAAATTAGGAAAAACAGAATACTAAATGAAGGACTGTGTTATTATTCTATAATTATTTACACTTCAATGAAAATTTTTAAATGTACCAGAAAGTGAAGGAAAATTTTTCAGGGTTTAGAGAAGAAGTTTCTTTTTTTTACTATTTGACTGTATCAGATTAAGATGGCTGATCTGTCTGGATTCTGGTTCCTTCTAGCACATTCTTATATGCTAGTTTAAATATTTTGAGTTCATTTACCAGCAGTAAGATTTTACTTATGGTCCATTTATTTATGAGCCATGGGAGTGCACAGCTGATGGTTCTTCATGAAAATATCCTGTATTTGCCATCAAAGTACAAATTAGAAAAACATCATCATCACTTTAATATTTATTTATTCATCCATTCATTCATGTAGTTAACAATTTCCAGAAAAATCACTGGTTCTTCCTTTATCTATAATAAGCTGTTATGATCAACCTGTTTCTTGCCTATTTCTCTTCCTACCCATTATTAGTTGAGATCTGTCCTTCCTTTTTCATCCCCTAGAATTTGTCTCTATCTTAGCTTCCTTGTTATATCTGTGCCTCCCACTACTCAACTCTTGGTTGAAATTTACATGATAGATATCAGATGGTGATTGGAAAAATGAGATGATTTTCATCCTCCCCTGGAATGTTGATAGTGACTAAAGTAAAGTAAAAAGACCTACACTCTAGGTTGCCTCTGCCAAAATGTCAAATACAAAGAGGTGTTACCTCATCTAACCATAAACTGATAAGGGAAATAGAGAATGCTGTCAAATCTATTCAAATATCCTTTTTGTGCTGCAGGGAGGTCTGCATGATTCTTTTTGCCTCTTCTTCCAAATAATTAACCATTTCCCACATATTTAGGTAAGAAATCTGTTTATATTCCCAGCCTCCTCTATACACTCTATACAGGCATTCTAAAGAAACAATTTCTACAACGTTATTGATTTAATTGATGATTAATAAACCTTATATATGTAATGAGAATTTTTTAAACTGTTTTTTCACTTTATAGCAAATGTCATCAAGAAACATAAGCAAAAGGAAAACGGTATCAGGCTTTAAGCACTTAGTGAGAAGCGTATCAGTGCGTAAGTCAAGCTACATGAGCCAAGACTTCAGCTCCAAGGAGGCCTTCAATTTTAGTAGCCACTGAATGACAAATCTGCACAGGGGAGCAGAATGAGATTCAAACAGTTGGCCCTGTAATGAAATCCATCTATGTCTGCTACCAGTTCAGTCTGTGGTGGGAGAATGTGACATAAACAGCTGCCACCCAATTTAGCCAGAAATTTCCCGGTCTAGGAATGTTAAGTTTTGACTGAGAGAAACACCTCAGTCCTGGGCAAACCAAGATAATTGGCCATCCTAAGAAATGCTGGGCCCATGATTTACAACTGCCCGAGTCTTACAGGCTTCCCCAGGGAGCAAGTTGTAACAGGGCAGAGAATGCTAGAAGATCACATGCAAGGAAAAGATGTTTCCTCAGGTTACCCCCATGTGAAACCCCAACCACTAGTCTGTAGAAGGTAGAATGAGGAAAAGATGGTCTGGATTCTAAGGAGCACAGGATCATTTATGAATGTTTTGAGGCCCAGTGTTCTTCTTTATCAAGAACTGTATTTGAACACATGTTACTTGTATCTTATATGTGTTAGTACTATATAAAAGTTTAATTTCATGACTTTATGTTTGTATATGAGGAAGAGAGATAAGCAGAGACAGAAAGACAAAGAGGGAGAGACTGAGACCAGCACTTGCACTGAAGAGAAAATGTCTTTAGCAGAGAAAACAGAAACACAAAGGTTTGATTGCCACATAGTGACCCTTTATAGGGAGAACTCTCATTGTTTGTTAGGTAGTATGGTGTACACTTTTGCCACTGAATGACTGCATTTCTTGGACAAGGGCATCAAACCAGAGCCCCCAACCACAGCTGACCACCACTGCCACAGTGAGGCCTTTCTAATTACACCTCCTAACAACCCTTCCAGAACATGCTCTTCCTATGGAGAATTACAAGGGCAACCTAGAGGGCTCACACTCCAGACTGACTTTATGAAAATACACAGACTCTACCTGTGCATGAACCTACTTGTGCATGAAGAAAAAATGTTCTTGGGAACATCTCATCTGGTGTCAGCACTGCATGATTCAGAAGGCTTTGTAAGAGCTGGATTTCCCACTGTGGAGCTTTCTCACTGGAGAATATGGACAGAAAGCTGCAGAGATAATTAAAATGCTACAGATGGCATCACCTGTAATGGAAAATGAAACTCAAGAGCAAAATAACTCTCAGCAGAATTAGAGTTTTTGAAATTAGTTAATTAATTAAAGGGCTAAATGGATTTGAGGTTTTGCTTTTTGTCCTCATTTTTTTTACAGTGTTTTCTCTGTATCCTGGTGACTGTGCTGCATTTGTGGGTGGGAGTGGTTCTTAGTTTCCCATGTGATAATAAACATGCCGATATTGCATCAGCCACAACATGTATTTCAAATAATCTGTACTTAGCACAATTCTTTCTATTAATGAAGAACATTTCTCCCATTTTTCAGTAAGAAAGGATTGTAAGCAATGAGAGAATAAAAAAGGATGTCATATACACATGTAATGAGCCTCAGACGAGCTTCTCCTTGTCTGAAAGAATTAATGTACTTCTCTAAAACCCAACTTAATTCTTGCATTAGAGGTGACCATTTTTTATTGCTGTCATTTATATTTTGCTCCATTTTTTAACACTGTAAAAAATTCCCCATACCACCCTGAATGCATCCAATCTTGTCTTAATAAATTATTTTAATTGATAGAAGATGATCTACAATAGCTATCCTTCTCATGTCTATAGTTTCTACCCATTTTGGAGAGAAAATAAATTAATGTACTTGAGGAACATAATTTTAATTTTTACTGACATATAATTGCAAATTCCATGGGTATAATTTTTAACTCACAATCTCTATATTGTAAGCTGTGCAACTTTATTCCTCTAATGAGCTTAATTCATATTTTAAGGCTCCATTTTCCAAAGTGAAAGAAAGTTACCTTGACTAATCCCTACTTTGCTTTCCACAGGATTGTTCCTGTATTCTAGAGGGTACGTCTACCCCCAAAGCATTGGAAAACACAGCATTCTTAACCTTGGTGTCATTGTCTTTAGACAGTAACATGCATTTATTTGTTTATTTTTTTATTTATCTATTTACTATGTGCCTGAAATCCAGAGAAAAATAATAATAGTACCTGCTCTCATGGACCTCATACTATAGTTTTATACCGCCATTCTTACTGGATGCTTTCTCCATATTAGGAACTCTGAAACATATTAATTTTTTTAATTTTATGTGCTTTTTGTTTCTTTGAGAAACAGGAAACACTTTGGAACTACCACACTCTGCTGGAGCACAGAAGCCCTTGGGAGACTGAGACCCTCCCTCTCCAGCCAGACACATGTGACAATCATTGTTTGGGAGATTTGTTGCTTGTGGTTCAGTGAGAAGAAAAGAACACAGGCCACCCTTGTACTTGAATTCTAAAAATCTAATGGAATAAGTGTGATGTCTCCCCTCTATTCCCAAATCAAACACAAAGAAATTGGATTAAGGTCATAGATGTCTCTGTTTCTCAGGCAAACATAGCCTGAAAACTTTGAGCTTACTTTTTGTCTCTCCCCTTTCTCCAAAGATAAGATACTATTATAGATGTGAAAAACTCAGCTTTCACATTTATTATATATTTCTGAGTCCCCTTTTCCCTGCCTCCTAATTGTATAATATATAATTACATAATATTAGCTAACACTAACTGAATAAGCTTTTTAACAATAATAACTGAGAAGCAAGACCATTTGGACCACCTATCAGTCAACACATTTTTAATAAATGCTCACAAGCCCTGAAGACCACATTCCATTTCCTCATGATCATAACAATCACAGTATTGATAAATTGAGTTTCTATTGGCAAAATTGTTTTTAAACAAAAGACTCACTTATTGAACTAATGCTTAGATTTTACTAACATTAACTTAATAAGACAGTGATAATCATTATACATGAACTGCTGCTTAGTGCGTTCTTGCATCTTTTATGAAACAGGTCGAGTTGTGAGAGGAAACACCACAGAGTTGCCAGTACTTTGACTACTGGACACATTCCTCCACTGGGCACTCCTTCTCTCACCCCATAGTAATTCAGCCTGTGACCCCAAAAACATATGTTTCTGGTTCTAATATTTGAGGTTTATCAGAGCAGCCAAGTAACCTGATTCTAACTTTTTCTTGTTTCTTGGGTTTCTGTAGGGCAGAGGATTGCAGATGGCCACATAGCAGTTGTACACCATGATGGCCAGCATGCAGTGCTCTGTAAGGACCACAGCCATGACAATACAGCACTGCACTAGACAGCCTGCACATGAGAGAGTCTTCCTCTCTGATAAGAAATTCTCTGACATTTTGGAGTGACATTTGTAGAGAAACACAGATCTAGAACAGACAAACTTGAGAGGAAGAAGTACATGGGCATGTGAAATCGTAGATCAGTTCTGATTAAGAAAATCATGGCCAGGTTTCCTTTCAAATGACTATGTAAACTGCAAGGAACAAGACAAAGAAAGCAACTCACAATGGCTTGACAGACCCAAGAGAATAAATTCTGTCACTTCACTGTGGTTTCTTCTGAACATGTCTTTGTCATACATGAGGCATTGGTTGATTATCTAAGGAGAGATATAAAAGATTTTTTAAATTGCTGAAACTGGTTAAAAATTGTGCCATGCTGGAAGTGAGGGGTATAGCTCAGTGGTAGACCTTATACTGGGTTCAACCCCCAGTACCTCCTTTAAAGGGGAAAAAAATTGTACCAGGATAAATATTGTAAAAATATGCAAAAGATTTTAGTTATGGTATCTCAGTAGTGTTTCCATAAAAGTAGTGTTTCCATCAATACATATGTTATACAGCAAGTCTAAAAGCTTTTCAATAAATGATCTGCATTCAGGTTGTGTTTGAAATTACACTGTACCAGTAAGCTGGGGACTGAGGACAAAATTAAAAATTTAAGTATCTCAATACTTAGGGAAATTTTTTTTAAAAATCTAGATAAGTTATATGTCAAAGAATTATCATAATCTAAATTTGGAAATGCTTGGAATTCTGTCTACATGCTTTCATATATACATATAGATACATAGGTTAGAAAAGACATTGATGATAACACAGGTAAAGTTCATTCTGAGCACTGACAAATGGAATCCCACAAAGACAAAGTGAGTTTTTCATCAAACCTTCATCTCATATTTCCTAGTTCAGTCATCTACTGATGCATTATGTCTTCCACCAAGTCCAGTTCATTTTCTGGAACCCAACAAGGGATTGTATTTGTTATTGTGGTTGACGGTGATGACAGTGGTGTTGGCAATGTGTTGGTGGTCATGGTGAAAAAGAGTTCAAAACTGAGAGAAGATAGAGGTATCTATGTATATATTAGATAACAAACTATTTTTTGTTTGCTTTTTGTTTTTAAAAATTTTTATTTGTTTATATATATTTTGGGGATGGGGAGGTAATTTTGTTTGTTTGTTTGTTTGTTTTAATGGAAGTATTGGGAACTGAACCCAGGACCCCGTGCATGCTAAGCACCTGCTCTACCACTGAGCTATTACCTTCCCCCAGATAACCAACTATTAAGACAAGAATAATGAACATATTAAAAGTGGGAACACACTGAAAGTGTTGCTCTAAGGTCAGAGAAATTACTCATCTGAGAATTAAAAGTTGTCAGCAAAAATATACTTAACAGAGAGTTCAATGCTTTTTAATCTTTAGAATACAAATATGAAAATTTCATCCTCCCTGTAGAGGAGTTTGCACTTTGAAAGGATGCCTGTGGTATGTAAATAAATAGTAATAGCTGTAGATGATTAATTTCCAGAAGAAAAACACATGGAATGTGACAGGTAGGAGAGATTGGTAACTCCCCATGACAATAACAGTGCCTGATAGAAAATAATCAACAAGTATACGTAAATACATGAATGACTAGCTAGCATACTCTAATAATTAAATAACTTATCCCATTCCTGAGGGATATGCCTTTGACGTAATCACCAGCCAAGTCCCCAGCATCTAGCACCGCCACACTGGAGGTTAGGTTGTAGCATGTGAATGTTGGCGGGACACAAATATTCAGTCTACAGTGTGATTTCCACTCAAGCTGCTGAAGGTAGTGAGCACAGCAGTAGCTCTTCTATTACCACTGCTGCATAGTATCCATTGTATGACTGTACTTAATTTATATATTCTTCTTATTTTTGAGAACTATTTAGAACGCACCCAGCTGCAGCTATTACAAAATATATTTTTGCACATATCTCTGTATGTCCACATTCATGCATTTATGCCTGGTAGAACTCTGGGTAGAGTTGCTGGTTTGCAGGATATGCATATATTGTGCTTAAGCTGATACTGAGTTTTACAAACTGAGAAAAGTTTTACTAACTGGTTCTATCAATTATTTTCCGACCAGCACTATGTAAGTAGTCCTGTTGCTCCACAGTCACTCCAGTACTTAATATTGGAGGGGTTTTTTTTAATCTTTTTTTTTTCCCTATGCTGGGTGGTATGTGTAGGTACAGATATCTTGTAGTTTTAATTTGCATTTTCCTGATCATGAGTGAAGTTGAGCACATTGTGACTTGTGACTTGGTTCTTTAAATGTGTTTTGTTGACAACTGTTCATAATTTGCTGTGCTTTTTGTCCTGCACTCTTATAGACTGATTCAGTAGAATTATAACATATTACCATAAATTAGAGCTAGATCACATCATAATTTCCAGCTCTACCTGTTACTTCCTGTATTATCTGTGGCAAGTCATTTAATGACTCTGTTTCAGGTTTTCTGAGTTTAATATTGAGACAATAACATCACATGTCTCAGTTGTTCTGATGACTATTGACAAAACATCTGTAAATATCTGGGAAAAAGTCTGTAAAGAGCTTTGAATATCATTCTGCACATAGTCAACACTATAAATGTGTTATCTATTGACCATCTTTCTCCCAAATTATGGCTAGATAGATTCCATGTTTAATCTTTCATTAATAAAATTTGGTAGGTTAACACCCACACTAACCTTAATAAACCTAAAAATACCCAATGTTTTTACTATCTTAAAAATACAAAGATCAAAGGAAAAAAAAACTTAGCTACCATCACTTCCTCCTTCTTGATAATCTACTGTTTTCCAGGAAGTCAGTTATATCTTTTTGAACCCACAAATTATATGTTATTATTGCTCTATGTAGTATGTATTTTTATGTGTGTGTGTGTGTGTGTGTGTGTGCATGCACGTGCTCGTGTGTGTATGTATAGTCACCTATTTTTTCTCCTTGGAAGCTGGTTTTCCTGACAAACTCAGTTTTTCCTCAATTCTAAGCTGTCAGTTTTCTCTGAAGTTCTGGTTGTACATTGCAATCTATAGTCTCATAGTTTTAAAGTTAACCTTTATTGCTTTCAACTAGTAAGTGTATTTTTGCCATAATTTGCATCAAGTAATGCAAATATTTGAAGTTGAGTGTATCCACCTATGTTTTTTCTTATTTTCCCAAAACTTTGCAAGAACAGGAGCTTTCTCTGTGGAAATTCTTGGAGATCTGAGTGGCTGAGAGTTCACTCCTTTGACGTGTATTTGTGTATGTCTGTGCCAGTCCCATGCAGTGTTTCCTAAACTAGAAGCCCTTCAATTTTTTTTTCGAGCTTAGGATCTGACAGATCATGAAAGCAGTGTAAATCTAAACCTCAACTTGACAAAATAATTCAATTATTGTTTTAAATTTTCAGATGGGATTATTTTTAATGTCTCTATCAGTCAAAGCCTAAACAGACTAATTTGGTTTTGTTGTTCTCACGGACTCTGCTGGTGCAGAGATGGGAGCCCTTCAACAGCCCCAGGACCATGAGGGGTCTCTGTTCTCACTGCTCGCCTTGTGTGCACCTCATCACTGGCTTCTCATCTTCCCTGCAGGTGATTATCCTTAAAGCTCCAAGTCACCTTCAAGGGACCTGTTTGTGTCAGCACCCAGAAAACCCACACCTACAAGACTGGAAGAGCTGGTACTGGATTTGACTCTCTGTGGTCAGCTTGACATTTGAGCTGCAAGGTTTTTGTCTTTATAGGAAAAATAATTTCTGTTCACGTGGTTCCCATTGAAAATAAATATCATCTACTCTTCATATTCTGTGCAATCAAGTGGGGGTAAGGAAAAGGACCATAGAACTTACAAAGTGCTCTGCAAATGTGAGGTGACATTTTATTATAACTATGTTGCACACCTCATGGGTTGATTTACTAGTATTAGACGCATGTTCAATGCATTATCAAGTAACTATATCTCTTCATTCAGACTTTTAAGAAATACAATTTGACCAATTAATATTTTTTCTTTGTTTTTCTTCATGAGTTCAAAGAGAATAGGCAGGAATATATCATGGCAAGATAAGCGTGCTTCCTGGGGGACCAAGGCTATGGTGTATTTCAGGCCAGAGTTGGGTTTAATGGAAGGAGAGCCAAGAATTGAGCTGCAGATGAGTTAAATGAGATGAGATTTGTGTTGTAGACTGGATGAGTTTTCTGGGGCTCAGAGAAGGGCACCCCAAGATGAACCACAGTTGCATACTGGTTACTTTGAAATAAAGTTACTTGAGAAATAGTTAGTGAAAAAAAATTTTATTTAAAAAAACTCTGACCCTCCTCTTTTCCTCAAATGTTGGAAATAAATCTCCCACATAAAGGTATCCTCCATAGCAGGAGGATAGAGAGCATCTTTGTCACCACAGTAAGGAATCCAGGTCTCAGAAAGCTGTCTAACAAACCTCGTGACTTCTTCATTACTTCAGTACCCTAGCACAAGTGCCTTGGTCTAGTTAAATCTTCACAAATAATGGTGTCTTATCTAAAAATGGTATGTAAACAGCTTGCTTTGGTCACTTTGAGTGTCTCTTTTTTTATGACAACTCTTTGCATATGAATTAAATTGTTTCATTATGTTTATCTTTCTTGTGTCCATTTAATTATTAGACCAGTCAAAAGAACTCAAATGAGGTAGGGGTAAATTTTCCCCACTCTGAAATTTCAAGTGCAATGCTGGTTTTAAGCTGTAAGGAAGGCACGTTTATTTAGTAAAGTTGTACAGAAGTGTTTTTTTTTTTAAAGTTATTGGCTACATGTTAAAGTGAATAATCCCCATTAAGAGACAGATAAAACTGTATGATTAAACCTTCTAAAGATAAAATACAATTCTAGCTTTAATTTTTTTTCCCAAAGGGTGAATTGAATTTCTTACTGGCAATGATCCATCAATGTACAGGGCTTTACTTTTGGGTCTCAACAAGCAAAGTTTTCCCAGAGAATTCAAAATTCTTAACAGTTGATATTTATACTCAGATTCCTTTTAGTTAAATTTTCTCTATGGAAATTTCCCCCAGCCCTTCAAGAAAAGGATATGGATTTGGACAAATTACTTTTGTATTAAGACTTAAGAGAAGGTCATAAGACATATAAAATAAAAGTGTTTAACTAAAATTAGCACCCAAATTTATTTAGAAAGCAGTTTCCTGCTGAACAGTTCTCTGATCAGAGCTTCTTTCACATCCTTGTTTCTCAGACTGTAGATCATGGGATTCAACATGGGGATCACAGTGGTATAAAACACGGCCAACATTTTCCCCTGTGCCACGGATTATTTTGAGGGAGATCTGAGGTACATGAAGAAAAGAGTTGCATAGAATATGGTGACAGCTGTCAGATGAGAGCCACAGGTAGAGAAAGCTGTGCGCCTTCCTTCTGAGGAACAAATCCTCAGGATAGCAGGAAAAATATAAAGGTAGGAAATCAGGATTATGAGGAGAGAAAAGGAAAGGTTACATCCAGCCACAGCAAACATTGATGTTTCTTTGTTGTAGGTGTCAGAACAAGCCAGCTTAATCAGTGGAGGGTCAGCACAGTAGAAGTGATTAATTTCACTGTGGCCACAGAAGATGAGGCTGTAGATCCACACGGTCTCCATCAGGCCAGTGAGTGCCCCATACACATAAGGCACTGTGATGAGGGAGGCGCACATGCTCCTGGACATTTTGCTACCATAAAGCAGAGGGTTGCAGATGGCCATGTACCGATCCAAGGCCATCACAGCCAGGATATAGATCTCCACATGGACCAGGGCAATAAAGAAGTAACACTGCAACAGACAAGCAGAATAGGAGATGGTTTTCCTCTCTGGTAAGAAAATCTCCAGCATCTTTGGAGTCATGTTGGAAGAGAAGCACAGATCCACGAAGGACAAGTGGCTCAGGAAAAAGTACATGGGCATGTGGAGCCGTGCATGGACCCAGATGAGGACGATCATGCCAAGATTCCCTGCCACCGTGGTCATGTAAATGGCCAGAAACAGCACAAAGAAGAGAATCTGCAATTCCTGGCAACTGGTCAGTCCCAGGAGCAGGAACTCAGTAACTGAAGTGAAGTTTCTTCTCATAATTTTCTTCAATGGGAAATGAGAACTTTGGATCAACACAGGATTTTCTTAAGTGGCAAAAAAATCACAGAATCTTAGAACATTATTTTTTTCTCCGAAATTTTTGCTTTCATTTTCTATGACTTGTCTGTCCTAAGAGACCCCAGACATAGTGTTTTGATTAAAACTAGATCTAATTAACCACTAGCAAATAAGCTCAAACTGACGCTGGGTGTCTGTCATTCGACTACTTCAATTGTTTTTCTTTGTTAATTTTTCTGTTATTTCTCTCTGTCTATTTATCTTTTTGGCTTTCACACTACATTTCTTACTCATTTCCACTTCTACTCTGTCTGTTCTTCACATTTTACTTAAGCTTACGTCAAATTTCTCATCCCAGATTTAGCACTCAGTGCCAATAAACAAATGGACACTCACCACTTATCTAATTGAATTTACCAGATAACTTAATTAGAAGTCAAGACTATTATACCAAAATTTCTTTCTCTGATAACAATTATTTCTTCCAGGTCATGGCAGTTGTAATCATTTATTTTGTTTGTAATAAGGCACTAAGTGATAAATTAAAATATATACCTTAATTCACCTCTGTAAGATGTAAAATCTCAGTATTCCTATTTTACAATGACTAGGTGCTACTTGGGGGAGAAAATAAAAGAAAAGATAAATCTTTGAAAAGCTGAACAGTTGCAAACCTTTTGTCATGAATGGGAACCAATATAATGTACAGAAAAACTTTCAAAAGTCTTCTAACATTTTTCTAGTTAATTCAATAAACCAAAAAAGTTACTTTTTCAGTTGCAGGACCTGAATTAGACCATAGAAATTCCTTAGTTCAGCATGTTGCTTCCATTATGAGAACAGATTGAAGGGTCATGTGACAGGACAGACCCACAGGCTGGGATCTGAGCAGAGTCTAAACTAGAAGCAGTACCTCCCCCGTACCTGTATGAGTTTCAATCCTTGGATCCAGAGTTGGTTTTTATGGGGCAGCAGTTAAGAAACAAAGCAAAATCCAAGTAAACAAAGCAGACAAACGCAACAACTTCCCTTTTCTTTGGTTATTCTCAAGCTAGATTTGCTACCACCCGAGTAGGTCCCAGACAAGGGAAGGTAACTAAAGAGAAATGTGCAATTTGTATCTGTCCCTTTATAATGCAGGCTTGCCCTCCTCTTCCACTTGTCTGCCTACCACTGGTTGAGATAGGGATGGAAGGCTAAGCCATCCTGGATCATCCGAATGGGATGGTGGAAAAAGCAGACTGAAGCTCCTAAAATCATGGCAGGGCTGAACTTCAGAATTTCATGTAAATGAGAATTGAACTTCTAACTTGTTTAAGTTATTTTCTTTCACTCTAGTGGGAATTGAAACTATTACACAACTAATGCAATCAGTGCTCAAGACTCCCACAAGGCTGACTGCTATACAAGCTAAATCTATATCAAGTGATAATTGCTAGTTAAAATTTAATTAATCCCTCAGAGTTTACACTCAAGGACCATGTTACAACTCACTTAAAATCTGTGATGACAATGCTTAGGTAGCCCAGAATTTAGCCTCTTGAGATCTTTCAAAATTGCCTTCAACCTCTTTTCTATCAATTCCATGCCATTTAGACATCCAAAATGTACACACACACACACACAATGCAATTCTATGGAATGCAGGTGAAAGATAATACTTGTTACAAAAAGAATAAAAAAAAATTTAAACATTAGACATTTATTCTCTAAATTCCCCTCTGCACCCTAACATGGGATTTTTCCCCTGGATGCTTTATAGTATTTGATTCCATATCTAATCCCAGCTTCATAACACATTTCCAGTTTCTCTTATTTTTCCTCCCTCCTATTTCTTATCTCTCTCTCTTATTCCCTGGAACCACCTGAAGAACTGCCTATTTCCTCTTCATATTATTCTAAGCAGTTCACATTTTGCCCCAGTGTATGTGTGTTGTTTTCCCTGCAGAATATCTCACTGTTTCTCATCTCCCAGCAGAGGACACTGAGACATCACATCGTACCCTCTTGTGTGTTTATACCCTATTCTTCAATCTTGCCTTCTTTACAAATGGTCTCCCAAAGTATCTTGGTGCTTTCCAAAATTTAAAAAATATATATTTTGTAGTGAAATATTTCTGATCACCTTAACACTGATATTCACCTCATAAAATCAACACATAAGTCTTGGAACTGGAAAGATTTCATCTGAAAAATCACAACTGTGCTGCACATAAGCTCTATAATTGTGCAGACAACTTACCTCTGTAAGTCTCAGTGCTCTCACCTTGGAAATGTTGTCCCAGGGGTTTTCTTTGAGGATTTGAAAAGTTAGAATGTGTGTAAATATCTGACCATGTGTGAGGCAGAAAAAGCCACATGGAATTTTTAGTTTCTACCTTTCCTTTGTTTAGTATTTAGAAGAAATAAAAATTCTCAAATTATGAGCATTAGCACTTCCCATATAATTAACTCTAACCTTTTGATGTAGTTTTTAAACTATCTCTAACCATGGATTTATTCCTAGCAAATAAGAGATTGTATAAATACACTAGTTAAGCTAGTTCCTAACACACACAAAATGGACAGCCCTCCTTATAAAGATGTAAGGAAACCAATGGGCTTTCAAAAATTACAAATGAAGGAAATGGCTGCTTGTATTTATAAGGTTGATTCCTTTTCCCTATGGCATTTTGAAAAAAAAAGTCAGGATGAAGCAATCAATTCTGCCAATTAACATTTCCTTGAAGATAGCCTTTTTTTTTTTAACCCTGAGAAGTTAGTGGAACTCAGCTCCTGTTCAGCAGTTTGGGAGACAAGGGTGATTCATGACCATACACTTTAGGACCTTGATAATCAGAAACTGCACAACACTAAATCTGTAAAGAAATGGGGTGCTAAAATGGCAATAAAGAAGTAAGAACAAATAGATAAGTGAATAATTTATTTTTTTCTAATACCAATCCCTCAATGGAAGGAAAAAGCTAGACATCTTGGAGAGAATTAAAAATGGTCTGCGAAGGAGACTGTTATTTGCTAGATTAACAATGGTGGCCATTTATGCAGTCACTGTCTACCTCGGTTAAAAGAAAGCATTGCTCTTCACAGAATTCTTGTCTCTCACGTTGAACATGTTAAAACATTTTGAATAATGAAAAGTTATATGACCCTCATGGCACTACTCAGGTTAGAGATTATTGATGGTTCCTATCTACACCAAATTAAGTCTAACTATGTTGACAAAGCTTCCCTTCACTCCTCGTGTGATCCAGCTTACTATTTAGCCTCACCTCTTCTGGATTTTTTTCATTAATTGGTGTCCCAGGCACAACCAAGCTATTCTCCTTCCATCAGTTGCCTCTTTCTTTAGAAAATACTTTTGCACCCAACCTCTAACTTTTACAATTCTACACAACTTCCAAAGCCCAGCTCCATCATCATCTCCTTCTGGAAGAACTACCTTACAAGCCTTAACCAGAATTAATTTTTCTTCCTCTGTGTTCACAAAACAAGTTTTTAAAATACATTAACTCTTTCTCTTACCTTAGCAAGTCTCATGGTAAAATAGTTGTGAGTTTTTTCAATGAATAAACATCACTCTTCATAGGCAGTATGCATATATTTAATCATTCTTAAAAACTACAGTGTCTTGCTTTTGATAAACATTAATGACTTTGTTTTAAGCTGAGTTAAATTAATATGTGACCACAAGCACATTAAGATATTTCTATTGATTGAGGTGTGAAATAAGAGGAAACTTGTCCCCAATATATTCTT